>NW_027437185.1:7737500-8337500 GCF_033239565.1 Halichoeres trimaculatus
AGGCCAGAGAGTGTAGCTGAAGGCCAGAGAAACAGCAGCCAGAGGCCAGAGAGGGTGGCTGAAAGACATAGAAAGAGAGGCCAGAGAGTGAGCTGCCAGAAGCCAGAGAGACTGCAGCCGGAGGCCAGAGATACTGCAGCTGGAGGCCAGAGATTGAGCTGCCAGAGGCCAGAGAGACTGCAGCTGGAGACCAGAGATTGAGCTGCCAGAGGCCAGAGAGTGAGCTGCCAGAGAGACTGCAGCTGGAGGCCAGAGAGAAAGCGGCCAGTGGCCAGAGAGACTGCAGCTTGGACCCAGAGAAAAAGCAACTGGAGGCCAGAGAGTGCACAGCTGGAGGCAAGAGAGGGGGGTGGGGGGCAGAATACAGAGAGAAAGCAGCTGAGGGCCAGAGAGCGTAGCCAGAGGCCAGAGTGATTGGGAGCTGCTTGTGACTGGGCAGAGGGGAGGAGAGGGACTATTCAGAGGCCAGAGGGGAGGAAAGCAGGTGGTCAGGGCCAAAGAGAGCAGCCAGAGGGCCAGAGAGGAGAACTGCCCGCTAGAGGCCAGAGGAGAGAAGAATGGCCATCTAAGAGCAGAAACCAGAGGCCAGAGAGGTGGAGAGTTGCCATACAGGGAACAAAAGCCAGAGAGGAGGAGAGCACCCACCCAGAGACCAGAGGGAAGGAGAGTGGCCATTCAGGGACCAGAGGCCAGAGAGTGGCTGGCCAGAGAGCGGCCAAATAGAGGCCAGAGAGGACAGAGGTAAGAGACAGAGATGAGACACAGTGCTAACAGGGAGAGTAAAGCTGGCTGCTTAATGTCAGCCATGTATAAAGCAACAGCAACAGCTGCGTAAAGTGTAACTACTTGATAATAGTTTTAGAAGGTATCAAGATGTTTTTGTTTTTTTATATATTAACACCATACTTTTGATTGTGATAAAAGGTTGTCCTTGAAACATGTTGTCCGTGGGAGTTTATGGCCAAATCCTGTTTAAACCACGCCACATTTAAAGTCTCTTAAATCACCTTTTTTTTTTCTTGAAAGAGGGGAACTTCATACAGTGGACTGTGAGTGTTCATTGATTCACACCATTCTACAGACACAACACATGGATTCTTCATGTATTAACCAGAGAAGGACCATGTTGTTGTTGTTGTTGTTGTTGTTCAAGGCGAGGAAAGGCAAATGAGGAATCTAACTGTACTGATCGATTTATCTGACGGCCTAACCTCTTTCATTCATTCCCTCTACTCAGCCATCCGTCTTATTTTAATTAATGAATAAGCCAGTCAGTTCAGAGCTGTCAGAGTGTGTGTTTGCTCTCATCAAGTTTCCTCTCCTGCGCTCCAGTTTCCCTGCGCGGCCTTACAGTAGGGACAGCCAGCCCCATCAATATTTAAAACGCATTCTAATTAAGCCCGGGCTGCACCCTTGGCGCCTGAGACGAGCAGAGGGGTGAAATTAAAGGCGCCCCTCGCCCTCCGCTGCCTCCATCCCGTCCCCATTGACTTTTCATCAACCTGGAAACAGCAACAACAACAAATTGCTGCTCACTCGCCACGTCTGCGGCAGGGGGTGTGTGTGTGTGGACGGCCGGCGGTGAAACATGCTTCATCTAATGGAGGGTTAAATATTGATGACCTCCACGATCCTCCTGCACAATGTGGGGATGCTGATGGACGACTGATGTGCATAGGCTGGGTTAACATGGGACAAAGGGTGAGACAGTGTGTGTTGGGTCTTATGGTCCCTTTCGATCATGTTTCAGCACTGACTATGTGGTAAATGTTTCTCCCCCATTTGATTGAAGTGACCTAAAGAGACAGAGTAATACCCTTTGTGTGTGTGTGTGTGTGTGTGTGTGTGTGTGTGTGTGTGTGTGTGTGTGTGTGTGTGTGTGTGTGTGTGTGTGTGCGCTCAACATGAATGATGACAGTGAATCTGATTTGAGTTGACTAAGTGAGTGAGAGACGGAGGGAAGGGAAGCATCGGACAGACGAGGACAAATGAGCTGAAAAGAGGAATCTGTTGAAGATGGAAAGGCCCCTTTGCATGCACAGCTCTATGTTAAATGCACACACACACATACACACACATGCGCGCACACAGGCACACACACACACACGCCTAAAGCCATTATCCCATCACGCTTGCCAAGTTCCTCTGACCGGTGCTGTTTCGTCAACACCAAACATTGATGGATCACTTGAATAAAAAAAGAGAAGCTGTCAACCTGTCACTTAGAAATGCATTGTTTTCAAACTGGACAGCTCAGACATGCCTTATACTTTGATAGACTGATTTAGAAATCAGCTTTGTTTGCAAAACTGAACCCACCTTTAACTCCTGAAACTAAGAGTTCCTCAAATCTCTGTAAAAAGGAACAACATGCACCTGTAGTTAATTTATAACTCTAAAATCATTTCATGAGGTCAGATTCTGTTCTCGTTTGTTTACAAACAAACATTAGTGCAGCTCTTCTGGGAGTTACGTGACATCATTGGACTCGGTGCGCTAATGACTTGTGGGATTTCTCGCCCTGACAGGTGCACAGAGAGATGACAGGAGAGTTGGAGATGTCAATCAAACAACACACCAACAACATCCTTAGAAGTATGTCGTCAGTCTGCTTTTTATACGGGGCAGGTAAAAAAGATCAGGTAAACTCAGGAAACTGTGAACTTTGGTAAGAGAATAAAGAAAAGAAGAGTTCAGAATTTTAACTGCTTAAAATAACTGAACACACATGGGAGCCTCATGCAGGCAGAGCCATCTATTTAAAGACGTCACTTTGAATGATTTCAATAAACATCATCAGGTCACAAAAGCAGCAATAGTCACTCACCAGCTACTTTATGAGCAGACTTCATTAACAGAAATATCTAATCAGCCAATCACATGGCAGCAACTCAAAGTAGTTGGGTGTGTAGACATGTGGAAGAAAAGCTGCCAAAGTTTAAACTGGAAAATGAAGAAAGGTGATTTCAGAGACTGTACTGCAGGAGTGGCCAACCAATCAGAGACCAAGAGCCACAAAAATTACTGTGGTACTACAAAGAGCCACAAAAAAACTTGGTCTTACAAACGCACTCCCTCTTACATGTAAACAGATTTACATAAAATGAAAATCAATACATTTCCAATTTTCAAAGCAAGATTTATTGTGTTTGTAAGTGTGTTTAAATTTGTACTTGGAGCCATGTCAAAGACAAATTTCTGTTTTTACCGCAGAAGAGACGAAGTTCCATCTATCCATCCATCCATCCATCCATCCATCCATCCATCCATCCATCCATCCATCTATCTATCTATCTATCTATCTATCTATCTATCTATCTATCTATCTATCTATCTATCCATCCATCTATCTATCTATCTATCTATCTATCTATCTATCTATCTATCTATCTATCTATCTATCTATCTATCTATCTATCTATCTATCTATCTATGAGCACATAAGTGATTGAGAGCAGTGCATGTAGAAAGAAACTGAAACTTAAGTATCAATCTTATCACCCAAGTATCGATCAGTACCGATCCTAATGTTTGCAACAATATATCAGTTTTAAGAGTGGATTGAAGAGCTGCACACTGAAAGGCAAAGAGCCACAGGTTTGCCACCCCTGCTCTACTGGAATCTACTGGGACTTTAACCCACAACCATCTCTAGGGTTTACAGAGAATGGTCCCAAAAACAGAAAAAAGCTGCGTTTGCACACCTAGAATTGTGCAAAACCTAAATGACACAAAAAAAAGTAATATGGAAACACCAAAACTTCCAAAAACTGTTCAAATTTTGATAAAAAGTTTTTACGCTCTCATGAGTTAGTTTTTACAGAAGTTTCGATATTGAAGTTAATTGCTAGAGTGCAATAGAAAGACCTTTTTTCGTGAAAACATGTCACATTATCATAGCAACGCACCTCTCTCACTTCCTTGTATGTGGCCACTGCCTCACATACGGACTCCGGCATTCATACTGTAACAGCTCTGCTGTTAGTTCTGTGTTCAGTGCAGATGTTTGTGTTTTGACTGTCAGTAGTGAAGGCATCATGAAGGCTGTGAGCAGGTCAGAGTCAGAGATCAGCAGGAGGGAGGAGCGGAGGTCTGTGTGTGTGAGTGGGAGAGTAGGCAACTGGAGATGATGATTTTCATTTAATGATTTGATTCTGCCTGTTTTGAGTTGATGTAATCAGAGCAGATAGTTTGACCAGGGAATAAAAACACTAATGTTCGTTAATCAACATCATCATGAGTGCGGTGTCCGGACAGACATTAAGCTTTACTTTGCACCTGTAAGATGAATTGTACTTCATCAAAACTTCAGAGCTATCACTTTTATTTTGCAAAAAGGCGTAATGGAAAAACAGCTAATCTCCAGTGAACAGCAATTCTCTGGGATGAATTGCCTTGTTGATGCCAGAGGTCAGAGGAGAATGGACAGACTGGTTGGAGCTGATAGAAAGGCGACAGTAACTCAAATAACCACTGGTTACAACTGAGGTCTGCAGAAGAGCATTTCTGAACCAGTGTTAATGTTGACAGAAAATTCTGATTTAGTCTTAGTTTTTTTAATAACACTCCATTTAGTTTTAGTCACATTTTAGTCATCTGGATCTATCTGTTATTTCTTGTCTTTTCAGCACCACTCTTGCTCCTCTTACTGTCCATATATTCTGGTGTTTGTACCATGGACTGTGTCATAATAAAGGTTTGATCCTCTGACAAGCACTGCTGCGCGTGCACAGACGTGTTGTCAAGGTAACGGGCAGCTGCATATGAGAAAAAAAGAGAGCTGCTGGTGCAGGCGGCCTTGGGAGTGTTATGAGCTTGTGTGGTACATTTCAACCTGGTGCCACTCTGGGCCAGCATCACTTCCAAACATTTTGGTGTTGTCTTTGCTTGTTAATTAAAGTGTCTGTTATATTTCATCACAGTCTTCGTCGTCACGTCTGACTTTTGATTTGATTTTAATCTTTTTTGTAATTTATGTTGTCAATGAAAATGGTTTGTTGGCAAATATTTTTCATCATAGCCTTCCTCAACAAAGTAAACTCTGCTCTGAACATACAACATGTCCAACCTTGAGGCAGATGGGCTGCAGCAGCAGTGATGCTATCATGTCAAGGAATCTGCAAGGAATATTTCCGGGCAGTTCTGAAGGTAAAAGTGGGTCCAACCCCGTACTAGCAAGGTAACGAACCGTCTGCAGAATGTGTTCAAGCTTTATATTAATTATCCTTATCTCTCCTTAGCTTCTTCTTTTCTGCCATCCCAATTATCCTCCACCCTTACTTTGCAGGGATGGTTTTCATCGCCCTCTGATTTCACTAATGTGAACTTAATTACTGTGGAAACTTCTTCACTTGTTTGCTTGTTGTTGCTTTGATTCTTCCTACCGTGCCGTGCAGAATATCTACCTGCACGTCTGTTTGTATGTTTGTGTGCATGCTTGCATGAGTGCAAACCCCACTGCGCTGTGTTCGGTTACAAAGACGAGTCTTCAAAGCTTTGTCAGTTAACAAGATGTATGGGAGTTCACGCTGAGGGGAGTATCCTGAAAGACGGATATTTCCACCTCATTACACTCACATTTGCTCCATGTCTTCCCCTGACACACGCACACAGAGTCACATGAGCAGAGATCATGAAAGACATTGCTCCCCACACACACACACACACATTCAAAGACTCTAATAAGGGTCTGATTGAAGTGCTGATGCTTTAGAAAGCGGTGAGCCCTGTGTTTTAAACCCGTGAGGGACTCAATCCATCAACCGTGCCGTGACAGGTTCATAACACATGCAAAGATAAAGAAGAGACTCTGCATGTGTGTGTGCATGTGTGTGTGTGTTCCTCTGTGCTTTGTAGTGAGGTGCCCTGCATCACAGAGACTGTGGTTTAATGTGACGATGTCTCACCCTGAGGAAAGGTGTACGTATAGATGCAAATATTTCTCTGAGACCAAATGTTTCTTTTTCTTCTTCTTCTTTTAGGATGTCTTGATTTGCCGTAGACTGTTTATCCAATTATTATTCATAGCCCTATGTATATACAAGCACCAGGCTATAGAACCCAACTTTTAATTGTGTCTCTGAGTGACATTCCTCTTTCATCTCTGCCCGTAGAGCTGCATATATGAAGCATCAGGGGAGTAAATATGAGTTTATTTGCTGGGATCACTGCAGCACAACAAAAGAGATAACACAGCTAACGGTGGGAGATGACGCTCTGTGCTAAATAAATGTGCAGCCAAGTCCGACTGCCTTTGCACAAACAGCTAATTGATTCACGTCTTCCTGATAAGCCCCTCGCCTGTGAAAACAAACAGCAGAATGTTTCAGTGGTTTGATCACTGGCTCCGGAGCGCTGCCGTGTCTCACGGTTGATTTGTGAATCCAGAAATGGGTCCATGACTTTTTTTTCTCTACCAAAGTTGGTGACAAAGTCAAGCTGCACTTTTCATTTTTGATTTGACTGTAGGGTGAATCAGGTATGTGGTGTGAGAGGAAAATAAGAAATGTGACAATTTTTATCAACCCAGTGATTCATTCTGTGGTGATTCGTGATGCACATGAATAAATAAACATCAGCCTTTAGTTTAAGCTTGTAATTCTTCAGGTTATATGTTAAACTGTGAAATTGAACGTTTCGGATGTCTGTCGTCAAAATGATGTGCCCATAAATAAGAGTGTATCTGCATCAACAAGGTCTGTTTGGATTACCAAGGAATCATTATAAAGCAGACACCTGTGAGAATTCCTCAGATGTGCAATTTGTAATGGGACAGGGTTAGAGTAAATTCATCGGGCACACAGCATAAATGAAAGATAAATGAAGATGAAAAGACAATTTTTTACATCTGAACAATATCAATGCAAAGTGATGTGCTGATAAACCTCTGTCATTTGCTCTGCTGCACTTTTAGCTTGATTGTGTTCAGATGGAATAATCAAATGTGTGTCATCTTTGTACATTTTGGCTTCATCAGTGCCATTTTAGATTTTACTAGAACAAACCCATTGGTTTTGATTATATGTCAGAATAGGAGCTCATTACATCTAAAAAAAAACTGTTTTGACATTTCTTGATCCAAGATACTTGCAAAATGAACTGGTACCTATTGCCTGCAATAGCTCACTTTCTTGGCCATGTATAAATATGTACCATACCTGGTTCACAGCATGTAGCAAATTTCTTATCTTTTGTACTAACCGGTGTTGCCAACTCAGCATCGGACGTAGCTGTAGGCCCACCCAAAAAGTAGCTAGAAGTTGACAGATCTTTTTTTTTCTGTCGGGGGGTGGAGTGGGGGGGGCTGAACCTGTGGCTGCCTACCTGTCAACTGAGCTGTCCTAGTGCCCTAGTGTACAGCTGGCCATGCATGAACAGGAAAAGAGAGAAAACACCACCAAAAAGGCGCTAGATTTGTCACGAGTCGCTTTTCTCTAATTTTCTCTCTTGGGGGGGGGGTCCAGAAAGTTGCTAAAAATAGTGACAAAGTCACTAAGTTGGCAACACTGGTACTAACATTTCCAACTTCCCAATGGTGATGAGGTCACCACGGTTGTCAAGCCAAGTACACTATTGGTTGCCAAAAGGACAGGTTATTCCATGCATAGACAGTTATGTCTACACAGTTAGAACAAAAGGCAGTGGTGGGATTTGAACCCACGCCTCCAGAGAGATTGGAGCTTAAATCCAGTGCCTTAGACCACTCAGCCACTCTACTTTAATGTGTAAGAAAAGGCCTGGGAGGAGTATCAGGCAGAATATCTTTAGCCGTTTCGTCAATGAGTGGGAACTGTGATGTTGTCTCAACGGTGGTGGGGAATGACACAGTGGCTATGTCATATTCAGGTTAAGGTCAATATTCCGTTTTTTGAAACATTCAGAGTAACCCCTTTACATGTGTGAGCAATCAGAGTTAATTCTTTCTGCACGGTACATCCATCGAAACAGCAATGCACGGACAACATCACGAGTCGCAGGAAATGTCATCTTGCTGTATCCATGGCAACAGCAGCAACAACAACAGCAGCAAGGCAGACTTCCTGTACTTAAAAGACCAAGATTCCTTGTGAACAGAACGTGCCCACAACACAAATTAATGTTCCTTTGGATAAGGATATCCTGATATCTGGGTTAGAAAAGGAGCAACCCATTGATGTTTTTCTGTTTTTCAAAAGGGTTATTGGTGTTTACATGGCCGTGCACAACTGGATTATTGCTGGTATTCCGAAAATCAAACGGTTACTGAGTGCATGTAAGCGTAGCTGTTGATTTAGCCCAGACAAATCATGGAGCAACAATCTTATTGGCCAAAGCTTTTCATCTCCTCAGTTTTGAGTTGTACTTGTATGAGCCAGGGGAAAAAGTTCACTGCAAGTTCAAAGGTGTTCAACTAGCTTGTGGCACATTTTCCAAGGTTCAAAAGCTGTTGTGACACACTTTGAATGGGGACCAACAGCCTGCTGCAGTGGACGCCAACCATTGCACTCTGCTAGACTCGAGGGTCAGGGACTTGCCTTTGTTCACCTCTTATTCAGTGAATCTGTTATTCTGTTGGTAACTGAAGCTTGCCACTGTGTGCCTTTCATTTCCATTGAAAAAGGAAAAACAAGAGCCCAAGGTAGAGCTCAACAAACATAGCAGCCCTCATTTCTGACCTGTTTGATCCTACTGACTTGCAAACAAGAGCCTGGCTGTTTGGCAGAAGCCAGTAGTTCTACAACAGCGCACGAGTTAAGGATTCCACAGGTGGTCCGAATGGGCTCCAAAGGGCCATTGGGCGTCAAGCACCCAGCTGTTTTGTTGCCCTGCTAGCATAAAACCTGTGCGACGAGGATGGGATTCGAACCCACGCGTGCAGAGCACAATGGATTAGCAGTCCATCGCCTTAACCACTCGGCCACCTCGTCTGCAAAAGCCCAGATTTTGAGAGCATTTTGAGAGCAATTTTTTATTTCTCTCTCTCTCCAACCACAACACACATGGAACCTCGAAACTCACTGGAGTTTGCCGCCCTGCCCAGTCAGGAAGCAAATAGTGGGGACACTCGGAATTAGCTTAAATGGTAGTGCGCTCCCTTAGCATGCAAGAGGTAGCGGGATGATGCCCGCCTTTGCTTTGCTGTCCTTCCAATGAGAGGGCCACATGTGAAGAAACTTGAGACCTGGGTTGGGTGGACAGAAAGAAATGTTGGCTTTGAGCCAGGAAGGGTTTCTTGGTGAGTCATGATGGTGTTGATATCGGAAGGAAACAGGCACCGTCTTGGCGTTTTTCCAAGGTCACAGAAAGGTTCAAAAAAGCAACAACACTCGCTGTTCACTCAGTTGTAGCAATGTTTGCCGTGGAGTGCAAAACACAGCTATGGGGTCTGACACAAAGGACATGGAGCCAAACTGGAGGCTGTCCACTCAGATAGCAGAGGATGGTTTTGATCCATCGACCTCTGGGTTATGGGCCCAGCACGCTTCCGCTGCGCCACTCTGCTTGGCATACAGCCTCAATGGGAAAGAAAATGATGTCTTGCACCATTTCTTATTTAACGTCTCAACTTTGACTTTTAAGTCATAGAAATTTGACGAGAGATCTTGTCCAGCTGGCATGGCAATGCACATCTGTCGCTTCACAGTCATGATTAACATCAAAGAAAACTGCCATTAAATCCAGCAAGGATCAGCATTGGAAGACTACATTTCAACAGACATATGAGGTTTAGCTAAAGGTACACAGTGGCCCCCCCACTTCTGAACTGCTTCAGCTCCTAATAACTCACAAAGAAGAGTCTCTCTTCCTCAGTTGTCTTAAGTGTTTATATCTTGCAACCAGGCTTAGGGAGTATTGATTACATGTAACAGCATAAAGTAATTAGGATACCAAAAAAGTAATTGCAATCCATTACAGTACCGAAAAAAATGAAATGAAAAATGGGGTTATTTAGCAAGATTACATTTTAAAAGTTGAAAGGCACTCAGAGATCACAGACTACCGCCAAGCATTTTGTGATTGTCACCAATACTTTAGTCCTACTTTAATGTTATACAGACTGACTAGACAGAGAGCAGACTGTCTGCTACAATTTGGTGTTAGTTTCAGGTTTGTACAATAATTTGTTACCTGACAGTGTTGAAAAATTTGATGAACCAGTGCATATTTCATATTCTGGATATTGGTACCAAAAATACTGCTAGGATCTGGATTGTACTTTAACATCTGTCAGAAATGATCGTGACCTTGTCTTGTTTTGTTTTGAAAAGCAGTCTGACCATTTATCATGGAGTTATATACACATATAGAATACAACAGATTAGAATAGAATAGAACAGAATGTTCTTTTATTGATCTCCCCGTAGGACACTTTTTGTCACAGCAGCTCACAAAAAGTGCAATAATGCAATAAAAATAAAAATAGAATAACGATAATGAGAATATGACATTAGAAACTCCCAAGGAGGAGGCCCCTTGGGATTTCAACCCACACCTCCTGAAAGAGCAGAGCCTTAACTCTGCAGCTGACCTGGTTAAGCAGCCTCCAGTCCAACTCATTGGCTGCCTCTGACGTGTGTAGATGTTGACTATGTTTTTCAATGGGGCAGCCTGGGGGACTGCCTGGCGGAGCTTGTCCATCAATGTCAGGCTTGTAAACTAGTGTACGGATGAACTGACCCTTGTAGGTGGCAGCTGTGCTCTCTTTGGATGAGAGATCAGGAGAGATTATGAGAAGTATGACAGAGATGGCAGAGAGAAAAATGGCAAAAAGTTGCAAGTTGGACAAACTCAAGCAGCTCACACCCGAACAGAGTGTGTGTTGTGATCGTGAGAAAAGACGACAGAGACCATAGAAAGGGTCAAAAGATAGAGCCTCAGAGCCAAGCGCTAAAAAGTAATCAAAACTAATTTTCTCATTTTTTGGTCAAGGCCAGGTGCTTTTGGTGAAACCGGCCTATGTGCTACCCTGACTACTAAAGAACAAAAAAAGGTAGAAACAAACTTTTGGGGGCTCTTTGCTCTGAAAACTGCTGCCAGCCAATGGGTTAAGTACCATTGGAGAAACTATTATCAGATTTAGTGTCTATATTATTTAACAAACGTAATTATACAGATAAGGATTCAACTTTATTGAACAGCATGTAAATCATATGTAAATACTATTATAGAATCAGCTTTTCCCTATTCAATGTTTCTAAAACTTTGGTTCTTTTACCAAAGTTTGAGTTTGTTTTCAGGACTTCATATCGACAAAGGTCTTTTCACTGTGTTTTTGTACTTCCAGTACTTCCAGCACCAACAGAAAAACCCTTTCAACACCATTTCCAGAGTCAAAAAACTTCACAGTTTTTGACCCGACAGCTGTCACTTGTCAAGGAAAGTTGGGTGAAGGAATTTCACGACGACAGCTCCGTTCAGCTCTGAAACCACTTCAGAGAAGTGTGCCAGGCATGAATGTGAGACACCATCACTGTGTTGACTCGCCTGAGAGGAAGAAATTCACAAGAAGCCATCTCCCACAGTTTGAACAGGCAGTCACAATTGGCTTTTGATTGGACATGCTTGTTGCTCGATCTGTTAAACCCCACATGTCTCTTTTAAAGCTCCTCTTGTGATTGAAATTGGGCTGAAGTTTTGCTGCTGAAGCTTTTTCTGCACTCGTATCTCCATCTCTTCTCTGCTGTCATAACAGGCGACATAAAATTCGCATGAGTAGGTGGAATGGCACATTTGCTGAGGAGAAACAAAGCATCTTGACAGGTTTATGTTTTATGGGCTGCTCTTGGAGATAATAGCAGAGTTTCTGCTAGCCCACTTCATTAATGCTCATTTATGATTTTTTATGAAGAAGACTGAACACTTTGACGCTAACAGACAGGCGATGCCAAGAAGAAGTAAGAGGCAGTCAGGAGTAGGAACTGTTACAGCAGGTAGATTTTCTATCTACAATAAAGTTAATGTGATCCTTCTCAATAAAGTATTCTGTGACTTCAGTGCATAAAAAGCAATGTAGATGAAGACTCTAAACGTAATTAGTACAAGCAGCAACAGGTAAAGCCTGGAATCTATGTCTATCTTTAACAGTACTTCTCTGGATTATTTGTTTCTTTTTGTAAACATTATGTAACCCCAGGCAGCAAGTTCCAGTGCTAAAATATGGGGCTAATGCAAAAGTTTTTAAAAACTGTAGTTCATCAAGTGTCCACTTGAGGCTGGCTGCAAAGGCACCGGAAACCACATACACACCCATTAAAAAAGCAAACCTTGGTGACAAAGCATGCTTATTGCCTAATTCAAAGAAGAGACTTGATCTGAATAGCTTATTTCCAAATGCACACTTTCACACTTTTATTTTTAGTCTCTTAATTGGTCAACCTGAAGTTGTGCCAGCATCAGTTCACTGAGGCTAGGTAAATATACTTTACAGTCTATTTTATACCATGACATAAGTATTAGGCCTTACAGTTTCAGCTTGTTGCCAAATGTGATATGTGTTGTTGGACACCTAGACCATCATTAGAGCACATGAAATTAGCGAAATTTTTGGACTTTTATGCCAAAAAGCTAGTTTTTGAAGTTGGAGATCCAGAAACATTTGGCTCCTGGTAAACATTCCCTGGAAGTTCATGGTTCCTGTGGTCCATTGTTTGGCTTTGATTTCACAACAGGCCAAATACCCAGGTAGATAATGTCAAGGCCAACGACATATGGAGTAGAAATAAAAGCAGTTGTAATACACCACCAGACCAGTAGAGGGCAGTAATACAGTAAATAATGGACATTTAGCAATACTGCCTCCATAGAAGGCATTGAATAAATACTGTACAAACAATATGAGTGTTACTGCATATCCAATATTTTGTAGGATGGGGTTATTTTTTGTCAGATTTTGAGTGAATTTCCCAGGTTGGTGTTGTTTTTAAGGTTTAAGGTTCAAGGTTGTCTTCATCGTCCCTGTGAGAGGGCAATTCATCTTGCAGTAAGCAGCAAAACACACATATGTAATGCAAACAGCTCAAAGGCAAGAGGATGGATAATACATAAATAAATACAAAAATTAAGACAGATAAATTGAAACAGAGGCAACACAATTAGTTAAAAGGTGATAGCAGCAGGAACAAATGAGTTTCGACAATGGTGTAGGGGTTGGTTTGGTGTGTGTTTTCTTTTTTTTCACAGCCCTCATATTTCCACAAACTTGTCCTCTGTATGTTTTTGCAGAAAGTTTTGCTGGGATTAGCACACTAGCTGTGTGGAATTTTCACATTGCATTATGCCTGTCCTTAGTTAATTCTGTAAATTGCCTCTATATGGGTTTAACAATACCTGTATTTGCCTTTAAGTTATTTGTACACAGAGACAGTGTGTTTCTAGTCTGGGTTGGATTCGATTCACACGTTCCTGTCTCCTTGAACACTGTTTCACACATTGAGATCCCAAGCCAAGCTAAACCCATTGGCTTATAGATAGACATAGCAATCTCAATCTCAGGAATGATAAATACTGAGCACACGGACTGGTCTGTAAGAATTGACTCTGCATTACACTGGGCTAAACTATTTCAACTTAAGCCATCTGAGTCTCCTGAGTCTTCTTCATCAAGTGTCAAGATTCCTTACATTTTCCCAAACACTAGCTACATGTGCTCCCATGCAGCAGCACATATCCCTCCCCTGCTCATGAGCTGCCACAACTGAAAAGCCGATGCTAAGCTAATGGCTTGGTTTTACTGCTGGGGACCCGTTTTATGAATGGATTTCTTTTCCCCTCTTGCATTGAAGTGAAGACGAAGAGACGTTTACAGTAAGTACAGAGATCATAACTCACGGGTGAAACCTTCTCCCCATGTGGACTTTTGGCTTTTTCCCCTCTTTTTTAAAATGTATTTAAATGTAGTTGAGGCAGATGTCGGTCTAAAACTAGTCTGGTCCTGTCAGAGGTTTCTGCCTGTTAAAGGGGAGTTTTTCCTTGCCATTGTAACTTGATAAATGCTGCTAAGTCCTGTACTCATGGTGGGTTGAGATCAGACTCGTTATCTTATCTTGTCATGATGTTGGGTTTCTGTTAATAAAATTTTAAGTGTCTTGAGATAACGTTTGTTATGATTCAGTGCTATACAAATAAAGACTGATTGTTTGATTGATGTAGCGGGTGTACTTGCATGTCAACTTTGGATCACGCAACTTGAAAAACTTTTACCTAACTTACCAAAGGTAAGACTGCAATTTAAAGACAAAAAGAAATTTCATCTTACAGTGAAATTTATCTCAATGCTGATTTTCTTGGTGTATTAGATGTATACTTGGCGTAATTTAAAACAGTAACGTAGGCCCTACAGGCTGTTTTTGGTTACATTATCTTTTTGTTGTGTAAGAAATGCAGTGAACTTGAGAATGAGGGGAAAATAAATCCACTTCTGCTACTATTTATTTGTACAATTCAGGCATTTTAGTGGTCTTTGAAAATGTATAAAATCTGGCTGCCAAAGAGAGCAGACGATCTGCAACGCCCAAAACCATCTTTATAATGAGGAACAAGGCAGAGTCTGCTGATTATACTGCTAGCTGTGTGACTAGCTGGGGGACGCTGGAGTCAGTCTAGCCAGTTTTAGCTCCAAGCATGGCACTAAAACCTCACTCTGATTCTAAAGATGGAGGGATAACTGCGCCTGACATTCCTCCTGTCCTTTCCCAGCCCCACAGCACAGGCCGTTAAATAAAAGCTCCACATGTTGACTAGAACAACCTGGGTTTCAAACGTTGTATTCATTTGTACACAACTGCTCCAGAACGTTGAGAGTGCCACGGGTGAAACATCGGGGTAGCATGCGATTGAATATGCAGACGAGCAAATCTATTACACACCAGAAAAAGCTAAAGCAAGGGCCCAAGGATTACAAGTTTATCCCCTCTCATGATGCAACGGCAGAGCCCAGAGTCAAAACTTTAATCCAACAGCTCCACAGACACAGCTGTGTTTATAATACTTCTCACTAAAAAGCCACCGCTCCACTAGATTCCCCCTGCAGTGGCCGTATTGGGTAATTGTCTAATTAACATCCAAGTAATGCCAACTCCCACCCTCCCCTTTCTCTTTCTGCCCTCTCTGCCTGTCTGAGTCTAGCTTTTATTACAGCACACACACACACAGGGACACACACACAGCACAGTGCATTATATGCTATTATGCATTTCTGTAGGTAAAAGCCATTCTCTGCAAAGCTAATTGAAAGGTGTGAACTTGCGGGGAGAAGCATTCATTAGTTTTTAAGCAGAAATCCATATCAGTCATCAGTATGACAGAGGGAGGACGAGAGGGGGAGAGACAGACAGGTTCCATTAAAAATTCAGAGCTACCTGTGCACTCACGTAATGGCTGCAGACAGAGCTGTCCAGAACCTTCCACTGCAGCAATGTCTAGCTGTCACACAAAAGGTGTTTGTGGACAATAAGAGAGAAAGAGGAACTGTTGGTGAGGTGTAGTTTGAGACCTGCCTGAGTGACTGGACTAAATCTCAGAAGTGTATGAGACAAACTTTGAAGGAAACAGACACGTTTCACTTTATGAGACAAACAGGCAGGTAATGAAAGAGTGTTCATAGCAATTAACTTTCTAAAACTGATCACATTTTCTTCTTCTTTTTTTTTTAATTTCTCCACAGCGGGTGGTGTAGTGATTAATACATTAACACGCTTTGTTGTTCCCTAATACTCTAAACATATTAACCTCATCATTTACTGTAATTACGCTTCTGAGTGGAGCCTACAGAAGCTCTAAACCTTCATTGTCCAGGATAAGCTGCACAAAGGGTTAGGGTACAGATGGCAAAAATATGTCTGGTCGAATGAAACCAAACAGCCATGTCATCATACATAATGTTCAACTCCTCTATTGCTGCTGATGCTGCTACTGAGAGCTTGTTGTTTCCTGTTTTTAGATAGATTGTGAGTTATAAGTTGTTAACACATTGTATCCTGTTTGTTAAAACTGCATGTTTTTGTTTGCTATCTTGAGGAATGTGTTGTTTTTTATTCTTTATTTTATCTTTATTTTTTTTTTCTGTTTGATTAGGACAACGGATGAAATTTAGCTGTTGTGCTAATTCCGTCATATTTACAATGACGTATATAACAAAACTGCTGATTAATGTGCACTGTCCTAATCAAATAAATAAATAACTGAATAAATAAATAATTAATTATTTAAAATAAACAAACAAATAATTAAGTAAGTATTCATCCGTTGCCATTGTCTTGAAAAAAAAAAGTTTTTACTTTTTTTATTTCAGTTGCTCTAAACAACAAAACTCCTATAAACAATGAAGTGAAAATGAACAAAAGCTGAGTTAAAGCTTTTTCAGCATTAACACCAAACAAGCAACAAAAGAAAGAAAGAAAAAAACAAAGAAATCAACAAAACAAAGAACAAAACAGGACCAAAAAGATGTGGGCTAAAGCCCTCGCTTACTTCACCTAAAATCATCTTTTACTCAGCTTACATCAGCTTACATAAAACAATACTATAAACCCAATGAAATACTGATTCATCTTATAAAGACCCTTTGTTGATCCAAAAGTTCAGACACGTTATGTTTTCACACCATTTTTGTACACCATATGTACTTTACACCCATCTGTTCAAATATTTTTTGGAACCTACCCGTCTGACATTCTTATTTCTCTGTGTCAAATCTGGTGTTTCCCAACCCTGGTCCTGGGGACCCCTGCCCTACATGTTTTAGATGTTACCCCACTCCAGCACACCTGATTCAAATGAATGGCTCGTTATCAGGCACGAGCAGAGCTTGATGACGAGCTGATCATTTGAATCAGGTGTGTTGGAGTTGAGAACATAAAAAAACATGCAGGGCAGGGGGTCCCCAGGAACAGGGTTGGGTAACACTGGTAATCCATTCCACAGACTTACTCCATACACTGAAACACATCTTAGTTTAGCATTTGTTCTGCTCTTTGTTTTCGTGAACAAACAGCT
Source organism: Halichoeres trimaculatus (assembly GCF_033239565.1). Lineage (NCBI taxonomy): Eukaryota > Metazoa > Chordata > Actinopteri > Labriformes > Labridae > Halichoeres > Halichoeres trimaculatus. The sequence goes on from NW_027437185.1 coordinate 7,754,472, forward strand.
CCACCTCAGCTCAGACACATTGGGGGTATTCCACGAAGCTGGCTTAGCTCAAAGCCTGGCTTATTTGGGTTAGCCTCGCTAACTTTAGCGAGAGTTGGGTTCCACAAACGAGGCTTAGGGCTAGCGTGGCTTGGTAACCATGGTAAATTAGCCAGTGCCACTAGCCTGGTCCCGGTCAGGCTAAACGTCAGGCTTACCTTGGCTGCGTCTCAGAGAAGGTCCGACAGGCTTCTGAAAGACACCTTGTGAACTGCAGGTGTCACATTAAATTAATCTATACCTGTAATATTTGATGTTCTTGTTCAGAACCATAAACTGAGACCTTTTGGTAACTTTTCTGACACCTGCTAAAAACCAAAAAGTCAGAAGGATCGTGAGGCTCCGCTTTCACGGTCTGTATTAATACTGACAATCAAGATCAAGTGAGCTTTTGTCTTTCAGCTCCACGGGAGGTTTCCATCCTCACCTTAGGACACCTGCGTGATCCTTTGACAGGTGAACCGCCCCAGTTATACTAGACTGGAATAACCGTGAATCAAGACATCTGAGATACTAGACTATGTATTTGCTGTGCAGGGAAATCAGTGGCTGAGTGGTTAGAGAGTAGGACACAGGTGCACAGTGATCCATGTTTTACTTGCAGCGTGGGTTTGATCCCACCAGTGGTAACTATTTGAAATTATCTGATTTTCTTTCTTCTGTCACCCTCAAAGTACAGTCAACATATAACAGAATAAAGGCACAAATTGTCTTATGATATAAAAGGTGACAACAGCCACAATTTTCCATAGAAATACCCTCCTTTACCGGAGGTCCGTTCTGATCATGATGATAATGTAAAGGTGATTCCACATGGTGAGATAACTTTGTGTCTTCCCCCTTATTTAAATATAGGGCACTGTATCACTGACACATCTCATCTGACAGCTGAATCATCTCTAATAAAAAAAAATGACATCTCATCTACATGTCTTTTTCTGCTGTTTTAGTCAGTGTTTGATGAAACATCACCCCATGAAGTATATAGGCCTATATATATGAACAGCTTTGATTTAATCAAGATCAATCTCCTCTGAGCCATAGCAGTGTGAGGAGCTTTAGGGTGAGAAGAAAAAAAGGTCATCAAACTCAGCAGAAACAGTCAGTGCTGATTTGACACATAAGCATGATATTCTTGAACCAGCAGCATCTCTGGCTTTATTAATTGCCACCGTGTCACCCTTTTATGTGATTTTCACTTTGTAGTCATCATACATGTAGGAGTTTTTTCTCTGCTGAGGGAAGCGTCTCCGCTCTCGGTTTTGACATGATTTGGTCATTTTGACAATCGACACGTCGGGGCTTTTTATCTACTGCGGACGCGCGCTTATCCGCAGCTTGGATCAGCCTGGCTTGAATAAGCGTCTCTGAAAATCAGCTGAGCCTTGTTAGTGGAACAAGTTGCAGCTAAGATTGAAGTGGCAGCTTATTCAAGCCACGCTTACCGGCGATAGCCCAGCCTTCTCTAGCCAGCTTCGTGGAATACCCCCACTGTCTCTGATCTTGCAAAAACAAAAAAAACAAACAAACAACAAAAAAACACCTCTGAATGTAATGTGGTAACATGTTCTTGTATGCTATGAATATTAGTGAGGCTATTCTGAAACCCAAAGATTACAAAATTTTAAAGCCTGTGGATTTATAAATATTCTGTGTGTTGGCTCTTGATGATCACCTCAGTGTATGATTTAATATCTTTTCCCCAAAAACGTCAAGTCTGAATCAATACTTGTCTAGAAAAGAAACCAAACACACCATGTTAGCTTTGCAGTCTAGATGTAGCTTCATTTTTGAGGGGCAATAAAAATAAAAAATTACAAAGTTGAACAAATAAAGCGAAGTAACATTAAAAAAAAAAATTAAAAAGAAGTTAACGCTGAGGCGCATTTGGTGGATTTTTTTTTATTTTTTTGATTCTGCTTTGCATGTTACTTCACGTTAAATTAGAGTTCCTGAGTGAAGTATTAACACGTCTTCAGTTGCCTTGTGAACTGGCAATACACGTTCTAATAAAGATGTTATTTACAGTTATATAATCTGTTCTTATTTGAAGAGCCATGTTTAGATGATTATAATAAAAGTAGCAAAATAACAACTTTCTTCAAAGCACTTTTAAAAACAGAGATAGTAGTAGAGAGCAATTTTTATTATTACAGTAAAAGAAAAAAAATGCAACGGCAAATGTTAAAAAAAGATTTAAAGCACTATAAGCCGTATACGTAGAAGAAGACAAAGGATACAGATCAGAGAAACCAGACGGTGTTCAAGGATGTGGAACAATGAGATGAAAAGAAATAAATCAACTGATCAATATATGGGTGGACACATAAATTGGAGAATAAATAAAAAAGCAGTTAAATAAGACCAGTAAAGGGGATCAGAGGAAGTGTCTGGAACAACCACGTAAATTAAGAGCATGGGGATAAGTAAATGAGATTTATAATAATGAGATAGATCAAAATCAAGTTAATCACACTGAAATGAAACCAAATTAACAAGGTGAAATCACATAAAAGCAGGTCTGTTAAAGTGAGTTTAAAGTGATTTAGAAGATGTCACTGACTCTGCTAGCTTTATCTTTCTGGGAGGTTCCAAAGACGAGGGACCCCGATGGAAAAGCACAATCAGCAGATTGGAGCTTTGAGGCCCATGTATGGATCTGAGGCCAAGAGATGGCTCATCTGGTTCAGCTGAGCTTGTTATTTAACTGTTTTAGGTAGTGCCTTCACCATGATTTTCTCGTTTGTTCATCACCATCACTCCATCAAGATGCCATCATGTCTAGGCTGATGGTGTTCTTCTCTTTCTCCTTCACAAACATTGGGCGGTTCCCTCCTTCACTGGCTCCACTTGAAACTTCCCACCTTCACCCAATTACTGTTGCCCCCACCTGAACTTAAGCCCTGCCGTGAGGCTTCTCCAGTGCCAGAGTATTCCTGCATCTCATGTAGTATTTCTCTCGTGTTTCTGCAGTTGTTTGAGCTTCCAGCTTAGTGTGTTTTTACCAGCGTCTAATTTAGCTTCCCTCCTGTCTTCCATACAGCCTGGATTCACTCTCCAACCACCTCCTCAAGCCCTCACGTCTCCAGTCTTCACCTTTCATGGATTCTTCTCTCACACCTTGGAAACCTTGATCCCTCCCCTCCACTCTTCTTTCCCTGCAATAAATCCCCCTAAGTGCTTCATCTGCCTCCAGTTGTGCCAAAACATGTGGTTTACCAACCTTAACCTGTGTGCGTTAGCTTATTTTCACATTAGCATATTGGCGCAAAGGATTCTTTTAAAGTCACGGATGAAAATTTCTCAATTTTTTCACAGAGCCAGTTTCCTCCAAACAAGGTTTACACTATTTGTGTGTCCTATCTAAACTGATTATTGATTTATCTTAATAAGTCATTTTTTGGGGTTAGGTGAAGTCACTGAAGACATTTAGTGGCTTTTTGAAAAGGTTATGGTTTGTCTAATGGCTGAAGATGAAAAAAAAAAAGTCTTTGGAAGACACTTTTAACCACAGGAAGTAGAAAGATCTGAACTTGGAAAAAAAAAGTGCTTCAAGGAAAGTACCCGTCAGTTGCAGCATTAGCTGTCATGACTTCTGCAGCCGTTGATCTGACCAGATGACCGTGCCTGATGATGAGTCAGTGTGGCTCTGTAGTAGTGCTTCTCCAAAACACAGGAGGGAAGTGTCGTCTCTATGCTTGTCAGGCTGCCTGATTCTGGTCCTGCTATGTTTTTTGCTCACTTTCTAAAGTCATGTTTTGTCTTTCCTTTTTTTTTTTTTTTTTTTTTTTTTAATTTATCATACAGTAACGATACCAAGAACTGACTATTTATAGAGCATGTGGCCCACAAAAATTAGCTGCATGGGGTAGGAGTGTAGATTTGCTACATACACAGGCCTCTGTGTCTGAAACATAGACTGTATAATTAATGGACGTAGCCTCCCTGATGTAACCCATTCGTTTCTGAAACAGACTTTTAAAGCAAACCGCCTCTAGCGGCCATATTAGAAGTGACACAAGCTTCAGCTATAGGGTGCCCGTCAACAGTGAGCTGAGCCATGCCTCTGATTGGGGGAACTCGGGATCTTAATATCTTCTGGAGAAAAAAATTCCCCACACAGTGTGTGCAGACAGTCAAGTTAGGAATTCAGATGGGAGATGTTTTTTGTACCAGCAAATGTGTTTATTTCTGCTATGAAAACTGCATTTTTTTGTGGCTTGGTGGGTACACTGCAAACAACTGAAATTGTATCAATGCAATTTTGTCTTATTCTCAGCAGAAAATATAGTTTTAGACTTAACATAAGCCTCATTCACCTGACTAGTTCAGAAAAAAGTTAAAAGACAAAATGAGGTCTGAGTTGCTTGTAACAAGTTAAACAAAATCTGCCAATGTGTTAAGACTTTATTGTAGTTTCAAGCTAATTTTTCTTGTTCCATTTGCAGATTATTTTTTTTATCTTGTTACAAGCAATTCAGACCTCAGTTTTAGTTTTCGAATGGCTTAAAGCAAGATGTGTTTCTGTACTGATAAGTTGCTGATCAGTTTTGTTTTTTTTTTTTCTTTTTTTTGCAGAGTATGTGACTTCAGGTACTTCCAGAGCCAGCCAAAAAAAAAAAAAAAAAAAATTTTAGCACTACAGTATGGTCTTGCATTTTTACACTGGAGGTTGCCTCTTGGTCTGAAATGCGTAAACCAAGCTTGGGTCACAACAGTCATACACTGTTGATTTTAGTACATCAGTAGATTGTCCAAATTTATCACATTAAACCTTAAAGTGATACTCCAGGGTGGAACAAGTTGGGTCCTATCGCAAGGTTTAGGACAGAAATTACCCCTACAGCAGTGATTTTGTGCAGCAGAAGCCCAGAGCGCTCGCACCAAACACCCCCTCCCTGCTCCTCTGCCGGTTTCCTCTGCACTCAGACGGAGCCAATTTTTACTTAACCAAAAACAAGGTAGTCCTGGCAGACTACCTGTGTTTGTTTATATCTGGCACGCTGCGCGCGGACTGATACACTAAGCGGCGAGCGCCTCGTAGCCAGCTGTGGCTCTGAAGCGGAGGTAGCGCCCTTTTACGACACGATGAGAACTAGAGCCTTATTTAGCTGTGTTTTTCTGTGAAAGTGACGTGCTGAAAATTCTCTGAGTAAAGCGTGTGCAGACTGATATCAGATTTTCAGTGGGAGTCCGTTTATTTGTGTTTTTGGTCAAGTAAAAATTGGCCCCATCTGAATGCATAGGAAACCGGCAGAAGAGCAGAGAGGGGGTGTTTTGTGCGAGCGCCCTGGGCTTCTGCTGCACAAAAACACTGCTGTAGAGGTAATTTCTGCCCTAAACCTTGTGATAGGACCCAACTTGTTCCATCCCTGAGTATCACTTTAATGGAATGTTGAATGCTTGATACTTGAACCTGGAGCAAGTGAGACAATGAAGACATATGAAAAACTAAAATCAGTGGGGTTGACCCTCAAAGGCCATCAGGGTGTGGTCATCTGAACTGTGCCCAAGCATGCTTCAACCCTTAAGTCACGTTTGATTGGCCAGTGTGATCGCAAGACATGGTTCAATTTTCTGTTGTATCACGCTTCATAAAGGTGTGCTTCAGCATATAACCCATGATGGATGTTCGATGTGGTGGGGTTTGGCTTTGTCGGACCAAAGTGACTAAACACAAGCCAAAAAGTCACTAAGGTTGTAGCAGTGTTCTAGGTGTTCCCCAATGTGCACTCTCTGGTGAGACCATGCTACTTGTAAACAGATGCTTCATGATGATGTTGGTGGGCTGTGGGTGTGCCCTAAGCCTGGTTCATACTGAAGTAGTGTGATCATAAGCCATACTAGGGTGGATAGTGTGGCACTACCCTCAGTGTCTCCTGAAACTGAGCAGTGGACTGACAGAGAATCCATTGCTGCTATTTCCTGAGCCCTGCTGCAGAAACGGCGATGTAACATATGTTTGTAGGTGTGAGGGTGAGCTAAAATAGCTCACATTTCTAATTTCTCGAGCACTTGGACTTCTACCTTACGGTGCACAAGCATTTTTATTGTGGTTAAATATTTCAAGTGGGAGTATAAACCTGAGGCCCAAAAACTGTTGCTACATTTTCTTGATTCCTTTATTCTGTCATTTATTTCAGCTTTCTCTTTCTCTTTCAGTCACCCTCACAGACTCAGAGACATAAAGTCACTCCTGCTCTGTGTTATTCAGTCTTCCTGCAGGCCAGAAACCTCCCTCTTCACTATTAAAGAGACACAGAGGTACTGAGATAAGGTAGAGCTTAGAGGGTAGAGTGTGTGTGTGCGTGTGTGTGTGTGTGTGTGTGTGTGTGTGTGTGTGTGTGTGTGTGTGTGTGTCAGTTGCCCATTACACAGAGGGGAAATATATGTGCAGCAACGAGTGGGAGAGATGGAAGAACATCAGATCCCCTAGATGCATCATTCCCCAGACCAAACTGAGCTCTAATCAGGATCCTGGAACAGGATGAGGATCTGGATCCTCTGGGGTTGATGAATCATAAAACTGATCACATGACTGGACACATGCACAGAACCAGGGTGAGGCAGTGTTGATGCTGGGTTTGCTTTAGCCCACTAAGAGCTGCCACGACTCCTCTTTTTAATGAAATCTGGCTGAAAACTTGTTGATTCTGCTTTTAACTCCTCTTCATCAAAACACCCACTTGCTGCTTTGACTTGCATAAAGTCTTGTCAGTGGGTTGAGTTGGCAGATTCATCACAATTTTTTGCTTGTTCAAGTGGAATTTGATAATACCTCAACTGTGGTTTATGCTGTGACTTTGTGTAGAAAGCCACACAGTGACTGGTTCAAATAAGGCGGGTAGCAAGGGCTATGAATAAGATTGTTGGAGTGAGAAATTCAGCTTGCCCTGAAATGTCAGATATTTATCACAGATTTGCAGAGACCTGCTGTAGCTCCAGATGCAGGCTGTGGAGTCTTTGCCAACCAACTGTTCAGCAAGCAGACTTTTGAAAATCCACATACACAGCACTTAGCAGTTTGAAGGAACTCAGCCGGTAGGGTCTTCAAAACATCTTGGAGAATTAAGCACAGATCTGTGGATGTAGGCTCCTTCAAATTTGTGACTCTTCATGTAATCCCAGGCATTAGAGGCATGCACAGACTTTTATTGAAGGGCAGGGGCCAACATATATTTAAAAAAAAGAAGGTATTTTATTATGTGTTTTTGCATCCCAAGAGGAAAGTTTATCCTGTTTAAGGCCCATTTATCCTCCCTTTATGTACAAAAAGTATCCATCCTTTTCAAACAATGTTATTGTCACTGTTCACATACTTCCGTCTTGCGTCCCTTATGTTGGCATTGCTGTTCACCAGTAAATCCACCAAGGGGCACAGCCCAGAGTCAAAAGTTTATGACAACAAAACTCGAAAACAAGCATGGCTACTGCAGAGGAGGTGTTAACAATACCTCTTGCATGAAAGACAAAAACAGAGGAAGTATTGTATGAGGCAGTGATTGGTGAGGCTGTTCGATACATCACAAAAGTTCTGCCATTGTTAATTCTTCTTCATATTTCACCAAAGCTACTTATCAGGTAGTAACAGCAACACTGCCCCCACAGTTTCTGGTGGTACTGCTCCATTTCACCCATATCTGTAAGCTTTGTGGAAACATGCATAAATGCGGATGAAATGAAGGCAGAGCAAGGACAGATGCCTCTGTCCATATCTGTATGTAACGTTGAGCTTAAATTGGCCTACAATTCATCGATGGTGTAGAGATCAAGGCTCTGTGGGGGCTGTACTATCACTTTCAGGACTCTCTACACTGATAATTGGTCATAAATGTGTTTAACAGTCCCTCATTTTTGATTTAAATAATTAATAAAAAATAATAGTTTAAAAAAAAAATTGAAGCCTGATTTTTATGAGCACTTTTTTTGGATAAGTGGCATTTATGTAAGCATTTTATAAAATAAAATAAAATAAAATAAAATAAAATAAAATAAAATAAGATAAAATTTAATTTAATTTAATTTAATTTAATTTAATTTAATTTAATTTAATTTAATTTAATTTAATTTAATTTAATTAAAAAAAAAAAACTAAACTAAATAAATGGATAATTTTATTTATTTATTTATTTTCAAACACATACATTTAAGTTGCTGCTAATCGTTCACACATACCAGGCTGAAAAAAAAAGAACATTTGTATACTCTGCTCCTTCTGCATGAAACATGTTGCAAAAAGACTGGAAATTAACTGATCTTGTTTCTATAAATGCATTTAAATCTAGACTGAGAACACTTGAGACAGCCTCCTCAATTTGTACCTGTTTTTTGTAATATTAATTTTTCATTGTTAATCGCCATAATTTTACCGTGTAACTTTGCTGCCTCTTGGCCAGGACTGTCTTGAATAAGAGGCTCTTGATATCAATGGGACCTTCCTGGTTAAAGAAAGATTAAATAAATAAAAAACCAATAATAAAAAAATGTACAAACCATAAATAATTCATTTTCTTTAAAGTATATAGAAATAAATTATTCATTGTGTATTTTAGACCATAAAACTGAGTTTCATCATGACAATACGTGACAATTTAGGGGTTAAAAATGTTTAAAATGCATTAGTGTTTCATATGTATGAATAGGACTCATGCTGGTTTAAATATTTTTAAAAAATGTAAAAAAAAAAATAAACTTTTTTTTTTTTTTTTTGTTAGTCTGTCAGTCACACAGCTAGCAGACTGAACAGCCCATGTGAGCTGATGAATGCAGTCAACAGGGAGTAGACACATCTGGTGTATTTCAGCAGGACGACGTGATGATGGTTTCAAATGAAAGGATAGTGACCCCAAATATTGATTTGGTTACAATTTAGATTTTGATGTTTTTTTTTTTTGTTTGTTTGTTTTTTTTTCATTTCTGAAACTGACATCAACTGAATCAATAATCATATTTTTCTGAAATAATTCTAAGGTTACAGCAGTTTTCACACCTGCCTTAAGTTTCATCACAGCACCTGTTTGTGTTCAACACTCGGCTAATTTAATCACAAGATAATTACTTCTTCCCAAGGTTAACAGTTATTCCAAGTTAACCATCAATTGGCTTTTTAAAACCTAAGAAAGAAAAGAAAAGAAAAAACAAACAACACAACATAACTGAATGTACGATCCATAAACCAATCAGCAGGTTTCAGGAGATTTAATTACTCATCCTCGTGTCCTCCTCTTGAACCCCGCAGTACAAATGTCTCCTAGATAAATAATGTAAAGCAAAGCTCTCAGACACGTTAGAGAACACGGTGGTCCATTGATTTCCAGTCATCACCAGGGAGGCTGGTGGCTTATCCGTTTCACTACTGATAATCTCTGCCAGACTAAGCTTACCTCTCCAGTGGTTAGATAGATTGGTAATTAGTGAGTAAGCCAGGCAGTGTTAGTGGAAGATTCCCCTGAGGGAGAGGAGAGGTAAGCTGGGCCAGGGAAACTGTTTGTGTTTTTTCTTTTCTTTTCCTTTCTTTTCTTTTTTTTTTATTAAACCCAACCTTGGAAAGACGTCTGCTTTTCACCACTGTGGTTTCATCTGGATTGTGAGAATGATCTGTGTTGGATCAGAAAACTGTAATTTGTTGTTCTGGGCCAAGCTGTAGCAAGGAAGTGGTCTTGTGCAAAGTAAATTATCTTCGGAGACAGAAAATAACCCAGCAAATGTTTTCAGAAAGGCTTTTTTTTTCTTTTTCACTGACAACTGTTGTTTACAGGTTCGGGCTTTGGATATTGGAGGGAAATATAAAGCAAACCAGATTTCTCTTCATCCTGTCCAAACACTCAAACACTCAAACTAATAAATGACAGAAAGAGGAAAAACTTTTTCCTTTTTTTTTGCTAAGGGAAGTTTGACTGTCTCTTCTGACTAAACCAAGAATTGAAAACCAGAAATGCACTACAAGAACTGAAATCAAATCAAGCAATAATAATTATTATTGTCATTTAAAAAAAAAAAAATCTAAATATATGACTTCCGTTTCTTCTGGTACTACTCTAAACTGAGTTTCTTTTGGAAGGAAATCCACAAAACATGTGAAAAAAATACACAACGCTCAATTTCCTCTGAATTATGAGGGTTTTTACCCAGGTAACATTGTTTCAGGACAATAGAGGAGTGATAAAAAGTTATTGCAGGCCTTCTTGGCAGCTAGTAAAACGTCTATCACTCAAAAAAAGGCTAAATCCATTCTCACCCACCAAGGATAAGACTGGTTTAAAAAAATCTTAGAAATCTATGAAATAAAGAAGAGTTGACCTACATTATAAGGATCCGAAAGGACTAATTTTATCTCATCTGGAATAAGTGGATTGAATTTATTAGCCCAACAAGAGCAGACTTTGTATGACTTCACCACCAATCAGACTTCTTAACCCTCCTAAGAGACACAATTGAAATGTAGATTCCATTTGTTGGTTTTATAAATAGTTGATTCCTTATTTGAGTGATGCAAACACATATGGATGTTAAATAAATGTGTAAAATGTAAACAGTAGAAATGAATATGCCTAATAGAATACATGTGGAAAGTGACAGAGGAAGATGTACAAAATTCAACATATGTGTGGAAAAAGGACTCTGTATAAGAAATGTATAATTGTTTATCAAAGAATAGAATAGAATAGAATAGAATAGAATAGAATAGAATAGAATAGAATAGAATAGAATAGAGTAGAATAGAATAGAATAGAAAATACTTTAGTTATCCCTGAGGGGAAATTCAGGAGGAGTCACAGCAGCAATCAAGAAAATAGATGACAGCTTGTCCATCATTGTCCAGTTCAGCCAGTCTCCACCTCCACAGGGTCCAGGACTGAGCTTCTTCAGCAGTCTGTTCAGTCTCTGTCTCCTGGATCCTGTCTGCTCACAGCAGGTGAAGCTCTTCCAATGTGGCGTTGGTGTCTGATGTTAGCTCTGTTAGCCATGTCTGTGAATAGCACGATGCTACTCTGCCTTCTACCATTCCTTCTGTTGCTGGGTTAGCATAGCTCCATCTTATTGGAGATAGATCTTACGTTCCCAATAATGATGGATGGAAGGACAGGTCAATATCATCACTTACTAGCTCACACCTCAGTACCAGCATGTCGTCCTCACCTCCTTCTCCTTACCTTGTGGGGAAACATCAGGCCTTGCACCAGTTAGCATTGACATGCTACAGACTGCTAACAGCTGAGTTCACATGTAAACTATGCAGTCATGGTTATATGTAGGATCTCCAGACAAACACAGGAGCAAAAATAGTAAAAACATCACTGAAGACACAAAAAGTTTGGTGTTCATGACCAACAAATAATCTATACAAAGTAATGATCCACTCCAAATACAAAGATGATGAAAAAAGAGATGAAAAAATTACAAGAAAACGCAGCTGGTGTGAGTTGACAAGTGCAGTCAACACACTCAATGGAGTGGAGCTGGACTGCAGATGTATTTGGTGTATTTGAGGAATTATGATAAAGGATGTCATTTTGTCTTTGATATCTTGTATTAGACATTTTCTGGACTGGTAAGGTGAATGTGTAGTCTTATAAGACTTTTTTTTTACTTGAAATAAAGACATGAACACTTACTCTGATTTAAGTGTTTGTTGTTCAGAGAGAATAAAAAGAGCTGAACTCAGTCCTGACACAACCTTACTCACACACAAGATGTAGGAAGATTCTGTGCATCCCTTTTTTCTCTGCATTAAAGGTGCACATGCTCATTTTAAGCATAAAGACTTGAACCAAAACACTGAAGTGTTGGCATTAAACATGAGTAATGTGTGTTTAGTGATTATTTTTATCCACTGGTGGTTTTGCACACTTTATACATTAAGTTGTGTTGTTTATAACTCAAGCTTCTTTAAGAGATTCCCAGGGAAATAACCACCAAGGACTCATTAAGAAAGGAGGCTTCACCTTAAAATAATAAACCACTTATTTGCAGCTTCTCTACATTTATTGCTGCATGTTTATTTCTCCTCCGTCGCTCTTTCACTGTGCTGGAATGAGATCTCTATCCTGAATTTCTTTCCCTTCAGATGCAGTTTGGCTCAGAATAGCAATAACAACACTTCAAGGCCGATAAATACAGAACTACTGAGGAACTCAGGAACCACACAAACACTGACCAGCGAGAGGAGGAGAGAAACAAGACAAGTCTTTTCAACCGAGCAACACGGCAACTCAAGCTAATATCACCATGGTAACTGCTGCTGATTAGTGTGGCAGCAAACAGAAAGAGCTCGGTTTCAAGATGCCAGAAATAAGGTTGCTTTTGCATTAACGCTCTCACTGGGGGGTCTACGCTGGTGCCACGTTACAGCCAGGGGGGAATTTGATAAGGCAGCATTCACCTGTATTTTTAAATGCAGGTTGTTTTTCATTGATTTGGAAGAAAAAAAGTCCTTCTAAAAGCAGAGATTTTTATGAACAGTATTATTCACACGTTAACAACAAAAATGGAAAAAATAAAATAATAATAATAATAATAATAATAATAATAATAATAATAATAATAATAATAATAACAATAATAATAATAATAATAATAATAATAATAATAATAATAATAATAATAATAATTTAAGAAATAATAATAATTTAAGAAATAATAATAATAATAAGTAAATTATCCCCCCCAAAAAATAAAAAATAAGAAATAATAAAAAACAGCATAAGCATACCAAGCCAGTGGGAGGTCAAAAACCATACAAGGATATTTTGCACATGTGTAAAGTATCAAAAAACATGCCAGTGGAAAACGTGAGCTCCACTGCTTTGTTGTAATGATTCAGAACAGCAAGGTTTCCTTTTTAACTTATGAGACTGAACAGCGCAGAGCAGATGTAAACAAACCAGAAGCCCCATTTACTTTGCATGTACAAAAATATAAACAGCAACAGCCATGAACAGGTATTTCATCAATTTCTACAACTTTCTGTTTACTCCTGTCAACAAAAATACAATGAAACATAGTTGTATGGTGTAGAGATGTAACCTAGGTGTTATAAATGTGTTGAAACTATCTGCACAAACATTTGTGCATCATCATCTATATATATGCTTTCTTTCAAGGTCGAATTCACAATGCTTTTTGTTGCCATGGTATTCAGGGAAAAAAAAATCAACTCTGTGCACTTTGCTCATTGTCCTGTGTCTCATTGTGGAAATAAGATGTTGGCATATGTGGTCTCTTCAGGGGACAGGGGGCACTTCTGTCACTGTACTTTGGAGCTAATTCAGAGCAGATAGGACACTAATGATGGACTCGGGTGGCGTTTTGTCACAAGGTTTGGGCTTTTCTGACCGGCCTTTTTTCAGTGAGTTCCATCATAATCAAGAAGAAAAAGCCACCCTTAAGATTCCTGGACAGGATTATTGTAACGAAATTGTAGTAGAAACATTTCAGATAGTTAAAACTAGCATTTATGTACATCACTTTTTTCCAGTTCTTGTTTGTTGTTTGTTTTAAGTGCTTTATACATAGAGTTGAGTTGAGTTGAGGAGCAGCTAGTAGTGACACCAGTGTAAACAGCCATTGACCAAGGGTCATAACCTGATTTTATTGTCAGTTTGAGATATTTTTTTTCTTTCTTCCTGTTTTTCTTTTTTTTGTCCTATCTTATATTTTCTCATTTATTAATTAATTTATAATTTTTTATTATATATATATATATATATATATATATATATATATATATATATATATATATATATATATATATATATATATATATTAGGGCTGGGCAACGATTAAAACTTTTAATCGTAAATAATCGCATGATTTCCCTGATTAATCATAATTAATCATAATTAATCGCATTGTGAAAGTGCCATAACATCTGTCATGCAAACACTAAATCAGTACTTGTTATACAGTAAAAGTTAAATCACATATTAAGTGCACATCAAATTTACAAAATGTAAATACAAAATTAAAGCTTATTGCCACTGTCAGGGCATTAAAGAGATACTCTCGAATGGAACAAGTTGGGTCCTATCACAAGGTTTAGGGCAAAAATTACCCCTACAGAAGTGTTTTTGTGCAGCAGAAGCCCAGAGCGCACGCACCAAACACCCTCTCCCTGCTTGTCAGACAGTTTCCTCTGCACTCAGACGGGGAAATATTTTACTTGACCAAAAACAGAAATAAAGGGACTCCCACCAAAAACTCTGATATCGGTCTGCATTCACGCTTTATTTAGAGAATTTTCAGTGCGTTGCTTTCACACAAAATCACTGCTAAATAAGGCTCTAGTTCTCATCGTGACTCTTCATCCTGCGTTTGTTTATATCTGGCCCTCTGTGCGCGCGGACTGATACACTAAGCAGCGAGCGCCTTTAAAGGGCAACTCCGGTTTTTTGACACCTGGACCTTATTTATAGGTGTGTGCATGCTCATATACTCACTCAGACAAACGTTGTGCAGCTCGGAGTCCTTCAGAAGTTATTCAGATCCAGCTGATTTTAGCCGTACTTAGCGGGGGCCACGGCAAGGGAGCTTCAGCGCGGGACATAATCTCTGCAAAATCGCTCATTTCGGCTATATTTTTTCATCCATTGCTATCCATCGTTATCACAAACACAGTCCTCTTCTGTTGCCATAGACGAACACTGTCCACAAGCGCACCACCAGTTCGCATTGAGTCGTGGATGTGCTCCTGTTTGTTGTTCTCGAGCCAGCTCTTCGTCTCTCTCCCTCTGCATCCTTCTTTTATGGAGCTCCTCGTCCGTGTACTCAGGCTCAAACCAGTAAGGACAGCCGTCAAAGTCAAAGTCATAGTCTGAAGACGGTAGACGAGCTGACTATATGATAACACTGGCAATGGATGAAAAAATATAGCCAAAATGCCCCTCTTCTCCATGCTTGTTTTGGTTACTCATCGTGTTTTTCCGCCGATTTCACTTCCGGTCAGCGACAGACATTTACAAAATAAAAGCATGTGAGCAACATGCACTAATGTGCGATAAAATATTTAACGGTGTTAATAGATTGACAAGTTAACGCAAAATTAACGCGTTAACTTTCCCTGCTCTAATATATATATATATATATATATATATATATATATATATATATATATATATATATATATATATATATATATATATATTAGTTTTGTATACATACTTTCACATTTGAGAGTATGTGAAGTCAGTGAATGGAGCACTTAGGTGGAACCAAAAAAAACATTACCGAAAGACAGGCCCTACCTAAAACGTCCTTTGTTGGACTGAGTTTATCCATAAATCATATCTTGTAAAAAAACAAATACAGCACTTTTATAATTTCTGGGTTAACAACAACAACAAAATCTGTATTATTATTCATAATCCTGTTTTTAGGGGCCTTAAACTTTCCAGGCTTTATGGCACTGCAAAAAAACGTCTTCAATGCTTCACAGCATGTGTGCACCAAAACGAGGACATATCTTTGTTTCAGACAAAGCAAATTTGAATTAGTTTAGAAGAGACCTAATTGAAAAGATCTAAAGTTCAAAAGTAGGGTGCAGAGCTGATGAATATTGAATACGGCAAAACAAACAAATATTCAGGTATTTTTTTGCTCAGATGTTTGCTGATCTGTGTTGAAAGAAATAAACCTCTGTAAGCCTTGGTTTTAAGCCCATGTACTATCTTCCCTGTTCTCTTTAATCTTTCTGACCTCGCTATGGAACTAATGCATGTTTTGAGAAATGCCATCCTAGTATTTATGTTTAAGCAGTCAATGACATTTCTGCCAACGCAGCACTTATCACCACTACAGCTTTTCATACCTCTTTCCTTGTAAATACCTGGTTTTTATTGCAGTCAGTGACATAGAGGGGAAAAAAACGTCCTCAGGCAGTACCCCAAGATAATCTTAAAGCACACAATGGTATGTTTTTATCACAGGGTGTTAAAACCCAGAAGTATTTAATCTTCTGCTCATGATTCCCCAGTAGGATACTTGAATCAAGTCAGTCTGTCAATCTCAACTTCACAGCCTTCTGAAAGCAAGCAGACAGGTACACGATAAACCAGCTTTTCTCACAGCCCAGAACCTCGACATGAAATAATCTCAAACTTCTGAACACATCAAGCTGGGTACTTGCTGTTTGTAGCCTAGCTGCTGTGTTTAGCCATTAGCAGTCCAATGAAACCCTTTGATGCTGCCAGCTGTCCTTCGATCAGACGGTGGAAGGTGATAGCTGGAAACCTGAGACAGATAACAATACGCAGCAGCAGTTCAACCACCAGGCAGGATGTTTTAATGTTTGCCAGATATGTCACTCAGATCAGCTTAGGCTACAAAATCAATTAGCTAACACTCTATTAAAACTTTTGCCAGTGAATGCAGCCAAGTTAATCCAGTTAAGCTGCTTGTATCATGGCACTCTGTCTCTGTAGCCTATGAGTGATGATATTTTGAGGTCAGTGGATTTTTTATTACTTCATAATGAGTTTAGAAATGACTCAAAAAGGAAAGGTCCCTAATACTTTTCTTCAAGAAATCAGCTGTTTAGTTTTGCTAAACCACTTTGACTGAAGGAAGACTGAATGCTAGTTGTTGAAACTTAATGCATGCAGATTTTCAAACCTCCACATACTCATATGTTGTAGGAATCCCTGAAACTGTTCTAGCATGAGATCTTCAGATGATCTTTAGTGGATTTTCACGACACTTGCTGGAATGATGATGTCATCACTTGAGGATCTCCTAACTAGGTCATGACATGTTGGAGGGGCCTCAAATACCAGGGTCTGCCCACAGCTCCAGCCTTTTAAGTCCTCCAGAGGGCTTTCCAATCAGGAAGAAGAGGGTTTGTGAAGCATTCAGCCTTAAAGAGACAGAGGCTATAACAAAGTCTTTCAGACTGAGACAGTTTTTTCACAACACAAGTGTTAGGAAAATTCCTTTTTTAGTTGTAAATCCATGGACTGTATAATTAATGGACGTCACCTGTCTGCTTCACAAACATATTCTTGAAGCCAATCGGCCATCACGGCCATATTGGAAGTGACGGGGGCTTCAAGTACAGCTACAGGACGCATGTCGGTCACGCTTGTGATCTTAGTGAAATTAGTGATTCATACAGGACAGGAGACGTTTTTTGAACCAGGCTGTAAACATGTTAATTTCTGCTTTGAAAACTGCTATTTTTTGGCTTGGTGTGTATGTGACTTTCGGTACTTCTGCAGCCAGCCTCAAGTGGACACTTGAGAAATAGCAGGTTTTTAGCACTTCAACGTTGTCTCATATTCTTAAACCCGAGGTTGCCGCTTGTATAAATCATGTAAAGTTACCATGGGTGTACAAGAGGGATGGAATAAAGACTAGAAATATAAAATAAAATATTTTTTTTTAAATGCACATTACTCCCACTTAAATACTTAGTTCCACTAAGTTTGATCAGCCAAAACCTCAGAAGAACTTCAATACATTTTAAATAGAAAACCAAGGCAATGGCCCCACCAGAAATGATCTGGTCATGCAAGGCATATAAAAAGGATAATGGCATATCTGACCTCTGCCTGTTGACACTGTGGCAATTAAGAGTTTGCATTTTTAATTAGTAAGCATTGTTAAAAAAAACACTTTTTATCCCAGGCAAAAGGTAATCTCTGACTGTAAGAAATCAAGTTAAAGTAGAATTGCCAGACTCAGGAGTTTTTGGTTTTGGGGGTAAATAAATGTGTTTCAAGTATGGTTTAAATAATGACTTTGGTTTGAACAGCTCATTTCTACCGAGGCAGAACAGCCAGGATTTTTTTTTTTTTTTCATCCACTGTTATCTTGTGACACCAACTTATAATCTCAATACTACAAAGACAATTTTCTCGTGATAACGATTCGTCGACACTGTGTTCCTCTTGGTTTTAACTTACAAGAGCTGCTTCCAGCCACTGGTTGTTGCTGTAGCCTACCAAAAAGACACCTTTTGGTGAGAGAAAACAATCTTTGTTATATTGAGATAACGAGATAATAAGTCATTATCACAAGATAACAGTGCATAAAAAAAAGAAAAAGAAAAGAAAAATCTCAATCAGCACACATGGTAATTTTATTTTTCTCCCCTAATTTATCAGTTCAGAAGATATTAATGTGAAAGGCACAGCTGAGCTGTCAGCAGATTGGCACCCTGTAGCTGTTAGCAAAAAGGCTAAAGGCTCCTCTCTGTACCTCACACTACTTTGACAGAAGCCAGGTTGAGTTTACCTTTTCAGCTATGGCCCCCAATGTAGGTAGGCTTCAAAACTCAGTTCCAGAAACAGTTTGCAGGCACTGAGTTCAGCCTGAAGAGCAACTGGAAGCCAACCATCACTGATAGAGACAAGTAGAGAGGTGGAGCAAGTACAATTTTGAATTTTAAAAGTGGATACTGTTTTGTGTTACTTTGCCCTTTATCAAAAAGTTAGGAGAAAATTTAATCTATGTTGTCTAGAATAGGAAGTAGTGAGTATTGAAGTTCAAACATTCGGTTTTAGAAATGAAAGAAACAGCCCGACTGGCTCAGTCAAATAAACCCAATAGATTTATCAATGCATAATAAACCTTTCTGTAGATCTCTTGTGTTTTGTCTATTAATTCAGACAGTAAATGTTTGCTCTGGTACAACAACTTAGTTGAGAAATTTAGCTCTGACTTTACTGAACTGAAAGATTGTCAACATTCCAGAGATACTTTTTCCTCTTGGACTGATGCTACCCGTACACTGTCATATATATATCAGTGAGGCAGTGAGGACTCCGACCAGAACTGTGTCTCATCAAAGTTTTGGAAAAGTAGATCAGGAACTCTCTCACATCAAAGTAAGACTGGACTCTGCACTGAGAGATTGGCTGCACATTTTCTGTTTGACACATTGACACTCATGACTTCATGCTTGCAGGAACGCTGTCTTCACACTGCATCAGACATGACAGCAGAGCGAGGTCTCGATTTCTATCAGAAACTTTTCCTCCACTGTTTCCAGAAACTTGTAATCATTCTGTATTAAAGCCCAGTAAAGGAATATGCCTAAATCTTTCACTATGAAACAAACAAACACTCTTAGATTTAAAAGTGGAGTCATTCCCCGTGGAGCAGAGAAGAAAACAGGTTGTGTCGCTTCTTTCCTCTTTGAACTCAGACAGTTTTTACTTCGAGATTTACTTTTAATGGAAGGCAAATTCAATTTTATTCATCCTTGTGCACTGGAGTGAATAAATAATACAATTTAGCTGAATAAAGGCCACTGGTTGAGTGTTACAAGCATCAGCAATCACCAATAAAAAGCCTCTGACTCACAAATGTTTGCTTATTATGAATCTAATAGGCTGCACACACCATCCAGAGCGCCCAACACACTCTCTCATTTGAATGTCATTCTTGTTTATTTACCCATAAAGCACTTGGGCTGACATTCTCATTTCCTCTCTGCTAACTGATCCTAACGGTCTTAATGTAATAGACCATCCCGAGTCTATGCTTTTCCAGGCGGTGTGTATACATGGTGTCTAAATCCCAGCCATGTGTGATGATATCGAGCAGAACACGCACATAGAAAACACACATCATCCTATGCCGCGCCGCACCGCACGCTTCAGGAACAATGTGCTCCAATGATTTCTGATGTGATTGGATTTCTCTTCATGGCCACTGGGCTGTGGGTCCAATCTTGTCTGCTGTTCATTTGGTTTCAAAAGAAGACACTGTTTAGATGAAGAGGTGAAGATTTGGTTGGCAAATGTTAACTTTTGACCCTTCAGACCAAGCTCTTCAGAATCAGAAGTACTTCATTATATCATACTATTATTTTCCTTTTTTCTTCATTGTTTTTCTCCATCCTGAACTTCATCTAATCTCTCACCTCCAATCTTCCAACACTGATTTCCTCCCATTAGTTTCCTTTCACTTTAAATCTTTTTTGAATGGTTGATGTATGTCTTTAATCTTGTCATTTTTCAGACCTGCTGGTCACTTCATTTCAAACAACCCTTTTTTTCTTCCTGTAACTTCCTTTCCTTTTTTGTATGTTTTTGGCTCTCCTTCCCAATGTATCTAACTGTTCCCTAAAATCCTACACAAGAACAGCATCCCTAAATTGTCGTTAAACATGACATTAAACCGTGTTTTTGGTGGCTTAAAACTAACAAAACCACAACATACAGATGTGAGAAACATTTGTATGAGGTGTATTTAGTTTTTTAAAGTTTGACCACAACTCGTCCCAAATGACTGGGGAGACAGAGTTTTGACCTATTTTACAGCCAGTCACCAGAGGGAGCAGTTTTTGTGGCGAGCTGAGTGAAAGGACATCCTTTTTTTTTTTTTTTTTTTTTTTTTTTTTTTTTACAGTCTATGGGTTGGCCTAGTTTAGGTGGCATGATAAAAATTACAGACAAAATGCATTTATTTCCAATTCAGAAAAAATCCATTTGCAGCTTTATACTGCTTTTTTATAGGCAGGGGGGAAAAGACATTGAAAAAAAAAATGGAACTGAGCACAATGCCAAACACAAGTGTTGAACTGCTTATGATGCTCCAAATGAATTTATGAAATATGTTCATTTCTTTTGCTTGACAGTCATTCCCACCGTTACAGGACAGCCTAGTGTTTTACATGTTGATAGATTTACTCATATCTTCAAATAGCTTCATCTCACCATCACTCTTTCCACCTTTACTTATACAGACACTGGCTCCTACTAAGACTGAGGGGTTAATATTTAGTTAACACTTTACTTAAATAACTCTTTTCTGGTCTACAAATGTCCTAAATAGTGTGGGCCATAAAATTATTACCAAGATACGTCTCCATAAATTCATGTCCAAACTGATCTTTGAAACAAGTATAAACTGAACTTTAAACTGAACTTTCTGAAATCCCCCCTCCATCTCATCCAAACATGGTACCTTCCACTTGGTTCCCCTCCTCATAAGCCAATGACAGGCTGCAGTTCTGTTTGGCAGTTCCTGATTCTGGAGGTGAAAAAGAAACATGGTGGCACCAAAGACAGGTAAGCAATAAAAAATGTCCTTTAACAGTTTTAGATATAAAATAAATAACTGATATGTAAATGAATATTAGTTTGTTTCTTTTACTTTGAGATATGGCCTTTGAATCTCTCTGTTTCTGCATTATTTAAGTTTGTCAATGACATTCACATTGTAGTGGCATGCTAAGCTAACTTTAGCACAGGCCCTGCACTCCCCACAGCATTTGTGTGTACTTCACTCTTCAGGGCACTGGGTTGCCAAAGGAGTCCATATTTGTTTTTTTTTTTTGTTTGTTTGTTTTTTTTCCCCTTTCCTCTTTTTCATTTTGCTTTTTTGTGCATTAATTATTTATTTTTACAGCTGCGAATTGTGCCATGAATGCCATTTACATGTTGTCTGTGCAGTTCATCTGTTATATTATCACTTTACTCACTCAGACACACACATTGGCCTTATTTTATATCCAACAGGTGGCATTGTGTGTGTTCTGCGCGCCCAATACAAGGTTTAGTCAGGTTTTTAAAATAAGTGAACACCACTGGGTTTATGAGGCTCTGCACAAACTGAACTTTCTCACATTTCATTTTTCATGTTTTACCACACAGAAGTTTATCTGAATGCAAAATGTGACCCTGAATAGTTAACATAATGAGTTCGAGAGGGAAAAGGAATTTAAATTCATGATTTGACCACTTTTTAGTTACCTTATAAGAGTTTCAATCACTGCCGCTCAAGGAGTTCAGTAGAGCAGCACTCTTATCAATCACTATTTCATTTGATAATTTTAGGATAATATAAAGTGAGCTGGTAATCATGGGAAAAAGAACCCTGAAAGATTAGTTTTTCCCATAACTAAAACAAACATGATTAAAAAGTTGTTTATTTGTTCATCCTTTTTTTGTAGATTTCTTAAAATGATTTATGTGTACAAACAAAGTCTCAATGATTCCACAGCAGTTGATTCATATCTGTCAGTTCTCTGACTGAGAAACGAGAGGGTCAAAGGTCATTCAGGCTTATAGGGAGCAGGGGGCTGTAGGTGATCCACGGGGCTTTAGTTTGATGGGAATGCTCCATGAAGAGCTAAGAAGGAGGGGCAGAGGCTCTGAGAGAGGATTGCTTCTGTTCAGAGTGTGATCTCTGAATTAGTTTAATCTTGGTTTAATTTGCTACAAAGTCTTTTACGATGCAATTCACTTCTCCTCCTTGTTGCAGTTAACAAATTGTTTGATCAATCAGCGCTGAGCAGTGAGCAGGCGATACCTGTTTGTTGAGCTCTACCAGAAACTGAGCAAAAGCAGGTCGCCAGAGGGATTTAAAGTTTCTGATCAAAGGTGATCACCTGTATTACGACCTGATATGTAATATGTAGTCAATTCTAAATCCTATACAGTTAATCATCCATACTATTCCTGTAAGAGGAACATCTGAGTCTTCTCTGTTCAAAAAGAAATGTGCAAAAAATCCACATTAGAAGAAAATAATCACCTCTGGGAGAATCCTACTTCCTGTGTTCCTTGTCCAACATACATCACAACACATAATTAAAGTGACTGCATCACTACACAACACTGACGTCAATACAAGCCATGCAGAGGTAATGTCTGTCAGGGGGCCCTCTGGCTTCTCCATGTGAAAATTATTTAATAAACATTGTATTCCCATGCGTTATACATGCAACACTGGAAATGGAAATCTCAAACCTCCCTGCGTATGAAAACCTGGCCTCAGATCACCAACGGGATAAATTGCTCAGTGAGGGTGACAGAAGGGACGACAAAGTAATATCAAACTCACTATAATTAGTTTTGGTGCTTGCAGTGAGTCAAACTCAAATGAGCCAAATGATGCCTCGTAGAGATGACATTTGGAGCCAGATAATGAAAGGAATTTATTCAGAAAGAATAAATTCAGCACAGACTGAAAGTCGATTGTGTGGAAAAACTGGATTTATAGAAAACTAATTTATCAGACTCATATTGTCACTTTAAAGTTATGCAAGGGGGACAGGGGCTCAAAGATTTGGTCGGGAATTTTATTTATTTAGTGATGGATTGTTGAAGATACAGGCTTTGTACACTCATGCTCACCTTGGTTGTAACAAGTAGCTTTATCATTATTATTATTATTATTATTATTATTATTATTATTATTATTATCGTTACTATTTTTATTTTATTATTATTATTATTATTATTATTATTATTATTATTATCGTTACTATTTTTATTTTATTTTTATTATTATTATTATTATTATTATTATTATTATTATTATTTTTTTTTTTTTTTTTTTTTTTTTTTTTTTTTTTCATTTGCGAAAATGCAAGAAAGTGCTGGAGAGGTGAAAAAACAAAACAAGGTGGGCTTATCCAAGATATCTCCCCAAATAGAATTAATAAAACAAATATAAGGAGAAAAAGAAACAAAATTTAGTAAAATGAAATATACTTAAAATAACTCCACTACAAACAAACAACAAGCAAATGAATTAATTATGAATGAGAAGAAAAAGAAGCTTTGGGATCTTGATGTATTATATATGACTTTAGTCTGGACTTAAAATTGGTTATAGATGTAGATGTTTTTGTTAAATGATAATATGAATTCCAAATGAATGAACCTCTGTAAGTAAAAGAAAACTGACATTGTGAAGTACGGCAAAAGGGAGTATAAAGTTTAATGGCATGACTTGTATTGTGCGTATGAATCTGAGAGTTGATCATAAAAAATAAAAAAATCCATAAAAGAGTCTGGGAGAAAATGTGGTAGATGAATATTTTTATAGATAAATATACAAGATTGAAGAGTATAAACATCGTTCAGCTAAAGTTCAGCTTTTTAAATAGAGGGGCAGATGGAGATACGGAACTAGAAGAGATGGCTAGCCTAACAAATTTCTTTTTGTGTAATGAATATTTTCTGCAAATGTGTAGGGCATGTACTTCCCCAAACAAATTACAGTAGCTAAGATGTGGATATATTAAATTTGAATAGAATGTATAAATTGTATAATAGTTAATTATTTGAATTTGAAAGAATTTGGTGGAAGATACCTGGATTAAATTGTTCCCTCCAAAGGAAATCTTGGCCTAATAATAATAATAATAATAATAATAATAATAATAATAATAATAATTTTGGAAGGTTTTTAGTTTTCTTTTTTCTTTCCTTTTTTTTTTAATAATTCAACCCTCTCTGGGGCTTTTATGTGTCTAGGGAGGATATCCTGGAGGTGGGGTGTAATGGAGCAGGAAGCATGGTTCCCCAATGCGTGGAGCTTAGTTCTGGGTGGTAGGCGGCAGTTTGAGTTGCTAAATGGAAGGTGTCTCGTGTTGTTTTGGTGGGTTACCAGTTCAAATACTCAGAACAACAACCACGCCCCATTCAGGGAACCTTCAACCACTGTTCTCCATTCTGATGCTCAGTTTGAGCTTCAACAGCTCAGTTTCACCATGTCTACATGACTAAATGCAATGCTGCCACATGATTGGCTGATTGGTCACATTTCATTAAGGAGCTGTTGAACACTTGTACCTCATTAAGTGGCTGGGGAGGGTGTATAGAATTCTTATTTTTAAAGTCTGCATAACAGAACGCTTTCTAATGCAGCAAAATGACAAGTGTCAAAGCAACAACTTAAAGGAAGTTGTTTGAGACACACAGACATTTCAAGTCATTAGTAAATTATTTGTGTTATTGTACATAAATTGGTTTTAACCAGAAAAATTTGGATACAATTTTTACCTTTCTTTATCTTACTTCAAGAGCTGCTGTAAAAGTCTGCAGATATTCTTGCCATCTTTTTCAAAGAAATGGATGTAATATCACTAATAGATGAAGTGGGAAGTGTCCCAAAATGTGGCTTATAGGTCAAAGTTTTAACAAAAGGTGTATCATGGGTCTGAGCGGCAAAAATATGATGTCCTCAGAGAGTATGCAGGCTCTGATGAGGATAAAATGAGACTTAAACAGGAGCAGCTGAACCTGCTGATCTCATTTTCTCTGTCAGATCATGTCAGAACGTCATGGTCTGTGTTAAAAACCCTCTGTCTCCCTTTGTTTTCAGCTGCATGTCTAGGACAGACGGGAGGTGTCTTCCAAAGAAGTAGGAGTGTACTGTCTTCAAAGGTAAGGCATACTGTCTTATCTAATCAACAAGAGTGAAAAGTGCATTTCACATGGGTCACATGTCAATATAGAGGAACGATCCCTTCTCAAGAAACAAGAAACACTTGTTCTGTTTTCATGTCCAGCAGTCTGTCACCACCATTTTGATCTAATTAACGTCTTGTTAATGAAATCAAACTTTCATCAGAGTTTGCATTTCAGTGCGGTTTTTTCTGGCTTGTCATGCTTTGGGGCCCAAGCACCCGCAGAAAATCCTAAGCACCCATGGACAGGTCTGACTAGCGATCATTACTTTTCCAGTGTGCGTCACCATAAACTTTGTTTTGTAGTCATATCTGTCGCCTTAAAGCTCCACAGTGAGCAGTAAGAGCAGAACTGATTGATGCAAAGTCATGAAAACTGTTGCAAATGTTGATAAGTGGCAGATTGGCATGTATTGGTTTACAGCATTAACTGGTTTCAGATTCCCATGATAATGTGACTTTACTATTAATCTCGGGATGGGGTCAGTATAGGATAAAAAGTTAACAGGAGCAGATGGGAGTTGGGACCAATCAGGAAGATAACATCATTTGTGACATGCGCGGCCATTTTGTAGTTTATTTCCAACAAGTCTGCACTCTACACAAGTGAAAAGAACTACACTTCCCAGAAGTCAACAGTAATCTGAAAAAGAATGGGAAGAAAATCAAATCATATTAAATGTATTGCCCAAAAATGAAAAGACAGGGAAAAAATGGAATCATTCTGAATGGAAGCGGGATGGGAGTGGGAGTCATTTTAACAGGAGTGGCACGGGAGAGTATTTGTTTTTTACTCTGGCCCTGGATTGGGACGGATCAAGATTTTTTTTTTTCTGTGGGAGTGGGATGGGACAGGAGTAAGAATCCACTCCCATGTAGGGATGGGTACCTTTTGAATTTGAAACAATACAGTACTGATGCCTGGTACCTAGCAATCAGTATTGGTACTCAACGTTACCAATTTTTGGTACTTTTTGTGGTAAAAAATATCATTTTTTAAAATAATCAAGTATATTTTTTCAATTTAACATATTTATTCTTCAATATATATATAATTTCAATGCTGTGTTCATGTCCTGCATGGAAAATCACCTTCTCTTCCACTCCCTCACAGTCACAATGATGCATTTAGGTAGCTAAACATGGTACCTTTTTTTTATTATTTGAATCTCTACCCGGTACTTTTGACAGAATTTGGTCGGTACCTATAAAGTACCTAATTTGGTACCCATTCCAACTCCCGTGTCACTTTCTTCTAGGGAGTCAGATTTGTCATAGCCTATACTGTTATCTTTCTGTCCACTAGAACCTGTTGCATTGATTAAATAGCATTGATTTAAGGGTGGGGGCGGGGTAGGGGGGATTTATAACATAACAGGCTCAAACACCCATGGCAGTCATGATGTAAGTCTTGGGAACCCACCAGCACAATGATGCTGACACCTATGATCAGGTTGTGTCAGTTCATAGATGGTATGAAAGATAATATTCATAACAGCTTTCTCTTTTGGAATTTTTTTTTTTGCTTTAGCCAACACTTTTATTTTTGTACGCTGGGTGACGTGTTTACTGAAAACTGAAAACAGATCACAGTGGCAGAAGAACTTGAGCATGTTTGCTTTTGAGAAACCGCTGCTGTGAAATACTGTCTAGAGTACATGTGAATAGGATGAGCATCATTTTAAATGATATATTCCTCCAACACACACTTTATTGGAATCAGCAGCACAGATAAGCTGTATGATACAACTTGAGTTACAAAGCATTGCTGCAATGAGATTAAAATAGAAACATGAACTTAGTAAATAAATAAATGTCTCCTCCAAACTGCAGCGTCAACATGTTGTATGTAGTGGTGAAGCCTTCCTTAACAGGAGTGTATATCCAAAAGTTAAGCCCAGGAATAATTCTGGAGGCATCAGGAGCTCTGGAGGCTGGATTTTTCAAATTGGATTTATGACCGTGAAAACTGCATCTCAGCCCTTGTAAATCCCAGAAATGTGTACTCAAATCATTTTGAATTATGGACGGCCATATGTCATGTAGCGCCTCGTCTGATGGTGCAGAGCATTCGCCGGATGTCAAGACACTCCGAGAGGGAAGAGATGATGGGAAAAGTTTGAAAATGAATGCAGACTTCTCTCTGTATTCTGCTGCTTTTCCTCCCATCCTCTTTATCTCCTTTCAACTCTCAGCTCAGTCATAAACCCATCAACGGAGTTTGGACCATTTGTTGCAACAAATTGCTCTCCAGCTTGATTTTGCACAAAAAGGTACTTGTGTGTTCGATGATGTTTTCTAAATGAATCCTTTCAGCTTCGTGGAGATTCTGCTGGGAACGCGTTAAAACAACCCCAACGCAGTCGACATATTTTATTCAGCAGTGTGAAAAAGAAATAAAAACACCGAGCCAGACGTAATTCAGAAACAGCTTGCAGAATGCATAAGCACAGACAGCAAGGGGGAGTTAAAGTGGCACATAGAGGGGGAGGGTGAAGCAAAGAGTCAATAGTCCTTTTCAGAGCAGACTTTTGGCTTTCCACAGCAGGAGATGCACAAATGTGTAACTGATAACATCAAAAACAGATGCAGCCGATCAGGCGGAGACGTAAGTCCAGGGTTATGGCACTCAGCATTCTGTCTCATTATGTGGTGGGAGTCTTGATGGAACCTGTGAGGGTACATGTCTGCCAGAAATCAGGTGCATAACTGTTATAGAAGGTAAGCAGTCAAGTGACACAAGAAGAAGCTGTCAACAGAGCCTGAGATTCATTCATTATTTGGTATATGCCTGCTTCCAATGTACAAGCTATAAAGTCAGTGAAGGACAGAGACAAGTAAACAAGTAAACTTAGCAAAAAACTTGAGGAAAATTGTGTTTCCTAGATTTTATTTGTTGTAACTATGATTCTTGGCAATAAATCTTATACCACTGAAAATCCTGTCTAAATGGTGCCACATCAACAAGGAATGAAAATTTGACATTTTCCTCTGTCGATGCCATACAGTTAATTCTGTCATTGACTTTTCTGATTGACACATGATTTCAGCACCTAGGGGAACCAGTAGCTCTAAACAAGAGTCAATAGCAACAGCAGAACAAGCTGTTTGGCATTGGCAGAGAAGATGTGGCAAATTTCTCCTGGGGGCAACCCACACACGCAGCTCTGCGGCTCATTCAACAAATATATGTTCCTGACAAATGTGGCACCATTTAAAATGAAATGATCAGGAATGAGATTTATTATCAAGAGGCATTGTTACAACAAAGGAGTAATACACCAAACAATAACTGTTTTTACTTTTTGTGCTGTGTTTAGCTCAAGTTGTGAAGTACTATGGGCCAGTACCACAGTAAGTGGTGCTGGTAGCACTGCTTCACCCAAATAATTTGTTTACCCAAAATAAATACAGGAAGTGCCGGTTCCGAGCACCCCCTGAACAACCAAAACAGCAGCAGCACACACATTGAATATTCTGGTTTGCACAGTGTTACCAAAATAACTATCTGTTAAATGCAGAATTAAGAACAGAGTTGGCGTAGAGACACATGGTGAACACTGGATAGAGCGTCACTGTGGACACGCTTTAAATGAACCGGAGGAGGATCAGACCACAGTAAACATGGCGCCTGCAGGATGAAGTACACGGATAGGGGATACTTCTCTACCTTTGTAAGGTAAATGCAGTGCCTAGTCTAAAAAGACATGAATCATACATCTTATAACAAATTATAAATCACAGTCCATGGTGACTATTGGACAACTACTGGCAGTTTGAAGGTGGGGCGTTTTCTTTTATGTTACTCAATGCACAATTTGGCTTCATAACCGTGGGTGCCCGAGCCTTCAGCTGCTCAGCACCCAGACTCTGGAACTCCCTCCCCCCACACATACGACAGTCAGACTCCATCAACCTGTTTAAATCTCAACTCAAAACTCATCTGTTTAAACTGGCCTACTCACTTTAATTGAACATTGCACCTCACTTGCTTTTATTCTGATGATTTGTTTTAAAGATGTTTTACAATGTTGTTTTTATCTTTTGTTGTAAGGTGACCTTGGGTGTCATGAAAGGCGCCCCCAAATAAAATGTATTATTATTATTATTTTTCATCAACACATCAGTACTGCTTCCTTTCTATTGGTTCTCATATTTCTGTCTAAAGAGCTTCTTGTACTGCAGTCTGCCTCAATCGAGTCTTGTCATAGTGGTCCATCTCGCTTTGTATTTGGCATTCACTTCACTCCCTATTCACATGAGGTGCCACCCTGTTGGCTATGGCTGCCTTTTACAGCGGCTCTTTCTACTTTGTCCGTTTCTTGTAATTTTTTCGTCTCTTTTTCATAATCTTTGCATTTGGAGTGGATCAATTCTCTGTATGGCTCATTTGTTGGTTGTAAACACCGAACTTTTTGTGGCTTCAGTGATATTTTTACTATTTTTGCTCCTTTGTTTGTCTGGAGATCCTACATGTAACCATGGCTACATTGTTTACATGTGAACTCAGCTGTTAGCAGCCTGTAGCATGTCAATGCTAACTGGTGCAAGGCCTGATGTTTCCCACAAGGTGAGGAGAAGGAGGTGAGGATGACGTGCTGGTTCTCAGCTGCGACATTGACCTGTCCTTCCATCCATCATTATTGGGAACGTCAGACCGATCTCCAATACGATGGACAAGCTAGCCATGCTAACCCAGCAACAAAGGGAATACCAGAAGACAGAGTAGCATCATGCTATTCACAGAGATGGCTCACGGAGCTAACATCAGACATCAACGCCACATTGAAGAGCTTCACCTGCTGTGAGCAGACAGGATCTAGGAGACAGAGATGGAGCATGACTGAAGAAGCTCAGTCCTGGACCCTGTGGAGGTGGAGGCTGGCTGAACTGGACAATGATGGACAAGCTGTCATCGTTTTTCTTATGGACCTTATCCACTTTCTATACACTTTCTTACTTTTGTTTTCTTGATTGCTGCTGTGACTTCAATTTCGTTGTACTTGTCACAATGACATTAAAGTTCTTTTCCATTCAAATCTATTCAATTCAATTCTATTCCACTCCCCAATCACATGATACAAGAACTTGCTTAATTTAAAGAAAGTTAGGAGTGGTAAAGGCCTGCCATCCAGCCCTCATTTCAAAAACTCTGCATGTGAGAGCTGTTTCACCACGTTTTTAACGCTCTTCTTGTAAATCTTGTATCCTTGATGCCGAACGTCTTGAGCAGTTAATTATCATCCAATTTGGTCTGAATCCGGAGCCGGGGTGGGGGTGGGGGCACAAACGGCCATCAGTCAGCTGTAATTGCCTGCTGTGTGTGAGCCAGAGATTTAAAGCGGGCGTGCACTGGACACCTGGAGCAGGTCCTCACAGCAGAGAGCCAGAGATCAAAGCCTGATGGTGAGGAGACAAACTGCTGCTGTTACAGTGTATGTGGGTCCATGAGATGTATAACTCACATCTTTATCACTGTATTTATTCTGCTGTGAAATAAGTAAAACAAATCAGACACTACATCTTGTAGAAAATGCACAAGGCTGCTTTTATTAGATTTAGAAATACATTTTCCCATTTTTGTTCTTTTGGACCCGATAATGCACCATAACTGTGTTAAAGTGTATGAGCAGCAAATTTCAGAAAATATAAAAGAAACTAGTCACATGCTTATTCTTCCCTTTTACACCAATGATATTGAAGAAGTGTCTGTACTTCAATCCTGAAAACACCAGTTTTAACCCGACAGACTGCTTTAAACTTGCCAATGTTGCATCTAGTTCTCGTGTGTGGCTGTTTGTGGGGTGTTGAGATTTATAACACCTTCCTATCCTACTCCAGCACTGATTAGCTTACCATGAAATTGTGCTCTGCTTCAAGCCAATTATCATTATTTATGTGTCTGTCACCTCTCCACCCTCGCCAAAGAAGGACAAACAAAAAATATAAATATATATATTTGCAGCACCTAACCTGTGCCTGGCTGAGCAAGCCAGGTCAGAAAACAGCTGTTTGATACCAGTGCACAATAAAGGCATCACTTTTCACTGTCAGTAATGGTAATAGTGCTGTAACATTTGAAAGAGTGATGAGTTAGAACTTGTGAGACTTTAAGGGCAAGTATTGGTGGATAAGGTTTACTGTTTCTGTGTGGCTCATTTCATTGGAGGGCGCATAATTGGCTGTAAAGACATGCATAATTGTGCATTAAATACACTTTGCTTCTAGTGATGGGAATTCCGGCTCTTTTTAGAGAGCCGGCTCCTTTGGCTCTCAAGCAGCTCTTCAATTTTTTTTAATTGCTTAGTGTAAAATCGATGCAAAATTATTTAATGATGTGACTTTTTTTTGTATTTATAGGTTGCCTTTATTTACCACCTCTACAAGGTGCTAAAAAATAATTATGGAATGCAAAAACAAACGTGTAACTATTTACAATTTAACTTTTAGCTCTTTTCTACCCCCCCATCTGCTCAGCGCAGAGTAATGTCTCTTTGAATTTCTCTCTTTCAGCTCCCAAGTTACCCTATTACCTTTATTACCACAAGCAATGTGAATGATTTACTGTATGTTAATGTCTTTATTTTTTTTATTACTCTAGCATATTGTTTATCTCATTGTTTCCAAGAAAGGAAAAAAAATAAATAAATAAATAGAATAAAATAAAATAAAATAAAATAGAAACGAATTGGCCCTATTTACGTGGGTCTTACAAAAAAAAAAAAAAAAAAAAGATGGGAGCCAAAATAAAAAAAATCTGAATTGGCTCCCAATCAGGAGCCGGCTCCTGTCATTCATTTTGAAGAGCCAGCTCCTCAAGGCGGCTCGTTCATGACCGACACGTCACTACCTGCTTCAAATAAAAGCCTTGTACCTTCAGCTGTCAATACAAATTAAGAACTTGGGGCCTCATTCATAAATGTTGTGAACAGACCAAAATAAGCCTGAAATTGGCCACTACCATTTTTCAAAACTCAAGTAAAGAGGAATTTTAAATGAAAAAGTACATAAAAAAGTACACCCTAATGAGACAGGGGAAACTGATGGCACAGGTGGTTAGAGAGTGACAGGAGGTGAATTTATATTTTGATGCAGACACTTTCTTTACTTATTTATCTAGGGCAGTTAAAAACTGTGAGTTTTATTATATTTGTTGTATCGTATAGCAGAGTCATTTCTCATCTTCTTGCTTTGTGCCAGTATCAAAAATCCCTCAGGTGTTGACCTGGGACAGTAATGTCAGTTTGCTCTAAACGTTTGGGTGTGATGTGAGACAAAGGCTTGATCACCTAGCTTCTGTCATGATTGATCCCAGTGGATCACAGGCAGAGCGCAGCATGTTTACACATTTTAAAAGTTGCATAGGTTTTTAATCCTGTCGAATCCTATGTTTGTGAGTTTTGAAAACGTTAGTTTTCTCATTTCTGTGATCAATTCCATTTCCTCCATCATTTACAGCGCTCACAGCCTCGGATTCTTTGAATGCTCCCAAACATAACAGCCTTAAAAGCTCTGTATAACACATATTCTCCCTCACCTCTTCCTTTACTTGTCAGACTGTCCGTGAAGACGCTCTGGCAAACACCTCATACCCTTCAGTACAACGAGAGCATTCTCACCACATTCGCTCACAATACCCCATTCTTTGAAGATCTCCAATTTTGAGTAAATCTTTCAGGCTTTTTTCTGCATCTAAGCTCCATTTTTATTCACCTCCACCTCATCACTTTGCATTGTGAAGAAAAATCAGAACTGACAGCTAACAACAAAAAACAACTGATACTGCAAGAAACACATCCAAGAATAAATAGTACTCGTGCTGCTGCCTCCCAGCTCCTGGATTGCTTGTGTGCAGTAAAATGAAGAGGGCTTTGTTTTTTAAAGACACAGCAATTAAAAGTGATGCTTGACGAGGTAACACTGCCAAGTCTGTTAGCGGAAACTTAACTGAGGCAACCTGCGTAAGGGCCTTCCTAAATACTCCACTTGATGATTAGACCTTTATGTTGTCAGGTGGGAAATGCTAACAAAGCATTTTACTTCCTCCAGCAGTATGAAACCTCTGCCACAGTTAGAGGCTGTGAATGCATAAACAGGAAGAGAGGTACATCAGTATACAGGAACAAACTGACCGTATCGGGAAATGCTGTTCAGATACGCTGAGTCAAGAAATGGATACCCATTACAATCTGCTGTGTGCAATTAAGTTGGCAAGTGAGCATGGAGTGTTGCTGTACACAGCGAGGGTGCCTTTACACAGAAGTCATGGCTCTGTTCAGGCTGTACTGATCAGGATATGGGTCAAAAAAGATCATCTATAGGGTGCACACCGTTTGCAATGGACGAAAAAAAATTGTCAAATTAAAACAGATCTTGACCCAACATGTGACTGATGTCCAAAACTGAACAATTTTTGGTAAACTATTTTTTAAATATTCAACCATGAACTGTAATATTTTGTTATAGCCATGTGCCCTCAGGGCCCTGTATGGGTACGTGTGTTTGTACTAGTAATCTACACTCAACGGCCACTTTATTAGACACACCTGTCCAACTGCTTGTTAACCCTAATTTCTAATCAGCCAATCACATTGCAGCAGTTCAATACATTTAGGCATATAGAGATGGTCAAGACGTGACTTTGAACACGGCATGGTTGTTGGTGCCAGACAGGCTGGTCTGAGTATTTCAGAAACTGCTGATCTACTGGGATTTTAACTCACAACCATCTCTAGGGTTTACAGAGAATGGTCCAAAAAAGAGAAAATATCCAGTGAGCAGCAGTTCTGTGGGACAAAAGGCCTTGTTGATGCCAGAGGTCAGAGGAGAATGGACAGACTGGTTGGAGCTGATAGAAAGGCAACAATAACTCAAATAACCACTGGTTACAACCAAGGTCTGCAGAAGAGCATCTCTGAACACACAACACGTCCAACCTTGAGGCAGATGGGCTACAGCAGCAGAAGACCACACTGGGTGACCCTCCTGTCAGCTAAGAACAGGAAACTGAGGCTACAATTCACACAGCAACACCAAAACTGGACAATAGAAGATTGGAAAAACGTTGCCTGGTCTGATGAGTCTGGATTTCTGCTCCACATTCAGATGGTAGGGTCAGAATTTGGCATCAACAATATTAAAAGCCAGTGAGTTTATATTTACATAGGCCTACTGTATATTTTCTAAGCTTCTGGCTATTATTATTGTTCATTTGCAGTTCTTTCTGAAGACTTTTTTTGGGGTGATGGGTGGAAAACATGTCAATGTTTAATGTCAATGCATGTGTGTTATTGCTATTATAAAAAAATAATTTAAACAAAAAGACCTTGATCCCCCCAAAAAAAAGAAAGGAAAAAAAAAAATCATCTCAACAACACACATTTTAAGCTTTTAAAATAGTATTTTGGAGAAATCAACCACAAGAGCCTCAAAATATGAGAACTGGAAGCAGAGAGAAATCT
Organism: Halichoeres trimaculatus; assembly: GCF_033239565.1. Classification (NCBI taxonomy): domain Eukaryota; kingdom Metazoa; phylum Chordata; class Actinopteri; order Labriformes; family Labridae; genus Halichoeres; species Halichoeres trimaculatus. The sequence continues at coordinate 7,789,116 of NW_027437185.1, forward strand.
AATCTCACAGAGGAAATCTAGACATGTACCCAATTTTACGAGCAGTGTCAGATCCTCAGATCCTGCTCCATTACTGGTTGGACTGGAATAAACAAATCATCATCAGGTAATTTCCATCTCCCAGTGGCACCATCTGTGCTTAACGACCATCATTGATGGGGCTTGAACAGAACAGTCTCTGTTGTGATTCCATCAATAACTGGACTAATCTCCGCCTTTACCCTTCAGGGCTGAAAAATGAAGCCAGCACAGAAGAGTCCAAAGTCTTTCAGTGAGTCCCTGAAACTGGCTCCAGGGAGAGATTAAAGTAATTTTTCTGTCTTTTTCTCAAAATCAAGAGGAGAAAAAATAAAATCTGACTTTAAAATGTTTTCATTTTCAAAAGTAGCTTCCCTCTTTTTTTATTTTTATGCCTTGTCTTCAGTTCTTCTTTCAGTAGTCCTAACCATTTTCTGTAGTTTTCATCCCCCATTTGAATACAAATGTCAAAGGTCTTGGCAGTGAAGATTAAACAATATGTTTAACTCATGGAACAATGTGACGATTGATCTGGCTTCAGAGAAAACACATATTGATTTACCATTGCAATGCTGCGTGATGCCCTTTAGCTGTCTTATATAATCATTACTTCATTTCCTCCTCCTTTGATAACAGACATGCTCTTATTCTGAAATAACACAGAAGATACTCTTCCTTGTTCCAAGGTTAACAATTGAACAGTACTCCAGAGAAAGATGGAGTCCAGAATTGGTAACTAATTGTGTGGCACTCTAATTAGATACTTTACCAGAAACCACTGCAAAGCTTTATGAAGAGCCTCTTTGCATGTCCCAACAGGACCTGGCTCCTGCTCACACAACCAAAAGAACCAAAGACTGGTTAACTGGGTGTGATATCACTGTGCTTGAGTATTCAGCAAACTTACCGGACCTGAATCCTATCTGCCTTTTCTCTGTCAAAATGAACATGAGAGACCAGACCCAGTAACACAGACAAGCTGAAGACTGCTGTTAAAGCAACCCAAGCATCCATAACACCTCAGCAGAGCCACAGGCTAATCGCCTCTATGCAACACCGCAGTGATACAGTAATTCATGCAGAAGTTGCCTCAACCAGGTATTGAGTGAATCTCAAGATAGGAACTCTTATGTGAATAAAATAAATAGCTAAATAACTAAATAAATAAATAAAAACAAAAAAGTAAAGTAATAGCACTTAAAATAGACTAATGCACTTTGACCAGCCTCCCAGGTCTCATCTGTAAAAAAAAAAAGCTGGTGCTGAATCTTCAACTAAATAATGTACATCTGCTCTCAGCATGTCTCTACACCTCTCTTCATCTGCAGACATAAGAAGCTCACTGATGTCAAATCAGAGGAATCAAAGGCAGACAGAGCCCTGTGCTGGTTAGAACAGTTTCACCATTTATTTCCAGTCCACTGATTTAACCAGTTTTACTTTTTATCATTACACCCCTCCCTTGCTTGAAATACAGGATGACTAGTGTTGCTAAATCCAGGACTTTTTAAAGTTTTTCTGTCTTTGCCCTAATGTTAAATGGCCTGCTATTATACATGAACATTGTCTTTTTCTTCTTCAAACCACTCAAAGCACTCATGACATTCTTATGCTGCTGGCAGATGCTGCTATCTTAAGCTGCACATCAGTTTTAATAAAAGTCATGATGGATGCCTCAGCAACAGGGACAGTTTGGGAACCAGTGTCTGTTGAGAGTTTGGTCAGCAGAGCCTAGGACTGAACCTCCAACCCTCACACTAAAAAGACAATTAATTACTGCTGTGCCTCTGCTGGGTGGCCATTCTTGGTACTTAAATCTCAGATGGTGACACCAGAAATGCAGAGTGGAGCTATTTACTATTTATTGATAGCTATTTAGAATATTTTTTGGAAAAAAATAAATAAATAAATAAATAAATAAAATAAAAAAAAAACATTAAAAAAACATATTTTTATTTATTTATTTTTTTACAGGTTTTTAAAGAGGCTGTGAGGATTATCTGTTTGAAGTGGACTGCAGTGACACCTTTGGCTAGAACTGGTGTAAAGACACAACTCTTGGTGAGTCTTGTTTGTTTTGAAAAACCATTGGAGTTTGGATCTTCTTTTTAACACTGCTGTTCAAGACAACTTTCTACTGGATACAACACAACAAGGTAAGATATTTATTTACAGTTATGTTGCGCTACTGTTTGAAATGTGACAACAAGCAAACTTTGTCAGTTTGTACTGTAGTTTAGTGGCCAGCTATGTGTAGCACTACTGCACTGTCTTGGTTCAAGTCCTACCTCACAGACGGATCCTTCAGAGTGTCATGGTGAGAAGTGTCTAAATCACACGGCTTAGCAACAGGGGTACCCCAAAGTTCAGTGCTTGTTCCCCTACTCTTTTCCTTATACACCACCTCACTTGGCGCAGTGATCCACTCTCATGGCTTCTCCCACCACTGCTATGCTGATGACACTCAGCTGTTCCTGTCTTTTCCACCTAATGACACAACTGTCTCGGCTCGGATATCAGCGTATCTGGCTGATATCTCAATAAATAAATTATGGTTTGTTGGCTTGTTGATTATTGTACCCCCCCCCAAAAAAATAAAAAATAAAAATAAAAATAATAAAAAATAAATAAATACATAAATAAAATAATATAAAATAAATAAATAAAAATAAATAAGTAAAATAAAATTAAAAAAAAAAAAAAAAATGTTTTTGCGCTTAATGTCAGCAGCTGCAGCCGAATAACTTGTAACACTGTTGTCGCACTGACTAGGTTTTCCTTCTGTTTAAATTCTTGCTTGTGTTGTACGTCACTTTGGACAAAAGCGTCTGCTAAATGAAACTGTACTGAAACTGTAAACTACTCCTAGCCCAGTGCTCTGAGACATGTCTGTAATGTGTCACTTCAATAAACCCTGGTTTTGTTCTTCCAGTCATCTACCAACTCCAACCTCACCAAACAGAGCAGACATAACCTCACTCTTCAGTTTATTGATAGACTCTCAAGCTTGAACAGACAGTTAGGCTCCAGTGTCCACTATCACGACAAAATTAATCACAGAAATCATTTTCAGCAGAGAAAAATACAGATCTCTCTTCTCACTACCAAACTTAGGCTGCATTCAGACCAGAAAAGTCCTTTGGTCCACTTGTTTGGTCTGGACCAAAAGCAGACTTTATTTTTCTTGTTTGGTGTGGTTCATATTCAGATTGTACTTTTTGCAAGTGGACTATATTCTGTGACGATTGGTGCTCTCATTGGACAGCACTGACAAAGGCAGCACACAGAATACAGACCAGGAAATGGAGGTAAACATGGAAGTCCTACATGCTTGTCTCCTGGTCTGTGTGTTTGTGCTGTTATCAGAGCTGCAAAATCATTTTCAGTTTCAAGAGCAGCTCCTTCAAAGCAGGCTTAACAACGCTCCGTTTCAAATTTTGGAACAACGAAGACGAATGCCGCAGTAAGGAGACGCTATGCTCTGTGTGTCCTGACCCACAACATGCCAGCAACAGCGTGGCTAAACAGAAGACAGAGGATCAGGTATGAACTCAAGAACAGCATTCACTTCAGGCTGTGAGTGAAATATGTGGGGATTAATGCACAATGCTTGGCTTCGTTGGCTTTATAGGCCCAAAAGGTGCATGTATCCTGTAGTTAGTTCGGATGGACCTTAGTTTGTATTCAGACCTGCACTGTAGAACCACAAACTGCACCAGAGTTTGTTTGGAAGTGGACCGCGACCACCTCAAAAAGTGGGTCTTGGTCCAGTTGTTTGGTCCGCACCAGGGTTGGTTTGTGTCTATTCATACCTGCATGGAAAGTCCGGACAAGCGTGGGAAACGAACCCTGGTCCGTTTAAAGTGGACCAAACAGTCCAGGTCTGAATACCACCTTAGTCAGCCGGCTTGGTGCTGTTAAAGAGACTTCAACGTGTCATAAATTTATCTAGCCATGTCCAACTCAGTTGGGAAGTGGAGAAATAGTATTTAGAAGTAACTTATTTTGGTGCCAATAATCTCATTTTAGTTATTTTTTCTGCTTTTATGCCTTTAATTGGATAGTGGAGAGGACTGTGGATGGAGTAGGAAACACGGCGGGAGTGGGGGTGACATACAGGAAAGAGACCACAGGCTGGATCCAAACCCGGGCCCCTTGCACAAAGGTGAATCTCATGGCGCGTGACCTAAACCACTAGGCCATCTGCGATAGTCTTGTTTTAGTTGTGGATTAAGATCAGGCATATCTAGAAGGTTTTTTTTTTTTAAGTTCACTTTTCAAGTGATCAACTAGTTCACTATTTATCATGTTGATGAGATAGAGGTCTTTGACACTCATGTATCAAATATGATATGTTTGGTGTTATAGGGTTAATTGGAAGTGTGGTGGATCCACCTGGTGTCAAAGCTGCTGTGTCAGTAAATGAACTTACAGGTGGGCTAGCTTTTACGATCATAAACAGAGCTAAAGTCAAACACTGTTCATGTTGAGAATCTTCCCTCATCCTGACAGGACTCTGGAGTTTCCAGTCAAAGCTGCAGGGAAAAGATTTATTATTTTGTTGTTGTTGACAGTGATTGAAGTGCTCTGGATAAGTGACGCAACTCAACCACTCGACCTCAGAAGACTTTGAATGATGCCTGTTTGAAACGGTGCAGAAGCTTCTTGCAGCACCTCCAGCAGCATTCCATCACAGTGAAGCTCATAGAAAGAGCGAGGATGAGGAAGAAGAAAAGATTATAGCCTACAGTGGAGTTTAGGAGAGGGAAATGCAGGCGAGTCACAGTTGTCACAAGGGAGAAATAAGTAGTGTTCCAGTTAAATGACAGCATGTGGAGACACCCACTCAAGACTGGAACCTGTTGACAACTCACTGGGGATCAAGGAACAGGAATGACAGACAAGTATAGGGAGGATTCTGACAGGAGGGACTGAGAGGAGGAAAGAAGTGAGAGCACAGTTGTGAATCCTCCTACTCAATAAAGAGACCCGGCTGAATACATCAAATGGAAAGGAGGATCAGATTTGGGAGCAACATGACAGATTGAAGTTGTGTTTTTCTTTGTCATTGGACACCTGTTCCCTGTTACATCAAAGGGACATGTGAAGTACTTTATCTCTTCATTAATTAAATGAATCACCACCCATAAATACTTTTTTTTAACACATCAGTCTCAGTGTGTCTGAAACTGAAAGAGGCACTCTGTGGGATAAAAATCTCATTTAAAGTATTCAAGGACTGCACCTGTTTGTGCTTTTATGGTGTTAATAAACCTGCTCCTGGTTCTCTGCTCCTGACACTGCTCCAAAAACTGGAATGTTATTGTAATCAACACACTTTTTTTGGTCATTAAAACTGCACTGATGAATGGTAATAGTTTGGGAACTAAAAATGAATCAGCTGCAAATCCAAACAGCTTGGGTCCAGGGCTGAATTTCTTTCTCATATTTTCAATGTTTTTAACACTACAAATGCTGGGATTACATCCTTATTAAAATCACTTAGATTCAAAACAGTTTTTCTGAGCAACTAATCAAAAGTTTACACATCTCCTCTGTAAGGATATTTCTCAGAAGAAGGAAATAACACCAGCGTTTCACTTTAGCATGTTAAATAACACATTTATCTCTGACATCACATTAGCGTCTGACTCACCGCCGACTACAGCTTGCAGCATCTTCGAGGCCCGAGCAACTGTCATCTTTCTCACTCAATCCTTTGCAGACATTTTATTCAAACTTACTCCCCAAATTTTTACTGCCTAAAATTGGCCCACTGCGCAAAATGGACTTGAACCATTGATGCTACAGACTCTGATGGTTCCCACAGTTAGATGTCAGCAGTAGCTTGGCTTGGTAACCATAGGGTTCCTGGTTCAAGTCCTAACATGCTCCAAGGTTGGGAATAGGGATAATAGCTGAAAGCTGATAGTGTTAGCATAATTTCTTGGGCATTTTCAAGGTGCCCTTGAGCAAGGCACTGAACCTCCAACTGCTCAGTGTTGTATGTTGTTATCAACAACTTAAGTACAAAATTAAACTGTAGTTGTTAGGTGATCAAAAACATACAACTGTGGAAAAACTGTGCGGTCATCATGGCTAAAATAGATCAATTGAATTTATGTGTCAGGCTCAGAAGGAGGATTCAAGTGCAGAGACAGTCTGGGTTTGCAAAAGCAGAGTCTTTAAATCCACAAAAAACAGGCTTGTACACAGGTGATCAGTCTGCGGAGGCAAAGGTAACAAATCCAACAGACAAATTCAGAAATGAGGACAGGCAGAAAAGGGACAAAACACAGGGAACTAGACAAACTAAAGGCTGGATGTATCAAGTAAGACAGTGTTACCCAACCCTGGTTCTGGGGCCCCCCTGCCCTGCATGTTTTAGATGTTACCCCACTCCAACACACCTGATTCAAATGAATGGTTCGTTATCAGGCTTGAGAAGAGCTTGATGACGAGCTGATCATTTGAATCAGGTGTGTTGGAGTGGGGTAACATCTAAAACATGCAGGGCAGGGGTCCTCCAGGACCAGGGTTGGGTAACACTGAACTAAGAGAATAGTGATAATCTAGCAGAGTAGTCAGGGAAGACCTGGGTATAAGAAGGAAAGAGGGGCTGTGTCCGAAATGGCATACTAACGTACTACTCATACTAAGTGTGACGTCAAAAATAGTATGTAGTGCGTTCACATTAAATAGTATGAAAAGATTGTGTGCGCGAGGAATACCCGGATGTATACTATATCGGTAAAAATTTTAAGTATGGGAGGTGGGCATACTAGTCGCACTGACACGCCCCATAATGCATTGCGATCCCCGTATTTATAAACGTAAATACAGAATGAGATGACAAGATGAGAAGCAACTAAAGTGGACTTAGCTCTACAGGGAAACCAAAACGTAACTACAAAGAAATAAAGTGCCTGAGGCGACGGACGGATCGTCTTCGGTGTCTGTGAGCAGTAAACATTTTTTAATTTTTTGAAGAGAGATGAATTCATCTTGAGACCGGTGTTAGCTTAAGATCATCCACTAGCGAACTTCCCGTTTTCAAAATAAAAGCACCCGTTTATCTCCTTTGAGTTCTTTAACGCTTTTGTAAATTGGGCTCGTTTTGGAGCGGACCAGAAGTTTCTTCGATAGCATATTGGCGCTCTTAACAGAATGTCCGAAATGTCGAAATTAAATTTGTATCCGTGCGTTTTATGGCCCAAATGACCACATTTTGGTATTCTACGTGATGACTTTCTCGCCTAAAATGTTCTTGAAACTTTCAAATATGGCGAATCAACAGAGATATTTGATAGCCTGGTGTGCTTCCAATTTTTGTCGTCGGAGGTTTTGAAATGCATCATGGGAAACCGAGTAGTATACTACAGTGTAAACGGTTGGCACTCTAATCATACTTATAGTATGTAGTATACAGTATATACACAACGACCATGTAGTATGTAGTATGTTAGTATGCCATTTCGGACACAGCCAGGGAGTGAGGATTAAAAAGGACACAAGTGCAACACATTAGGGAGGGAGCCAATGAGATCAGTGGTGAGGGAGGCAGCTTGACAGGAACTGAAAAAGACAAGAGACAAGAGTTAACAAAATAAAACAGGAGATTCTCTTATAATTTTGTAATTGGACAGATTTTGGCACTTTGTACAATCAGTTGCTCATTATAACATAGACACTTAAAGGAAAAGTCAGTGACCCTTAAGGTTGCTTTTTCGTTTGTTTAGAAAAAAAAAAAAAAAAAAAAAAAAAGGATATAAAGGTCTAAATGACTGCTATGGTGGGTCCTGTGTTAAATTTAGGAGTTTTGCCCAAAAGAGCATGGCTGATTTGACTGGTAGATGGGCACCCTGTAGCTGTCTGCAAAAAGGCTAAAGACCCTCCTCTTTACCCCATTTAAACCTCAACAAAACTAGGATGAGTTCACCGTTGCCAATACAGCAAACATCAACAAAAGGCTTCAAAACTCTGCAATCAGAAACAAATGGGTATGTCATCAATGCTATTTCCATAAATTATACAGTTATGATACACTCATACAAAGACACACACACACTTGGACGTGTGTATTTATTCTTTAACGAAACCTCTGATCAATGTGCAGCAATGTCAAATATTTGAAGAGCATCTCTGAAGACAATGATGTATGTCATATGTTGTGCTCCGTGTCATAAAGGTCTGCCAGGCCTTTTGTTGCAAAATATTTAGCAATACTTTCAAAATCCCTGCAATAGCTTTTCTCCCATCACCATTAACTTGTGTTTTAGCATACAGTAATGATAAATCTGATAGACACAAGCTCATCTCTAAAGGGACGCTAACAGCTGATGAAGATCTGTTTGTGCTTTAATATGGGATTCTGATTGGTCGACTTTCTTTTTGTTGTCTGTTATCACCATCACAATGCTTTCTCTGATAAAGAAAACAGCTTTAAACCTTTAAACAGTGACTAAAAAAGACTCTCAGAGGCAAACAAACATTTAAAAATATGGTTAGTATGATAAGTACTTACTTTATGTGCCACTTCCTCACATTTCTTATCACTTCCAGCGAGTATCTGAAACTTTATAGATATCTTCCTTTATGGCAGAGTTATAAGTCACACTTGAGAAGCAGGAGCGACAGAAAGCAGCTCACAGGCACTTCAGTATTTAACGCAGAGGCTTGATTTGACATTTTCAGCTCCTGTGATACATTGGAGGAGAACTAGCCATGGGAGACTGGGGGTACGGGGAAGAAGGCTTTCTCTCTGCCTCTCCATCAATGTCTCTGCTTTTCTGAAGCGTCATATTTTAATACAGAAAATAGTCAGATGTATGCTGGTGGAACAGTAGGCACATTAGAGACTCTGTGTACAAGCTTTCTGCACTGTTGCTGCAGTATTCCCATCCCTGAAAGAATGGTTGAGCTGAGCAGAGTGATGAATGGTGCAGATGATTGCCTGGAGGAAATGTTGATGCAGGATACATCTCAGTGTTTCTATGAGTGTTTTACTCCCTGTGGAGTTATCGAGTTCAAACATGTGTCTCCTAATGTATGCATTCAATATGTCTATGTCTGGAAAACATGCGTCTGCCAGAACACGTGTGTGTTGACTGTTTGCATCTGCATAAGTGTGTGTGCGCCTCTGAGCGTGCCCAAACCCTCCTGATTTCTCTGAGGCTGGACAGTAAATGTCAGCGAGTCAAAGCTATTAGAGCACAGAGCCGACCTTTCATTCATCTCTCCTTGCAGTGTGTGTGTGTGTGTGTGTGTGTGTGTGTGTGTGTGTGTGTGTGTGTGTGTGTGTGTGTGTGTGTGTGTGTGTGTGTGTGTGTGTGTGTGTGTGTCTGTGTGTGTGTGTCTGTGTGTGTATGCGTGTGCGATCAGCTCCAGGGAACACTATACATTGCACACTTTCTCATGCCAGCATTTTTTGCGTTTAAATTCACTGAATATGTTGAAATTGTTTAGATTTCTCTGGAGACAATTGATGAACTAGATAGGTCAAATGTTTTTATTTAACCAAATAATAAAATAATTTTATTTTATTTTACACAAGCAGCAGGGCAAATCTATTATCTTATACTCTGTGCTGCCCCCAAGTTGTATGAATGGCAAATAAATTGGCCTGAGTGGTGAGTGTATCTTGAAGGCAAGTGTTGTGCAATCCTATCTTGAGGATGCTAAAAGTACCTCCAACCTTAATCAACGAAAACCTGAAGTCTAAAGTCCATGGCACAGGATGTTCCTAAGATCGACTCAAGACTCTTATGAATACTGTCAGCATGTTCAGATAATTGACAAGGTCATGTTTTTGTGCCACTTGAGTAAAAGTCCCTCTTACTCTAGGAAAACATGTTTTCAGACTTCTTCTACTGTTGAGTTAATGTTTTAGTACAAACAACTTTAATATGCCTTCACCATACTTCAACAGAAACTCTTTGTGTTCTCTGTGTGTTGATTGTGCTGTGCTTGCCTGCAGGTGTGCCCAGCTTTCAAAGGGTATAAGAACTGGTATTTCAATTAGCTGTTCTCTTATTATGCCCCCTGACCCTAACCACCAGTGTACAATCAAGCAACTTTTATTCAAGCTTGTTGCATGTGTACGTTGCCTCACTTAGCATCCTGCGAAATGTCGAACATGCTCCTTTTCACTCCACAATATGTATGTCTACCATGTGGTTAATGGTGCCCTCCCTCCAAATCATTAAGAGTGCCTGCCATGTACCAGGTTACCAGGTCTAACTCCAGGTATTTCTATTTAGATTGGCATGAAGCACAAATACACGCTGAGCTTCAATCAGTGAAAATGAGAGAGTAAAGTGTAAATACAGAACAAATCAACACCCGGTGCTTTTACGCTTCATTAATGTTTATTACATCTGCGCTGACAGTGTCATGGGGCGACTCAGTGGAGGAGGCAGTAAGAAAGGGGGAAAAAAAGCTTGTAGTCACAGAAAGAGAGGACTTGTCCAGTAGAAGAAGGGTAAAGAGGGTTTGTAGCATGATAAACTTTCACTACTGGGGGGATTTGGAGTGCGTGAGCTGAATTTGTGAAAAGCTGTGAAGGAAATCTCAGACGAGGCAGTTAGGATGGCTTGGTGGATCTGGATAAGGAGAAATATAACAAGTCAGAGGCCAAAATAACAGATAACATCTCTACATGCTCACTCCTTCCTTTCTCTTCCTTGTCTCCCTTCAGCAGGCCAAGCCCTGTATGGATGAGTTCTTGGAAAAACCAATCCCTTGTCCTAGCTCTGCCTTCCCTTTCTAACTTCTTACTGATTTCTGTAAAATCAGCCACAAAGTGTAATCAAACATACTTGTGCCATCATAACAGCCTTGTGAACTCAAACCTCACCTGTACCTCACTTGTCTCCTGATACCAGATGAAAAGTGGTCAGTTTGCTGCAGTGTTGCGTGCTGCGTAAACACCAGCAAACTCTGCTTCTTCTCAAAGAAAATGTTCTCCTTTAGTGCAATGGGATAAATGGCAGGATCAGGATTTTATCAAGCTAGTTTTTCATGTTTTTAGGACTAGTTTGACCTGCAGACATCATTTTTAGACCCAAATATTTCTTATCATGCATTCTGAACAATTTTTATAGACCTTTTTTTTTTTTTTCTGGGCCTGGGACGATGACAAAATTTGCTTGTCCCACAATTATTACTGATCAACAATATTATTCTGAGGCCAAATTAACCTCTAATATAATAAAATTAAATCATAATGCAATATGAGTTGCTAGGCGCCACCCTGTTTGCTATGGCTGCCTTTTGCAGCAGCTCTCTCTACTTTGTCCGTTGCTTGTAATTTTTTCATCTCTTTTTCTTAATCTTTGTATTTGAAGTTTGGTCATGGACACCAAACTTTTTGTGGCTTCAGCGATATTTTTACTATTTTTGCTCCTGTGTTTGTCTGGAGATCCTACATGTAATCATGGCCGCATTGTTTACATGTGAAGTCCTCCGTTCGCAGCCTGCAGCACGTCGATGCTAACTGGTGCAAGGCCTGATGTTTCTCCACAAGGTGAGGAGAAGAAGGTGAGGATGACGTGCTGGTTCTCAGGTGTTAGCTGAGAAGTGACAACATGGACCTGTCCTTCCATCCATCATTGTTGGGAACGCAAGCTCTATCTCTAATAAGATGGACAAGCTAGCTGTGCTAACCCAGCAACTGAGGGAATACCAGGGGGCAGAGTAGCATCATGCTATTCACAGACAAATAGCTCACAGAGCTAACATCAGACACCAACACCACATTGGAAGAACTTCACCTGCTGTGAGCAGACAGGATCCAGGAGACAGAGACTGAACAGACTGCTGAAGAAGCTCAGTCCTGGACCCTGTGGAGGTGGAGGCTGGCTGAACTGGACAATGATGGACAAGTTGTCGTCATCTATTTTCTTATGGAACTTTTTGCACTTTCTATATGCTTTCTTACTTTTGTTTTCTTGATTGATGCTGTGACTTAAATTTCCTTGTACTTGTTACAATGACAATACAGTTCTGTTCTATTCTGTTCTATTCAATTCTAATAATGCAGTGAAAGGCGCCTTGAAACTAAGCGACAGATGAGGAAAACAAACATGCACACACATGCGATACATTGAGGCCAGCACAATTATAGAGTCCTTTTCATTTATTGCACGATTACTTGATTTGTTGAGTATCGTTCCAGGCCTATTTTCTGCAACATTTCATAACTTTCATCTAGCCTGTGTCCTCAAATGTGTTTTCTGAACTCCCACATTTTCACATCATGATTAAAAACATTCGTACAAAGGTGTCAGCTGTAAGACTTCTTGAGTTTCTACAGAATGTTATGAACCCTAGCTTAATAAAAGTAGCCTATGCACAGTCCAAATGTACTTTAGTGACACAGTATGAGATAGACTTCCAGGGGTTTTTGTGCACTTAAGGGCTGAATGAGAGTGGACCTTGAGCCACAAGTGTTCCTGGGCCTGACTTGCGACAGGTCTAGACTGTCATTGTCTGCTTTTTGTGACAAAACTTTGCAGGCACTTTAAATTCACTTTAAGCTGAGTTCCTCTTCCAAGCCTCCATTGTTGGTTTGTATTTTGTTTGTGATGTCTGGTTCTTTCTTCTTTAAAACTTTTGTTGCACTCATAAAAACTTTACCCTGACAGAAATCTTAAAGGAGTGAAGGCTCTTTTTTTTTTCTTTTTTTTTTTTTTTTTTCTTTTGAATAAATCATTTGCTAAAGGGTCAGCAGGCACAGGGTGAGACTGTCCACCAGTTGTGTTCCTGAACGTATATCATACATATAGTAAAACATTTTTTAAAACAGACGCACAGACCAGGCAGTGAAGGTCAACAGCTTTCCTTGGATCTATCAAAAGTTTTTAAAACCGCAGAGACTCTTTTAGGGGTGAGACGGTCATGCTTCATATCACGGTTTCACATTAAACACTCATAGAAGTTCAAGTTAAAGACAAAGGTTACACTAAACTTTCATCAAATGGATATTACATTAAATTGCAAAAGGGTTAAGTAGAAATTTCCTGCGTAGTACGGTTGATGTACGCAGAGCCACAGCTTCAGCTGGAGTGGGTTCATTGAGAGGGGATAGTGTGTGTGCGTGTGCATTTTTCAGTAAATTTTTCAAGACGAGGTTGAGTGTATGTGCAGATTTCATGCTTCCAAGCCTGAGTCATGTTTGCTCATGCGTGATCCGGAGAGTAGGTGAGTCGCTACGATTAAGGCAGACATGGTTGATTTTGTTGAGTCGTGAGTGGGCGGCAGGATGTCTGCCTATGTGTTAGTGCAGATTATGCAATTTATGATTTAATTCCGTCTCTGTAAGGGCTAAAATGTGGAAAAATGTTCTCTATGAGATTTCAAAGACATCTGATCAGTGAAGCGGTGAGGTTAAAGCAATTACAGCAGCCCTGGAAGTCCCAGCAAGGTCTCCTCAGGGCAAACACAGGGTCACTCCATGTCTTACTTTCAGATACCTTGCTCTACTCCTACTTTAGCATCTTTTGATGTGTAAGTTAAAAAAAAAAAAAAAAAAAAAAGTTCAAGGAGGCCTCAGATATTATCTAAAATTAGTCTCCCAAGATTATTTATTTATTTATTCAGCCCTGGTTAGCAGAAAATACAAGGTTTCAAAAGAAACTCTTCATGTCTTTGAGGGTTTATATGAAGTGGAGACTTAAACTGTAGAGGAAACCTTTATCTCTTAAAAAGTGTATCCTGGATGGTGAGATCATGCTGGGCAAGTTCAAAACCCCAACCATGAAATCCATTACACCACAACTTGCCTTTTCAGCCCTCTGCTCCAAGAATACTGCCTCTCCCCAGCTGACTGATGTCAAATTGGCTGTAGTCAGTGTTTTCTCCAATAAAAAGCACATAAGAATGGAAAAAAAAAAAAAAACAACAACAACAACAAAAAAAAAAAAATCATGGCATTGCTTATACGACAGTGGATCCACATGTATGCAAAGGGAGTAGGAAGTCGGGCACAAAAACAGCAAATACCACTGGTTAAATTAAAAAAAAAAAAAAAAAAAAAAAAAAGAAAAAGAAAAAACCAACCAAACAAAAAAAACATATACTGAATCCCAACACTGTGTATAACTGGATCCAAATAATAACTGATGATGGAAACAATATGAAAAATAATGAAACAGCCATATTTCCGTGATTACTGTTGACTGCAACAGGGCTTTTGGCAGCTAACTTTGTCTGGACAAAACAGCACCATGGATAACATGCTCATTTGTAATACAAAAGGGATAATGCCTGACAAGGTATCATCTCTTTTTCATAATCTTTGTATTTCGAGTGGATCATTACTTTGTATGGCTCATTTGTTGGTCATGGACACCAAACTTTTTTGTGTCTGCAGCGATATTTTTACTACTTTTTCTCCTGTGTTTGTCTGGAGATCCTACATGTAACCATGGCTGCATTGTTTACATGTAAACTCAGCTGTTAGCAGCCTGTAGCATGTCAATGCTAACTGGTGCAAGGCCTGATGTCTTCCCACAAGATGAGAAGAAGGAGGTGAGGACGACGTGCTGGTTCTCAGGTGAGAGCTAAGCAGTGACAACATGGACCTGCCCTTCCATCCATCGATATTGGGAACGTAAGATCTATCTCCAGTAAGATGGAAGAGCTAGCTGTGCTAACCCAGCATCAGAGGGGATACCACAGGGCAGAGTAGCATCATGCTATTCACAGAAATGACTAACAGAGCTAACACCAGACACCAACGCCACATTGGAAGAGCTTCACCTGCTGTGAACAGACAGGATCCAGGAGACAGAGACTGAACAGACTGCTGAAGAAGCTCAGTCCTGGACCCTGTGGAGGTGGAGGCTGGCTGAACTGGAGAATGATGGACAAGCTGACATCATCTATTTTCTTATGGACCTTTTTGCACTTTCAATACACTTCCTTACTTTTTTTTTGTTTGTTTTCTTGATTGCTTCTGTGACTTAAATTGCCTTGTACTTGTTACAATAACAATAAAGTTCTGTTCGATTCAATTCTATTCAATTCTATTCTATTCTATTCTATTCTATTCTATGTTAATGTATGTTCTGAGTTTCTGTTGCCATGGTTACTGACTAGGTTTGAGCCAGCACAAATAATTTAGAGCAATCAGGCTAGTTGACCATAACGTTTTTTAAAGGTGTCCTATAACACTTTTTAACGAACACTCTACAGCCAATCAGAATCAAGTTTTCACCCAGACCATGGTATACCAGAGATTATATACCCTTTGTACACCTCAGGAGTAGCTGGAAAGGATCAATGGGGAGAGGGATACCAGGGTTGATTAGCTCAGATGCCTGCCTTTGGAACCCTACTTCAGATAACTGAATGAAAACAATTGCTAAATGGATGGATGGATGGATGGATGGAGAACATTGGAACCTGTAACAGATGAAACTTTATAGTTGTGCAGCATATTCAGCAATGGTGAAAACAAAAAGTCATTGAATAATACCCATATGAGCAGTAATCCAACTATAAAAGCCACTGTAACCTGTTGCTAGTCGTGTTCTCTCTGTACTGAACCAAACTACTCCAGGCTGCTCTCGGTGGCTTCAAACACTTTTTCTGTGTTGCAGGGCGTGAGCCATCAGACAAAACAAAAGCAAACAGGCTTCTTGTGGAAACTGGGAGCTTGACTGGAAGTGGAACTGGCAAACTGAGTGCCTGTCTTCCCTTTTCTCTGCTCTATCTGTCTGTTGCCAACATCGCTGCAGGTGGGAGAGTATGTCTGCCTTGCATTTGCAAATAGTTGAAAAAGCAAAGATGACAAAGCAAAGTACTGAATTTTTTTTGTTTTTCTTTTTTGGTAGAGGGTGCACTTGAACCGAGATGAGTACTCAGGTCAGAGTCTCTCTAAAGAAATAGTCATATTTCTGATTCTGGTGAAAACCTTTCTGCACAGCCTGGAGTAGATCAATAGATGTTTGATTGGTGCAAGTAAAAAGGCCATTACAATAATAAGGGATAGATTGCATCTTAATTTTTTTCTGTCTCGAAATGTATTGAATTTTGGAAACAGTTCAGAGTGATCAAGCATGGATTAAGAAGGCCAAAAATTCTTGGAGGCCCCAACCCCAGCCTTCCATCTTTTTACACATACGTTATTCTTTCAATGTTGCCATTAAACACCTGAAGTTCCTACAAAATTTACACAGACAGACTAAAGCTGACAATCACTAACACCTGGAAATTCCTTCAGTATGGGATTTACCAAACATAATTGCATCAATACTTTTGTAAGCAGCAGTTGGTCTATAGGACCTATTGATCACACCAGCACAGAGAGTGAGCAAGCACGCACACACACTTTATTTCTAATCACACAGGATTTTCACAATGGCCTGTTTTCCAAGAAAAACACTTTATTCAAACGATGACTGTCACTAATGTGTAGATAATATCAGAGAAAGCCTACCTTGCGCAATGGTCTTCTTTCTAGCCTTTCTCCTGGAAAACTCCTCCACCACACCATTCAAATCCAGGTCAAGGACGAGGTCAGACTCTTTTGCCAGTATAGACAAAGAGCTAAAGTGCCGTTGACTCATCCCTGTTCTCAGTTCATTCTTTATTCTCGCCATGTGGGAAAAAGAGCGCTCCCCTTTGCATAGTCTGTATCTTTTTTTTCTTATTTCAGTTTCTCTTACTTGCTTTTTGTTCTTGGCCTTTCTTTTTGCTGCCACTCTTACCCACCGTTTCTCACCCATGTTCATTCTTTGTTTTTAGCTGCTGATACTTCCTTAGTTTCAGACGTAAATTAAAGCTGATTACTCCCCTAACTAACTGCCAATTTTGCATATTTGTTATTCATCATATTTAGTGATGGATACCTTTCACATTTAAAACAATACTGTACCAATGCCCACTATCTGGCAATCTGTTTCAGTACTCAACAGTACCAGTTTTCTGTACTTTTTTTTTTTTTTGTCAATGTGGTAAAAAATATCATTTTACACACACACACATATATATATATATATATATATATATATATATATATATATATATATATATATATATATATATATATATATATATATATATATATATATATATTTATATATATTTATATATTATTTTTTATTTTTTCAATTTAACGTATTTATTCTTCAATATATGACCTTGCTATGCTGTGTTCATGTCCAGTGTGGAAAATCACCTCCTCTTCCACTCCCTCACAGTCTCAAGGATGCATTTAGGTACCTAAACATAGTCGATTTTACCTCAATTGGTACTCGGTACTTTTAACAGAATTTGGCCAGTACCTATAAAAGTACCTAATTCAGTACCCATCCCTTATCATATTATTCTATGTAATTATGAAAAAAAGATAACTGAAGTTGTTGTGATAACTCTCAATAATAAGTTGGCGTTATCTCAACTACAAAATATATTTCAACTTGAAAATCTAAATAAATAATCCAAATAAATCACTAATGCTTGTCAACTTGACAATGAAGGAATTCAGGTGGGTGTAGGGTTAAAACGTTATTTCCCAGAATGCTTTTGTGAATTGTGACCTAAAGATTACTGTCACCATGAGTGGAGGAGGAGCACAGTCGATATGAGAGCCTCAAAGTGTTCTGTGCAGCTACAGCCTTCAAGTTGATACCCACAATGCCCTTGAAAATTGCAATTTTTATTTATCTTGTATTATTTTTTTATTTTTTTTGTTACCATAAGTAAGGAGGGTGGCTATGAAACCCTAACACACTTTGGAAGAATTTGCAGGTGATTTCAGACTGTCCACGTCAAATGGTTTGGCGTGTTGTCTACCTTGCATGACAGGGAACAGGTTCCTTCCTCCATGGCACAAACCTGATTTTTTTTTAACTTGATTACAGACCTTTTGTCACCTTTTGAAATAGATTAATTAATTCAAACAGCAAACTGAGAAGGTAAATAGTATATTTCATATAAAGGGAAATGAAAGGTTAAGATTGATGAAAACTTTGGTTCCTGAACAAGTTAAGTTAACTGACAGATCTAAACCAACAAAACCAAGACAAGGGTTGACACGAGACATCTTATTTAATCAAGATAACTTATGTTGGCATTAGAACAACAAAATATAATTTTTGAGATGGGATACAATTTTGAGGCAGCCCTTGAAATCTTTTTTTTTTTTTTTTTTTTAGGTTGAAACAAGTTACATTTCACAGTGAAGCCCACTGGCCAAACTACTCGTTGCAATGCCTAAAAAAAAAAAAAAAAACGATTTCACAGGAAAAGGCATAATTGGCAACAATGAAGTCATCTACCATGCTGCTCGACTGACGTGCCAGATGAAAATGATGTGACGACTATTGTATTTTGAATTTTTAGCTGATAACAATAGTAGAGGAGTTATGAGTTATTTTATGGGTGTGTAACTGTAATACGAAACAGGAACTTAAAGAGTAACCTGTTTCATTGTTCATTATTAGTCAAAGTAACATTTGACTGCAAAGCGTAGCTGCCTGACTCTGATCATGGCACAGGCACAGCCAGCAAACTGACCATAACTGTTTTATCGTCATAAAAAAGTAACTTTGTAGCCATTGGTACATAGAAAACATGAAAACAAGAGGAGGCTACAGTTGGTGGGGTGTGGAGGCCCTGGCCCATTCAGCCTGATGGATTATCTGTGCTTTGCTGTAATAGAATAATCAACACCCATCTCTTAATGTCAGAGAGGGATTCAGCCTCTGAACTCGCGTTGCCAAGGTCTTTGAGTCAACACACATATAACAGAGTATCATCTGCATAAAAATGAAATGAAACCTGAAACTCTCACATTTCTAAAGCTTTAGAAAGTTGATAAAAGTCCGTCCTGTAATCATGATTTTGATTTCCGAGCAGTGGGACCTTCACAGAGCTAGTTTGGTTCTCAGTTGTCTCACAGAGCCTTGGCTCAAACACATTACTGCTGTCACACTGTGCCAGTTACAATCCTCTGCTCCACTATGCCAGATACTGTCTGTATTGAATGTCTCTGTGTCTGTGGTTGTGTTGTCTCAGAACACAGTGGGTGTTTTTCTTTGGCTGCAGACAGACTCAACCACAGTGCAGAGTGCCAGTCAAACACCTGTAATCTACTCCTGAGTTAGGTGTGTAAAATATGCACACCCACCTGGCCGCACTGCTACTGCTAAAGCCAAATTTAATGATACTTTAGTGTGTCTCCGCTGTGTTCATCAAGCATTCTCATCATTTCTCCCTTAACACAATAAAATGGAAATGCAATCAAACACATAAGCTGCAATCCAATTGAAATTCTCTGCAGAGCGTACCTCTCCCCTCATGTATTCTGATTGTATGCTAACTCATAAAGTGCCTCTAAAGCTGCTCTCCTGTCATTATTGTTGTGGAAGCCTCTTTTCATTTGAACTTGTCATCACTTATTGAATCACACACCTGGTCTAGTACGAGATCCCTGTTTGCTTCTCATCTTTCTCATCACAGCACAGCACCAAAAAGTTCCCTTTTAAATGGAGCACGGATACAAAGGCTAACTCTGTTGAAGCTGCAGTTTATTAAGTGCAATCAAACACAGCAGGACCAATGGATACTGATTAGAAAAAGACACAGTGGTAGTCCTTTTATGCTCCTCTTCTGTTGTTGTGCAAAAATAAATAAATAAATAAATGAAAATAAAACAATAAGAGATCAAATTATTGGCTAATTAAAAGTGCTAACAGAATGTAGAGCCATGACTGCAAATGAAGCTATGGAGAAATCATCTGGAAAAAAATATTTTGGTGAAAGCAAGAATTTTTTTTCAAATTTTGGTTCAATGGTGACTAACTTTTACATGTGATGGCAAAACTACATGCATTTACTAACAGATAAACAAACAAAAGTGTCATAAATGCCTTTTGCAGCAGCTCTCTCTTTGTCGTTTTTTTTTTGTTTTGTTTTTTTTTTTTTTGTAATTTTTTCATCTCTATTTTAGTCATTGGGACATTACTTCGTATGGTTTATTTGTTGGTCATGGACACCAAACTTTTTGTGGCTTCAGCGATATTTTTACTACTTGTTTCTCCTGTGTTTGTCTGGAGATCCTACATGTAACCATGGCTGCATTGTTTACATGGGAAATCAGCTGTTAGCAGCCTGTAGCATGTCAGTGCTAACTGGTGCAAGGCCTGATGTTTCCCCACAAAGTGAGGAGAAAGAGGTGAGGACGAAGTGCTGGTTCTCAGGTGTGAGCTAAGAAGTGATGATATAGACCTGTCCTTCCATCCATCATTGTTAGGAACATAATATCTATCATCAATAAGATGGACGAGCTAGGTGTGCTAACTCAGCAACAGAGTGAATACAGGAAAGCAGAGTAGCATCATGCTATTCACAAACATGGCTAACAGAGCTAACACCAGACACCAATGCCACATTGGAAGAGCTTCACCTGCTGTGAGTAGACAGGATCCAGGAGACAGAGACTGAACAGGCTGCTGAAGAAGCTCAGTCCTGGACCCTGTGGAGGTGGAGGCTGGCTGAACTGGACAATGATGGACAAGCTGTCATCATCTATTTTCTTATGGACCTTTTTGCACTTTTTATACACTTTCTTACTTTTGTTTTCTTGATTGCTGCTGTGGCTTCTCCCGAATTTCCCCTCAGGGATAAATAAAGTATTTTCAATTCAATTCAATTCTATTCTATTCTATTCTATTCTATGCTTAATATAACCATTCAAACTTGAATTTTGATGTTTTTCTTGTAGTGACATACAATGTACATATTTTGAAATTGCACATTTTGTTCAGGTGTGTAAAACATTTGAACTTTGAAGCTACTCTAGGTCAAATGAGACCTGTATGAAGTAAAAATAGGGTTTGATCGTCCAGTGGAGTCAGTGTTTAAAAAGGGGTTTAAGAGAGACTGAACATGCCATGTCTGTGTATGTTTAGTGGGAGAGAGGTGGTCAAGGAGGACCAAGATACTGTAATTTGACATATCTTTGTTCACAAAAGACTTAAAGACCAAAAATCAATTCAGGGTAATGCCTCAAATACACCGGATAGGTCTGCAGTGCGACTATGTTTTGCTGCATCTTGACTGCGTTTGTCAACTTACACCTGCTGCCTCCTCAGTCCAACAAGCTACATGACTGACAGAGAGCTGGAATAACAGACCAAGGAGTTCCCCTGCTTCCCACTCCATTAATAAGTCTCTCTTCATTCATGTTGGGCTGTAAAACCTCAAACCTCAAACCTGTTGACTCCTGGTCTGGCTCTGCTCATTTTGTCCGGTTGTCATGGTAGTTAAGACAAATACGAACTGATTTTGACACAGTTTGTTTTATTTTGAAAGTCACTGGGTTTGTTTTTTTAGGTGGTTTCAGGCCACGACTCCCTGTCCTGCTCAATCTGCCCTGTACGCCAAATTTATGCATCACAGCTCTGCAACATGACGGACCAGCCATGCAGACAGACTGCAACAAAATTGAAACCCATCAGATCTGTTGTCGTGACAGAACGGAGACCAACTGCAGACACATCTGGTACACAAACCTGGAGCAGCTCCAGAGTCATGTTAGAGAGACATCTGCTGAGACCGTGTTTTGAGTTGGACAGAGGGATGAAGAAAGGGAGTTCAAAGGTTGGTGTTGTAGCAGTGAAGATGATGATGGTGAGGCTATTAATAGTCGTAGAGGCTGGTGTCTGGAAGGTCCACAGCAGCAGGCTGTCTACAGCAAAAATCAAGAGGAACATACAAGACACAAGAGCTCAGGGACTCCTGGAAAGATCTCTGGTCAGAAACTTTAACGGGACATTATGTTTTAGAGTTTGTGACACACAGATAGAAGGAAACAGGAAGTGGGAGCTCAGTGGTTCAGTCTAAGCCTATAGCAGGATAACTAATTCCCTTTTTAGACTGGGCACGTGCTAGTGCTAGTTCCAGGCTAGTGCCTGACCTGGCCACTGCCAAAACACTGGCTCCAGGTGTTCAAAACTGGTGTTTAGCAAACACTAACTCTTTGCTGGGCCAGAGTGAAGCACTGACTACGTCAGGGGGCTGGGGGCAAGGTTATCAACACTCAGTGGTGGAAAACAGTCATTCTCAAAAAGAAAAGCTGCTTTGCAAGTTGTCTGTTGTTTTGTTGGAGTTGAAATGAAGGATAAAGTAGCAGTCATATAAATGAGGTCTAAACCTTGTTCTTTTATTTATCAGACTAAATAGCCTCATCTTGTATTTTTCTTTTTTACATGACAGTCACGCATTCACTATTATCCTTTGCTCTCTGTATAGCACAAGACTGCGTTATGCCCCGATACATTCACAGACACACAAACACATGCACACACGCAGATGAGCACACTCCATGTAGCAGACAGAGAGTCGGGAAAAATAATGTCACAACCACCACAGGAGACACAGATTTAAGAAAAAAAAAAAGAAAAAAGAAAGAAACTAAAAAAACTGCAATTTCTGGTGATGCGATGACGTGGCTCCATCTTTGCTCGTTGTCGATGGTAATCCAAACTGGTTCTTGGGAAGAACGTCATTAGAACCAACAAAGCACTAGCTAAAAAAAAACGAGCACTGGTGAGAAAAAGGGTACAAGAGCTGGTCAAGGCCTGATCCAGCTCTAACTATAAGCTTTATCAAAACAGAACGTGTGAAGCCTACACATTAAGTAGGGAAGGTGTCTGCCTCCTTGACCCTGTCTGGTAGATAATTCTAAAGAAGAGGGAGCCTGACAACTTATGGCTGGACCTCCCATACTATTTTTAGAGACTGTTGGTACAACCAGCTTTTTCTAAAGGTGTCATAAGCTTGGCTCTATGAACTGAGCAGAGCTTCATTCTTTTGGGCAGATGTGTTATTAATACCATGTATGAATTGACACATTGATTGTACTGATAAATGGGTGGCGAGGAACATGCTAGTGAGCAGAACAGATTATAAATCAGCGTCATACTGTGTCAAACGTTACACCTGTTGCTCCCTTGTTGCATAATAAAGATGTCATCAGCCCACTTTTCTTTTGTAGTGAATCTTCCTCATTTCCTGCTCATTCCAACATATTGGATAAATTTTATGTGATGGCTGGCAGGAAAGTGATAAATGATATCAGAGTGATAGTGTGTCTGTTTTCTCATACACAGCCCTTCCTAAGAATCTCAGGAAAGAGTTTTAAGCATATGCGAACAAATTGGTTATGTTCGACACTCCTCATGAGCATCTGCCAGTAGTTGGGTTTTATTTTCTGTGCTTGTTTTTCTTGGATGGTGGGAGCATGACCTGCCCCCCCACAATGTCTCTTATTGGCTACACCTCGTTGTTGTTGTTGTTGCTGTTGTGTCAGAGCAGACAATATTATGTTTAAATTAATGACCTTGCGGTGCTATAGCTAGTGAACAATGGCAGCCCAGTGCCTGCTCCTGCTCCCGACAAACAGAGAGCTGTAGTATAGAGGTAAACAGGCCATTGACATGAAATCAGTGACACTGTGGTTCAATTAACTGTGATATATATATATATATATATATATATATATATATATATATATATATATATATATATATATATATATATATATATATATATATATATATATATATATACTCTTGTCATCTGTGGCATTTACGTTCACCCAAAGAGGTACAGAATTTGCCTGATCTTTAAACAGTGTTCAGCTGTTGAAACCAAACTCCAGTTCATGTCGGACTGGTTGCTTCAGAGTTTGTTGGAAGTAAACTTCTCTCTGACTGATGCAACAAGTTTGAATATATCTCCTTAAATAAACTCCATCTGTGCAGGACTACTTGCATAAAATTAATTCCAAGGTGAAACTATGTTTTTCCAACTTCCATGAGCGTAAAGATTAAAGAAACAGAAATAACCCTCTAAAAATGCAGAATTAGTTGTCTCACCCTATGGACCAGTATTGATTACAAACCCTGAACCTCTTCTGTGGCTGATGTTAATTTCATAATGATCTTTACTCCCTGAAGTCAAGCAGCAGACTGTATTGACTTTCAGATGGTACTGCTGATTTTGAAGGTAAATGTACAAAAGAAGCCTTATTTGTCACTTTTCAAGGCTCAGGGCAGTAATCCATTGTTTGGATGGACTGCATAAAAATATGGGGCATCAGTTAAAGAGGGTCTATCTTTTTTTGTTCCATATTTGTCTTACTTGTCTGAAACACTTCATTTTAGCTGCTGTTTCTTTAAGGCTCCCTACTCTACAAACCCCCTGCCTTCTGATTGGCCAGTCCTCTGGAGACCTTACAAAGGGGCAGAGCTTAAAGTTTGAGATACCCTCCACGAAAGTGTCATGAACCAGTTAGGAGATCCTTATGTGATGACCTCATCATTTCAGCAAGTCTTGAGAAGCTATCTTGAAGACCTGGTGCTATTTTTTGAACATTTTGATCAGTTTAAGGACAGATTCAGTAGATTTCTACGACTTGAATATGCAGAGGTTTGAAAATCTGCACAGGTTTAGTCTGAACATCCAGAATTGTGACTTTTTATCTATACTTAAAATATGGGTAACACATGACACACCCTCTTTAAGAGTATTTTCCCTTCTCCAGGGGCCACTACACTATGGATTGAATGTCATATAAATGGGAAAAATGTCAAACAGAAATTGTTTATCCAGTAACACAAAAGTTGGCCTTTTATTTTGGAGAGTGTTTTCTAACTCAAACATAAAATAGATTAAAGCTCTTGGAAAAGCGAACCTTTAAACCTTTGATTACCGCTACACTTTGTGTATGACAAGCACGATTCTGAACTTCTCTGACCTAAAACTCTCCCGCCATACACACCTGCAGTCCTGCTGTAGCTGGCCCTCATTTGTCTCACAGTCTCCTCCGGACATCGTGTTGTACTCTTTATTAAATCAGAGCCGCCTCCGATACAGGAACTGAATGCACGATGATGTAATGGAAATGCTAAGCGGCCCCACCCAGCGCTCACGGCTCTTTGTGATTGGTGATTCATCACTAGCGTATCTCACCCTAATGAACCCAGACACTGATTACAAGCCCTTCTTCAAACACAAAACACCGGCCCTTCCAACTCTATTTCCTCACTCACGTTGTCAGGCTGCAACTACAAAGTGGCTCACACTCCTCTCCAGCGGGCATGTTGTTAATATTTGATGTGATGTGCTACTTCCTGCAAATAAAACAGACACCACCACTGTTTCTGCTGAGGTAGACACTCGGTGGTTGTTTGGGTTAAGAGACAAGTGTAAGAGGCTGATTAAGAAGGTGGCAGATGAAGTTAATAAAAGACATTTGGGGATGATATAAATTTGATTCACACGTAATGTGAACTGTTTATAGGAGAGGCTTTAAAGAGGAGCGGGACAAGATTAAAACAGTGTCAGTGTGCTTAAACAAGATGATTATGGCACTGGGGTTTTTAGTGGTAATGTAAATTTAATTTTAATACAACAGGCGTGGATAAGAGACTGACAGGAGGTAAAGAGGGGTGGGCAAAGAGACTGATAGGGTAATTAACTGGTGGCAGATATACTTGACTCAGAAATATAGGTTATGAGCACTTTATTGAGATATTCAGGACATTGTTGAATGGTGATGAGAAAGGGAGAGCCAGGGAAATGAAGGTGCAACTGAGTCCAATACACTTAACTGAGGCATTTGGGTCAATTTTATTTCCACCGCCATAATTAAACATATTTCATTCCAAGTTTCATGATAGACTGAGGGCCGTATAAGAGCTTTAAAATAGAGCTGATGCTTCAAGCTCAAGACTTCCCCCCAGAGAGAGAAGTCGGAGAGAGCAGCCCACTCATTTCTTCCCACTGTAAAAGAATGAGTTATACAGAAGCATTTGGTACAAATAAGATGCACTTAGATGAAGTAAATAGGATGTACATAAAGCCGTGTGATGCATTAACTTGTCATGATTAAGCATGTTTGCAGCTCCAGTGGTAAGTGCTTCATCCTTTTAGATTAAGTCTTAATTAGCTGCAAAAGCATGCATTCCCCTCATGTCAGGCCAGGCTAGGGTTTTGCAATGGCAACTTCAGCAAACACCAGATGTGCTGGCTGTTATACAGAGCAGCACGGCCACCACAGGCAGTTCAGGGGGATAAAAATGTGTGGAGGGCACTGACCTGCTGGCAGCAGCCCAGGCTATGTTAGAGGAGTCCATCTGATAAGAGGTTACACAGAGGAGCTGCTGAGTCAGACCGACTTTTACTGCTCTGTTTTTATAACATATACAGTGTGTTCAGAACATAAACGAGTAGACTGTTTCCTTTTTCTTTTTAATGTCTTCACATCACATGAGCTTGGTTTTAGATTCTGATCTGCCCACATCTCACGTTTGTGAGACCATGAATACACTAGGTAAAGAGTTAACCAGTTGGGAATGGGGTGCAAAATTATTTCATCCAGAAGTAACGATTGGACTTTGGCTTTTTTGTAAGAAATAATTTTGCATTCTGATGGACGCTTGGTGTATGGGATGATACTGATTTGCAAATGAGTCCTCATAGCTCTTTGAGAACATGAGCTGATGTCAGCAGGCCAGGTTAACTGTAACTGATGATTGTAATCATGACAGTATGTTATCATACTATCTGAAGTAACTGACAGTGAAAGGTCTTTTTTTGTATATAACTGTTAACAGCAAAGCATTGTGGGGAAACAAAATCATTAAAGATACTCTAAATGGAGATACAGTACATATTTATATATATATATATATATATATATATATATATATATATATATATATATATATATATATATATATATATATATATATATATATATATATATATATATATATATATATACATGATGATGAGAAGGTTTCTTAACATGACTGAAATCATCTCAGCATGTCCATATGTCCAGACTACAAAATTTATTTTTTCAGTATCAAGCTGCAGCAATGTGATGTTTTAATCCACATGAGACCTTTTCGATTTAATAGAGTTGTGCTTTCAGTCAATTTATTTGGTTAAATCTACACTTGAAAAGAAAATCATGATTTCAAAAACCTCCGAGACCATGTTAAGAGCTTAAAACACATTAACATGTGCTTTAAAAACTAAATGTTCTCCATGTGAAACTCATACCAGACTTTCATGTAATAATTTTCCAATGCCCATCTGTGGTCAAAATGTGACATCCCATGCCAAAAACTGCCAATGTTTTAAGTCCCTTCGTCTGCTGGGCCCACCAGGAATCACTGCGTTCAGAAGTGTTTAAATCCCTGACACGGAGCCTTTAGAGATCACATGTGATCACTCTGCTCTTTAATTTGAGATCCACTTCACTAAGCTGCTCACTGATGTGCTATCTCTTCTCTGGACTTGTTGAGATCACTGTAATCAAAGTTAATTCAAAACCCTATGAGATATTAGCAGCATATAATCTGTAAGATTACAGATCAGGAGACAAGATACCCACAGATGTAAGGATATGAAATGATTGGAGGTGAATGAACCTACCTCTGGGTCAGGGTACAGTCAGAGGAACTGGACGCAGTGATATAAATGTATTCAGTGTGTAGGTTTAAGCATGTAGCATTAAAGATACCACCACATTCTAGGTTTTGCAGACTCATTTTTGTCAATGAAATGGCACATTTGGTTTGTCTGTTTCAAACTTTTAAAGAAAAATAATTTTAACCACATGACAGAAGAGGTGGAGATAAACCTGTTCATCTTATAACATCTTACAACAGCAGTCTGTACTCTCTGAGTCTCTGAATGAGATTTTGCATTAAGTCGAGGAGTTGCAGAAGCATACAAAGGGCGCCCCATGTACACACACACTCAGGGTGGAATTTACAAACAACGAATTGTGACTGCTACAGATCACCACAAATTGTACAGAAATCAACCTCACTGTCTGTTTTGGCCCACAGTCTATTTCAAAAAGCATATTACACTAATCTGATTCTAGCTCACAAAAAGTGTACATTGTTTGAAAATCTCATCCAGTTTGATGATGTTTTGCATCTAATTGTCTCATCTCTATTCTCTGCTGTGCTGTGCACTCTCATCCTGAAGGGGCTCACTCCTTCAGGTTTATGATGAGCTGCGTGGGGAAGGGACACGTCTACCTGTTTATAGCGGAGCAGGTCCACAACACGTTGATGCCGTTTCTATCCAGCCTACTTTCTTGTGCATGGGTGAATCTGAATGAGGCAGTCTTTACAAATGTGCCAGCCAGCTTTCAGTAAAATAGTAAAAACTTCATTCAATTTGTGTGTGGCTGTTGGTGCTGTGTTAAAATGATTGCATTGAAAGGATAATGGCTCATGTAAAAACTGGGATATTTTGTTTATTTTTAAACTTTAAATTGTGCCTCTGGTACCCTGTAGTAGTTTTACATGGTTTATAACTTTTTTTTTCTCTCACACTGGTCTCTTAGAAAACCCTAATTTCAGCCTCTATCTAAAATGGTTGATAATAGCTACTGTTGCTTTAAGGCTCTACTCTTCACAAACCCCCTTCCCTCTGATTGGCCAGTCTTCTGGAAGCAGACCTTGGTGATTGAGGCCCCAATCCTTGTAGAAGAATTAAACTGAAATAACTCACTCAAAATGCAGAATTAGCCGTCTCATCCTGTGGACCAATATTGTTTGCAAACCCAGCACCTCTTCTGTGGCTGATGTTAATGTCTTCATGATTCTTACCCCCTAAATCAAGCAGCAGAATTTAATGACTTTGAAACAATATCAAAGGCTTATTTGGTAAGAACTGCTAAACATTGTTTGAACTACTGTCTCTTTAAGGCTCCCTGCTCCACAAACCCCCTTCTTTCTGACTGGTCAGCCCTCTGAAGGCAGACCTTGGTGATTGAGGCCCTTCATCCAACTTTTCATTAACCAGTAAGGACATCCTTATGTGGTCATTTCAGCAAATCTCCTGTTCCCTTGGAGACCACATTATTTTTTTTTATTATTTATTTATTTTTAATTTTACTGTTTATTTATTTATTTTTATTATTATCGTATTGATTTTTTTATTTCATTATTATTATTATTTTTTATTTTGTTTTTTTGTTAGAACAGACCGTTAAGTTCAGTTAACAGACAGATTCAGGGATTTCTACAACATATGACAATGTAGATGTTTGAAACTCTCCACACGTTTAGTCTGAACATTCTGCAATGCTACTTCATATCAATATTTACAATGTGTGAAAGCAGAATGCCTCCTCTTTAAATATATGCAAACATTACAGCCACACAGTGATGCCGTTTGCTTTGTAGTGGTGTCAGTAGTGCTTTGAAACCTTGATGAAGTCATTTTGGATTTTTGGTCAAAACTAAGAGAAACATGTTGATATTTTTGTACTGGTAACTCGTCTGCTTTTTGTGAGCTCTTGTGAGAATTCAGTCAGAATTACAGCCTATGACGTGTGCACAGTGGTCTGTGTGGTCAGAGAGTGGCATTTACAAGATGGTGTTAAAAGCCAACTGTTGGTACAACAGACCCACAGTGTGAGGAATATTAGTCATAAAATAAGATGTCAAGCCTGTGCCAAGTTTGCTGGCATTAAGGTGAGCTGAGGAATGGGAATGTAACTGTTTATGAATCTGAGAGATGTCCACTTGCAGCAGCAGGAAGCTTCAGTGTCAGTTAATGTCCTGAGCTACAATAAAGCATTAATTAGAGAATTACACAGAATCAAATTATTCTGTGGTTTTGCATTTTCAAAATAAAAGGCAGAGTTTATAAAGGAAATGAAAATACCAAAAAAAAATATCTGTGACTCTGTTGAAATCCCCCTCAGAAAATAACATCTTCTCCGGCTCTTTAATCATGAGAATGTCTGGAAAGTGCAGATCGAAAGCAGTGCTTATCAGACTCTCGCTGGGCTTGGACCCAAGGAGTGGGCTGTGAGAAGATTAAACTGAATCACTATATCATATTGCAGGAACAGTTGATGGGTTTTAACTGGAGAAAGTCTAATTTAGTTTGAAGCTACAGGCTGTGTGGAGCTGCCAACACATTTGATGTCCTCGTAATGGAAGATAAACAGCGCAAAACACTGTAGGCTAGTAGCCTACCACACTGGATTTTTTTTTTTTTTTTTCATAACAGCCCTGACTTTGTTTGCTCATAGAGAATACTCACACCATAGAGGGAGTCAAAACCTGGTCTGCATCCATTTAAGGGAAATATATTTGACTTTAAGGGAAAAAAAGGTCAAAATATGTCTGAATACTTGACTGGCCTGACCTTTCAGACAGTCGCAGCATGCTAAAGCTAAACAGATTAATCTCTCCTTTCTGGCTCATTGTTCACAGTGTGCGGTGGATCATCCCTCTCTGACACCACTCTTTCATGTGTCCTAATCTGACCACCTTTTGGATTACCTGACTCCTGCAATCTCTCTAATAGAAAAGAAACCCACCTCTCCTTTCTTCTGTGATTATCGAGCGCTCGCACAATGGCTTGTTTCTTTCTCGCCACTATTGGAATTCCTCACCGCTTTGTTGTATCCTCCAGGGCAACTGAGCCAATAACCACACTACCTGGCTGCTTTTACTGCAGTGAAATTGTTTTGTTATGACTTCTCCCTGGATGAAATTCTGCTTTTACTTGACTATATGTGTGCATCTGTAGCACTGCTGTCTCACACACAGACACTCACTCTGAGCTGCTTTTTGTTGTGTTTGCTTTTCCTTGCACAGATTGCAGATTAATTAGTGAAATCATCACACAGGTATCATGTGATTTTGAGAAGGAACTACTAATTGCAAGTGGTTGGTTTGCACATCATTTCCCAGGGGTCACCTGTCAATCAAAAACAAGTAGATAAATATTGATAAGAATGATCCTAAAAGCTCCAAAGCAGCTAGCTCAAATTTATTATGCATAAAAACCTTTTGCTAAAGCAAGGGAGAATTTATGAGCCCAACAATACCAGAGCTTGGAAAGGTGGTAACAGGTGTTGTGCCTTTATTTACTACTGTTGAAAAATAATTCAACCTCCCTGTCTCTGTCTCCAGCTTTGCAGCTCTAAAACAACCTCAAACACTTTCCTTCTTTTGCCTTCAAAAGAAAGAAAATGTGTGGGTTTTTTTTTTTTTAAAAACAATTATTAATTCACTGCAGCAATTTTATGTTGATTTCTGGCTTTATGTCTTCCTCCTGCAATATATAACAGTAATGGCCAGTTATGGTATGTTTTATAATACTTAAGTGGAGGGAACATTTTATTGCGATGAAAATGTGCTGTGAAAAGCACATACATGATAAGCACTTTGATAAGTATGCAGTTTGAGGAAACATTACAGCTTCTTTCATTTCATACTGTAACAGTCATAAACACACGGCTGTCAGTATTGAAGAAAACAGTTTGTGGACGGTGGAACAAGATGTGTGAATCACCACATCATCAACCTGTTGACTGGACCTTTGCAAGCAAGTGTGAGGAAGCCAGCAGTAAAGGTGTGGAAAGTCTCAATAAAAACTAAAATGAATGTTTAAGGTGAAGAACCATAGACTGTAAAGAGAAAAAAGACACATATTGAACAGAAAGTGACCACTCAGTGTCATCAACCAACCAAATTTAACCCCTGGTGCTCAGTGGTCACTGCAGTGGACAGCCAGGTTAAAGTCATTTATACAGACAAGCATCAGAGGGTAAAAAAAAAAAAAAAATCATAATAATAATAAAAGCTCATTAACTACAATATATAAAAAGTCATGTGTAAAACAATGTGTAAAAATAAGTTTAGATTTTTTTTTTGCAAAGCATTGAAAAGGAATTACACACATACATTTGCCAAAAATAGATAAATAATAATATAAAAAATAAAATAATAATAATAATAATAATAATAATAATAATAATAATAATAATAATAATAATAAATATAGTAATAAATATAATAATTTATATGTACATATGTACATTGGGATAATATGATTTTACTTTGAATGCTCAGGTGCATGTAGTCCACTGAAGTGGACATATTTTATTAAAACATCAAAAGTTTTAAAAAAGGAAAAAAAAAAAAAAACAAACATTCTTTTCATGCCCAAGAAGAATAAGAGCACTTAAGTTAAACATCTTTTCACAGAGTAGAGCAGTAAAACAAAAACATGAGCTGAGCTGAGAAAACGCTAACTTGAGCTCTGGCTATTCAAAAAAAACAAAACAAAAAAAAAAAAAAACACTGGAGATAAAGTACAAAATAAAGGTAAATAAAACACAAAAAGATAATCCATACAGATGAACTGTCAAAAGATAAATGTTAAATAATTAAATGATGATAAAGGAACATATTAATGTGATGAAATTAAAGTAATTTAGTAAGTGGTGTTTTTGGACAGTCTAAAATATTCAGAATCAAAAACAACACCCTGAAATGTGATCTGCTGACAGGTTATGAGAAAGACCTTTTTTTGTGTGTTTTGTCCCCCCCCAGTTTCTTAATCTGAGCTTCAGTACACCCTGAACAGATCACCAGCATGGAGATGACATGTAGAAAAACACAACCAATCAAACACACTCTCACACCTAAAGTCAACTTAGAGTTACCAATCAACCTAATGAGCATTTGTTTATTTATTTATCTATTTATTTATTTATTGACTGTGGGAGGAAGACTGGGAGAAAGACTGAACATTTTTACCTTGCTGACTTTTCTTTTTTGGTGGTGGAAAAGGAGAGAGACGGACGAAGACGGGCAATGTTTTTTAAGTGGAAGAAAGCAGTTCTGTTAAGTTTATTGATGTGGTGATCCAGGGTGAGATGGGAGTCAAAGAGGCTACTTAGGTTGAGGGCATGTAATGTTCGGGGGAGGGAAACATTGTTAAATGAGAGTTTTAATGTTTTTTTTGGGGCCAATGATCAAGAGATTAGATTTATCACAGTTGAGTTGGAGGTAGTTTGCTTGCATCCAGGATTTAATGTCTCGGAGGCAGCTGGTCAGGGTGGAGAGTGTTGGAGCAGTGATGGAGTTGGTGGAAATGTAAAGTTGGATGTCGTCAGCATAGCAGTGAAACCAAAGACTATGACAACGGATTATTTTAAAAAATGGGAAGGATGTAGAGAATAAAGAGGAGGGGACCAAGCACCGAGCCCTGGGGGACGCCACTGGTCAAGGGAGCTGTGGTGGAGGTAAAGTTGTTGATATGGATGAACTGGTATCTGTCTGTGAAGTATGGTTTGATTCAGGAGAGTGCCGTGCCAGTGATGTGAGGAGTTGATTGCAGACAGAAGAGGAGGATGGTGTGATTGATGGTATCAAAAGTTATAGTGAGATTGAGAAGGGTGAGAATTCTAAGGTGACATTAAAGGTCTATTCCAACTGTCTTATTTTAAAATGGAGAGAACCCATGCATGCACAGGTAGAACATGCTATAAGGTGACAGCGCTAACCCCTGCACCAACAAGCATCCAAATGTGAGCTGGAATAAGATCATCGATGTAGCAGCTTTTTGTTTGCCCAGCAGTCCATATGTCCTCCTCAGTCCAAGTGTTTGACACCATTGCACTGGTTTTCTATTGTTACTTAACTTCTGTTTCGTACCAACGCACAAACTACATCTTATTTCCATGTGTGATGGTAAGGCAGAAGAAAATAGCACAGCACTGCTTTGGCCTTGACTTTTGCGTATGCAAAACTAATTATAAGCATATCCTGATGTGCACCAGCTTGAAAATTGTGGCAAGACTATCTGTCACAAGATTTGGTTTGCAGGTAGCCTTCTTTTATGAATAACTAACAACAAGCCTTAGACAAGATATGGAGAACAAAATGCTCAAGGGGACCCTCAGAAGAACAAATACGAAAGCTATCAGTAAAGACAAGGTAAATGAAATCAAGATGGGAGAAAAATAAGATTGACTAAAAGTGAGGTGAACTATGTATCAAATAAAACATTCAAATTTTCCATCATTTCCTGTGTACAAGGAGAGAAATGTGGAGTGTCATGGATACTCCATCACAGAAATTATGTCTTGTTGCTGTTTTAAGAACTGCACCTCGAGGCGCTGAATTAACATGAGATGAATGACAAATAACTGGGTTTGTATGTGAATACATTAGAAATATTAATTGTGGAAATGAGGTCAGGATATTTTGGCCTCCGTCTGCCTCAGCACCAGTTAACTGGCTTTCCTACAGCGTCAGAGAATTAGAGAATTGGCTGGGAGCCTACGAGCCACACTCATTGGCTCCCAGCCTCACTTCTCCCTCCTCTTTCCTCACCCTGTCTTATATCATCATCAGCATGTACTGTGGAAAGATAATGATATGTACATCTATTCAGCCTGGGTGACATGCCTCGTAGGGAGCCACGGAGCAGACAATCCCCTCTCCTCTCCCTCTGCTCCCTTTTTATCCCTCTTTCCCTCTACAGACGTGGGGCAATTGTTATTTGTCCCCTAACCCACTATGTTTTCTCTCAGAAAGATTTATAAATAGGGCACTACTTAGCATATCAAAAGACACTGAGGCAGGGAGGGGGCAGAAACAGAGACATGAGGAGGAAGAGACCAAAGATGTCGGCGGGAGGAAAAGGAAGAGACTGAGGAAAAGTTTTTGAACCCAAGCGTCTGTGGCACTGTCACTCAGAGCCTCCACTCTGCGCTGATGTAAAGCCGTGGTGCTCTGATCTGACTGGCTGACTCTTAACTTTCTGCTAAACTCAGTTCAGAAGTTTGTTTGAGTATCTTCTCCTCACATTATGCTTGATTACATAAGAGGAGTTCAACATGGAAAGGTCCTGAACAGGTCAAACTGAAACTTTTGGCCTGATGAAGTTATGAAAGAGCTGTAACAGAGCTGATAAGAAGCAACCAAAAACTTCAGACATCAAATGAAAATCATTCTGCTGAAGGGTGGTTTATGATTTTCTTTGCAAGAGGTCTGTAACAAAAGAAAAAAAGCATGATGAGCTGAACTACGGCATTCCAACAGGATGTATTTTATGTTCTACGGATGTTCCATTTCTGCAACTTTTTCAGATATCGCATTTCCCTTGAGTGTTTGCAAGAAAACCAGAGTAGGATGTGAAAGCCCCTTTTAAAAGCAGGAACTTGGGACCATTTGAGGAACTCTAGCAGGAACCAAAGTCTTTCAACCTTGGAGTTGTGACCCCATATGGAGTCGCCTAGAATATCTTGAAATTGATAAGTAAATGACTGTTAAGAATAGTTTTTATACTAATTACTATCATTAATAAATGCAAAACACCACACACAATCTTCAGTATGCAGAATGCATCAAATGCATTATATACTTTCACTGTCTTAAATATACATGTAGTTCAAACAGAATGTAAAAATATATGAGCTGGTGCATCTTGATTAACAGTCGGAATCACAATTCTGCTCAGTTACTGCTAGGGATGGGTACTGAATTAGGTACTTTTATAGGTACCGGCTGTCAAAAGTACAGGGTACCGATTCATGTTAAATCAAAAGGTACCATATTTAGGTACCTGGATGCATCTTTGTGACTGTAAGGGAGTGGAAGAGTAGACAACTTTCCTTGCTGGACATGAACACAGCATTGCAAGGTTATATATGGAAGAATCAGTGTGTTAAATTGAAAAAATATATAAAAATAATAAACATATTATGATATTTTTTACCACATAAACTCAAAAAAGTACCGAAAAGTGGTACCGTTGAGTACCGGTACCGATTGCCAGGTACCGGGCATCAGTACCGTATCATTTCAAATGTGAAAGGTCTCTAGTTACCGCTACTTAAGTTCCCCAGCCCTAACCTGTATAAACACAAACAGTCAGAGGGGAAAAACAGGAACAAAATGGAAAGATTTCTTCACCCGCCTGGCCTTGTAAAGACAGTTTCAAGAGGAGACACAGACACCAAAAAGAGAGAAAATACAAAGAAAGTTCTACAGGGAATAAATTTAGTTCTTGGGTATTTTACCATCCCCTGAAAAGTCCTCGTCTGGTAGTTCTTTCCAGAGTCAGGGAAGTTTTATGCACAGGGTGTGTGAAAATAAATGTGTCTGATTTGTACAGTACTTGCATTTTTTTTATTTTTCTCTATATCCACAAAACAAAAACCTCACACACAACTGTGACTGACCTGGTTCAGTAACTCCTTCACATTCAAACCCTGTGTTAGAGATATGAAGTGTGAACTGTCAGCAGAGTGAATCAGTCATTAAGTTTACATGCATGCATGCTGTGGTCCGACTAACGTCATAGCTCAATCATAAAGTCAAAGCAGATGTTTTACTCTTGTCTGTTTATACATGCTGAAAAGAGAACTGGACTTCTGGCTCACTCCACTTTGGTAGGTGGCGCTGTGTCCTTTTTTAATAAGTGAAGCTACGTGCGTATAGAACTCGTTTGGTTCATCCAAGGAAGCAACATTTAACAATGGCTGAGATGGATGCAGCTAACACTCTTTATGATTCTTACAAACTATATGTGGTAGTTTCAATGCACTGTGTTAGTTGTTTTCCAGAGCAGTGACTCTATTATTGTCATCGACTTCCTCTTCTGTGTGAAACCTGCTCACACTGAACGCTGGAGCATACCAAGACCTGGTGAGTCCTACTGAGGCCAACCACAGTATGATAACAATTGCAGTATCTACATGTGTCAGTCGAGCTATGCTTCGTCCATTCTTGGTCTGACTAAGCTCATAGTCTGATTTCTTAAGCTGCATGTAAATGTATAGGATGCATGTGTGTTGAGTTTTCAACAAAAGTCCTGTGGAATGCATCCAAATGTTTCTCTACTTGAAAGGAAAAAAAAAAAAACTTATGGAAAGGTTTTTTGTAATCTGAAGCCCCCTGTGAGGGATGCATGTGACTCCAGTAAACAGGGTCATTCTTCAAAGTGAAATACAATCACCCTCTGCCATTGCTTTGAAGATTCTTCTTCTACACTGCAAAAAAAATAAATCTGATCAAGTGATTTTCTCTGACTTTCAGTAGAAAATGTCTTTTTAAACTTAACATGAGCCACATTCACCTGACCAGTCCAGAAAAATGTCTTGTTTTAAGTAGTTTAAAGACAAAAAATAAGTTGAAATTGCATGAAATCCACAAGTAAAAGGGAAAAAAAACTGCCAATGGAACATTAGGAAAGTTACTTTTACTAAGATATTAGTCTAGTTTCAAGCAAATGTTAGAAGCAAATTTTAGAACCATCCATAAGTACTAGCAATTAAGATCTCATTTTTGTCTTGAAATGAATTGAAACAAGACATTTTTCTGGACTGATAAGTTGCTAATGTCAAGTGATTGGACATTTTTTACTTAAAATAAGAAAAAAACACTTGATGATATTTCAGTTTTTGCAGTGTAGCTTTTAGTCAAACATGCAGACTTTTCAAATCTGCTTTTTCTCCTTTAAAATCTCCTCTCGGCCTGTCTGTTGCCTTCTATGGTGCCACCATTCATTCTTTGACCTTCATCTCTTTTTTACTGCCTCCTGTTGGTAAGGTAGTGTAGTGTGATTACTTTTATTTCTTTTCTATACATGACCGGCCTGATTTGTGTCATCTTCACAAGACTCTAGACTGTGGTGGAAGAACAGGAACAAGAAGTTTCTGTGCAGTCATGGGCACCACTGAGGATTTTCAGCCCCATGAAGAAATCTCCGATTGGAGCCCCATGCCATCTGAAAATGTCACACTGTGAGGACATGGATGTGTTATCCTCCTGCATGCTGTGGAACTCACTGTCTTATTACTTGATGGCTCACAGAACATGAGAGAAGATATTTTCCAGTTCCAATATCAATTTCACAGTAATTGTTGTCAAGGAAAACTCACAAAATCCCTTTTTTTGTTCAGATTTTTTAAAGGTGAGATGCAACGAAAATACTGAAGCTTTAACAAGAACATAGAAAAAAGACTTCCATCTCTAAACTGAGCAACATTTGTCTTCTTGAATGTAGGTTTCAAGCAAAATGTACAGTTTGATATTTTTGATAGTACACTTGACAGAAAGAGGATCATACTGATGATGCATAACTGGAGCTTTATGTCCTTAAAGGCCACCATAGTTTCACTAAAGGTAGAGGTAATGGAGAGAGCGTTTCAGTCTGCATGTGGGACCTATGATAATGGTGTGAAACACGTACGTGGACACAGACACCCCCCTGCTGTCATTTTTATTTCAGTTATTTTGTATTATATATTATTCAGCTGTTAAAAGACAAATATTCAGGCACTATTGTAAATTTTAGTAATTTTTGCTGGTTAAAGGTCCCATATTATACAAAAATCACTTTATTAAGTCTTTTAGTGAAATTTGTAGGTCTTTGGCTCTCCTCCCAGCCCACAAAATGTGATATTTAATGACAAAACCTGCATTAAGAAGTGCTTGTGAATGTAAAATTTTGACCTAAAATGAGCTGTTTGGATTTTGGGGCTTTGCTAACGTCAGCGATTCCCTTTTTTTGACCAATGAGGAGCAAGTCTGACCTGATTGGTCCACCGGAGCAAATACCCCCAACCCCCTCCCCGCCCACTCCTCTCCAGAGAAATCTCTCCAGCAACAGGGAGAGGAGTGTGTCTGTTTTTGGCTGTAAACGGCCACATAGTTCCATGTACAAGCTTCCCATCTCAGAAGAAGACAAGACTAAGTGGCTAGAGTTCATTTCTAAAGGAAATGTGCCAGTTACTCAGTAAAACTGTGCATGTGTGTGCTAGCCACTTCACGGTCAATGGCTTTTTGGACAGTACAACAGAGGGCTAGCGAATAGACTGGTCCTTAATCCAAACGCATTACCAACCATCCACCAACAAACCTCGGACCCTGGAAATATCTATTAAATGCTGTGTGCTGTGGAGCAGATGTAAGAGCTTTTCCTCAGTGTCCCCCCTGTCTCTGTGTTAGCTTCAGGATGCTAACTTTAGCTGTGGTTAGCCTGTTGTTTTAGCCTGTTATGTTACGGTAAACAAGCTTTGCTGTTTTCTAAACATTGTGCAGTCAGAGCTCGTGGCGCCGCTCTCAGTGACACAGAAGAGTGGGGCGTTATTAACGGTGGGTCATTTACATATGAAGGTCACGCCCACTTAATCGGAGCGTTCTGAACAGAGGGGCTATGAGAGCCTGGAAACAATGCTGCTGTGCTTGATTTATTGGCTTTTTGGACCAAAACATGTCACTACCATTTCATAAAGACATCAATGATCCATATCAAACTGCAGAAAAGGAGCAGAATATGGGACCTTTAAAATGAGCAAAGCTGGGTTCGGGTGTGAACATGTCATTAAGTAGACCAGGATGAAAGGCAGGATGCAGCGCGTTGAATTTCTGTGCTTGTGTTTCTGTATTTTCAGGTGAGAAAAAAGTTGCGAAACAGCGGGTAAATGTAGGAACACGAATGAGAAATGTGTATGAGAGAAAACAGACTTCTGTTCATGTGAATAAATCATTTACGTCGAAGTTTTGCGGGTTGATTAGTTGTCTTTGAAGTGCCACACCTGTAGTGGTTGCTTGCTGGAAAATGCTAAGCTAAACCACCTGTAGCTTACTTTAAAATTTACTGTGTGAGTGTGCAGGATGAGCTGAAAGTAAAAGTTAATTCTAAAAACCCATGCAGGCCTGTAACGTCGATCATTTGTCCAAGTGTGCAACATATTATCTGACCACTAGATATTGCCACATTTTCCTACTTTTATACACCAAGTTGTCAATTAAAAACCAAATACTTTTAGTTGAGATGAAAAAAGAAAAAGTCCATTGATTCAGATTTAATCAAGATTTCATATTTGCTGACCCGAAATCCAGAGAAGTTCGTTGAATATGCATAAAGACAAACTGTTCTGGGCCTGCGCCGGGCTGTGACCCACTATCAGAGCACAGTGCACGTGTAAACACAGCCTCAGTGAGCTCATGTGAAAACTGGGGCTTGGACCGAGTCTTGGCTGAGCGGCAGGCCGGGCCCTTTGGGACAGAGAGGTGCATCTGAGCCCAATTAACCTCTGTCTATATCTCTGTGTGTCTCTGTGGGCTCAGTGGACGAGCCCGGGACTGAACCATGACAGGCTCACATTGCAAGAGCAGAACCCTGAAAAGACTTCACACAGAAGCAGATGCATAGATTGTTGTATTTAAGTTAAGCGTAGAGCTAGAAGTCCCTTTTTCTTACCATAGGGCATAAAGTCCTCCTTAGCTTCAGCGTCTCAGAGTCTCATTTGCACATTCCCACATGCTCGGCACACCTCGGCTGCTCATAATAAATAGGGGAGCCCCTCACGCCACAGTGCATGCTGCTAAATAAATAATGAGCTATCAAACACTGCCGATTTATGTAAAACCATCCAGCATTGTAAGCATTTATTTTCCTTTCATCGCTGGCTGAGAGAGTAATGGGCTGCACACTCGGCTCAGAGCGGGGTGTCACTATCAGGGTTAAAGCTGTCCCGCAGTGCTGATAAAACGCATTAATTCTGCCTGGATTATTACGCCCAAAATAAGTGTCAGCCTTTATTCGGCTCCCCAAAAAGATGCTCAAATTATTTTTCAAGTGGTTATAATGTGTCAGATTGATGTGGAAAGTCTTTTTCCACACAGATTTAGAGCGCTTGTAAAAAAAAAAAAAAAAAAAAGCTAATCTTATTTTCTGGGTTTGGTTACAAAGCCTGTAGAGATATAGAAAATGTGGAATTGTTGAAGATCTAATTTTAGACGCTTAGAGATGAGACACATAAATGATCCAAGCCGTATTTATAACCAAACTATGGTCAGAATGAGGAGTGACGCTCTTTTAGTGACTCTGACGCTGCTCTCACTTTAAAAAGTGTGAAAAGGAAAAAAAGGAATCACTAAAAAATGACATCTCAACTCTCAGCGGCCTTGAATCAGGCTCTGGTTTGTGTCACACAGCATTAGAACAGGCGTCAACTGAAGAGCTGTTAACTTTTAAAACAGCTCAGAGGTAAAACTATCCAGAATAAGTTACTGGAGTCTGAGAAGTATCATGAATACATAGCCGACCTTTGTGTGGTGCCCCCCTCCTCTCATTTTCTACCTACAGGTCTGAGTGGTGATAAGAACAGACGTTTCTGCTTGTATCACACTGTCCTGATAGTGAACTTACATACAGCTAGCTCATTTTCTTTCCCAGGATCCTGGTACAAATATTCCAGAGAGACAAAGCTGATTTCAGATCTTGTCTTTCACCGTCTCGTCTCCTCCTGCTCACTCACAGAGTGAATCGAAACACAACACACGGATCTGCCTTTGGACCTCCAGAGGATTAAACTTGATCCCGGTTGTTTTCTCTTCTCATTGCGCTCATCCTTATCATTTTTTCATGACTGTGCTGCACAATAGCTAAGAAGTGACACCATTTAAACTGTGCAGTGACATTTGGTTTATATTTCCTGGGCTATCTGGAGAAGGCCATTTTTAAGCCGAAAAGAAACTCAGCAGTACTCTGTGAGCAGAATGTCTTATGTTGGTAAAGTTTGTACTGCAAAAAGCTGAAACCTAAGAAAGTTTTTATGCACTAATTAAATAAAGAGTCTCATTAGACTCAAATAATACACATTCAAAAAAAAACTGAAAAATGTCTCATCTCAAGACAATGAAAGACAAGAATGAAGCCTGAAGTACTTGAAAAAATCCACCAATGAGAGAGCAAAACAAATTTGCTTGCCACATTTCTTAGAAGAAAATAAAAGAAAGAAAAATGACTCAATACAAGAACCTAACCCTGTGCAGCGTGACCATGGTCTTGCTCCGATTGTCAAACCCCACTGGAAGCAGCACGCTGAGCAGCGCCATACCGCTCAATCTGGAGGGGGAGGGCTGGTCCTCGGAGAATCACAGGCTCTTGTGTGAATAGCGATATCACATGATCACCATCCACTCCCATAACTTTTGATATGTCAGTCCACACCTTGTTCTTTCTGCCTGTATCCTTATAAAAAGGACGTTTGGGATCAAACAGAATGTTCAAATTCTCCACTTCCAACATCAGCTTCTCTTCATCCATGGCGTCATGTTGCGTCGTGGATCCTCTGACCAACCGTTAACCTGATGCACATCCCTCCAGATTTGACGCATTTATAACATATGGGGGAAATTTACGTTTGAGAGTACCTTCTGGGTACTTCACACAGTGACTTCCTGTCTAGTGCTTTCTTATCAACAGTGAATTTACGAGGTTCGGAAGAGGCTGCGCAGAAAATAGACCTGAAGCGTATTTCTTGCGCCTGGGCACGCGCCAGCGCCTCAGCAGCGCATGCAGTGTAATTTGCCTGATAGATTCCAATGGAAGCTTAGTGCTCTGCAGTATGTTTCAACAGTGCAGCGCTGCGCGGCGCGTGCAGTGGAATTTAGAGGTATACGTGTACAGTTCTGGAACCCCATTGGCAGATTTCTTTTACTCTTTGCAACAATTCTGGTGTCATTCTTTTCTTTGAATTTCATGAAATAAGGATTATCATCTGTTCTTGTCAGGTAAATATGGCTCATATACATCTAATAAAGGAATTATACTTTGAAATTGAGACATAATTAGACTTAAGATATATATATATATATATATATATATATATATATATATATATATATATATATATATATATATATATATATGTGTGTGTGTGTGTGTGTGTGTGTGTGTGTGTGTGTGTGTGTGTGTGTGTACATATTTGCACTGCAGGATAATCCATACACTGTATATTTAATGGACATTGTCTACTCTGTTTTTGAAACTGACTTTAGAAGCAAATCAACTATTGTAGCCATATTGGAAGTGACAGGGGCTTCACGTATAGCTGTAGGGTAAGATATGTGACCTGAGCTATGCCTCTGATTGGGCGAGCTCATGATCTTAATATCCTCTAAACTGCAGAGTTAGACAAAAATACCCTGTAATGAAATTAGTGACTCAGACAGGAGACATTTTTGTGAACCAGGCTGTAAATAGGTTAATTTCTGCCGTGAAAACAGCTTTTTTAGTTTGGTGTGTATTTGACGTCCTGTACTTCTGAAGCCAGCCTCAAGTGGACACTCAAGAAACAGCAGATTTTAGCACTTCAGGATTGTCTCATATTTTTAGACCAGAGATTGGTGCTTGCAAAGCAGAAATGGTTTTAGAAATCAAATGAATGAACTAGCTCCTTCTATAAAGACTTGAATGTTGTGAATGCTTTTACTTCTGATAGCAAATTGCTCCTGAGGTACCACAACTCCCAAAAGGGAACCTCCTGCTGTTTCTCAGCGGGGTACTGACTACATCCACTTTCAAACCATCTGAAAAGTCCAGCTTGTGCAATAAAAACAGAAAGCCTTAGTTTCTGTTGTTTAGCTTCTGAAGACTGGAGGAAATCTAGGGAAGGAGCTCTAGATTGCCAATGGTATCAACCGATTCAGAGACGACCTGTCAATGTTATTGAGTCCCGCTTATAGCAGTATCAGCTCTCCTGACTCGTGGATGGTCTGGGCTTACATTCCATACCTCAAGGTAACTTGGAATCTCTCCAACAACCACTGAAGTTTCTCCCCTATTTCCTTCAGTATGATGAGTCTCTTTGTCTCTCCCTTTAAATTCCAGCTCATGAAGGTGTCCTCTTGTGTCCACAGCAAACAGCATATCATCTTTGACAGAACCACTCCGGCTAACTCTGGTTGTATTTTTGTAGAGTCTATTTCAACGCGCGCGGAAAAGGGAAGCTGACCAGTGTGTCCA
Source organism: Halichoeres trimaculatus (assembly GCF_033239565.1). Taxonomy (NCBI): domain Eukaryota; kingdom Metazoa; phylum Chordata; class Actinopteri; order Labriformes; family Labridae; genus Halichoeres; species Halichoeres trimaculatus. The sequence goes on from NW_027437185.1 coordinate 7,832,757, forward strand.
CGCTGCTTTGTGAATAGTGCAAAAAAGTATGTGTATCTATATATAATAATACGATAAAGCAGGTACACTCCTGCAAGGAAAAAAAAAAAAACTAAGCTTACTGCCATCAATATGGCTGCACACTTTATACCAGTGTTTCAAATAACTACTACAATTTAACTATAACAAAACAACTGTACCATTTGTACTGTGGCTGTAAAAGGTCATGATGAAATTCTTTTATTTTCAGTGTTTTCTTGAGACAATGATATAATTTACCTTTTTTTAGGGTGCCAATTATTTTATCCAGTTTTCTTGAGAAAACAACGCTTGTTTTTCTGCCATAACAAGATAACTTTCCGGCGATCTAAAGATCACATCAGGAGGTTGAGGCCTGACATTTGCCATAAGGTGACGAGCCAAGCTGTAGCACAGAAATATTCTTCACTTTCCTCCATCGTGTGGGCAGCTGTAAAAAGGCAGCTTGGCATAATGTCTTAAAATAATAATAATACAAAATGAAACAAGATCTCATAAAAACAACTTAAGTTAACTTATGCCAAGAAAACTGAGAAAATAAATTGTATTTAATCCTGACCTATTAAGGCCTCCATGGAGAGAAACTAGAGATCTGTTTGAAATCTTCCTTCAGTTATTTAAGTGATTGCTGCTCTTGATTTTATAGAGGTATATAAGGGCTTTGGTGGATGTTTCCTCTGCATTCCTTTCAGTCGCCATCTGTAGCAGCTCCTCTTCTGTTTACTCCAGTTCATGCAGGTATCCTTTTGGTTCCAAAGTGAATGGAACTTTATCGTCGCTGTCATAGTCACTCATTTTGAATTTCCTACGCTTCCTCACAATCCTTAGAGTACAAACAAAAGAATTACGATACTTGATCAAACTTACACGAGGCTACAACGGGGGCCCGAAGCATAGCTTGTTTACATTCCCTACAGCTGAAAGGAGGAGGGGGGACGGAGCGCACTAGCGCTGTGTGGAAGGATACATGACCAGTTTGTTAGGTCCGGATAAAAGTTTATATTTCCGAAGACTTAATGCACTTAAAAAATATTTTATGTATTGTATTCTTACACTGTGGTATTACTTTTTGATTTTAGTTCTTGTAGGCAGAGAAAATAGCCTTTGAATCTGGTACGGTATTTCCCTGTTGGCGCCTATTTCCTCGTCACCAGCGATTAGTCTGTGTCTTAGGACGCGGTCACACTGGCCATCCAAAGCGTGCCGTGCTTAAGCACGATTGCCCCCCTGCAGCGCCGATCCCCAGCTGGAGAGTACGGCCGGCGGTCACACTACCCCAATATGAACCAGACTTTAGCGGGTATCAACACGCGCACATCCCGCCTACGTCATCGTGAAGCATTTGTTTACATGAAGTGTGATCTCATCAGAGTCAGCACAATGAGACACAGAGAGCACTGCTGCAACTTTAGAGACTTTTGGACTTATATTAAGTCGTTTTCGCCTGACACGGCTCTCTAACACCCCCGCTTTGTTTAAAATGATTGTCGAGAGATGCGCTCGTGGTGATTGTATGTAATGGATCGCACGCGCTGTCCGCGTGCTTGTGCTTGTTTATAAAGTAAACCGTGCCGAAGCCCACCTCTTCGAAGCGTGCCGAAGCACGGAAGTGAATCGTGCTTGAGCACGGTACAGTTGCGGTCACACTGGCCATTCCAAACGTGCTTTACGGCTGAAGTGTGCTTAGGCACGGCACGGCACGATTGGCCAGTGTAACCCGTACTTACTCAGGGAGAGGAGACACCTTTCTACTGTATCTAATGTCCTTAGTGGTCCCATAGAGCTCATACAACCCCACTTCAAAAAAACTGAACTATCCCTTTAAATGCAGAACTTGCAGAGGAAAGCGCACAGTGAACACTGGACATGGCGTCACAAAGTGCGCACATTCTAAATGGATCGGAAGAGGACCAGAGGACCACCCTCAGCACCCCTACTTCCCACAGCCTTACGTTCATTTCCTCTAAAACAGAGGTCCCCAACCTCCGGGCCATGGACCAGTACCAGTCCATGGGTCAATTGGTGCCAGGCCCCACATAAAAAATATTTAACCTACACAATTTCAGTGTGATTTATTATCTGATTCTGAATGATGTTTTATTTTGAAAAATTTCCGGATTCTCTCTGTTGTACCCGTCTATGACTCATTATTGACGCCAAACCCTCGAAGCTAGCAAAATAGACAAAAAAGAAACCAAACATCTTTGGAAAGTTATTTAGGCAGGGTCAAAGAGCCAGAGAGGAGACAGAAGAAGAGGAGGTCCCTGAAAATACTGTCTGACATTAAACCAGTCCGTGGTGCAAAAAGGGTTGAGGACCACTGCTCTAAAATACACCACATAACAACTTAACAAGAAATATACGGTTGTTTTTAAAGGAAATTAACATACCTGAAGGATCCTGTCTATTTTTCCCATTGTCACGTGTTTGGCATCTTTGAATGAATCATATCAGTCCATCCTCTCACGTACAGCTACCTTCAAGCTAGCTTCATCTGCCTTCAAGCGACTTCCAGGTTGCGATTACCAGAGAAATAAACTGATAAAACCAAAATCAGCTGTGGCCTGTAATTCAACTCCCCTATTGTTTTTATTAAAAAAAAAAAAAAAAAGGGAATACAAACCGTTTTTCAGTGTTTTGTTTTTTGACTTATAATTGATTATCAATCGAACAAATGATGCACAGATTCCAAAAGTATCTTAGTTCTTGATGCATGCCTTGTTCGAATTGATCCACAGCAGACAAACTGTGCCTCAGATCTATCTTGTAATCACAGCGTCTCTCCGTCAGAGGAAACTAAGGTGCTTTTATAAGAGAGAAAAGATAAATGAGAGTGCAGAGCCAGTCTTTGACTGAGAGGCTGTTTAGATAAAGAAACACAGAGTTCCTCTAAACACTCAACACACTTTTCCTGTCAGAGAATTGTCAGGTTAACACAAGAACAAACTTTATTGCCATCAAAAGACTTTTTCTAAACTTTTTTCCTCTGAGGAAGGAAACACTGCGCCTACACTAACACAATGACGTTTTCTGACACATTTCAGGCTCCACAGGTGCAGTGAGTCAGCGTACTGATAGATTTGACAAACAAGAAAATCTATAACGAGATCCTTTTCCTTTACAGTAGAGTCCTTTCTTATTAAAACTTGTGGCGTGGATGTTTGAAGGGATGCTGCGCGTCTTGTTTTCAGTTTGAAAGTGTGAACCAGTGATCCTTCGCTCACCTCTATTAGAGAACACGGTGTTCTTCGCTCGCACTGCAGCGCAGACACCCGTGTTAGATTTACAGCTCGGAGCAGTAAAATCTCAGTGATCTTACTACTACATCATGTTCAGGCCGTTTTTTACAGCGTACATTAGACTTTCATAAACTGCAGACTGGGCTCTCCGTGAAAGACTGCAGGCCTCTTCTCTGTGGATCACCACGTGACACGTCTTGTACAGGGACCAGATTTACCGCGGGCTAAACGACTGTGGAGGACGCCTTGCACCCACCGTGCTCCTCGTTTTATGCCCCTGTATTACTGTGATGTGCTGATTTTACTGCTTTGATATTAAATTCATGTAATGATGTCACATTTCTTTGCAGCTGAACTGGCAGATAGATGTAAGAGGAGGTGAGGGCTTTTTTTTGTTGGTGTTTGATGAATGAGCGTCTCTCTGTGCCACAGACGCAGTCTATCACAGTGTTAGGCAGGACTCAGTCTGTAGCCTGAGAGTCTGTACTCAGGGTGAAGGATGACAGAAGTTACTGCTGCTTCTTCAGCAGCAGCCTTGAGTCGACTGTAAGTTAAGTTTAAAGACGAGGCCCCCAAACTGAAGACCAAAAAAATATATCACTAAGAAGAATCTTTGTCGGTCACATAAAAACCCTTTGAGCCCTGATCAGGAGCTGCACTTTGGCAGTGTGTGGTTCTGTTACAGCAATGTGAGTGTATGTGAAGGAGCACAGACCTTTGTATGAGTGAATCAGAAGTAGTCATCTGTAGTATATCACAGATACACTACAATGCATGTTCACTACATTATAATCAGTATTATTTTACTTAAATCTCAGTTTTAGCTATAGCTAGACTTCTTTCTTTGTTCTGGAAATACAAGCACCCTTTACCCTTTTTTTTTGCTGGGTGCCGCCCTGCTGATAGTGGTTGCCTGTTGCAGCAGCTCTTTCTTCTTTGTCCGTTTCTTGTCATTTTTTGTCTCTTTTTCGTCATCTTTGTATTTGGAGTGGATCATTACGTTGTATTAGTTGGTCGTGGACACCAAACTGCTTTTGTCTTCAGTGATATATTTACTGTTTTTGCTCCTGTGTTTGTCTGGAGATCCTACATGTAACTATGGCTGCATTTTTTAAATGTGAAATCAGCTCTTAAAAGCCTGTAGCATGTCAATGCTAACTGGTGCAAGGCCTGATGTTTCCCCACAAGGTGAGGAGAAGGAGGTGAGGATGACGTGCTGGTTTTCAGGTGTGAGCTAAGAAGTGACAACATCGGCTTTTCCTTCCATCCATCGTTATTGGGAACGTAAGATCTATCTACAATAAGATGGACAAGCTAGCTGTGCTAACCCAGCAACAGAGGGAATACCAGAAGGCAGAGTAGCATCATGCTATTCACAGACATGGCTAACACAGCTAACACCAACACCACACTGGAAGAGCTTCACCTGCTGTGAGCAGACAGGATCCAGGAGACAGAGACTGAACAGACTGCTGAAGAAGCTCAGTCCTGGACCCTGTGGAGGTGGAGGCTGGCTGAACTGGACAATGATGGACAAGCTGTCATCATCTATTTTCTTATGGACCTTTTTGCACTTTCTATACACTGTCTTACTTTTGTTTTCTTGATTGCTACTGCATCTCCTCCTGAATTTCTCCTCGGGGATCAATAAAGTATGTTTTCTATTCTCTTCTATTGTACTTTATTCTATTCTATTTGTATTGATCTATTCTTCCGGTCAAAGCCTGGCAGGCAAATGGTTTAACTTGTGAGAACACCTAGGTGAGAAAAAACAACCGAAGGACCAAGGTGCTGGGCTCGGTTGGTGCGGGAAAAAGGGTCTCTTTATTCACATGAAATCAAAACACATTGTTAATACAAAATCACAGTGATGTACTGGCAAAGAGAGAAAAAGCAAAAACAACAAAATCACAGCAATGCTGGAGAAACAACTAGGAAAGGGAAGTAACAACAGAATCCTTAGTTTAAAATTGGCTTTCAGAAATTCTTAACAAAAGAGCTCTGAATAAGTAGATTGGATTTTAAAGCTCAGACCTTAGGAAACACACTTGGCAAGTTAAGATAAACAGGCACAGGACAGAGGGAGATGAAGAGTACTTAAAGATGAACTAATGGGGCCCAGGTGGAAACAATGAGGGCAGGGACCACAATCACAAAGGCTGGAAATACATCAGGGCTGTAAAAAGTTCAGTTTTAGTCCTAAAAAAAAAAAAAAAAGAAAAAAAGAAAAACAAGCAGCCAACGCAACTCCAAAAATATGACGTCAATGCCAGAGTTCTAAAAACTGCAGTTCTCTGAGTGTCCACTTGAGTCTAGCTACAGAAATGCTGAAAACCACAAACACACCATGTCAAAATAGACTATGTTAACAGCGGAGATAATTACGTATGGAGGGTTGTCTTTTTCAAAACTTGTTATTTTTAAGTTATTAAACCTAAAAGTTTTACCTATTGAAGGGCATGGCTTACTCAGTGGCTCCAATGAAGCTTGGCTGAGTTCATCATTTCTAGTGTGACTCTGATGTGACAGCTAGCTTCAAACCTCTGCATCAGAAATAGAAGCTTGATGTCACAAAGATAACATCCATGTGTTAAAAAGTCTACATGTCTGAGATGTTGATTCATGACTGAGATGCTTTGCAAGCTACTATGACTTGATGCTGTGTCTGGGTCTTACAGTTTGTTTTAGAATCTTAAATGATTTGTTCAACAGCACTTCTGCTAAAAGGCAGCTTTCTTTGTTTGAGACTGGAAAAAAGTATTTCATTTCTTTCCTAAAACTTAGCACAACGTGAGAGTAAATTTGTGTTTGGTAGATTATTCTTTGTTGTGGAAATAAGTTGTATTTGTCAGTAGCTTGGTTAAAATGATTCTCTTTAGGGAGAAAGAAATCGAGTTACATTGTTGATCTCATTAACATAATGAAAGTAAAGAAGACAAAAAGATTTTAAGAAGTCTGGTTCGAAAACAAAAACAAACAAACAAAAAAAAACAGAAATACACTCTTTTATGTTGTGATGGGAATAGCAGTTATTTTCAGTTTACTGAATCAGTAGAATCAGTTCAATCAAAAGATTTGTTTACCTACTCCCCAGCTCTGCCTGCAAATCAGAGTTTTGTGAGTAAAAATATGACTGCATTAAGTTATGTTCACAATCGTACAAAGAACAGCTGGTGGAGAATAATAAGGCAACGAGCTGAGAATTTTATCATCTAGTTTTATAGCCAAGCACATTTGCACATACAAGGAATTAGACTTGGTGTGTTGGTTGTAACGCTTAACAAGAAAATAATGAAAACGCAGATAGAATATAGGAAAAGTTATAATATGAGATATACAAATATGTAAAAGTATATAGAGAAACTAATATATATATATATATATATATATATATATATATATATATATATATATATATATATATATATATATATATATATATATGTGGATATTTACAGAAAAATGAAATAATGATAATTTTGAGAAACAGAGGATACAAGGTGCAGCTGGACCTTTAGCTTTAGAATGATAAAGCTAAAGTTTGCATTAAAATCAGGTTTACATTTTCCCTGACCGTTTTATTACGTTCAGTGAAAGAATCACTCACTGACTGACTGAGAGCCTCAGTGAAATTAAGAGGGAGGACGTGCTTAAGTGAACCTTTAGGGTCTGAAGAGAGAGTTACGAGAAATGGGAAAGAAGGGAGCACGACCGAAGTTGAAAAAAAAGTGACTCTCTTCAGTAAGTGATTCAGTTCAGTTCACTCACCAGATGATTTGATCTTTTTGAACGAATCATTCATGAACTGCACACCACTAGTTGCAAAATTTACAGACTGTTTTTTTTTAATAGTGTAAAATTTGAAGCCATTCCTTGTTCATGGCTTAAAAAAACAAAAATCCTACTTTTCTTGTCCCACTTAACTCTACTTAGGGAGGATTTTTTTTTTTATTATTATTATTTTTTTCTGTCTTAGGCTCATTATATGAAAACAGTCTTTTTTTTCTTGTACATTAAATGAGAAAAAAGGATTAATCTTCACCTTTAAAGAGTTCTGAATCTTTAGAAATGTTGCTTTAGTCTTGCTGCATCCAAACATCTGCAGCAGGTCAACAGGTGTCTGTGATTCAAACAGGCTAAAGCCACTTCCAGTGTGGAGGACAAGCTGCCACCTTACTAAAACAAAATCCACTGAAGGTTAACAAGAGCAGGACAGAGAGAGCAGACTTCTCCTGGGTTTGTCTCATGAGTGAACTGCAGTTACTTTTCTGTCCAGATGGGGGGGACACATCAAACGGTACATCCCAAGCACAAGACACAGTCCCAGCTCATTCACAGTGGGACAAAAGGCAAGGAACAAAAAGCAAATAAGGGGTGTGACACTGAATCCCTTTAAGCACATATTAAAATGCTTTATTTTAATCCAACAAATAGGATTAGAGCGCTCAAGATGCAAGCTTTTTCCAGTGTTTGGACACAGGAAGCAGAGTCTCAGCCACATGGCCAGACTACCAACGACAGCTGAGACGGAAGCAGAGGCCCTGCCAACTGTCTGGCTCGTTCTCTAGTAGGCCTGCTTCCCTCAGGCCACTCACAGCCAGAGCAGGAACATGTCCAACCCTGTCAAATATCAGCACACCCCTCCACACACACACAGACCCATGTTTTAATCCACGCACCCTGATGAGGAGTGTGTGATTTGCTCTTTTTGTGCAGGTGGCCGGGGGTCGCCTGTGGAAGCAGCTTGTCAGAAGTCGGCCACACCCCGGCGTGTGTGTGGATCAGTCAGTGGAGTGAGTGGGCACTTTTCAAGAATCAGGGATAGATTGCACGAGAAGACGTGTGGATTGAAGCTGGACGGGGAATAATTGAGATGTGGATGTTGGATCAAAACATGAGAAGTTACAGTTTGAAGGGTTTGAATACACGGCTGGTTTTGTGGAGCGAGGAGTGGGATTGTGTCAAAGAAAGAAAAGCATACGAGACGTGGTAACAATTCATTCTGCAAACAATACGACTGAATGTGTTTACTCTGCGTCCCGTCAGTCAAATGTGGAGTGAATGCAGTCGGGGACGACTCATCATCGTCTCGTATGTTTATTTTAAAGCAGAATCGAAACGTTCCATTTGAGAAAACCATCCTGAAGTAGAATGGTTCGACGTTGAATGTAACGTTGAAGAATACAGCCCAAGCTTTTGTCGCCTTTCCTGTAAAGTCTAACTTGAAAAGAAGGTTTTTTGAAGCTTTTCAACTCAACAGGATGTGGATTATAGATTTTCTCTTCTTTTACTTCTTTTGCTTTTTTTAAGTATCAAGAGAAAACCAGAGAAGTGATGTTCACCTGGGAATCCTTTGAGCTAAGGCAATGAAATGCTTTTATTTTGAAAAGCTTGGGACAATAAATACATCCCAACAGGTACAGGGCACCAATAAAACTTTTTTTATTTTATTTTATTTTATTTTTTAAAAAAGATATATCATACTTAAGTGTATAAAAATGCAAATGAATATGGTAAAAGCAATTTAAAAATGAGTATGAGACTAAATTACTCATAAATTAGGTTCTGCAGAGATTATACTTCCTGTTTTGAGGTTATGTCCCATGTGATTTGGCTTTAACATGAGCTGAATATTAGAAAATATTACACTGTGAATGAAAATGTACTGTTCAGAAAATGGTTTTACATCACAGATTAAATAATCCCTGGCTGGATGTAACAGCGAGGACAGAGGGTTGAGTTTTTAGGATGCCATTAAATTCTTATTTAAAAAAATAAAATAAAATAAAAAATAAAATAAAAAGAATTTAAAATAAATAAAAATAAAATGTTTGAAATTGCAAAATATTTTATTTATTTAATTATTATATATATTTTTTATTTACTTGGAGTTTCATCCCACCTGCACACACTTTTCCATTTTATCACCTGAGAGAAACTCTCAGTTTGATGAGAGATGTCATCCATCCCCGCGCTGCCACGAACACACCCATGCTGTGAAATCCATACTTCCCATCTTCCCTTTCACCAGCCGGTGTAAGGTGTGCGTCACTTGGCTCGAGCACCTGTTGCAAGAGTAAACCAGGGGGGAGGCTTCCGGTGAGGCCGCTGACACTGTCAGGTTTCAGGTCCGACTCCCAGCTCGGCCCTGCCAAGGGGTGTCGGTTTTATGGACGTGCGCCACGCTGCTACTTCACCCAGGGATACCTCCTATAAATAAATGATAGATAGATAGATAGATAGATAGATAGATAGATAGATAGATAGATAGATAGATAGATAGATAGATAGATAGATAGATAGTCCCTGACAGTGACTTTAAAGGGCTAATTTGCAATTTTGGAAATAATTAAAATCGGCAGCACTTGTGTAGCCTTACCTTTAAGCGCTTTTCTCCTCCTCTATAGCTCTCCATCCATCTCCTCTCCTCCTCTCCTCTCCCATCTCTCCTGTAAAACACATGCAGGGAGGAAAATGTGAACCGCATAAGCCTCTGATTGACTGATCTCCCACCTCCTTCTCCCCTTTTCCCTCTTGCAGCCCGTCTGACTGCAGCACTCTTGAATAATAACCCCTCTCCTCCTCCTCCTCCTCCTCCTCCTCTCTCTCCTTTCCTCTCCTCCTCTCTCTCCTCTCTATTTAAAATGCCGCTCACAGGCGCGCTCCCGTGCCCGGTTTTTAAGCACACACGCACCCTCTGTCGTTCCCTTTCCTACATCTCTCCGATCGGACCTCGGGGACGCGCTCAGGTCGTGTCGCGCAAGTCAAGTCCAATGCGACGATTTGGCAGGTAAAGCGCTTTTTTTTTTGGCACACACACACATACACACATACGCTTCCCTCCAACCTTTTCATCCGCTTTTCATCTCCATTCCCATGGAGCTCATAAAGAGGAGAAAATAAAACAGGTGAGCCTCTCTGTCCCAGAATGACGATAAAAACACAGAATAATCAAACTGACCTGAGTGTTTCAAAACATACAGTAAAGCGGATCTGTTTCAAGGTCTGGTGTGTTTCTTATTTTCCTTTTTTTGTCTCTGTGACGGACCCCCTTTCTCTTTCCCTCTCTCTCTCCTTCTCTGCTCCCTCCCTCCTCCCCTCCCCTCCCTCTCTCCCTCTCCACATCTCTGCATTCGCCTCTGTTAGTCGTGTGGGAAGCTCAGTGAATGCGGCTGCAGAAGGAGCCAGCATACTTATGCGTCTGACACGGATACTGCTCTGTCTTTACAGGAGGGGAAACTAGCCTGCCTTCACCTCGTTAGGTTCTCTTCATTTCGCTCCGATTGGATATTTTCTGTGGCTTCAGAACATCTACATTTCCTCTCTACAAGTTTTTTTTGTTCTGATCGCATCTTTTGTGGAGCGTTATGGGAGCGGGAGGAAGCGCGGAGTTTCCAGCGGCACCTCACTTGCACCGCAGCGGACTAAAGGCAGAATAACTGCATTATTCATTTTTACGCACCGGTTTCTGTTTTCCTGACTTGTCTCTGTCGCTCATTACTGTACTTTTCAGATTTTTATTCCTCCAGGAGAGGCTCAGAGATCACCAAAGCTCCTTTTATTATCTGTATTTTCAATAACTCCATCGGATGGACAGTGAAATAAGCATCTGCCTCTTTCTTTAAATGCGCTGACCGCTTTAAAAATTACTGTTGCGGACTGAATTCACGCTTCACTCTATGGAGAAAACTGTACACGCAGCCTGATGGGAGCTTTTTGGCTGCTGCCGCCATCTGAAGCATTATCCCGGTGCGCAACTTCGCCCGAAACAAACCAGCATTTATTCATTGGATGGTTGGGGGTTGCTGAGCCGAGCTGAAGCCAGACGCACAGTGCTGGACATCCTCTCTTTCCCCCCTCCTCCTCTTTTTTTTATCCTCTCCTCTGCTGACAGTACCTCTCCAGAGTGCACCCACAACAACGCCAAAAAATGACGGACTTCTTTCACCGCATCACTGACCACCTTGCGCCTGTTTTCACGCCTTGGAGTCGCCGGACGCGCAGTCAAGATCTGTAAAAGCTGTCTGCCTCTCCCTTTCTCTCTGCCTGTCTCTCTGCGCTGCTCGCTCCTCTCTTTTTTTTTCTCTCTATCTCTTTCCTCCTCCTGCAAACAAATGAATGCTCTCCCATGGAGGTAGTACAACCACCTTGGGGACCGAACGACCAAAGGGGTGATTTTTCCAAGCAAGAGGAGCCCGTCAGTAAAAGACGCATCGGGTGAAATCGGAGCTCCCCCCCTCCACCTCCCCACCCCTCTCCATCTCCTCCGCTCCCCCCCTCCTCCTCTCTTCCAGTTTGCCTGGCTCAGGTTGATATACAGTAGCCTGCATGGAGATATAGGAGCTGGAGGAACCTTGTTGCGCCCCTCTAAACTGCTTGTGTTTGACTTCAGCTTGGAGGAGTGTTTGCGCACGTCTCCATCCATGTCTCACCAATGCTGCCCCGCGTCTCCGGAGGGAGCCGCATTCATCACACCCTCAGCTTTGGGTAGGTCTTCATTTATTTAGATTCTCTCATTGTTCATTTTTCATTACCTCTGTGCGTTTCATTTTTTTTTCCTGTAAGATCAGAGAAACATCTTTTTGTTGGTGTATTTGGTGTGTGTTCCAAAAAGAAAAGAGGTTACGAGTCAAAAAAATGCGTGCAGCTCAAACCCTCTCAATATGTCAGAGATGGGCACAGTCCCAAGTCTTCATCTTCCTCCTGCTCTCTCAGTTGCTCTCCTAAATAACCTGAGTGTGCAGCTCAGCGTTGATGCAGCCACTAGCTCCGGATGGAAAAAAAAAAAAAAAGGAGAGATAGAGAAGGAGCTGGAGCCGTTTGACTTTGATTATGTTAAATATGCTGGAGCAACATAGGCGCTCGCTGTCTTAGACGTTTTCCATCAGGGTGCTTAAAGCTGGAGATGTCAGAATGAGATGAAGAGATGTGCAGCAGATCAAGCTTTAAATAATGTTCAGAACAGGCAGTTCTTTTTCTGCGTTTTCACCAGATCTGCATCTCTTTGACTGAGATTGAGTCGTTTTTTAATGTCAAAACTGTTAAAAAAAGACTCAGAAATATATCTGATCATTAACACTGAAGCATGTTGATTCATTTGCATATTTACAGTCGAGGGAAGAAATGAGGGATTTCTGATTTAAAATAAAAAAAAAAAAGATTAATTTTGGTTTCATCAATGTTGAATATATTTTTTTGACGTTTTGTTTTCTGTGTGTTTATGCCTGTGTGTGTGAATGCTGCATGCAACTTTTTTTTTTTTTTTTTTCTCCAAAGGTTACTGAATGGTTTTCTGGGGGAGGATTACTAAACGGCGAGATGCTGCTCGTATTCCTGCTGGCAGCCTTTTCTTCCATCTCGGGCTCCTTCTCCTCCTCCCTCTCCTCCCCCTCCATGTCGGACGGACCCCAGATGGTCGACCCGTCCGCCTCGGACTTGATGGCCGAGACCTGCAGCGCCTGCTCCTGCATGTCTGTGGAAAACGTGCTGTACGTCAACTGCGAGAAGATCACCGTCTACCGGCCCACGCAGCTCATCCCGCCGGCCTCGTCGCTCTACCACCTGAACTTTCAGAACAACTTCTTGATAATCCTCTACCCCAACTCGTTCCTCAACTTCACCCACGCTGTGTCGCTGCAGCTGGGGAACAACAAGCTGCAGAACATAGAGGGTGGAGCGTTCATGGGGATGAGCGCTCTCAAGCAGCTGCACCTGAACAATAACGAGCTGAAGGTGCTGCGAGCGGACACTTTCCTTGGGATAGAAAACTTGGAATACCTCCAGGCTGACTACAACTTGATAAAATACATCGAAAAGGGAGCGTTTAACAAACTGCACAAACTGAAAGTGCTCATCCTGAATGATAACCTCATCCAGGCTCTCCCTGACAACATATTTCGCTTCGCCTCGCTAACGCACCTGGACATACGAGGGAACAGGATCCAGAAGCTGCCGTATTTGGGAGTTCTGGAGCACATAGGGCGGATTGTGGAGTTGCAGCTGGATGACAACCCCTGGAATTGTACCTGTGATTTAGCACCTCTCAAGGCATGGCTTGAAAACATGCCGTATAACATTTTTATTGGCGAGGCCATATGTGAAACACCCAGTGACTTGTATGGGAGACTCCTCAAAGAAACCAACAAACAGGAGCTTTGTCCCCTGGGAACAGGAAGTGACTTTGACGTGCGGATGCCGCCTGTACTGCCTGATAACGGACAGTCGCCCTCCAAAATGTCCCCGACCACCGTGGCTCCTTTAGCTACGAAATCTCCAAAAACCACTGACTCCTCTAAGATTTACGGTAACGGTATCGTGGCTGGTTTACCCCCCTTTGGAAGAAACAGTCAGATTTCTTCCTTTCAGACACGGACCCCTCCTCTGCTGTGTCCACAGCCATGCAGCTGTAAAGCCCACCCCTCTGACTTTGGCATCAGCGTCAGCTGCCAGGAGAGGAACATTAAGAATCTAGCTGATCTCATCCCCAAACCCCCAAATGCCAAGAAACTTCACCTGAGTGGGAATTACATCCGTGACATCAGCCCAGCTGATTTCCAGGGCTTTGAAGGTTTAGATCTGCTCCATCTTGGTAGTAACCAGATTGTTACGGTGCAGAAAGGCGTCTTTTCTAACCTCACCAACCTGAGGAGACTGTACCTGAATGGGAACCAGCTGGAGCAGCTGCACCCAGAGATGTTTCTGGGCCTCACCAATCTGCAGTATCTATATTTGGAATACAATGCCATTAAAGAAATCCTGGCAGGCACGTTTGACTCCATGCCAAACCTTCAGCTTCTCTATCTGAACAACAACGTTCTGCGGAGTCTCCCTGCCTATGTGTTCGCCGGCGTCTCTTTAGCGAGGCTGAATCTGAAAAACAATCACTTCATGACCCTGCCGGTGAGCGGTGTCCTGGACCAGCTGCGATCGTTGACCCAGATAGACCTGGAGGGGAACCCCTGGGAGTGCTCCTGCGATCTTGTCGCCCTCAAACTGTGGCTGGAGAAGCTAAGCGACGGAGTGGCTGCCAAAGAGGTGAAATGTGCATCCCCCGTGCAGTTCTCCAACATCGAGCTGCGCCACCTGAAAAATGAGATTTTGTGTCCTAAACTGGTCGCAAGACCTCCGTTTATCCACACGAGCGCCACCCCTGTCCTGACCTCAGTGTCGCCTGCTGGCGTTGGAAAGGCACCACCTGGAGGGCCCGTGCCTCTTTCTATAATGATCCTCAGCATTCTCGTAGTGCTCATCCTCACTGTGTTTGTGGCCTTTTGCCTTCTAGTCTTTGTCCTGAGGAGGAATAAAAAACCCGTGGGCAGGCAGGAGGGGCTTGGCAATCAGGAGTGTGGCTCTATGTCCTTGCAGCTCCGCAGACACGGACACAAATCTGGCAAAAAAAGCTCCATCCCTGGAGACGACCTGGGAGGGGAGGCGTTCATCCCCCAGACCATCGAGCACATCGGCAAGAGCCACACCTGTGGGATCGGCCGCTCCTCGGACATGGACGCCGGCTTCAAGTTTGCGGACTCGCAGAAGCAGAAGATCATCCTCCGTAACAGCGCTGACAAGGATAAAGACTCGCTTTCCACTCTGGAGCGCAACAAGCGCCTGAGCACCATCGATGAACTCGAGGAGTTCCTTCCTCATCGAGAGCCCAGCATGTTCATCCAGAACTTCCTGGAAGGCAAAAGAGATTTCAACAGTATAGGGATGGGCGGTTACGAGATCCGCTACCCGGAGAAAACGCTAGATAAAAAGATGAAGAAGTCGTCGCTGATAGGTGGGAACCACAGTAAGATCGTGGTGGAGCAGAGAAAAAGTGAGTATTACGAGCTCAAAGCCAAGCTCCAAGGAACACCTGATTACCTGCAGGTGCTCGAGGAGCAGACTGCACTGAGTAAAATGTAGGATTCCTGTTCGATTTAGTGCATTGATCACACCACACATATACAGCTGGAGCTCCAGACACGCAGACAGACAGGCAGACAGACAGACGGCCACACTCATCTACCTTTGTTTGAGGTTTTTGTGTTCTTAAACACACTTACACTTCTACACAGCAAGATCTCCTGCTTTCTGTCTCCATCCTCTCTGCAGCTACACACACACACACACTCTTACACACACACCCCCACACACACAGCAAAAAAGTGCCTTCTGGAAACCCTTAATGACCAATGCAGAGACGGACAAAATGGCTCCACAGAACAAATGCTATAAGTAGAATCAGCGTGGATCTGTTTCACAGTAAAGACCTTTTTTCTGGATTATCAATGCCACATGTATGAATCCTCCATACGTACCGTAGGGCATCCTTAAAGCAACCAGACAGTCACAGTGTTTCTGCTGCTATTGAAATTGGTACTTATCTTCTGATTTTTGTTTGTTCTTGTTGTTTTTTTCCCCTCTTCCTTTTGTTTTTTTTAATTTTTTCAACCAAATCAAGGGTCTTGAAGACAGTGCTTTGAGAGTTTAACCAGCCCACCTTCAGCCCTCTTTTTCTAGAAAGAGGCAAAAGGAGGGGCTCATTGGTTGTTGTCTTTTGCTTTGGAACGTACCAAGAATCTCTGCGTCTGGGTTGAACGTAACAGAGCTGGTGACTCAATGGATGCTACTTTTCTTTTTTCGTTTTTTTGATTTTGACTTTTTTGTTAAAACATGAGAGGATATCTGTTTGTTCTTTGGGGGAAGCTTTCAGGATTCCTAATGCAGACTCTATGCCATCTTGTCTGGATTACACACCAGTAGCAGTGCACCTGCTCCTTTTTTTTCTGGAAGGCTCTGGCTTTCGAAAGCACTGCAGGACTTTTTTTTTTTTTTTTTTTTTTTCTCGTGGAATGATTTCATGACTTGTTCTCTTTGTGTAAAGAGCCATGTTAAATATAGTGTCTTCTGAATGGAGTTGTGTTCCTCTTCAAAAATTGCTACTTACAGTAACTGTATGTTTTGGGTGAAATCTAACGGCACATACTCTGTCAGAGGACATTGTTTCTGAAAAATGAAAAACCCAAGGATATCAAAAATTTACAAAGCTGCTTGCTATGTAAGCGTAACATGGAATATATTTTGTAAGTCTTACATTATTTGTATCTGTGGGACTGGTTTGTAAATTACAAGGAAGGACAAACACCTACACATACACACCTACACACACACAGAAACACTGTACGACGGAGCATCATCATCAAGAGACTACACGCCAGAAATGTCAAATAGATCAATCAGTGATTCAACTCCCTTTGTCAGCTCTCAATTCGTAGTACAAAAAAAATTAACAAACATAGTTAATTTATTTTTCTATGCAGGATTATTTAAAGAGTTATTGGTATTATTTAAAAAGAATAATACACAAAGAGTGGAAAGGACTTGATTGAACGATGCATCAGAGCTTATTCAGGAGTGACTGTGGAGTCGATTCAAGGGTTTTCTGTTTCACTCAGTTTTTTCTGAAGAACTCGACCCGCTCGACGAGGGGTTGTGAAATGTGATCTGTGATGTTTCCTTTTTATTGTGTCGCACGACAAAAAGTTGAGGCCTGATAGAGTTTGTGAAGTTTCAAGCAGTTTCCTTATTCTTATATCTCCCACAGTATCTTGTAAAAGGTTTCTTATTAACATTATGCAACCAAAATAAATGTGCATTAAACTCGATGTGGTTCCAGCATTGTTGGGACGTGGGGGCGGGGAGGGGGCGTGTTGTCCGAGGTGGTTTTGTGGGACGAGACAGGCTTGCTAATTGAAGCTCTAAATTGTTAGACTTGGGCAGAATCATATCATCAAACATCATGTGCAATATTAGTAAAAATGCTCAGTCATGATGGCTTCAAATAATTTTATTTATTTAGTTTGAGGTTATATTGTCAAGGCAGGTACTATTTGGAAATTCTTTTATCAACCTAACTCTATCTGGTCCTTTTTTTTTTAAAGTATTGTTACGTTCAAACTATGAGTGTTTATTGACATTACAACTGAATAGAATGTATCTTGGAAAGTATAATAAATACAATTTTTTATCGGTCATAAATCTCCTGTATATTGGTTAATTTTCTCTTGTATAATCATGTTGAAATTAAGGTATTAAAATCAGCACCTATTTGCACTGTGTCCCCCCATTTCTTTTAGCTGCTGAACGGTGCTTTAACGGAAAAGAAAACTCTCAAACTGCCAAGTCCTTCCTGCCCTGGGTTGAGTTTTTTTTTCACACAGAACCAGTTGGAGAGTGTCCAACAACCAGGCAGTCACACAACCCATCTGAAGTGACAGAATGTTGTACTTGTTTTGTTCATGTTCAAACACAGGCCGCCCTTCAAGCATTAGACGTGTTTGCTCAGCTGCTTAGTGTGAGGAAACTGGATGTGCAAAACTGCTGTGTGTTTCACTTAAGATGTTGGAAACCGCCTTTTTGTGGCCTTGTCACAGACTTAAGAGATATATCCTGGATGATCCAACAGTTTTTGAAGCTAAAATGCTAATTCTGACAAAATGTTGCTGCAAAATGTAACAATATTCAGTTTGACTGTTAAAATATCACTAGGCACTGCAAAAATGACATCTATGCAAGTGTTTTTGTCCTATTTCTTGTAAAAACTGTTTCATAATACTTGAAATGAGCCACATTCAAGTGACAAGTGCAGAAACATGTCTTATTTGGAGACATCGAAAGACAAAATTGATGTCTGAATTCCCTAAAACAAGTGAAAAATCTGCCAATGGTAAAAATTAACTCATCAAGTTTTGGTAAGATAAGAACAGGGCTTTAAACTTCTCTCTTGTTCAATTAGCAGATTGAACAAGAGAGACCTCATTTTGTGTCTTTAAAAAAGCTTCAGAAGAGACATTCCTCAGACTGGTTGGATGATTGTGACTCATATCAAGTATAGGAAGACAATTTTGTACTAAAACCAGGACAAAACACTTCATGGGTTCCAGATTTTTGCAGTTTTCCACCAATTTTGTGCAACTTCTGAAACTAAAATGCTAATTGTGCCAAAATGTTGATGCAAAATGTCAAATCTTTATTAAAATTGTTGAAATATTACTATGCACTGCAAAAAATGACATCTAAGCAAGTGTTTTGGTCTTTTTAGTCCATAAACATTTATTATTTAGAGACATTGATAGACAAAAATGAGATCTGAATTGCTTGTAACAAGTAAAACAAAGATCTGCCAATGGTAAGACAAAAATACTAGTCAAATTTCTGAATGTAAGAACAATGTCTTACACATTTCTTATGTTAAATTGACAGATTTCTTTTTTTTTTTTACTTGTTACAAGCCATTCAGGCCTCATTCTCTTTAAAAGCTTGAAACAATACATTTATTTAGACTGGTCAGGTAAATGTGGCTCATATAGAGTATGAGAAAACATTTTTATTGAATACTAGACAAAAACACTCAATAAGATAATTTTTTTGCAATGTCCCGTCAATTTTGCACAGTTTTTGAAGCTAAAATGCTAATTATTTTCCAAAATAATGCTGCAAAATGTAAAAATCTTCACTCTGATAGTTGAAATATTACTATGCGCTGCAATTTACGCCTGTGTTTTTGTCTTATTTTTAGTTAAAAAATTGTCATAATACTTTGTGAGCCATATTTGGCTTGATGGTCCAGAAACGTGTCTTATTTTAATATATTTAAAGACAAAATGAGGTCTGAATTGCTTGCAACAAGGAAAAAAACATCTGCTTACAATTAAAAAAAAAAAATTAAAAAAAAAATCGCCAAGTTTCATTATATTGCAACAATGTTCAAAACTTTTCTCTTGACAGATTTTTTTTTCCTTGTTAACGAGAAATCCATCCCTCATTTTTGTCTTAAAAAAAAGCTTCAGATAAGACATTTCTCAGACTGGTTGGGTGATTGTGACTCATATCAAGTGTAAAATGACAATTCTGTACTAAAAACAGGACAAAAAAACTTGAAAACAATTCATTTTCTGCAGTGTTTCATCGATTTGGCACAGTTTTTGAAGCTTAGATGTTAATTCTGCCAAAATGTTGCTGCAAAGTGTAACAATCTTCAGTTTGATGGTTGAAATACCACTATGTACCGCAAAAAAAGAAATCTAAGGAAGTGTTTTTTGTCTTATTTTTTGGTAAAAATTGTGTTATAATAGTTGACGTGAGTCACATTCAAATGACAAGTCCAGAAATATGTCTTATTTCCAGACATTGAAAACAAAAAAATAGGTCTAAATTGCTTCTAACAAGTAAAAAATGGTAACAAAAATGTACTCATCAAGTTTCTTAATAGTAGAACAATGTTTTACACATTATTTAACCCCCATATGCAGATTGTTTTTACTTGTTACTAGCATTTCAGACCTCATTTTTGTCTACAGAAAGCTTGAAACAAGACATTTATTTGGACTGGTCAGGTGAAAGTGGCTCATACCAAGTATGAGGGGACATTTTTTTACTAAAACAAGAATAAAACACTTCATAACATGTAATCTTTTGCAGTGTTCCATCAATTTTGCACAGTTTTTAAAGCTAAATGCTAATTCTGCCAAAATTTTGATGCAAAATCTAACATGAAAAGCTTAAAATCTTCAGTTTGATGGTTGAAAATTCCCTGTTGATCTGGATTAGCTGTGAAGGATGTATCATTGACAGTTTATGCTGTTTAATCCAATCTCATCAGTCCCGTTTTATGCCTTTTTCCTCTTCTGTCTCTTTTCTGAGGCGCCTCATGTCCAAACACCCCACACCTGCTCTTCCTCTTTAAGCATCTGAAGCATCTCTGGCACTGATCTCCTTCAGGTATCATCCCTCCATCTGTTTTTAGGAGCCCATCAAACATTCATCCCCATTTCCATTTTTAGGGTTAAAAAATTCAGATTTCCCTTTCTCTGTGTTAATCCAACCTATCGGGGCTTTTGGGAAACCAAGTAGCAGAAAGTATGACTCATCCAGACGCCTGAGAATTGTCCTCATTAATTATTAAAACCCTTGGCAGTTATGAACTAAAAAAAGGGATGTGATGTGAGAGGGGAAATGAATCTGATACGTCCACCCCTCCCAAACTCTCCTTCCCTGCTGCCTTTCCTCCGTCTCTCTCCTCGCTCATTTCCAATCCTGTCGTACTTCATCGGGGATAAGAAATCATTTGGATACTTAAATAAAAGACTCAAATTGGCAGCAGAGACGCTTTTTCAGCCCAATGTTTTGCTGCAGTGACTTGGCGCCCATGCAGGGTTGGTTCCTGGAAGCTTCAGGGGTCCTTGAGGGCCGACAATAGCAAAGCAAGAGATCATAGGAATAGTTTATTCTCGCTTTAGTGTAACTCACCAGACGCTGGTATAATGAAAAATGTACAAGGAGCCTGATGGTTGTTTCCCTCTTTCTTCCCTGTGGTTATAATCTCACCTGCTGTAGAAACACTGTGCTGACTCCAAACTGTAAAACCATCTTATGTGACAGCATTCACGGTGAAAAACACTTCCACTTTGTGTGAAACTGCAAGAGAAAGTGTTTGAAAGCCCTGATAGGGGAGAGAAAGATGCATGATTCACAGAATCAGCCACAAGGGGCGCTGTGAGCTAAGAGCACAGCACAGGGTGGAATGGAGTAACTGGGCTGCAGGAGGATTACAGATTTTTTATTTATTTTGTATTTTTTGAAGGCGTTTAGTTCAAAAAGAAAATGAAAAACTGCAAAAACATCAACTTTTCATCAATTCTTTTTGAAGCTTGGTCTCCACTTTGCTCCTTTGTCTGTAAATCTAACAGAAAAGGACATTTCAGAGCCTGCATAACAAGATTTTGATGATGATGAAAATAGAAGTAAGAGAAAAAAGTATTCACAAACTGATCAAAGAAAGAAAAAAAAAGAGGAGAGCCAACTTTTCCTTTTGTTACATCATGCACAGTTTGTGATGTTTTCTGGCATGGATCCCCTGCGGTGCTGTTTAAAAGTCACATTTCAGAGATGGAATACGACCACATACAGCCTCGGGCACTGCATTTTTGCCTCCGTTGGGTGTTTTTATTTGCAATAATCCAAAAATTGTGGGTTTTGTTCAAGCAGTGTAGTCAGAAAAAATGAGAAAAGTCCAACAGTAAATGTGAGCAGCGGCGTCAGTCTGCTCACACAGGAGCAGGAGAAATGCTCGTATCTCTGGAGTGATCAAAAGAATGGTTCACATTTTTAACTATTTATTATGGATCAACAGATTACTGCTGATCAGTGGACACTTTTATAGCCCAGAAGTCTTAAATCTTTAATTTCCTAAGCAGCACTTGAACACAGCGTGGTAGTTTCAGAGGAACAATAAAACTTCTCCTCTGTTAAAATGTACTTTTTGAAATTGGACCATCAGCCCTAAAGATTTTTATTTGTCACCGCTTTCATAAAAAGAAGAAGCCTGATGAACAGCCCTGATAAAATGTATCAATCCTAAACTTGCATCCAAAACTCCCATGAATCTGCTTCCTCTAATACTGTTGTTTTTTGGTTTTGTCACATCAACAAATATGTGTCAAACAGATCAAACTTTTTCTGTTTTATGTGAAACTAAACACATACTTGTTTGTGTTTTTACAGTATTGGATGAATTGTGCAGTTGTTTAACTTTTTTGATTTTGGAAGGCGTTTCATGACCCAGAAAAGATCCTCACCCCTGCTTTAAAATCACTGATGTAACTCACAGCCTCTGTTCCTGCCTCTCTCTGCTCATATAACACCTACATCACATTGAAGGAAAGGTTTCTTTTCTTCATCTTCAGTTTCACTGAACTGTCATCATCTTCATTTCATCTCATGTCTTCATTAAATCGTGAGATTTGATCGGTTATAAAGAATGTGAGTGGGGTTAGTGATGTGTTGTTTGTGAATAATTCACCCAAAATGAACGAATCATTTGGGTGAATCGTTTACTGAAAAGAGTCCTTCATTTCTGAACTTTAGTTGCACCCTCTCTTCCATGTCTTCACTTTCTATCTAGACTATAAGAGTCACTCAAGTGCCCATTCTCACATTCATGTCAGTGATACGTACTGACTGAACGAACTTAACAAACTGAACTGACTGAACGAACATGAGTCAGTCGTGAGCCCTGTGTCGCTTCAGCCCCACCCTTACATCTCCCTCTTATTTCTCTAAAATCAAGTAACACAGTCAGTGAGTGATTTGTGGACTGAACGTGATAAACAAGGCGGCTGGGGAAAATGTATGTGATTGCCTTATCGGCTTTCAGTTTGCAAACTGGAGCTTTATCCCACTAGATTCTGAGCTCATTGGCAGATTATTCACCACCAGCTGTTCTCAGTCCGATCACGAGCAGAAATAAACATTCAGCCGTGTTTCAGCTTATTAAATTCTGATTCCGGGGTAGAGCTGCAGAGAAGTGATGATCGATTTTGTGAACAAATCTTTTGAACGAATCACTTTTCTGAACTGATTCTTCTGGTTCGAGTCGTTTTTTTGTTTTTTTGTTTTCTTTTGTTTTTATTTCTTTTTTCATGAAGAAAAAAAATGTGATGATTCATTTCTCTTCTCCATTAACAGGAAGTTCCCTTAATTTTATTTCAAAATAAATGTCTCTCACTGTATTACCTCAGATGGCAACCTTAAAATGTGTCATAAGACTTGAATCTGTGCAAATTTGTGGGTTAATAGAAAGTGAAAAAGCAGGAGTTAAACACATGTTGAATGAAGGGAACGCTACTAAATTTTAAGCATTTTCATTACAATATAATTCTGCTTTAAAAGTTTGTTCTTGGGTCTGATTTCTTGTGAAAATTCTTGTTAATGTTTATCAAAGCTGATTTTCATTGGCTCTTAAAAAACATATGTGTAGTTTTCATGTTTTAAAAGGTTGAGCTCTCATTCCAGGGTATTTTCTAACCATGTGGTGTTGAGGTTTCTGGGTTTAACCTGGCACAGCTGTTGTGTCCTTTGTGGGTTTTAATGCTGCCTTTTTTTCCACACATTGTTGTACTTCATGTTGAAACTACTCTCTGGGTCTGTGCTGCTGGTTGTGCGTCTGTGTTTTTGCTTTAATTACGCTGTCATTTTCTGTATGACACATTATTAAGCTGTGGGGGAACATTCGCAGCAGCGGTGGTCTGCTGCATGCCAACAACGTGCTCAGGAATGGTACTCTGGCATCCTCTGCGGCCAGGCGGCCATTTGAGAAGGGATGAAAGGGGGGAGGCATCTCCCCGGTTACCGCAAATTACTCAATGCATCCCCAATGAGAGGAAAACAATGCATCACCTCCCCACCAGCTGCCTCACAAAACGTGGACAAATCCAGCACTGCTGCTCCGTTGTGGCTCTCTGGCAGCTAATTCACACCTTTCAGTGACATTTGTAAATGCAGATTAACGTCACCTCCGTCACCTGTCAGCTCAGGCCGTCACAGCCTGAGGGGTCAGCTTCTCAGGAGGAATAAAAAAGCACTGATGCTGCACAGTGTGCAAACATTGTGCAACATTAAAGAAGTCACAGAAGGTTTTAATAAGAAAGCAGCAAAGTGTGTCAGCTCATGTTAGTGTCCTTTTCTTCCTCTCCTGACTCTCCTGGCTGCTGTGTATTAAAGGACAGCTCTCCAGTAGAATTTAAAAGCCCCTTCAGGGACATGCCATTAAATTAACTTCATTTCTCATTCAATCCTGCCCAGTGAATATCATTTTTTTCCTGCACAGCATGTCCTAAAAGGATAATGAGTTTTTCACCAGAATGTGATATCCACCTTCAAATAAAGGGGAAAAAGTGACACCTGCTCTCACAAAATAATTGAGAGAACTAAAGTTAAAGTCAGTTTTCAATTATGTTACTAAGACCTGCCTGCAAGGCTTAAACTCATAGTTGTATTGTGTCTTTGCTTTTTGTGCAGAATGTCAGAAAGTGTGGTCTTAATTTGAGTTATCAGAACTTTGTTTCCTGCAGGAATGACACATTTTCCTTTGCTTAAAAGCTTTTTATGGTGCGCTAACTTTAAAAAGTGTCCACATTTCTACACTTAATACCCCATCATTACAACTTGGGAAAAGAAACAACTTTACAAATGTCTGGAAAATAAAACTCTTGGAGCACAGATGGCCACGTGGTCTAGATAGTGCTCCATGAGGTTCACCCTCATGCAGGTGGCCCAGGTCCAGATCTAGCCAGCGGCCTCTTTCCCACATCACCCCAGCTCGCACCCTGTTCCCTGCTCTATCCAATCTCATGTCTTATCTGATAAAGGTGCTGTGAGGAGTTTGAAAGTGATCTTGAAAAAGGTTCCCTTTTAGATATACGCCTGATCCACACTTTAAAATGAGACTATCGGCGCCAATATTGCTGGTTACAGGTCATTTTATATTGTTACTCCCTAGCTGCCCGATCAGGTCAAGCAGGACCGGATTGATTTAAAGCAAGTCTCGGTCTCTATGAGACCACGCCTGAAGAATTTTAGCTGTGAGTAGAGAGATCTGTGTTTTTCTGTGCTGAAAACGATTTCTGTGATTAGTTTTTTTAGTGATGGTGGACACAGGAGCCTAACTGTCAGACAGAAAAAGGACAGAAGAGCAGAAGAAAGCTGAACGGGAGAAAGATAAAGCACGGGCTAAAGGCTAACACTGGGACTAAGCTTTTCATGCTAATGTTCATTTCAACCCACAGTCAGCAGTTATTCTGCAGTGGTCAGTTCAAACCTGAGAGTCTATCAATAAAATGAAGAGTGAGGTTACATTATCTCTGATTGGTAGCTGACTGGCAGAACATAACCAGGATTCACTAACTTTACACATTACAGACATGTCTTAAAGCACTGGGCTGCCAGCTGTGCTAAATATAAACGGCTACTAAACTACTTACGTTAGCTTACAGATACATCAGAGCACCGGGCTGCAGATAGCACTACACATAGCCAGCTGCTACAATGTTTGCTTGATGTCACACTTCAAACCATAGTACTACAAAACTACTGATAAATACCTTATCTTTGCATGTTGTATCCAGTAAAAAGTTTTCTTGAACAAAGAAAAATTTGTTACGATCCGATCTCCAATTAATTCCAAACCAAACACACGCCTCGCTAAAAGTAGTTTACAACAGCCTGTGTGAGACTCAGGGCCAAGAGGCGGCGAGGGAGTGCAATTAAACCAGATCCTCCTCACAGCATCTTTAAAAAGAAAAAATATATACATATATAAATGAGAGATATGCCAGAATCACAGCCTGGGTCTTCAAATGTACAATCAGCTGAATTTACTGCAGGAGGACTCTGATCAAGTTGAAGAAACATTAAAAGGATGATCTGTGGAAAGGGGATGAACATGAGCTTACCTTTCAGTTTAATAGCAAAGGGTGTGACTATTTATAAGACACAATAACATGAAATATTTTTCAACACTTTCATTTTGTTTTCTTTGAATTTGTGAGGTTCTGTATTTTGAATTTTGAAGGAAAAAAAAAAACTTAAAGATGCTCTAACATGTCAAAATGTGTAAAAAGTGATGCAGATTGAGCACTTTCTGGGTGCACTGTTTACCGAGTTTCAAAGTGTGTGCATTGGGTTATTTAGGTTTCAGTACAGTATGTAATCAACAAACTGCAAATGATGTAACTTATGTACATTCAAAAGAAGAAGTTCTTAAAGAAGTCAACATGAAATATTTGCTTTAAACAGGAAGGAGCGCTGCTCTGAGTCACCTGTCTTCAACAAGACGTCAAAACAACAGGTTAGAGGAGAGGATGTTTGCCAAGTCAAACCACTGACTCAGCAGCAGCTTTTGACAACCAGGAAGTGAGACAGAGCTTAAAGAGCTGCCCGCTGATAGTGTGTAAATAAATTATGTGTACAAATTCCAAACTTAGATAAGATAGCTTAGACTTTGAGGAGTTTCTTACCCACAGGGGAGTGAGTCAGCTCAGGCTCTGTACGAAAAACCAGCCCCTGTTGCAGACTGGTCAGCTGTTCTTGGGTGAAGATGTCTGAAGTTGAGTCTGAGTTTCTCTTCCTAGCTTGCTTCCTAAGGATTGTGTTGTATCATACTCATTCAGTCCATACTGATCTCAGCATGAGGAAAGAAAGTGATCCACACATTAAATATCAATACGCAGTGATTGGGAGGTTGCAGAAGGATGATAAATGGTTAATCAGAGGCTTTTGAAAAATCAATAAAGAGCCTTTATGCTAACAGACACATCAATGAGTCTGCAGCTAATGGTGAAAATGTGTACCTTGAAATAAAGTGTTACTAATGGGTGGCATTGTGTCATGCTGGTGGGAGGTTTAACAAATGATTGTGATGAGGGCGAGACTGAGCGTTATCACCGCGGCTCATAAAACAGATCCATCACACAGGAAGCCTGACAGTGATAATGGCTGAGGAGTTAACCTCACAGCGCCGGCTTCAGGGTTACGTTTGAGGTTAACTTTTAATCTTCAAGCTGCATAAATTGAGCATGCTCACTCCTACTCCCGGTGCTTTCTCCTCGCCAGAATGTATGAATCTCGCTCCTTGTAACACGTCAACATTAACCTCAAAGC
Source organism: Halichoeres trimaculatus (assembly GCF_033239565.1). Lineage (NCBI taxonomy): Eukaryota > Metazoa > Chordata > Actinopteri > Labriformes > Labridae > Halichoeres > Halichoeres trimaculatus. The sequence goes on from NW_027437185.1 coordinate 7,859,495, forward strand.
TGCTACACACCCACAGCCCACCCACACGTGTGTTTTCTCTCATGGTGCCTGATTAGAGCTCAGATCTAGACTGTGTTTGTGCAAACTGTGGTTGATTGACATCTCCAGCAGACATAATTTCATTTTGCAAAAGCTGGGAAAGGTGAAACTAACTTCATCAAACATGCTCAGTTCCATTAAGTGATCAAGGAGGTGACCTGAAGGATGCAGCTAATGACTGATTTAGTTTTCCTGTTTGTTGCACATGACCAACTCATTCTGCCGAGTAGTTACACCCCAATTAGTTTATCACTTCAAGAAACTAATCTGTTACAGTTTAGTGGGATAAGTACGACTTGAATTAAAAATCTGTGTGACTTCAGAGCTTTTGCCAATAAATCTTCCAAAACGTACAACTAATTCCTCCCCCAGCAGTTTTATTTTTTTTCATTTTGAGTTTTCTGACATGTTCTTGGAGCTGTTTCACAGCCATCCTCCATCTTCCAGAAACAGCCAAAAGCACCGCAACAGCAAATCAGAAGTGTGTGAACATGATTCTAATTTCACTAACGTACTTCAGGGTTTACAAACTTTTAGCCCCCGATGACCCCCAAAACAAAAGTGCTGGAAACTGGCAACCCCTTGCAATGGGAATACAAATTAGTCCGTTCCAAAAATGGAACAAAAAACAAACAAAAGGTTCTTGATGTAGCTGATCTGTATAAAATGAGACAACCTCTGTGCACATATTGCTGTTTCTTCCTGACTAACGTATCTGCTGGCTCTGAAACCATTGTTTCTGATTTAGTCACCTCAAGGGTCTTGTAACAAGCAAGGCATGTGGACAAAATATCAAACCCTTTTTTTAATTATTATTTTGTGTCCCATTTTACTCATATATTTTGAATTTTTTATGATTTTGTGTCCAACTTTGCTCATATATTTTTGAAATTTTGATAATATTCTTTGTAATTATGTGTCCAATTTTACTCATATATTTTTAAAATTTTTAAAATTGCTTATGATTTTGTATGCAATTTTACTCATATTTTTGAAATTTTGATAATTTTTTTTGTGATTTTGTGTCCAATTTTACTCATATAGTTTTGAAATTTTGATATTTTTTTGTGATTTTGTGTCCAATTTTACTCATATATTTTTGAAATTTTGATATTTTTTATATTATGTCCAATTTAAACTAATACTTTTTTGAAATTTTAACTTTTTTAAATTAATTAATTAATTAATTATTTATTTATTTATTTATCATCTATCTATCTATTTTTCTCTTTCCTACTTTGCATTACATTTTATTATATTATATTACGAATGGTGTTTCACAACCCTACTGTAAGTGTTTGTGACCTCCCAGGAGGTCCTGACTCCTACTCTGAGCTGCACTGATGAACACATTACGAATACTCTTCACATACTCTGCTCATTTCTGTCGTGCTGCCAGTGTTAATACACTTCTCATAGCCCATCTGAATGAAATGTGTTGGATGCAAATGAAACTAACATTAACTGCAGCTGTGCATAATTCCCACTTACTACAAATATATGTGCAGCACAACAGGCCTTGTTAGGAAATGGTATGCAGGATGGAAACAGAGGTGCTTTCAGTTCTTGTGTCTAATCTTAACTCCACTTTTTTGAACAAGTAGCCAGCACCATTATTTTTACACACACTGTTTTTCTCAACGCTAGCATCCTTCTTGTTGTATGTCCTGTGGAAATTGCAAAAACAACCTTTTGGTGCATTTTTCAACCCATATTTTCATTGATAACTGGTGATGATTAAAACATACATCACTGTATCCTGTATCAAAAGGCTGGGTGGTCCTCTTCTTCCCAGAGGTTTAATTTTCACATGCATTTGTTTATCTACAAAGCACACATTGCGATGCTACATTTTAATATTTCCTCCCTGCTCATCTGGTTCCTGGCTGCCCGACATGACACGTTCCAAGAGATGATTCTGAGCTTGGGGGATCTACTTTCAGGGTTTTCCCCTTCATCTGCTCCAAACTCCCAACAGAGCACTTTGAAAACTATTACTCTGTCTCATTTGGTTGTTTAAGAGCCTTAGCTGGAAAATTTGACTGCACTTGTTTTTACTAACATTGTTTTAAATGTTATTTTTAATTGTTTTTCTTCTGGACTTTCTTCTTTATTTGACAGAGTTATATTTTTTGTTGTTGTTTATCTTGCTTGAGTGACTTCCTGGTACCCTCAACATCACATCCCCATCACCACTCCAAAGATCCGTCTACTGTTGGCTCGTTTCACACACACACACACACACACACACACACACACACACACACACACACACACACACACACACACACACACACTGATGTCACAGGCACAACTCTTTAAGTGTACAGAACACCATTCATTCATACATCCTTAAATTAGAGATGTCAGGGGAGATTAATGTTGTTTGTATGGTATTATTATTATTATTATTATTATTATTATTATTATTATTATTATTTTACTTTTATAATTGTTTTATTTATTTATTTATTTATTTATTTATTTATTTATTTTTCAGATGGAACATTAAATGGTTAAAAATCAAACAGACTTCATATCCCCTGCATTTAATGAGTTAAAGTTGAGAGGTTTAAAGAAATGGAAGTTCAAGGGTTAAAAAAGCTCTGTTAGAATTGGACACAGGAAAAAGTACTAAACTTATCTTTTCCTATGCTTTTTTCTTTTTTTTTTTTTTTTTTGTTCATTTTGAGTTAGATCAGTTAAATCTCCTAAACACGCCCTGATGCATGCAAACAACACCAAATAATACTTACAGTATGTATTCATAAATACAACTGTCTAACATTAAAAAAAGTAGCAAATGTGATCTCAGTATGGCATCTGCTCTTACTACTGTTTTTTTTTTTTTTTTTTTTTTTTTTTTTTTAAACAAATTCAGTTTATTCCTCTGAGGTCTGTTGGATTTCAATGCATTGGATACTATTACTGTTTTTTGCTCTGGACATAATTTTGATGTATCTGAAATCAACAAGATCCCTGAGTTTCAGAGTGAGTTTGTAGGAGAAAAGTAACATAGAGGTAATGTAGTATCAAAGATACTATGTTAAGAAACGCATGAGAATCCCAATATGAAAAAAACAAAAAAACAAAAAAAAACAATATGCTACCAAAGCTTCTAGGATAAGACACCTCCTGCCACCTTAAAAGTGTCCAATCTCTCCCTGATGACTGGAGTTTGGATGCTATCAGAGGTACGTCTGTGACGTCAGCGTGTCTATGAAATGAGCCAACGGCAGACAGATTTGTGGAGTGGTGATGCTTGTGTGATGTAGGATACCTGAGAAGTCCTACACCAGCTTTTGGCATTTTAAAGTTTATTTAATTTCCCTGACATCACAGTGAACAAAATATTTTCTCTCAATGATTTTGAAGGCCAAATAAAGAGAATTAGATGTAAAATGTGTTACCTGTAGCATGTAAGCATATAAATGTATCAATGGGAGTTAGTGTCGTATGCCCAGGATGGTTGTAGATGCTGGGAAAATAAAGGTAACAGTTAAGCTTAGGATTTTGCTCAACTAGTAAGTATGTAAAACAGAAAACGAAAATGTTTATAATATACATTTAAAAAAAAGTATTTTCTGTTTTTGCTTGTTTGTTTTTGTATGGTAAGAATCAAACATTGCCTTCAGGAAAATGTAGCAGAGTAAAACATTTCATAAATCCTTCAGCAGAGTACCACTGACTTTAAACTCTACTTTCCTGAAGTAGCTGACTAATGTACTTATCTACTTTACAACTCAAAAGCCTTAAATCACAGTCATATTGAGTCATCACGTTAAAGCAGCCTTGAAGGTCATTGAGCGCCTCATAATCTGACAGATGAGCTTTAAAGAGCCCATGTTAAACCAATTCATGTTCAGAAGCAGCTGATTCTGCGTCCTACCCCAGCACGGCCTGTGATTAATGTGCTGCCGTTTCCTCTGGGCGTAAACCTACACCTGTTTCTGTTTTATTACATTGATCTATGAGCGATCAATGGAGGCGAGGGAGCGCTTGAAGACAAGCGGAGGAGACAGACCTTTTGGGACGGCCCCTGGAGGTTACACACTTGTTTGTGTTTGTGTGTGTGTGAACGCGGTTTCTGCTGCAGACCTCCAGGGAGAGACAGTCCAGGCTTTCTCTCAGCTCCTTCTCTTCCCAATCAATAACTCATACATTATCATGAAACATGGGCTGTCTCAGGATAAACGCCTACCATTTTTTTCATTTAAGAGTTGGGATGAAATTTAAAAGTTCAGAGGAAAGGTCAGTTTTGCTTCTTGTAATCACCATAAACACGACCTGCTTCCAGCCTGTACTCTGGTGATAAAGTGTTTCTTTATGTCGCTGAGTATTTACTTCTCTCTGGCTCATTTTGGGAGAAAAATCCTCCACATTTCTAAAATAAGTTAGCGGTGCACTGCAGACTTTATGATTGACAGCTCATCTCTAATGACTGCAACACCGGGTAACTCCCGCAGTAGCACCTCAAACTGTCTGTGGCTCCAGCTGCAATCATCCCTCTTTTCCTCCCTGCATGTTAATCTGTCTTGTTTGCCTTTCTTTCCATCCCTCCATCCATCGTCTCATTCCCCTGTCTTTTCTCTTTGCTGTACCTGAGCTGAATTATGATCCTTCCTTCTTGCCCGATACATTGTGATTGATTGGGCTTTCCAGCTTACTAATGAATTGGCCCCTCAAGGACGTGTAGCAGGCCAGCTCTGGTATTAATGTGGACTGTGCTGAAGGCAGCTCAAAGACTCCTGACACCACAGATTTAGCGCTTACACTGTTTGTTTGGATTTGGCTTTAGCAGGGGGTGTGTTGGGTTTAATTTTTAAATAGCTACAAATTGCATTTCTAATAGCTTTTTGCACATTGTCTGAGAGTGACATGCTGCAGGGAAATGGTGGCCTCTCGTTCTCATTGTGATGACATGGCCAGCATCCGATTAATATACAGGTCATAGAGCATATGTATTATTGTGCACAACAGTCCATTAGCGAAGCACGAGCTGGAGCAATCTGCTATTTAAAGATGGGCTCTGTTTCTCTGTGAAGAAGATGATTCACACGCTTTAGTGTAGATCTGCTGCTAAAGCTTGGATTTTAGGTGCGCTGAGTGTTGTCCTTCATAAACACTAACCCATGCAGAATACTTCCCACCTTTGTCTCTCCAAAGCTTTTCACCACAGCCCTCAACCTCCTACTGATTCAAGCCTACTGCTCAATGCTACAGGGATCCAACAAACAGTGAAAAGACAATAAAAAACAGTCACTGGTTTCAAAAACAAAGCTAATGTGTAACTAAAGCATACAGGTGACAATTTAAGAGCCAGATATGTGTGTCAAAACAGTACAAAATTATATGTAAATAAAACATGTCACAAAACAAACATACAATTAATTGTAAATTCATTGTAAATTCATTGGTTTTCATGCTGAGAAGTGTTAATTAAAGAAAAAAAACAGTACTTCTCTGTCTAACTTGAAGGGAATAAACTAAGAGAAGGACCCAATTACAGAAAGCTTAAATGTTCATTGAAAAAAAAACCCAAACAACTTTAAAATCCAAAGCCAAAAGACAAAGTGGCAAACAAAAACAAAGACACTAATCAGACATAGGGTTAAATTAGCACAGTAGTGGGGCAGAGTTACAGCTGACACTTATGTGTGTGATGAAAAAGGAGGAAAATACAACAGCAGGGAGTAAAACTAATCTAGAAACACAGGGAACATGAAACGATGGAGACTGAATTATTGAAACACACACATAAGGTATACCAGAAGACATGGATCATCAGATAAAAGGAACACAAAGAAATCCTAACACGGAGAAACAAATTACATAACCTGTTTTTTTTTTTTTTTCTTATTTCCCCTCTAGAAATAAAATTATACATAAAAAAGAAACCTCAATTAGATTCATCTGGGAAAAAAGCAACACAACATTCAAACCTTTTATTGAGCCTCTTGAGGAGGAATAACATCTTACCATCCTAAATATTTAATATATTTTAGTCCATGAAAACGATATTCTGCAAAGAGATGACACACTGCCAAACTAAGATGAAGCAGCTGGAAGTTAGGCTTCCAGAAATCCTCTGGTTTGTGCAGATTTTGTGAAAAAAAGTTCATATATATATATATATATATATATATATATATATATATATATATATATATATATATGTGTGTGTGTGTGTGTGTGTGTATATATATATATATATATATATATATATATATATATATATATATATATATATATATATATATATATATATATATGTGTGTGTGTGTATATATATATATATATATATATATATATATATATATATATATATATATATATATATATATATATATATATATATCATTATTTGAGCATATGAATGTACTGTTTGTACAATACAAAACTGATTTATTTATTTTGTGGTTCTTTGTTATATTTGATTGATTTATGACTTCTATGAGAATACCATTTTTCAAGGTAAAAATTTTCAGTTAAAAAAAAAAAAAAAAAAAATCTTTGATAAACCTCGGCCCTGTTTAAAATAGTGAAGCTTAAGGAAGTCGGTGAGGAAGAGTCAAATTGAAGCTCATCCGTGATCCTGGGTGGATAGGGCCATTGATAGAGCCTGACAAAAAAATACATCATGTAATTAAAACAAACTAAAATCTCATGGTACAAACAAAATAAACAAACGATTGTTACAGTGGGACTGGTATGTGATAATGCTGGTTACAGGCAGAGTCTGTTTCACATTGGTGAGACAGATTGCAGCAGAGGGGATGGAGGATTTAATATGATACCCTTGAGACCCATTAGGGGCTTACTCTGCATACATACTGTTACCAAAGGTATGATGATGATGATGATGATGACTATGATGATTGTTAGAATGCATAACCTTAGTCGTGACACTGTTCTAGGAGAATGTCTTTTACACAAACGCAGAAATACAAAATTATAGATCTTTGATGTCGACAGCAAGGTTTACCTCACTGGCTATGTTTACATACAGTCAGTAACATTGTCTTGTGAATATTAGCAATAACCCGGTTGCAAACAGCCATGTAACCACCAATAACCCTTAAAAAAAAAAAAAAATCATAATATGCTCATATTCTGTTTTTTCAAAAACCTGAAAAATCACCCCTGGTTTCCTCCTGTTCCAATTTGGTCATGTGCATGTCTATCAGGATATTCCCATCCAAAGGAACATAAATTGTGTTCTGTCCACAAAGAATCTTGGTCTTTTGAGAACAGGAAGTCAACCATTCTGCTGCAGTTGTTGTTGTTATAGCTGTTGCTATGGATACAGTGAGAAGTAAGCAGAAATGACATTTGTGTCATGATATTCTCTGTGCGTAAACGTGTCACTCTGAATGTTTCAGAAACCGGAATATTGACCTTAACCTGAATACTGACCTTGTAAACATAGTCCCTGTCTGTGCTCTGTAACAGAACTGAGTAAAAACCTGATTTCAGGTGAAGTGTCATGTGACAGCTTGTTTTTACGATACTGTCTGAAAATCGTCAAAGCTTAGCTCCTTTACTCTGCTGATGGACTGAGGAAATATTTTTAAACTCCAGCCCTCAGCCAGGTTTCACCAGTAGATGACTCAGCCTTAATCTGTTTGTGAACGTACTTCTAACCTTTTAAGTTTGCCCTAAATTTGCATACATTTCCATCCACAGGCTCAAGAGAGCATCAAGATAATAAGAAGGAGGCTGAAAAGCTTTGGTCCGTTGGTTATCGTAATGAGCATGTGACAAGACAACCAGAATAATGCCAGGTGGGAGGCTCAGAACTAGATTTTCTCATCAGCAGTTTTCATTGGCTACAGGATGAACAGCTAATGAGTCATATGCCAATAAACAAAGTGAGTCCTGTCAGTCCAAAGTGGATCTGCATCATTAAAATCCATCCAGCCTCATTCAAAGACAAACCACTTTTAACATGGCTGTAAAATGTAAAAGAAATGAGTCATTTAAATATTATCCAAGCTCCCGTGAACGGCCTGTTCACCCTCTGCTGCTGTGATAGACCAAAATATTTTATGCATTCATCATCTGCTTCTATGTGTTTATCTCATTTCCAGAGCGCAAACTGAAACAGCACCTGCTGCGATGGCTGGTCATGCAAAAACAAGCCTGTGGGTCCACAAATACTGGAGTAGTAAATACATTTCAGTCACTTAAAAAAAGCTTTCAACGAGCTGATGTGGGAACACGTTTTATCCCTCTGCTGCAACAAATTACAGTACATTGGTGAATGCAGGAAATAAGTGGAACATTTGCTTTTTATGATATAATTGTGAGGTTTATCTTTGCTTGTCATCCAATTAAGGAGTAAAGGTCGGTAAAAGCCCACTGATTTGTTGTCCTTCAGAGTATGATGTAAACATTGTGTGTTGAAAAGAACATCCATGTGTTTTTTTAAAGTCACATGGAGGAGTGTTGATCTGAGCCAGGGTTCAACTTCAACATCCCTCTTATTTTAAAGTAACATACTGAGGTTTGTGTTTCAGGAAACTGAATATTTCTCAATCAAAAGTTTCCAACACCTCAAGATTTCTCTCTCTCTCTTCACTGGTTGTTTTCATTTTCATAATGCCACATTATTAAAGCCAGGATCGGTACCAGTATTGATTTGTGCTGAGAATCTGAAGCAAACACCTCTCAGAACCTGGAAGAGCAGCACAATTACTGAGACGACTCAGTTCATTTTCCTGTTGGAGAAATACTCAGGTGTGACATTTTCTAAACCTGATAAGATAAGGTAATCTCTGTTTATTTGATGCTATCATGCTAATATGGAACAAAATCTCTGCAGAATGCTTCCAGCACCTTGAAAATCCATGCATTAAAGACTGGTGGTGGTGGCTGGCTGGTGAGCGTGTATAGTGTGTATGAATAAGAATAAGTGAAGGGGTCTGTTTGGCATATCAGGTTTGTGTCCTCAATAAAGAGCATCATATTGTGGAATTAACATTAAAAGGGACATATCATGCTGATCCCTGATTTAATACTTACATATAATATAATAAATTTGAAAAGAAGACCTTTCACCCCCTGAATTTTCAAAAAATGAGATATTGTATTTTTTCTGATATCCTAGAACAAGATTTAATGCCTCTGAAAATAGGTCATTGACATTTAGCTTCGAGATTTCAACCTTCGTGAAGTCACGAGGATCCTTTCTTTTTATTGAAGTAATCTGATAAAGCAGCTCCTCCTCTGTGATGTCAGTTAGTCACACAACTGCCACCGAGGGATACACCCACCAAGAGCCGAGTATAACGGCGGTCATAACATAGTGACGAACTGACGGTAGAGGCGATCTTTAGACTACACTTTCAGCATGATGGATAAAACAGACAGAGAAAAGTGAAGGAGCAGGATGGAGCCCTGTTATAGAAATAGTTTATTGGTGAATTCTGCCTATATTTCCACGTATAACTATACATGTTACAGTACCGGTTTGACTCACCACACTGAAGCGTCCTGAGATGATCTGTGTCCAGGTGGATTTTCTTCCTCCTGAGCTGCAAAACCATCCGGGTCTGACTCGGGGTCCAATACAAAAGGACGTATCCTACACTCTTCCATTTTATTAGTGCTGTCAATGCCTTACAGTGAAGTTTTGGCAAACAGCAAACTCGCTCAGTCTGCTCCATTCAATATGGCGGTTTTGTAGATACTGCCATGCTGCAAAAACCGCCCCCTGGCTCTACCTGCTCAGCCCCTCTGATAGAACTGACCAATCAGAGCACAAAGGGCTGTGACGTTGTGAGGTTACTGGAGGTCATTCTCGAAACGGGGCATTTCAACGAGATCTTCAGAATGGCCTAAAATGAGGATATTGAGAACGCTATTGTGGGGCAATGAAGGAACTAAATGACTCGTACTGAGGGCAGAAATGCTTTACAGGCATCCTAGTCTGGCATAGTGAAAACTAGAAACAAGCATGATATGTCCCCTTTTAGACAATAAACATTTTAAGAAATGGCCTGTATTACCCCTGTTCCTCAAGTGCTCATTCAGTGCTAGTGCTTTCTGGTTTCGTACCACGTTTTTTCCTGAGAACTGGTTTGATTTTCCCTCAGCAGGGAGCCAAGTTGGAGTCACGTCAGTACATCACTGTGAAACGTCAGTACATCACTGCACACTGTAACAAACTTGGTGGGTTGTTATTGTTAGATAATGGGGATGTGTTACTGTTAAGATGAGTCATTGTGTGCTTGAGAATTACAAGGCTCAAGTGAATGCATCACCAGCAATGGGTGGTTCAGCAGTCAGCGTCTGAGTGTTGGGTGTGTTTTTCTGATCAGTATTGTGGGACATGTTTGAGTTACACAGAGTAGAGTTGTTTTGTTTTTTGGTGTGATAATGACCAACAGTCATTAGTGTTGAGTGTCCCAATAAACACAATGCAACTTAAACACACATAAACAAAACTTAACATAAAACTGGAAGTTTTAAATGAGAAACTCCAACAAAATAACAGACAGCTCATTCAGCTGCTTTCTTTCTAAAAAATGGCAGTTTACAAGTGCTGATCATTGGTCATGGTACCCACACCTCTGGCCCCTGCTGTAGTTGGTGCTTTGCTCTAGCTAAGCAAAGAGTTGGTGATTGCAAAGCACCAGTTTTTAGCACCCTGGAGCCAGTGTTTTATCTGTGGATGATTAACAATAACAATAACAGTGATAATTCAGGCACTGGCCTGGAACTAGCTCTAGCACCAGCTCTGTCAAAAAGGGGTGTATGAGGTCTGGCAAATTATTTTCATGAACTGTTCTGAACAAATTCACAGTGAATATCACACTAAGAACACATGCACACAAAGTATAGGAAAATAGTAAATTGGTGTCTGCATTGAAAGCCTTGATACATCATGACATGAGCCAAGAAAAGTCCAATACAGATTTATTTTATTTCCTCTCTCCACTTCGGCTGTGGTTCATTAAAGGTCCCATATTATGCAAAAACCACTTTATTAAGTCTTTTAATGAAACTTGTGGGTCTTTGGCTTTCCTCCCAGCCCACAAAATGTGATATTTAATGACAAAACCTGTACTTAGTGGTGCTTGTGAATGTAAAACCCTGACCTAAAACGAACTGTTTGGATTTTGGGGGTTTGCAGACATCAGCAATTCCCTTTTTTGACCAATCAGGAGCAAGTCTGACCTGATTGGTCCATCCGATGCTGTGTGCTGTGGAGCAGATGTAAGAGCTTTTATTCAGTGTCCCCCCTGTCTCTGTGTTAGCTTCAGGATGCTAACTTTAGCTGCAGTTAGCCTGTTGTTTTATCCTGTAATGTTACGGTAAACGAGCTTCGCTGTTTTCTAAATATTGTGCACTCAGGGCTTGTGGCGCCTCTCTCAGTGACGCAGAAGAGCGGGGCGGTATCAGCAGTGGCTCATTTACATATGAAGGTCACGCACACTAAATCAGAGCGTTCTGAACAGAGGGGCTATGAGAACCTGGAAACAATGCTGCTGTGCTTGATTTATTGGCTTTTTGGACCAAAACATGTTACTACCATTTCATGAAGATATCAATGATCCATATTAAACTGAAAACAAGGAGCATAATATGGGACCTTTAAGGCCATGCTTGGACTCTCCCATCCCTTTGCTCCTGAGCTTTTTATCCCCTTATTAGCCAGGATCTTTGGCAGTGCTTTGCTGGCTCCTCCAATATCTAGACTAAAAACTAAAGGTGACAGTGCTTTTGCTGTTAGAACAGCCTGACCTTATTCAAAAGCTTTTGTTTTAAGATTTAGTTACAATTTTTAATATTCTAATTGCCTTTCTGCTCTTGTTACGTTTTTATTGTTTTGTGAAGCACTTTCTTGCCTTTTTAAAAAGTGCTATACAAATAAGACACATTCAAACCCAAACAGAGATTTTTTTGGCTGGAAATGTTATATTCTGTATTTTCATCAATGGTTTTACTGAGTGACGTCACTGACTCAGTCAGCACACGTCCCCTCTGAACGCTCTGCTCAGCGAGCTGCAGAGCTGTGCTGGAGCTCAGCTTTCAGTGCACTCAGTTTGATTTCCATTCATCAGACTTGATTGGCACCATGTGACATTATATTACATGTGTCAGAAAAAACAGTAGTTGAACCTGCTCTGCTGTGCAGTGTGCAGTGTGCAGTATGCAGTGTGCAGTGTTGGTCTCAGATACTGCTGTTTGAGTATGTGCACTACATTCACAGTAAACACCCTCATTAAACGTGATGACTGGATGTTATAATAACTGTTTTTATCCATTGTTTCATATCTGATGATGTGATGTTTGAGTGTATGCTGCAGCACATAGCATCTATAGTTCATTCCTTCATATCACGGCATGCCTTTGCAGCATTTGTGCACAGTGGTGTGTAAACCTGTAAGTCAGCGTGTGTGTGTGTGTGTGTGAGCTGCAGTGTTTCCTCCTCTTACCTGCAGTCCTTTCATGCTCTCATATTACCGCTCCTCTATCTATTATCTCTTTTCCCTCTCAACACCTCCTCTCCCTCCCTGCCTCATCCTTTTTCTCTCTCTCCCTCTAGCTTGCCAAGCCAGCCGGTGTTGACGATGCACTAGCTGTTGAAAGAGAGCGTGTATGTTCGTGTGTGTGTGTGTGTGTGTGTGTGTGTGTGAGCCTGTGTGCGTGCTGTTGACAGAGCTGAGAGATTTAATTGACACCCACAGAGAGAATTATACAAGCTTCCAAATGCTCTCTATCTGTGTGTGTGTGTGCTTGTGTGTGTGTTGAAGTTTTTCTGCTACTGTGTGTGTGTTTGTGAATGCTGATGCCCACCCATGAAATCTGTGTGCGTGTGAGCAGGGTCCCTGAGTGTGTGTGTGTATGTGTGTGTGTGGAGTGTTTTTCTCAGTGTTTCTACAGAGGCAGTTCACATTCCCGATACACTCCTGTCCTCCAGTGCTCTCCTCCTTCTTCCTCTCCACTCCTCCATCTCATCTTTAATTCTTGTTTGCTGTGCTCTCTTTTATCATCCTCTCGTGGTGTTAGCTGGTGCTCTAACGCGCCCTGTAATGAAGATCTTTAATCTATTGTCTTTTTTACCACATGCTGTAATACAAACTCTGGGAATTACAACATGCACCCTGCAAGCTGTTATCTTCCTACTTCCTCTCTTTCTGATCTGATTTGCGTCTGCATTCATGGTGTTGCTTAACTTGTGTGAATGCGCCGATGCTTGTGTTATTGTTTGAGGAGCGTTACAGAATGAGTGTGTCTCATATGCATCAAAGGAGCAATTATGAATCATGAAATTATGACAGAATGTTTCATGCCTCCTCAGGTTTTTTAGTGTTTTTAACATCTTTTTCAAACCTTCGAGGGGTTTCCATGTTTTGGTTTGGACAGACCTTACTCATCATAGCAGTGATTTCACTCCCCAGTGTTCTCACAAGTGAAGGAACAAAACCTGCTCAGTACCAGATTTCAAACAAAGCCAACAACTGCCTGTTAAATGAAGTGAAGTACGAAGCAATGGATCCATTGTGCCATTACCGTCTCAGGGGCTCAAATACAGTTTTACAGCGTTTCTCTTTTACTTTGCAATTCAATTCTATTTGTGTCAAATGTCATGATTTAACCAGTCATAAAATCGTGAAGCAAGTCAGGGCAAAATCCCAGGATATATTTCTTCCCTTTCAACCCTGGAGACAAGAAACCTCAACCTCTGTTTGTTCGTTGGACTTTGCGCAATGTGCTGTTCCTAAAGTCAGAACCTTTGAGGTATGTATCAAACTACTCTCTGATTTTATATTGTAAACTTAGTCAGCCTGAATGTTTTTAAGCCCTTAGTAAAAAAAAAAGTATGGATCTTTTATTGTTGTGTTTCTTTTTTGTTTTGGTGTTCAATCATTGTGTTGCAGCCTTATGGCTAAAATACACCAGGTGTGTCTGCAGTGTGTCTCCATTCTGTTATGGCAAATTAATCAAATAGGTTTCCATTAAAATCAATGTGTCAACTTACACTGGATCTGTTCTGTCGCAGTACGTCTTTGTGGCTGGTCCGTCATGTTGCAGGTAATATGCAGCCATCCTATATTTGACAGACATGGAGCTGTGACGCATAAATTCAGCATATAGGGCATGTCGAGCAGTACAGGAAGTCGTGACCGGAAACTACCTTAAAACACCCAGGGACTTTCAAAATAAAACAGTCCGAGTCAAATCAGTTCATAATTAGCTCAACTATGATGATAAATGGACATAATAAGTGGAGCCAGAAAAAGAGTCAACAGGTTTGAGGTTTTACAGCCCAACATAAATAAAGAGAGACTTATCAATGGAGAGGGAAGAGAGGAACTTCTTGATATGTGACTCCAGCTGTCTGTCAGTCATACAGCTTGTTGGACTGAACACGCAGCCGATGTCAGGTAACAAATATAGTCAAGACCAAGCGGCAACCTCCGGTCTCAGAATATGAGACAATGCTGAAGTGCTAAATCTGCTGTTTCTGGAGTGTTCGCTTAAGGCTGGCTCCGGAAGTAGCAGAAGTCACATACACACCAAGCCAAAAAAAGCTGTTTTCAAAGCAGAAATGAACCTTTTTACAGCCTGGTTCAAAAAACGTCTCCTGTCTGAGTCGCTAATTTTACTATCAGCACTTAATGTAAGGGGGGTGAATTATTTTCTAACGTGGCCGTTCAGAGGATATTAACATTGTGAGCTCCCCCACGTGACGGCCGGCGCCCTATGGCTGTAGGCGAAGCCCTTGCCACTACTAATAAAGCCGTGTTAGCCGATGTGCTTCATTTTCTATTTCAGAAACAGATGGGTGACGTCGGTGAGACTACGTCCATGTTTTATACAGTCTATGGTCAAGACCCAACAGAATGGAGTCGCACTGCAGATGTATAGTGTATTTCAGGTGTTTTTTGTTCATTGATAATGGGACTAACCTGAATAATAAGGGTTAATAGAATAAGTTAAACTTCTGTTTTGTCACGTTAGAAAACTTTACCTCTTCTTTGAAGTGCACCTTAGAAGTTATTGTTTAACTTGATCATGGTTGAATTTGTATCTATCCATTGTAAGTTGAATTGTATCACTGTATCATATTTTTTAGATGACAATGTCAAGCAGCAGTTTTTAATGTTGATAAATGAAGTCAATGCAAAAGTTCAGCTTCTGGAGAGTCCACTGAAGGCGGTGAGATAACTATGGATATGGCTGACTGGACTGTCACAGGCACAGTTGCCGTTAGCGGGGAGACACCAGATGTGTCTCTGATTTGACTTCACACTGTTGTGTGTTGACCATGTATGGCAACTGACACAGCTGTGTGTTCAGTCTAACACATTGCAGGACCACCAGACAGCTGTAGCTGCGAGACTGAGGAGTTCCTGTGCTTCCAGCTCCAATGATATGTCTCTCTTTATTCATGTTGGACTGTAAAACCTCAAACCTGTTGACTCCTGGCAAGGCAATGCTCATCATGTCTGTCTGCCAAAAGGGAGTATAACATTAAAGTAGGACTAAAGTGTTGGTGACAGTCACAATATGCCACTATTGTGCTTTTCTAGTTTTTTTTTTTTTCTTTGCTTTTCTTTTTTTTTAAATCCCAAACTTAGAGGGAGTTATTTGTGTTTTATTTTGGACTTAATTGTAGAGGTACTGTGCTGTCTGTTCAAAATGATCTGTCACTGTGAATTGATATTTTATGTATCAAAAGCACTAGTAGTATTGGTAATCGGTATTGGAGAGCACTTAAGAGTGAGTTCTCACACTGGTATCCGTCTAAAAAAAAATGGTATTGAACGTTCCTACTCTTTGTCTTTGTATGTCGTAGAAACCCCTGAATCTTCATCAAAACGTCCATAGTTAAAAGTCTTCCAAAGTCGTCATATCTCCCTGAGATCTTAGCGAGACTTGCTGAAATGATGAGGTCATCTTAATAATTTCTAAATTGTGCATTACACATTGGAGGGTCTTAAACACAAAGGTCTGCCCCTCCCCTGACAGGCCTCCAATGGGCTGGCCAATCAGAGAGAAGGGGGGTTGTGGAGTGAGGGGTCTTAAAAAGACAGCAGCTAAAACAGTGTTTTAGTCAGGGTCTCACCAGTCTGAGGTAACCAAAAAAAAAATTTGAGCTGTGAATCATGTAAAGCTACTACGGGAGTACCAGAAGCCCAGTATAATGCTTAGGAAAAAAAATGACATAACCATCTCCATCTGTGTATGCATTGAATGTGATTCAGCCAGACAAAAATGATCTACACTAAAACTGAGCATATGTTTAATCCTCCTCTTTATCTCTCAGCTGACGCCCCGTTGCCTTTTACAGCCCAGGGAAAGCACTTTCATGCCTGATTAAATTAACATTATCGTCGGTGTGTATTTTATCCTCCAATAAGTATATGATGTGGCAAAATCAATAAGCGTTTTTGACCTTAGGTAATCCTGTGGCTATGTGTTTGCTCAAGGATGTGTTTGCTTAAGTCTATATGCAGGAACACACACACGTGATGGTGTCCCCCTGTGTTTGTGTTCCTTCATTAAAGGATTGCGTTCGTCGTCTCTGTACAGTCTGAATATTTATGTACATATCCGTCAAGATCCTGTCAAAAGAGAGACGATGAATGGACATCTGCAGGACAAAACACTGAGTCATCTGCATGAGCCATCACTAATTCTTTGTGCGTGTGAGTGTGTTTGAATCTGACTTTCAGAGTGTGTGTGTGTACGTGTGTGCCATGCAATTAAAGGATTAAAAATAATGAATTTATAAAAGATCTAAAGGAAGTCAGCCATGTTGCTGTAATGTGATTGAAAATGAGGATATATAATTGGTCGCCTCAAAGAAAGCAATTTCTCTACGTGTACATGCGGATGAATCACATCAGTAGAGGGAGTGTGTGTGAGAGGGAGTGTGTGTGTTTGAGGAGAGATATGCAGAGCGCATGTGGAGGCACCGGGTACAGTACTGATACAGATCATGAATTAATCTTCAGAATTCAGGAGTGTGATACTGTATGTGAGCTATCAAATGACAAATTTCCATATAAATTAATGTTGTGCACTTGGCCTGACAGAGAAGCCGTAGTGGTTCATTGTGATGCACGTTAGACTGTATTGACATTCTCCACTCAGTGAGAATGACGGTAGCTCCTCTCAGCCATGTGTGTTGGTATTTATAGAGGCAGATCGCTGTGACCTCAGCTTCCTATGGATCCACTTCAGCAGTGATCTGAGCCATAAGTCAGAGCGCTCTTTAAACACAGGGAGGATGCTTTCTTTCTTATGTATTATTTCGTTAGAAGAGCTGAGATCAAAGAAAGAAAAAACAGGAGAAAAAAACAACTCACCCTAGCACACGTCATCATACATTCATTTACTCCTGAACTACAAACCTTAAACACAAACAAGTTGTCACAAAAGACAATTAAAAAATTGTATTTAAAGGGGCTGTGAGGAGTTTCTAAGTGATCTTAAAAAAGTCTTCCTTCTAGATATATGCCTGATCGTAATCCACACTTTAAAATGCAATTATCAGCATCATTAAAGATTATTTCGAAATGCTACTTTCTTAGCTTCCTGATCAGGTCGAGCAGGACTGGATTGATTAGTGACACATCCAAGTTTCTATGACAACACCACGCTGGCTGACAAAGTTTAGTAGTGAGAAGAGAGATCTGTGTTTTGAGCCTGACTGTCGGACAGAAATGGTCAGAAGAGCAGAAGAAAGCTAAATGGAAGAGTGACAGAGCATGGCCTAAAAGCTAAAATACAGGCTAAAGGCTAAAGCATGAGCTAAACTGTTTGATAACATGTGTTCCAACCCACAGTCAGCAGTTATTCTGAAATGGTCTGTTCAAACTTGAGAGTCTATCAATAAAATGAAGAGTGAGGTTTTGTTAGCTCTGATTAGTAGATGACTGGCAGGACACAACCAGGATTCACTAACGTTACACATTACAGACATGTCTCAGAGTTAGGGATGGGTACTGAATTAGGTACTTTTACAGGTGCTGACCGAATTCTGTCAAAAGTACTGATTACCGATTAATGTAAAATCAAAAGGTACCATGTTTAGGTACCTAAATGCATCCTTGTGACAGTGAGGGAGTGGAAGAGTAGGAGATTGTCCATGCTGGACATGAACACAGCATTGCAAGGTTATATATTGAAGAATAAATATGTTAAATTGAAAAAAAAGTGCTGAATTATCAAACAAATTTATATTTTTTACCACATAAACACAAAAAAGTGCAGAAAATTGGTACCGTTGAGTACCGGTACTGGTTGCCAGGTACCGGGCATTGGTACTGTATCGTTTCAAATGTGAAAGGTACCCATCCCTACTCAGAGTAATGTCTCAGTGGCTGTCAGCAGCTCTAAATATAGCCAGCTACTAAACCATGGTATCATGCTTCAGACAACAGCGCTACTTAATTGTTGATAAATACCTTACCTCGTCATGTTGCATCCAGTAAAAAGTTGCCTTGAAGAAAGAAAATTAGTCCTGATCTGATCTCCTTTCATTTCCAAAACAAACAAGCACCTTGTTCAAAGTCACGTCTTTATGACAGTGTGAGTGAGACTCCTGGCCAAAAGGTGGTGCTACGGTCCAATTAAAACAAATTCTCCTTACGGCATGTTTAAAAGAGCAAACATCTATATATTTTTACAGTTAAAAAAAAGACCCTCAAATACTAATGCCGTAATTACACAATAATTTAGCTTGAAACAAACAAACAAACAAAAAATAATTTGGAACCAAATGAAAGTGTTAATCCAAGATCACGTTATTCATGGTCATTCAGCTTCTTTATTGCCCCTGAAGAAGATGACACTCCCCAACCCCCTGGGTAACTTCCTTTTAACTTTCATACTTTATTTTTTTCTAAGTCATTTTCATGCCTTTATAGAGTCAGAGGAGGGCAGTGGATGGAGTAGGAAAGGGGGTGAGAGTGGGGAGAGATAAGTGGGAAACAGGCCACAGGCTGGACTGGAACCAGGGCCACCCGCTCCAGGGCAAACCTCATGGGGCGCAACCTAGACCTCTAGGCCATCTGTGCCCCATATCTTTAATACATGGTTTGATTTTCCTGTTTTGTTACTGCCAATCCACTTCGCTCCATCCCAGCACTGGATCCGAGGGGTTTCCATTCAAGTCAATGTGTCAACTCACAGTGGACCCACACCATTGCAGTCCAGCTGCACCCCTGCTCCGGCAGGTTGCAGCAGATATGCAAGCTTCCGATTTCTAAATTTGTTATTTAGCTTGACTACAAACACAAACCTACATAGTGAGCAGAGCTGGGCCAGGAGTCAACAGGTTTGAGGTTTTGCAGCCCAACATGAATGAAGAGAGGCTTATTCGTGGAGTGGGAAGCATGGACACTCAGTCTCCTGACTCCAGCTGTCAGGCAGCCCCGAAACTTGCAAGACTGAACACACAGCTAGTGTGAGTTGATGAATGAGAGTCTGGTGAATACTGGTGTATTCTTGAGGTTTAGGCTTTTATTTTGAAGGCAGGGTTTGCCACTCATCTGCAGGACACAGAATTTAAACACATCCTGGTAAACAAGTGCTCTCTCCAACTGTGCTGCTGGACAGGATTCTGCTCCACAGAGACAGTCAGGCTCCAGCAGCATCTTAGTCTGCTTTCACATCTGTGCTCCATAGTTGTGTCTGTTACTTGACAATTGTGAGCCGTATACTCACTTCGTTACCAAGTTGTTCACAGATCTGCAGCCTGATGTGATTTAAAACTAGTGATCTGGTTGTTTCTGGTGTTGCCTTTGCGGTAAGAACGTATCACCACTGTAAAGGTTTCTGACCAATCAGATTCAAGTACTAAACACAACTTGGTGATACAAGAATGATGAAGATCAGAGAAGAATTATATGCACAGACTGTGATAAATTATACACGTCTCTGATGTTATCAGCAAATTAAAGAACCATGGTCCTGAAAGTATCATTACCTCTGGGTGTGCAGTTTTTTTTATTATTGCATTGCATTTTTTTAAAATAATAATAATAATAATAATAATTTTCATTATTTACATTATTATTACAACCTCTTCTCTCAACACATTTAAGTCCAGACAACAAACATTCCTCTTTTATTCTGCATACTACTTTTTGATTACCAATTCAAATTATTTAAACACAGATTGATTTTATTTATTTATTTTTCTTAATTTAAAAAAAGTGTTTTATGTGAATATTTTGACTAGGTTCATTTATTTTTCACAACCACAGTATTATCTGTTAAATAACAAAAATAAATAAATTTTTATTTTATTTTTTTTATCATTATTTCATTACTATTATCAATATTTATCATTGTTTTATTAATTAGATAAAAAGAATGAATTAATTATATAATTTATGAATTTATAAAGTAATGACATGAAGTGGAGAATGGAAGATTACGATTAAAAAAAAAGGTGGGTAGATGAGGCAAAGAGGAGACAGGACAAAAAGGAAGTGGAAATACCTCACATTACTTTTTTAAATGCTTTTCCTTAATTATATATTTCCATAATGCTATTGATGTAAGTTTTTTTCCACAGCTGCCTTTTATTGAAGAATTTCATTAAATACTCTTAACATGTGTTTTATTGATCTCTGTTGTACTACTTTCTTGACTTGTGTGAAGCATGATGAATTCACTTTTAGCTGAAATGTGTGATGTAAATAAACATACACCCTTTGATGACTTACTTTAATCATACATCTGAAGTTTTCTCCAAAGGATTAGATTCAGTGATGCTGACACTTCATCAATCCAAAAGTACAAAAAATGTGAATTGTGATGTAAGATACCAGCAATCTGAGAATGTTTTATGCAACAAAACTACTGGATCCAGAAGAAAGATGGTTTTAAAAATTGTATACCTCAAGGAAAACTCTGTGTTCTGACATATCATAACTTCATTCAGTTGGAATAATTCAGCCTCTCATGCAGTGGTGCAGCATGAAACCCTGTTGGTTTCTCAGATCAAAGTCCTGTTTGTTTTACTTACATGATCAGCTGAACCACCTTCAAACAACATCGTCTGCTTCTCACTGCCGCATCCCATGACTTCCCTATGCTTTCCTTTAGTCCTAATTAAAACTGCTACCGGGTAAAGTCCCTTTATGTCAACAAGGGTGTTTCCAGTCACTGGTGGATTCAAATATTCGACCTGAATAGCACGAGGGTATTAAATATAAATTACTCACACAGTACTCTTTCAATAGATGGCTACAGATAAATCCTACACTTATCCTTTAATGTGTACAGATCCAAATGAAAATAAAATAAAGAGGTCATCTAGTTTCCTTCTGTTGGTTAAACGATGAATAAGCGTTGGTCTTTCTTTGTTTATAGCTTGATGCAGCTGGAAATGTTAAGAGCAGGCAGGATGAGTTGGGGTGATGGAGTAGGACCCATTCAGTGCCCATTTATCAGCTGAAAGTGATCAATCACCAGGCTTTTAACAGCAACCAGGGACTAAAAGTTTGATTATGTTCATCGTTTGTTTTCACAGCAGATGACGCTTAAGAGCATTAGGCTCTGTCAACAAACAGTTGGCTTTTGGCTTTGTTAGCAAGCTAACCAGCCAGCATATCAACTAAGCAATGCAACCAATATTGACTGCCAGCCACAGCAAATGTTTACAAGTGCCAGTTTATAAATATGTGGATTAACCAGAAAAACTTGACACAGCTCTCTTAAGCAAAGGAAATGCATGGATAATTCAAGAGCACATAAAGAATCAAAGTTTTCAGAACAAGCCAAAGTTCAGAATGAAACTGCTAGATGTAACATAAAGTAGATTGTATAAGTGTATATTGTAGGCTTGTTTAAGTAAGTTTTGAATATTAAAAAAACAGCCTTTGTCATCTGTCAAACTTTAAGCTCAGATGAAAAGTTATTCAACATTTACAGACTCATCAGGATCAATATCCTTGATGAAGAGAGCTGCCAGGTTGATGTAATACTTCCACTTCTAATACAACACCAACAATGACTAATAGTGATATTAATAATAACATGGGTTGCTGTCAGACTTGTATGGCATGCACCTACTGAAACCTTGTGCAAACATAACACTTTTTATTATTACTATTATTATTCAGGGTGTTAGCATGCTAAAATTAAACAAGCTCAACTCAACTTCTCGAAATCTGACAAAAGTTTTAATTGGTCCAAATTCCTTCACTTCTACAGCCAAAGACTTTCACCTCTCCTTTCAAAACTCCACCCTCTCACCTTCTTCCCACTGCCATATCCTTGGAGTCATCTTTGACAGCAGCTCACCTTCTCACATTACATCAAAGGAGTCACAAAAACAGCCTTCCTCCATCTGAAGAACATGTCACGCCTTTGCCCCTCACTTTCCTTCCCTGCAGCTGAAATCCTCATCCACGCCATCATCTCATCATGCACTGATTATTGTAGCAGCATCCTTTTTGGCAAAACCACAAAACTCCTCAATAAGCTTCAATACATTCAAAACTCTACCCCCCACCTCCTCACTCCTACCAGTTCCCGTGAGCAAATCACCCCCATTCTTCAAGATCTCCACTGGCTTCCTGTCCCATACTGCATCAAGTTCAAAATCTTACTTCTTACCCACAAAGCACTCCACACCCAGGCTTCCTCATACCTTACAACCATGCTCTGCCCTACACCCCTTCCTGCAACCTTCCACTCCTCAGTCACAAACCTCCTGACCAAGCACCAAACCTGGGGGGACAGAGCCTTCTCTGTCCCTGCCTCCTCCCTTTGGAACTCACTCCCACACAAACATCTCAATGATACTGCTGACCCTTGTGCCTTCAAGACAAAACTTAAAACTCACCTATTCCGCATCGCTTTTGACTTAGAGAAACATATCCCAGTCCTGACTTTGCTTTTCACATGCACCCTTTAACTGTTTTTGTCTTTTTTTTTTCTACACGTATTTTAATGTTATTTCATTATTTTTTATATTTGTATGTGTTTTTAACTCACTCTTTATCTTTGTTAACCTTGGAAAGAGTCTTTGAGTTTTTGAAAGCGCTCTTTAAAATATTATTATTATTATTATTATTATTATTATTATTATTATTATTATTATTATCATTATTATAATTATTATTACATTATTAAAACAGCATGTAGCTAAGCCTAACCTCACTGTGTAAAATACACATATATGTATATATATGTATATATATATATATATATATATATATATATATATATATATATATATATATATATATATATATATATATATATATATATATATATATTAGGGCTGGGCAACGATTAAAACTTTTAATCGTAATTAATCGCATGATTTCCCTGATTAATCATAATTAATCGCATTGTGAAAGTGCCATAACATCTGTCATGCAAACACTAAGTCAGTACTTGTTATACAGTAATAGTTTAATCACATATTCAGTGCAAATCAAATTTACAAAATGTAAATACAAAATTAAAGCTTATTGCCACTGTCAGAGCATTAAAGTGATACTCCGGGATGGAACAAGTTGGGTCCTATCTCAAGGGTTAGGGCAGAAATTACCCCTACAGCAGTGTTTTTGTGCAGCAGAAGCCCAGGGCACTCGCATCAAATACCCAGGGCCATATTTTACTTGACCAAAAACACAAAAAACTAACTCCCACCGAAAAACTCTGATATCGGTCTGCATTCATGCTTTATTTAGAGAATTTTCAGCGCGTTGCTTTCACACAAAAAAAACGCTAAATAAGGCTCTAAGTTCTCATCGTGTCTCTTCATCCTGGCAGACTACCTGCGTTTGTTTATATCTGATACACTAAGCGGCAAGCGCCTTTAAAGGGCAACTCTGGTTTTTTGACACCTGGACCTTATTTATAGGTGTGTGCATGCTCATATACTCACTCAGACAAACATCGTGCAGCTCGGAGTCCTTCAGAAGTTATTTAGATCCAGCTGATTTTAGCCGTACTTAGCGGGGGCCACGGCAAGGGAGCTTCAGAGCAGGACATAATCTCTGCAAAATCGCTCATTTCGGCTATATTTTTTCATCCATTGCTATCCATCGTTATCACAAACACACTCCTCTTCTGTTGCCATAGGCGAACACTGTCCACAAGCGCACCACCAGTTCGCACTGAGTCGTGGACGTGCTCCTGTTAGTTGTTCTCGAACCAGCTCTTGTCTCTCTCCCTCTGCATCCTTCTTTCATGGAGCTCCTCGTCCGTGTACTCAGGCTCAAACCGGTAAGGACAACCATCAAACTCAAAGTCGTAGTCTGAAGACGGTAGACGAGCTGACTTTATGATAACACTGGCGATGGATGAAAAAATATAGCCGAAATGCCCCTCTTCTCCATGCTTGTTTTGGTTACTCATCGTGTTTTTCCGCCAATTTCACTTCCGGTCAGCGACAGACATTTACAAAATAAAAGCATGTGAGCAACATGCACTAACGTGCGATAAAATATTTAACGGCGTTAATAGATTGACGGGTTAACGCAAAATTAACATGTTAACTTGCCCAGCATATATATATATATATATATATATATATATAATAAAACTTATTATTATTATTATTATTTATTAAATTATTATAATAAAAATTAGCATGCAGCGAAGCCCAACCTCACTAAAACTGTGAAATTTCCTAAAGGGGAAAAAAGAAACACAGTCACCAACAAGTTAAGCAATATATACACTTTCCCTCTGGCTCTTGACTCTTCCTTTTTTCTCTTTGTGTTGGACTTTAAAATATTTTTGCACTGAGAATTTTTTTTCTTCAACAGAAAATCTTTTTTTATCATTTGGTCCTTGAACATAGTTTGTGCTTTACTTGTTCTGTACTCAACTGCAGTAAAATAAACTCGCATCAAGAGGAACGAATTGTTCCTACAATCAATTTTATTGAATGTTTGTGGAGGAAGTAATAAAAGGAAACTTTAAAATCTCATTTAACCTTGAAAAGAGCAATTGATAACTTGCAGCATGAAAATGTTACTGTTCATGACAGCTGTTACAGATGGTCTTTAGTCCACAGTTTTTGTCTCCTAAGTTCCTCTTGGTCAACAGAAATAGTCTTTAAACACAGATAAGGAATAGGATCTCTAAACTTAAGAAACAGATTTCTGAAGGACGTAAGCAGGATGTTGAGTAACAGGACATAAACTGATGATATCATGCACAGACACTTCTTGGAGTTGGTCCGTCACAGTGAATTAGTGACAGATTCCTGTTGGCTCCCACTATTTCAATTTCAGATAATCCATCCAAATGAGTTATATATGAACTCCGGGCTAGCAGCTGTACTAAGTGTCCCCATGTGCCAAATAAGTCATTATCGGTGCAGTCGGTGTCACAGCATTTCCATTATTAGCTCCCTGCATGTAGAGAAGCTTCAGGGTTTGTCTTTTTGACACTGTGACAATGAGAACAGTCAGTCAAAAACTTATTCAACCTTTTTAGTGACTAAACTGAAAGAGAGTTTTATGACAGCTTTAAATGAAGTAACAGAGCCACTGTCAGGAATGTTACATTTAATTGGGCAAGAAATGCACACAGTTTCTAATGTCCTCTGTTTGTGTGGGCAATCCTGCTGGAATTATAAGGAATATATTAAGACTGCAAAGTTTGACAAATCAATTTAAAGTTTAATTTGAAGGTAATATTTCACATTTGATCACAAATCGAGATCTGTCTGAATTTGAACTGCTGTTTCAAGCTAATCTTTATTTTCTGCTCCATGCAGCTCTTTCATCTGCCTCTCACTGGCTCTTGAAGAGGCCTTTGGCTTTAGCACCTCTCTGCAGTACAGCATCTAAAATTATAACTCTCAAAGTGGGCCAAAGAGATTTAGATTCCACTGCACTGATGTGTAGGTGCCCTGGTGCTGAGGTAGAAAGTCTTCATGTTGTGCTTCATGTATTGTGAGTCTGTTTCATGAAAATCTGCAAGGATTACGATCGCAGCAGGTGTGCTTTGGATTCTTGATGGTTCACCTGTCACTTTGCAGTTTAATTCTGTCGTTATTGTCTTCACTTTTAGCAGCAAGAGCAGTTTTTGGAGCAGCGAGAACCTTTAGCAGGAGAACAGAAGTGTTGTGTTTGTCTGACTGTCAGAAATGCTGCATTCACTCCTCTGTCTGATTACAGTCAGCCAGCAGGCACCAAGGCATGAAATGGAACTCTGTTGTTGCCACAGTCCACTTGGTTTGAAAAGGGAACACAGAGTGTTAAATGTATTCAACTTTAGCTGAAAATAGCATGATTTGTTTCGTTGATTACAAAAAGACGGGGTATTAAACTCTACAAATGCTGGAATTGGAATTCATTGACGTGTTTTAATAAAAATGTTACACTGCAATTCATAAAAAAACAAACACACTCAGACAAAAGTGTTGGTACCCTACTGTTAAACAGAAACACTGACAATTGTCACTTAAATCACTTGAAACTGATAAAGGTAATGATGAATAAAAACATTACTGGAAATATAGCTATGAAAATCAGACGTTGTTTCTGAATTGTGGTTTGAAAAGACTGTGAATGTTTCTAAGTGATCTAGGAAAAGTCCGCCTTCTATATTGCCTGATTGTAATCCACACTTTAAAATGAGATTATAAGGCACCAATTTTGAAATGCTACTTCCTAGATTCATGGTTTAGTTGAACAGGACTGAATTGATTTAAGTCACGTCCAAGTCTCTATGACAACACCGCACCAACTGACAAAGTTTAGAAGAGAAAAGAGAAATCTGTGCCTTTCTCTGCTGAAAACAATTTCTGTGATTAATTTTGTAGTGATGGTGGACACTGGAGCCTGACTGTCAGACAGAAAAAGGACAGAAGAGCAGAAGAAAGATAAACAGGAGAGAGATACAGCCAAGCTAAAGGCTAACACATGTGCTCAACTGTTTGTGCTGATGTTGATTCTAACCCACAGTCAGCAGTTATTCTGCAGTGGTCTGTTCAAACTTGAGAGTCTATCAGTAAAATAAAGAGTGAGGTTATGTTAGCTTTGCTTGGTAGATGACTGGCAGAACATAGCTAACCAGGATTTACTAATGTTACACATTATGGACATGTCTTAGACCACCGGGCTGAGAGTAACGCTAAATGTAGCTGGCTGTTGCGTTGTCACGTTTCAAACAATAGTGCTTACTGTTGATGAATGCCTTATCGTTTAGCGTCATATCTGGAAAAAAAAGTTGACTTGAACAAAGAAAAGTAGTGTTAAAAACAAAATCAGATCTCCATTTGTTTCCAGAACAAACACACCTTGTTAAGAGCCGCGGTTTCAGAACTGTGTTTGCACCTCGGGCTAAAAGGTGGCCCTTCAATCACCTATAAACAGATCATCTTCAAAGTCTCTTTAACAGAATTATTCTAAAGTTTTAAGTTTTTTCAGTGACCACTGAGTTTCTCTTTCTTCAAAGGAAGGTTACCAACAAATTTGTCCACGTTTGCAACATCAAATCATTCATTCATTCTTCCCAGCTGTCATTGGGCGAGAGGTGGAGTACACCCTGGGCTGGTCGCCAGCCAATCACAGGGCTGACACAGACACTGACAAACATTCACTCACATACTCACAATTCACCACATATAATTACAAACACATTTCAGGAAAGCCAAACAAACGCCAGCACTTAATAATAAAACACAAAGTAGATTAAACAGTACACTCAGTAATGAGGGTCTATTGGAAATGTGCCCAAATGGGCTGATGATCCTGATGGTTAAGCTAAGTGCTGATAAATTTCAAGCTAATTTGAAAGTTGAAATTGCAGGAGTTAATCATTTCTGCATTAGTTGACTGTGTAGCCTCTTTTTTTTTTTTTTTTTTTTGAGAATTATAACTTCAGAGACTAAAAAAAAAATCTGTATGTATTTAAGTGGAAGCTTACACACAAACCCTGCAGCCTCCCACACGCCCCATTGTTACCATTATCACATCAGAAGGGCTCTGTTAGCAAAGACTTGAGATAAAACATATTGTGGCGGACAGAACAAACTTAAGTTTTTATTGTAAGAGTGTATCTGTAACTCCATGAAAAAACCCCAAACAAAAGGAGAAGCTGGCCTTTTTTTGTTTTTTTTTGTGTGTAGACTATGTATACCAATGAAATCACTGAACTTCTGTATTTTCCGGCCACTTTTTCTCTTTCTGGGACTCTTTTTTCTTGCTCAAGGCTAATCCCCAGCTCTGACTGTGGAACCAGGTCAAACAGAACAGGCATCCCCATGCTTTATGGTGTATAGCTTTGTGAGTGACACATCCCCTTCCACACTGTCAGTGCATTAATATCTATTATGGACTGTCCGTCCTCCAGCAATGTCTCCAAAGTAGGTGAGAAAGTAAGTCAAGTTTTTACTCTATTCAAAAGCAGAGGTCAAAAAGTGCCTCGTGATAAAATATTGAAGTGCAAAACAAAAAGTTCTTTTGCTTTTAGTTTCTGCAGGAGATTGTTCTAAATATGCTTCAAAAGGGCAGACCCAAACCAGGTTTTAGTCTGGTACAAGACTTAATCACAGACTAGGTAACACATGGGGTTAGATTCCACTGCAATGTCACTGATTTAGTTTTGAAGCCCAGGTGTAGATGGGGCTGTATTGGAAAAAGTTAAAGTCAACAAAGTTTTATTCAGTTTTTTGTCCTGCTGTGTATGTAGTCCCCAGTGTTTCTATAGCCAGCATCAAGCAGAATCTCCAGGCACTTCAGTTTTTAGCACTTCAGCTTCTAGTTTCCTAGACTAGGTGATGCCACCTGGGCACAAGCACTGTGGAAGTTTTTAAAAAAGAAGTCAATACTGGGACAGTCCAATACCAAAGATGTGCTGCAGCTTAAATATAGCAGTCAGCTGTCTCTCACCAACCTACTTGTAAGCAAAGGCATATCAGACTGTCACCCTCCAGTCTATTAGCACATGAAGACATCAAAATCTGTCCCTCGACTGTCCACTGGTGACAAAACCATAAAACTTTGCCCTCTTGAAGAGTTGGTTGACATGCATAGTTTGTTTAAGGCCAGCCTTTGGAGACACCTTAACGGGTGAGGAAGCTGAGCTTGGGCCAAGCAACCATAGTACAAGACTGCTGTGTAAAAAGAAAAGGTCAAAAACAACAAGGTCAAAAAACAGGAAAAAAAAAACAACTTTAAATCTTAAGTGTCTTTCAAGGGCAATTTGGTTTGCAACAAAAGTTTGAGCATACATTCATACAACCCTGACATGAAGCGTATAAACAGATACAGCACACCGTGCCTAAACCATCAGATTCACAGCTACATGTTTGTCTTCTACCTTTGCCTGATCCCCAAATGGTACCCCAGAAGACACTCAGAAATTGGAAACCATCGTAAACCTTCAAAATTTGCCCAAGGAAAGAGGCTTCTGTTGCCCAAACTCTTGTTACCCAAATGAGGGCAGCCAATTTACATGTGGTACAGAAAGGAGGCCTAACACCAGGGTACAAAAGAAGCTGCCCCACCCTCAGTGGACAGTTGAGTTCAGCGTAGGGAGATTGGAGTTGGCTGGTTCTCCGCAGACATTTCATCCCACTTTGTTCTAAATGGCTTGCTTTGAGTGAAGTTTTTGGATTAAAGCTGGCAGAACTCTTCTGCTGATTGGACTATGCTTCTTCTTCTTCGTCTTCTTCTTCTTCAATAGTTTAAAAACAGGGTCTTAGAAAATTTAGTTATGAAGTGTTCAGGCATAGGGATTCGAGGCCCAGACAGACCAGGCCTGCAGGAGGCCGTAACACCCAAAAATAAATAAATAAATAAAAATAAAATAAAAATCTATTAAATAAAATAAAATAAAATAAAAATATACCAAAAAATAAAAATCGAATTTAAAAAAAAGGTTACATCAGCAGCACACCCTGATCGAAGGACTACAGAGTCCTGCTCAGCCTCAGCAGACCTCTAATATAAGCCGGACCCTGAGCATGCAACAATCTTGACACAATACAAACTCAGAGATGTAAAGGGAAGCCAGGACCAAGTCTTATTTAAGCACTGGTACCCTCTATGTACCCTCTCATAGTTTAACAGGGTAGAAAAGAGGGAGGACTTAAAAAGGGTCATTTGTGAGCTTCAGCTGATCTATAAAACCAGACACATTTCTACTCGTCTTTCCACAGCGACACCAGAGTGACATTATCCTCTTCAAACTCCCATCAAGACAACAAACAAGCAAATCCACCAGATTAAAATTCACTTAGCTTGTTAAAAAGGGCATTGAAACAAATGTCAACACAAACAGTTTGTTTATATCATCCAAAAAATAGTATCTGAAGCCATTAGAACCTTACTTGCTGTAATCTAAGAACAGTTAGGTCAGTCAGAGGGGATTTATGGCTCAAAAAAACTTTATTACTGGCCAAAAATAAGATCTGGGACTTCATTGGAAAATCAGCTTGAGCAGCTTTGGTTTGTAATAACCTTTCGATTTGTTTTCAAAACTTTATAAAGCATTTTGTTCCAGGGAAGACAGGCTGTGAATCATGAATTTGAGACATGAACACTTTAAATATTTCTGTCTCAAAATTTCTAAGGACCTTTGGAGGTCAAACAATTACAACAGATAGTATATCATTCTAGAGATAAAACACTGAGCTATGCAAAACACTTATCAACTCCCAATTTGTTTTCAGTTTCTACAGTACTTACTTAATTAGAGTCTGTACTGTCAGATGTAGGATTCAGGCTTTTTATCTTGTTACAGTTTATGCTTAAGAGCACTCAAGCCCATGATGAAAGTCCTCTGAATAATGGACCTCAGTGTCCTAACAGTATAATGATTTCCCTCTTTCAGCTTCCAACAGAAATTACGGGAGAAAAAAAGCCCTTTTTGTGCACCAGTGGCCTTTGTAGATGTCAATCTGTAAGCCTTTTACAGACACCCGGCACCTTGTTTCTCTCAGCAGCTCACATCCTACAGCCACATTTCCTGAAACATGTTGTTTTTCCTGTGAGCATAATAACATGATTCAAAAGTCAGAGACGCTGTTTGTCGTCTGTCCCCCTGAACAGCAAAACAGTTCATCTGCTGAGAGACACGGTGGTGTCATATTTGCACAGTAAATACAGCCGACTATGGAGAACACGTCTTTTCAGATGTTGAGTCACGCTGTCTGTAAGACTGGAGACACACTCTAATCCTTACTTAAAGCAGATTAGTCAAGACAAAAATGCTCCGAACAGACATTTTATTTTCTGATGGATGTTTGAAAACTAATGGTCTGATCTTCCACTGAAATACATTAATAGTTATTATCAAAGTGATGTGTAATACAATTTTAAAGCCCTCATTTCTGTGATGTAAAAATACATTAACAGTCGATGCTGGATAGACATTAGGAATCAAATACCAGTCAGGGTCCAAGAGGCTGACACTCTCCCTTCTTTTTAGAATTGGCTTAAAGCTTTCTTTGTCTGAGGGCGGCCGCGAGTGATCCGTATTTTAGTTTTAAGTACCTAAAACACCAGAATATTGATTGACAACTTTCAGTGGATTGTGCACATCTCAAACATTTTTAGATTATCATGACATAGTTATCTGATAAGAATATTTGACACATAAAAATGTATAAAACAAAACTAAGATGCATTCTTGGGGGCATCTGTGTTGTGGGCAGCTGAGTCCATCCAATCCCCTGTCTCCCCTGCTCCACACCGTCTTGGCCATGGTCCCACCTCATCCTTCCCCACTACCCCTCTCACGTCAGCTAGCTGCTCAGCTACTGAAGAGTCATGGAGCCAGAGAAGACCGAAACCAGAAAGCTATTACTGTTACCCTCCACTGGAAAGGGAAGAAAACAAAAAAGTTTTGAGGAAAAGATTGACACTGAGATAGCCAGAATTTTTGTTGAACAGGTAATGAGTTTGTTTACCACAGTGGGAGATGTCAGCTGAATAACTCTGGTTAGTCTGTGCCTATACTGGCTAATGACTGAACGCTGCTGGTCGGAATGGGTTGGCTCTGTCAATGGATTTTAGCATAAGTTAGCCACACATCTTTAGCATTGTATACTGAGCTGGTGAAGACATGCCAAGAAAGGTAAAGCCTCGCCCACTGTTGGTTCTGCTCTGATCAGCTGGCTGTGGCAACGCCAGACCTGCTTCGCCGGCTAATTTATGGTTTGATCGTGTCAGTCCAAATAAAAAAGCTACCACTGTGTGTTACAAGGGGGATGACTGTCGTGTTTGTTACATTTTCTGCCTCTAGTGGCTTCTTGCTCTGTCGGAGGCAGTGTGTAGTTAGAAGGCAAGGTAGGGCAATACGAGCTGGGGGGCGGGATCTTGGAACATGGAGGGGAGGGCAGAGTAAGGTTGCGTTTTTCAAATGTGTCTTATCAGCCAAAGTGGGTTTCAGATTGTAGACCATAGCTTTAAAGGTGTTCCTGATGTTTTTTCTCATCTCTGTATTTCTGGTTGTCAAGAAAAGCAAAAAATGTGATAGCTAATAGAAATTGGTGATGGTGAGTAATTCATTCAAGAACTTGTCGTATCAAGGAAATTTTTAATTAAAGAGGATCAAGCATTGAGCCCTGAGGTACTCCATATCATATTGAATACACTCCTAAATCTACATGAAAAAAGAAAAAAAAAAAAAAACTTCTTTGTGTTGAAAGTCCAAAGATGTATAAGGTCAAACAGGTAAACCATATACTTTCTCTGTAAGTAAAACATAAAATTTAGCAATAAACGTTTTCATTTATACACATCAATAGTCTGACTCCTCACACTTACTTCACTTTTTTCCCAGTTAAATTCGCTTTCTCCCTAGTCATCTATACCCCCCCCCCTCCATTTTTTTAACATCTCCTTGCAGTGTTCATTTTTCTACAGCAATTCTTATTTTTTTCCCCTTGTCTTAACCCAGAGTGTCCAGTCTTTACTGCAATGTCCTTATTATCTTCTCCCTGTCTCCAGTTTACATGGGTTACTTGTTTAACTGTAACAAGGGGGCTCAAAAAGAGACACTCACACTATCAGGCTCAATGAGGGTGATTGTTTAGGAGTTATTAAATCAAGTCAATCACAGCTGGCTGTCATCTCAATGTGGACAGAGGTGGAGGTAAAAAACACTGTGGTGGCTCCACCAATCAGAGACGTTCAGCTTGAGGGTCCTGACTTTTAAGGTTCCTGGACATCAGGTAGGGCTGCTTGCAAGGTTAAATTTAAGCCTGGTTTCCACCAAGCAGTTCAGTTCATTTTTTTTTTTCTTTTGGTACGGCACACATTTTGAGGCATTTGTTTTGACACTGTACCCTTATGTTGGGCGCCAGAGATACCGATCCAACCCCAGAAGGTGGAGCTAGAAACACTGCAGTCCATTGATTGGTCGAAAGAATTGTCACTTACGGTGCAACAGCAGGTTCTGTATTTATCCTCATGGTACACAGTCTTCTCTGAAACAAAGCTTGATTGTAACAAAGAGCCACATGCCAATCAAAAAAGTAGACAAATTGCTGGATGTCTTCCATCGTTGCTCTATTTACTGTGCCGCATTTTTCTTCTTCTTTGGATTTATTAGCGGGGTACACTGTGTCACACTGCCATGCTGTCACGCTGTTATGTAATCCACGCTGCTATCAACATCTGGCTTACACAATGCCTACCAAGAAGGGCACAGGTGGCCCTAGAACTGCAAAAAAGGATCCAACTCGTACCAAACTGTACTGATCCAAACCGCGCTGCTTGGTGGAAACAGGGCTTTACTACCCCAGAACCAAATTCAGTCCCAAGTTCCAATGCCCGAAAGAGGAATGTTCCTGTTGTCAAAATGCAGTTTACTTGTAGCAGCAAAAAGAAAAACTCAGAAGACTGAAATGTAGTTGTTTCTACCATATTTTGATGTGTGCAACTTGATGAGTCCATTAGCTTTTTTTACGATGAGACTGATACAAACATGTCTTTGTGTGCTCTGTGATAAGCCTGAATAGGCAGAGGTGAAAATGTATTCATCTATTGGCTTTACAGCTGCCTTAATGACCGACCAAAACATCTATAAACACAAACCCACTGTGTTGTCTCCCTGTAGCCATAGCAACTCACTGTCACTCCAGCCTGTGTGCACAGTGCTGCAGGAGAAAGAAAGAGACAGAGAGATATGCTGCTGTGAGAGAAGCCGCTGACTGAGACGACTCAGAGCTGCATGCTGAGGAATAAATTACGATATAATAAACGTGTGTATATTTCTCGCTTTTCCCCTGGTGGTCTGAATAATCCAAGATAAGATAGAAGATGAGATAAAGCTTTATTGATCCCCAGCGGGGGATTGGGCTGTTGCAGCAGAGCAATGACAGAAATAAGTTCATATAAGTAGAGAAAGTAAAAGGAATTAATAATTGATGTCTGACACTAAAACAAGAAAGGAATACACAATAAAAGAAAACTCACCAGAGCACAGGGAAACTAAATTACACGGTAAAATGACAGTGTTGTGAAAAATAGCAGCAGAGTCAACAAATCTATAAACAGCTTTCCTACAGTTGTTGCTTGCTCGTTTTATACATAATGCCACTCAGAGATCCTGGAGAGTCACTCAGGCTGGCACTGCAGATAACGTTACAGTCTGCCCTGGTTTTACCCTCTCAACTGGTCCTCAAAAGCTGTCGACTGGCTCTTTTTGTCAAAGGAAAGTTACTCAAAGTATCTTAGAAGTTCCAGAAGTTTCCAAATTTAATGAGAAAGTCAGAAAGTTAGAGATACGGTGTGGAATTACTCCATGAGAATAGTGACTCCAGTGTTCTGCTTGGCTTTGCTGCTTTTTGATATCTGTGCAGTTGCATAAACTTAAAGAGGGGGTTTCATGCTCTCCCTTATCAACATGGATATAAAGAAACAATGCTGGATGTTCACACAAACCAGATTTTCAAACTGCTACAAATTCATCTGTTGTAAAAATCCCTGAATCTGTCTGTAAACAGATTAAAACAGTATATTTAAAAAAAACACACACAAGACCTCCACAAGATCATCTCAAAACCTTCTTGAGATTTGAAATAATGGGGTCATCACGTAAGGATCACTGGTTCCTAACACAGTGGAGGGGCAGGTTGCAAACATGGGCAGCAAAGACAGTGGCAAAAACAAGGTGTTTCAGAGGCTGGAATAAGGGTTTTCTAAAACACCAGTGTGAAAAATAGGGATTTTTTGGGGGGATCATCCAAAGCCACTAATAGGGCACCAGCGAGACAGTATAGCCCCATTTCCACCAAGATGTCCAGTATAGATCAGCACGGTTTGGTACGGGCTAGCTCGGTTAAGCCTGGGCCCTGTTCTACAAAGCAAGTTCAGCCTAGCGAGATAGCCTTGGAGCTACCTCGCTGAACTGAGCGCGGTAGCCGGCGGTCTCGCTACACGGTTTTACGACGCTGGTTATCAACCTCATAAGTGGATCCAGCTAGGCAATGAGCGCGTGCACACATATAAGGCGGAGCCCGCTGCATCTGACCAATCGCGAACATGGAGCAGTCTGGAGCGTCAGAGCAGGCCGGAGAGAGAAGGACCACATACTTCACACAGGAGGAGCAGGAGGTGATCATGAGGAAGTATGACGAGGTGAAACATGTAATTAACGTTAAAACAGACACCGTCGCCGCTGCTAAAGCACGGAAGGAGTGCTGGCAGAAAATTGCTGACAGTCTAAATGCGTAAGTGTAGCGCAAAAAAAATCTTTTGTGCCATTATCATCCTGAACATGCACTTTTACTGTAACATGCACCATACCTAATTTATTTCTTAGATGAATTTATTCACTTGTTCATTCCTATTGTGTTTACATTTTTTGTGTGATATGTAGCCCACATGAGCCCTACATGAATTCCTGTCACAATTCTAAGATGGGCAATAAAATATTGTCATGGAACAGAAGTGTTGGCATTGAAGATCTTATTACGGCAATGAGAGTTCTTCATTCCCTTTAACTACCTGTAGAAAGTGTCATGTACTACCAACCCCTCCCTGGAAATCCGGTAACTTTCATAAAGGTGGTCATCCGAAAAAGAGAGTGGGTCGGGCTCCGATGTCCACGGGATCCTCTAAGAACGGACAAGCCATTTTTCCGTGAGGGCTCATTGGTCAGTGGGCGGGGTTTTAATAGTCCGCGAGTTCAATCTGGAACCTAACCTGCCCCGGAGCAGGTTAGCCGTTCAGCGTGTGTTGCCATGGAGGCTCGCCTCGCTGAGGAGTGATCCCGTGTCGTAGAACAGGGAATCCGGAACCTATACTCAAAGCTACCTCGCTAGGCAGTAATCCTGCTTCGTAGAACAGGGCCCTGGTCCTGTTTGCGTTTCCACAGCCAACCGTGCCCCCTCACAGTAGGCAGTGCGTAAGCTGGATGCCAACAGCCACATCAGTAACATGATAGTGTGACGCCATAGCAGCTTGACACAGTGTACCCCTCTAATAAATCCAACAAAGAAAAAAAAATGCAACACAGTAAACAAAGAGCACTGATGGGAGACATACAGCATTTCGTACTCTCTGTGATCGGCATGTGGCTCTTTGATACAAAGAACAATAGAGCTTTGTTTCAGAGAAGACTGTGTGCTGCGAGGAGAAATGCAGCCACTGTCACATGGTAAGTGATGATTCTTTTGACCAATCAACAGTCTGCAGTGTTGTAGCACCACCTTCTGGGATTGGATCAGTTTATTCTGCCATCACTATAGCTGCGTTTTGGTACGGCGCGCTTTTTGCGGCGTTTCCATTGACTCATCTGGGGACAGATCCCTAAAAACCAAGACGAGCCCATCTACTTTTTTGGGACCCTTTCGTATGGGTGCCAAACTGAACCGATCCGCTCTCGGAAGGTGGAGCTACAACACTGCAGACTGTTGATTGGTCAAAAAATCCTCACTTACCCCGACAGCGGCTGCATTTCTCCTGGCGGCACACAGTCTTCACTGAAACAAAGCTTGATTGCACCTTGTAACAGAGAGCTACATGCCAAATAACCTTGCAGAGCAGACAGACCTGCCTGATTCAGTTTCTGAACTCCTGCAGATCCATCTTCCCAGGCTCCAATGAACAAAGATTTCACTCGGCTAAATTCTAACCGGCCCAATCAGGGAAGAGAGGCGGGAGCTGTGGGAGCAGACGTGACGTCAGCAGACTTTTGAACTTGTCAGCGTTCCTTTGATTCTTAAGTTAAATTTATAAAAACGGAAGCTGTCGTCTAACGCCTTTTTCACATCTGTTTCTCGTGATTCAGTAGTTGTTCATCTATTGTTTAGAAGCATCGGCTCACATAAGCTACGTCATACCGTGGCTTGATGTGGATTGGTCTGTGGTGAGTGTGTTAATCAGAACGGTCGTCCAATCACCAGCTGCTGATTTCCCGCCTCTGAAAACAAATCGGAAGAGCTGCTACCCAGATGGACTTGTGAAATAATTCCGTGGCGGATATATGAAACTGTCCGTCTGGCGTGTCAGGTTACATGCCAAACACAGAGAGGACGAAATGCTGCATGTCTTCCATCTGTGCTATTTGTTTACTGTGTCACGTTTTTCTTCTTTGTTGGATTCATTAGCGGGGTAAGCTGCTACGGCGTCGCACTACTGTTTAACAGCTGCGGCTTCCGGCATCCGGCTTACACGCCGCCCACCACGAGAGGGCACAGATTGCTGTGGAAACGCAAACGGGATCAGGCTTAACTGTACCAAACCGTACTGAACCGACCCGAACTGCTTGGTGGAAAAGCAGTATATGGAAGGGTCACAAAAGTGGGACGGCTCATCTCCATTATTTGAAGACTGTAACAAACTTAACTAAACCACTTGGTGGAAACAGTGCTTAAGAGTGCTAAAAAAGAAACTATCCCCCGCCTTAAAATGTAGATACCTCCTGTCTATATTAACCATTGTGCACTGCTTAAGTAGACTATACGCTGGTACTGTTAAGGCTGTTTTCAGCCACTAATTTTTTGACAGCTGTAAAAAAATATCAGATCAATATTTTGTTCTACTTTTTTCACATAAATCTCTTAATCCACTTCTGCCACTCACTATGACCATCTCAAGAGCTTCAATGATGCTGAGTTTCCTCTCCATGTAGCTTTCAGCTGCTCTTCTCATCAGAAACTGATCATGAGGATAAGTGAAAGACCTGAGCGCGGGAATGGAGCAAGAAGGTGGCAGGTGCATAAGCATCCTCTACATTTTGTTTTTGTTTAGTCTGAGTGTACCCTTTGTAGTTCTAAGAGCTGGAGTGAATATTTACATTATTTTCCGGGATTAATTCACAGAGGTCAGACCCATCATGTAATTTTTCTTTTTTCTCACCAACTCGACTCGACAAACAAAACACACAGCCTCAAGTTGAATTCTGACTCAGCATGTTACTACCATGTAATGGTACCGAAAGGGAATAAGAGAAAAACCACACACAGAAAAGAATCTAGTATAGAATAGGGGTAAAACAAATGTATTAATTTTTTAATGCTTGGTAATTTTGACAAGGACAGAAGTGAATTAAGAGATTTTAGCAAAAAAAAAAAAAAGTAGAAAAAAATACTGATTGGATGGGTTTTTAGAGCAGTTGAAAGTTATTGGCTGAAAACAGCCATAACAGCACCAGCGTTACTTTTTGTAAAAAAATTGATGCTACAAAAAAATGAGAAATGATTAAAAATCGATGATGCGACAAATCTTTGACATATCTAAGACTATGATGTCACGTAAAAAATCTCTGGTTTCTGATGGCTTTTTATATAGAATATAGGTCATTTCGTCTTTAACCCTCCCATAATCAGTGATGTTGTATCAGTTTAATTGCCCTTAAGGTATTAAAATTTGTTAATTATTTTTCAGTGCTTGGTAGTTTTGAGCAGGGCAGAAGTGGATTAAGAGATTTATGTGAAAAAAGTAGAAGAAAATATTGATCCTATATGTTTTTAGAGCAGTCAAAAGTTAGTGGCTGAAAACAGCCTTAACAGTACGAGTGTACAGTAAAGTTGTCCACAGTGACTTTTAGCTCTTTGAAAATTTTTAAAATCGTGTTTTCAAAATGCATGTAAAAATAAGCTTTCTGCCCAAAATTCATTCAATTTGCTGTAATACAAGAAAAAGTTATGGTCAAATAACTGATAAAATTTTACCCCTATTGGCTATTTTCAGCCATAGCAGTGCACAAGGGTTAAGACAGAGTGGACCACGTGTCCTCTTGTCATCCACTGTTTAGGATTGGGACTGTGGCATGAATTAAAAAGTGTGTTCTTTATCAGTGGATTGTTGCTGGTGCAAAACATTGATATATTAGATTATTTTCTTAGTTAATAACTATTCTGTAAACATGAACAGGGCTCCAATTTATTTATTTATTTGTAATTTATCTATTTATTTATTTATTTTATTCCAGTTGTAGTCAAAGGCTGTGACGGATCCCTCCCTTTTCACTATAGAGGATTTGCCATTTTGTAGTTCTGTCTGAAATCTGAGTGAACAGGGTCATAACCTCAATAGTCCACTCAATGTATCCCACAATTCATTTGGGAAAGTAGTGTATGAGGGATGCTCACTATATGAGCAATATATACCATCATGCACTGTGGTTCAGACAGAAGAAATGGTGGATTACATGATCACTGATACTGATAACATGAAACAACATTATAAACTGTCAGAGAATAACAGCTGTCTGTTTAAATTTCAGACAAGTGTGTCTCATAGCTCCAAGCGAAGAAACACACAACACAGACGTTGGCTGCTGAACCACCAATCACAGGTGATGCTTTCACCGGACCTTGTAATTCTCAAACATAATGTAGGTTAGGTGCAAATAAATGGTTGGTATGTATTTTATCGTCAAAAATAACGTTTAAAATTTCAATATTTTATTTGGTTATTGTGGAAAATAAACTAAGTGTAATATTAGTTATCACTAAAATCCATTCCATTTTGCAGTGTCTGATAAAAATCATAACTGTAAATTTCCAGTGGTAT
Source organism: Halichoeres trimaculatus (assembly GCF_033239565.1). NCBI lineage: Eukaryota > Metazoa > Chordata > Actinopteri > Labriformes > Labridae > Halichoeres > Halichoeres trimaculatus. Next base: position 7,899,457 of record NW_027437185.1, read on the forward strand.
GTGAACCATGCAAGAGTAAATACATTATTGTCAATAGCTAGCAAGTGAGTGAGTAGTGTCCAAAATGTTGTTTTAGCTTAGCTGAGTGAATGGACTATATAGTCAACTACATCTAATTCATTTTATAGTTAGTAGGGAATTAGTGAATGAGTTCACACACAACCAAAATGTGTGTTTTTGCTCTGTTTATCAGAATGTGTCTGTGTTGGATGTGCCTATCTTTATGTTCTTCCTCACCCCTTTACTCTTTCTCACACAGACATAAATCCATGCAATAAGTTTCAGAGGTGACTGGTCGGCTCTGCAGGTGTTAGGCTGGATCAAAGAGCATCAGCAGGGACATAATGTCACAGCAGTGCATCCATAGACTGTATAAAAAATGGATGTAGCCTCCACGACATCACCCGTCTGTTCCTAAAACTGTTTTTTAACCAGGCTGTAAATATGCTTATTGATGCCGTAAAAGTCTGTTTTTATGGCTGGGTGTGTACGTGACTTCCGGTCTTTCTGCAGCCAGCCTCAATGAACAGCAACTTTTAGCACTTCCACACAGGCTTCATTTTTACTGACCGGTTGTTGCCCCTTGTGTTCATCTCACTCCTCTCCCAGTCAGGCAGGAAAACTAGACTTCATCTATCCTGGTTTCCCTTTTTTTTTTTTTTCTTTCTTTTTTTTTTTTTGGTGTTGTTATTAGGGAAGGTTAGTAATTGAATGTTGATTTCTTTGTTATCTCATGTTTAAAGCATCACTTTTTTGTCAGGGTTTCACATGTTTTACTTGGCCTTGATTCACTTTGTAGACAATTTTCTGTTTGTTTCCTGTTGTAGATAAATTGGATTTGTGAATAAATCATTTCTGGTTTCATACTTTCGCTAACCAATCTTTGTTTTTGCTTTTGGACTTTGTGGATAGCAGGTCTTGAACAAACATAACCTAGGATGTAAATGACTTGATCTGTAGCTTCAAAGAGACCTGAGACATGGTCGCCAACAGTCCCAGTTCGTCACCCGTCTGAGAAAAGACAGCGCAGGAGTGAGTAAATAAACGCTAGTCACAGGCTCTGACCCCGACTGGCCCCTCAAAGCGGTGGAGAAATCAAATAGTCTGTTGTTTTTCGAGACATGACAGTGTCACAAAAACACCTGAGCTCAGCAAATGGGTTCACAGCCCTTTCTTTGCCCTGGTTCGTCCTTCCTTTCCTCCTCCCACTCATCCCTCCATCATCTCCCCTACTGACCCGGGCCGTCTCTAGCCTCCATTTAACCGTCCTCATCTTCCCAACCAGCCCTGTCATCTCCCCTTCCCACCCAGTCACCTTCTCTTCATACCTTAGTCTCATTTCTTTCACCTCCTATTTATGCATTTTTCACCTCCTCTGCCTCAGACCCCCAACCTTTCCTTCCACGGATCCTTTCATTATTCTCTTAGCCTGTCTGTTATACCACCCACACACACACACACACGCGCACACACACACTGTCCTCTTATTTCCCGTCAGCCCAAGCCCCAGTTGACCTCAGTAAATGCAGCCGAGGAACGGCTATTGATTTATGCATACAGATGTAGTGTGTGTGTGTGTAAGTGTGTGTAAGTGTGTGTGTGTGTGGGTGGGTGGGTGCATTTCCCTTATTCACCCTTCACAATGTCACATGCTCGTTAGCTTCCCAAGTCCCCTTTAGAGTGTGTGTGAGCGTGTGTATGAGTCAGAAAATCAAGAGTGAGTGTTCAGTGCATGCTGCTTGTTTGCGTGTGCATGTGTGTCTATAAACGTGTGCGTGTGCGTGTGTGCGTGTGTGCTTGTGTGTGTGTGTGTATGTGTTTACTTGCCAAGCCTGTGTGATTGAGATGAAGAGGGTGTTGCAGGCTTGCTAGTCTGCATGCACAATCATCTGGACCCCAATGTAGCTTTGACAGGCAGCTCCTCCGCCCAATCAGGACGCAGAGATGCAGCCAGGGCCCTGCTGTGGTTGGTGGACGCAGGGCATGGATTAACCCACAGGGCCTCTTTGACTCTCTCATTCCCGTGCTGAATAATGTAGCTGTTTGTTTGATGAAGAGGGAGTGAGGGGATGAGATAGGGACACATGCTGGAGAGGAAAGTGTGGGGCATTCTGGGAAGCGAGAGGGAATCATAAGCAATGAGGGGAAAGAGGAGGAAATTCTATTTGTGTAAAAGATGTGGGGGCTGAAAAATCAAAAGGGGAAGAGAAGTGCAACATAAAGAAATGAAGTCTGAGATAAGCAGCGCAAAGAGAGGTAAACAATCAATATGCATCAGACAATAGAAAAGTGAGGGAAGCCAGAGAGAAACCCAGGAGGAGAGGGAGAAAATAGAAAGAGGTACAGTGACACATCCACTGAGACACAGCAGCGAGCGTGGACTGATGAGGGGGGAGGATGTGAATGAGCAGAGAAAAGAGTGTGAGTGTTAAATCTCTCAGTGCGCCCATGCAGAACTTTTGCTGTTTTACCCAAAGCACCTCTGCAGCGGATCTGTGCAGATTTGCAAAACTAAAGGTCATAGGAGCATTGGACCCCACAATATGGCTGTCTGTGCATTTAAATGAGTGATTATTGAAACAGTTAGCACAACCCCAAGGTAAAACATTTTGGGTTTTGATTTAAGTTTATTCTACATTCTCCTTACCTTGTTTTTTTTTCTTTAATTGCTGCCGCCTTGGAATTGATGCATCCACATTTCGCTGTTTGTATTCATACACTGTGAACTAGATTCAAAAGTTCAAGGCAACTGTCTGCACTAGATTTTAGAGTTTTGAGGCCAACTAAAAATCCTGCATTTGAACTAATAAATAAGTTTTTGTTGAGATAACTTATTATTCACATTTAATGTAAGTGGTTTTATAGTTCTACATGTTAAGAGTTTAGAAAAGAAAACGTACAGAGTTCTGATCTTTTTTTCCCCGTCTTTATTCACTGCCCTGTCCCCTCCAATTAAAGGCTTTTGGGTTCTCTGAGCATTCAACAAGGTGGTTTGCAAACTACTTTTCAGGCAGAACCCAGGCTGTTCAGTCAGAGGGTGTCACATCTGAGGTACTTCAAATACATAAGGGTGTACCTCAAGGCTCAGTTCTGGGACTGCTCTTGTTCATTATTTATATCAATTGCCTGGGTCAGAATGTTTCAAATGTTAATTTTCATTTCTATGCTGATGACACTGTTATTTATTGCTCTGCACCTACACCTGCAATAGCTTTTATCAATCTTCAGCATGCTTTTGATCAAGTACAAAATCAGCTTCGGCAGCTGCAGCTTGTTCTAAATGTAGAGAAAACTAAACTCATGTTGTTTTCATCTTCAAGAGCAACAAAGGGAACACTGTTGGAGAAAATTGTTAATATTGACAGTCAACAACTTGAACTTGTATCTTCTTTTAAGGATTTGAGGATCTTACTTAATGAAAACTTGCCTTTTAAAGAGCATATTCAGCATGCTGCTAGAAAGCTGAATGTTTTACTTGGCTTTTATTACAGAAACAAGTCCTGTTTCTCTTTTAATGTTAAAAAGAGACTGATTGAGTCCACATTGTTACCTCTTCTAGACTATGGTGATGTTTTATACATGAACTCCTCTGCTCAGAGTCTTCAAATGGTGGACAGTGTTTACCATGGAGCTCTGGGATTTATCACAAAGTGTGGATTTCTGACTCATCACTGCACTTTATACTCTAAAGTCAGTGGGACTTCTTTAAGAGCACATCGACTTGGGCACTGGTATGTGCTCATTTACAAAGCCACCGTTGGTACGATTCTTGATGATCTCTCCTCCTTATTAATTTTGAAAGATGGTTTACATAACCTGAGATCAATGAGCTTTATACAGTTTGTTGTTCCCAGAGTCCGGACTGAATTGGGAAAGAAGGCTTTCTTGCCATTCTTGGTCAGGTCTCTGGAAAAAAGATCTGCTGATCTCAATGATATTAACCTGGTTAAATAAAGTTTTGATTAAAAAAAAAATAATAATAATGATAATAGAAATTAATAAAAATAAAACACCCAACAAAATAGCTCAAAAAAAAAAAAAAGACTCCACACACCAAATTTTTTTCCCCACACTGGCTTTTGTGTAAGGACATTTTACACTCATCCACACTCCACTTACCAACTTCATAGAGGGAGCGGGATTTAGTCCCCCCTCTTTTGCTTGGAATTCAATGGGCGTCATTCACGAATAAATGCGTAGAAATGTTCTTACTCCGTGCACAAGTTCTGTATTTACACAAAATCACCGTCAAAGTCATGACATGTGCACACCAGCCAGTTTCCGTCTTACCACCGTGCATATGTTGGTGAATCAGAATCATTCTAAATTGACAGGCCTGCAGCCGGCAATCAGTAAACTACCACGCCCCAATTCATTCATATAAGAACATCTGTTCGGTGCCTCAGGAGGAGGCGCCAACCACACAGCCCACTCCCCCGTACCCTCACCAGGAGTCTTTACGAGGTGAAAGTAATCAGCTGGCTCTCCGGGGTGCTATGTGGGAGATCGCTACGGGTATCATACACATAAAGGACATGCATTAAAACAGTTTCTGGAAATTTTCGATGTGAGGGAACAGCAAAGCTGTTTGTGTCAGCATTTGCTGAGAAAATGCTTAAAGTCATGAGGAGAAGCTCATTCCATGTCTTTATTCAGTTTGCATTTTGAAACGTGCTTTAAGACTGACCCCCATTAGAGATGCTGCATTTACCCAATGTTTTAATTAACACTAAAGCTGTAACATTTCTGAACAAACATTGTGATATTTCAAGTTGTAAACTTAAGGTTGTAAAGAAAAAAAAAAAAAAAAAAAAAGTCACCAGCAAAAGAAAAGGACACACTCTAATATTTTGTTGGACTGCCTTTGGCTTTGATATGGGCACTCGGCATTCACTATGGTATTGTTTTGATACTTTTCTGCAATGTTACAAAATTTATTTCCATCCAGTGTTGCATTAATTTTTCACCAAGATCTTCATTGATGATGGTAGAGTCTGACTGCTGTCAGTCAGCAATCAGGGAGGCTTCAATTTGCTAGGGAGCATAAAGGTTGGTCTCTGGAGCAATGGAAGAAGGTCATGTGGTCTGATGAATCCAGAGTGACCCTGTTCCAGAGTGATGGGCCATCAGGGTAAGAAGAGAGGCAGATGAAGTGATCACCCATCATGCCTAGTGCCTACTCTCCAAGCCTGTGGGGGCAGTGCTATGATCTGGGGTACCTGCAGTTGGTCAGGTCTAGGTTCAGCAACAGTCTGTGCTCAAAGAATGAGGTCAGCTGATTACCTGAATATACTGAATGACCAGGTTAGTCCATCAATGGATTTTTCTCCTCTGATGGCACAGACATATTCCAAGATGACAATGCCTGGATTCATCGGGCTCAGATATTGAAAGAGTGGTTCAGGGAGCATGAGACTTCATTTTCACACATGGATTGGCCTCCACAGAGTCCAGACCTTAACCCCATTGAGAACCCTTGGGGTGTGATAGAGAAGACTTTGCTCAGTGGTCAGACTCTACCATCATCAATGAAGATCTTGGTGAAAAATTAATGTAACACTGGATGGAAATAAATCATGTGACATTGCAGAAGCTTATTGAAACAATGCCATAGTGAATCTGTGCCATAATCAAAGCTAAAGGAGGTCCAAAAAAATATTACTTTTTTTTGGTGGCAACTTTTTTTTTTTTTTTTTTTTTTTTGCCGGGGCACTTTATAATAAGGGTGGTTATGTATCAATTTCACGGTTATTCAAGTCAATTAGCAATTTTAAATTTTAATTTTTGATTTCTATTGAAGGCTTTTTTTTTTTCTCTCTTACTGAAAGTAGCCTAAATATTTCATGCATTTAGTTGAAAGTGCCTGTGTTTACATTTTCTGAAAGATAGTTGGTTGTGTGGGTTGCATGGTCTGAGGAGTTTCTACATTTGTCCTCAGAGTAAGAACAAATTCAAGTACACATGCATGTACACATACTCTAGTTCCCATGCCCGATTTAGGCAGAAATATGTGCGCATGAACTGTTTGTGAATGAGGCCCATTGACACTCCACCAAGCCTCAGGTGCCTACTTCTACAGAAATAATAAACTAAATGAGTAATAATCAATCGACCAACTAGAGTTTAAGTACAAATAAAAAGTATTCACCTATGTGGTGATTTTATTTTATTTTCATCAGTTTTATTTATTAGACCAGGGCAGGTGGTGGAAAATTGGAAATGTAGACAAAGAACTCTGTAGTTTTGAGTTGGAGATCCTGTTCTTTGCAGAATTTAAATAAAAATGAAAATTTAATTACATCATCAGACCTAAAATTTGAAGTTTTGCCAACTTAACTTGTGAAATGACACCAACTTTACACAACAAACTTAAAACAGATGGTCCAAATAAATACTTTGAAGTAGTTTTTAACACAACTGAACATTTTTTGTTTGCCTAACCAAAATTGAATTTTCAGGCCAACAATTTTAAGTTTTCATTTTAAGACAAATTCAACTCATTGATTCTTGACAAATACAAACAGGATATGGATGTAGTCTGTCAGTGTGTGTGGTTTCATAGTCATGCAAATAAACGTGCTTGTGACCAGTAGAGTTGGATAACTCAATGGTGATACAGATTATCCCTGAGGGGCTGGTCACAAACAGCAGTGATTTGATGATAATGCGTAGTTTTACACTTAATCTGAGGCTACAAACTGTGACTTTTCACTGCCTGTCAGGAGGGTTTACTGTGGGGCTCAGCTGGTCTCAGTCCGGCTTGTCACTCATTTTGATGAGCTGTCTAAATCGAAACTGTGTCTGAACCACAGCTGATGGAAATAACACCTTTACGCTCGGTGAGACCAGACTGTCACTTTGCAATGACAAAAATCAACAATGAAGGGCAAAATATTTCCTCTGTGTCTCTGCTAGATAGAATATATCTTTTTTTATCATTGCAACAAGTGTAAAAAAAATGCAATTTGAACTCTCTAGATTACACTCAGAAAAGCCCAACACTTTTCCACACTACTGTTGCTTTGACCTCAACGCAGCATGGCAGCTTCCCACTTAATAGCAACAACAAGCTTAATGATAACCAGAGGCTCTGTATGGTTCACACACTGACTTATAACATATTTTCTTCATATTGCTCACAAGTCAGGCCTACAGGGGTTGATTTAATAATTTTCTAACTTTTCCTTCATGAGTTTACAGGTTTCCTCAGAAACTACACTTGGTGTCAGCATGCGGTCTGTTGGGTGACCAGGTGTCCCACTTTGTGTCCCACTTATCACTTTTCTCATGTCCACAAATTGAGGCTATGGCCTGCATTTGATTTGCTCTAGCTAAGTCAAAGTGAAGGGCAGTCTGCTTTTTTCAAAAGTGACTTTCATCCAATAGCTTAGAAAGGGCCATCGCCATTGCCTGTGTGCGTGTTCAACATGTGGGGTCAGGAGTTCATCAACCTGTCACCTGCGTCCTACTTGCCTACTCTGCCCACTGACACACTCACAAAAATAAAAACAGAAAGAGGATGTTTATTCACGGGAGAAGCTAGTAGAGGGCGATTCAAAGTGAGTGTTTTGTGAACTTTGTCAAAGTTGTTTCTCCATCCCACAATTTTGAGTTGAGTATGATGAGAAACGTTTCGTTACATGAACCCTACAGAAAGCAGCTTGCTCAGGAAAAGAAAAAAAAAGGATTAAAAAAAAAAAAAAAACATTAGAAACATTGATTCATTGCAAAAAAAAAGACCTTTGACAGTTGACAATGCTCCAAAAGTAGGCAATCACAGTGTTTCACAATTTCTATGAAACTTCAGGTTTCTTTGTTGTTCTTTTTAGTAGAATTTATTTTAGTTTTAATGAGAATCATTTTTCTGTGGCAAATGCTTTTATTTCCCCTATAAACTGGAAACGAATCCATTAAAGAAAACAAGTTGCTGAGATCTCTGTTAAAAAAAAAAAAAAAAAAAAAAGAATACATTCCCAATCAACAACCATCAACCAAGTCGAAATGTAGTTTTCATATGTATAAGTTTGGTCTAAATAGATGTTTTTATTTTAAAGTAAGATTAGAATTGTTAAACAAAAAAAAAAAAAAAAAAAAAAAAGGCTATGTTTCAGCATTGTGTTGTGTCCAACACAAACACAGTCCATGTTCAATGTGTGGCTTTTAACCATCCAGCTGGACAGATAGATAAGTTATTAGTTAAAAATATGATAACTGACTAAAAAAACTTAATAAATAAATAAATAAATGAAAATGCATCATGTTTTCTAAAGCCTTATGGATATGTTTGCTTTCTACAATGGACTGACTAGAACCACTTCAAGGACCCAGGTACATGACTCAAGTTTCAACAAAGGGAGGCTCATTTTAACAGTTAAATAAATAAATAAAGTCACTGTTTCAAAATCAGCAACCAAATCGTTTTCTATAAGCTTGGTCTCAATAGATATGTTTTTGTTTTAGAGTTAGATGAGAGTTGTTTAAAAATATAGACTATGTTTAGGTTTGCAGTAACCCGTCCCACACAAACACACTGCTTGCCTTGTCCCAAGTGTGGCTTGTAAGCATCTAGTCACCCTAGCTGGAGAAACAAATAGATGAGTTAATATTTTTTTTGTTTGTTTGTTCGTTTTATTTATTTAGTTATTTAGTTATTTTTTCTAAATGATATACTTATTAAAAAATAAATAAATACATAAATACATAAATAAATACATGTAATAAATCATGTTTTCTAAAGTCCTTTGTGGCTATTTGTATTTTCTCAAATAGACTAACTAGAACCACTTCAAGGACCCAGGTACATGACTTAAAAGTTTCAACAAAGAGAGGCTCTTTATGACAGTTAATAAAAAAAAAGAAAGAAAGAAAGAAAGAAAAAAGGCCAGCTTAATTTGGAAATCACAGTTATTTGCTGGTCAAAGGAGAAAAGAGACAAAAGTAAATCCCAACATCATTGGAGAAAACTAAGCTGCAAAACAATTCAGCTGATTTCAGGCAACTTTAAAGAACTCATAACGAATATCTTGAAATCGAGACACAAACCTCTGGAAAAGACGAACAGGTACAGGATAAAAGATGACACAGACTATTTATATGTGAGGTAATGAGGCACAAGCGTAAACAATGGTGGCAAGGTGGGGGCCACAATCACCAAGGCTGGAAACACATCAAGGCAGGAAGTGAAGTTTTCTGAAATCAGAGGAGAGACAAAGAAAAAAAGGACAGGACAAACAAAAAACCAGACTGAACTTAAACTTTGATTAGACAAGGCACTGGTTTGCTAAAAATCCTTAAACGCCGTCAAGACAGTCAGTGTTAGAGCAGGAGATCAAACGAACTGAAACAGTGTACCAATATATCAATGCAACAACTAGGTCTGTCAAAAAATTAATATTTTGTGTTAAATAATCCCAAAATAAAATAAAAATAAAATAAAATAAAATAAAATAAAATGAAATAAAATAAAATAAAATAAAATAAGTGAGAAAAGGCAAAAATGGTGCCTTCACTTTTGGAATGTTTAAAAAAGTTGTCCTGCTACAGGGGACTTTCCCTCCTTGGCTCAAATTGTTTGGACCTATGTGAGCAAAACCAGAGAGCGCATACAGGAGGGGAACTCTCTGATTATCAGCGTTCAGAGAGTCATCAACCTCATCAGATTTTATTCACAGTTGGTTAAATGTTTATAATCAGATTTCAGAGATTACACCCACACATCAGCCTGAAAGTCACACAGAGCTAAATAAATCTGATTTTAACCCCTGCTACGAGCCACACCTATATTCCAACATCCTGCTTAAATGGTGAATGGTTAATGCCCTGAAGCCAAAAAGCGGATTTTTGGCAAAGTGAGGATTAAAGCCGAACAGTTAGTCAGCCTGTCACGGAAAGTCCCAGAGTTCAAACTGCTTTTTGTTTTCATTTCCAAAGAAAAGACATTTCAACTTTAGTCTTCAATATGAGAGGAAAATCAGTTCGTCTCGCTGCCTTCACATATCACAAATCCTGTCACAGTGTTTTGGGAATATGGATTAAAAATGTTACACAATCCCATCATCATCAGGGAGCCCGTTAATAGCTTTAGCCAAATCTGGCTTTGTAGGAAATGTGACTGAAGCATCATCAGCTCAGCCAGCTCACAACAAACACAGAGATAGTGTCTGTAAACCAGCCAGGCCACAGTCAGGCCAGGCTATGTAGGTCACACGCCAAGTGTGTGTGCATGTGTGTATCTCTATAAGAAAAGAGCAGTGGTGTGTGTTTTCATGAGTCTGGGTCTGGTGGAGAGACTCTGGCTGAACCTCCCCTGCTTCAGTCCAGGAATGCTGCATTGTTGAAAAACTTGAGTGCGTAAGTTGGCAGGGCAGAGTGTGTGTGTGTGCGTTTAATGTCATTTGCATAGCTGCTTATCAGCTGTTGATGGAAATGTTGACCATATTGGGGGCTGGATGTGAGCCTTTTTCGGTTCAGGGACACTCTGTAACCAATCTGCCTTTCTAAGCCGTAGTAAGCCGCGCTAAGCCAGTTTGAAAGTTGCTGCCGGTCTGCTGTATGCCTCCAGCATCGGCTGACGTGTGGTAGCAAGTGTGTGCACATTCGTAAGTGTGTGTGTGTGCCATAATGCCCAGAGGAGGTTGTTGGGCTGTAGATAGGCCACTTACAATGCTCCCGTTCGAGATAGTAAGAGACGAGGAGCGCGAGAGATGAAGGGAAACAGACAGAACTGGAGAGAGGAAGTGAGCATTTTTGGGTCATGTGGGTTGCCCTATTTAGTGGTTTCTGCCGACATCTCAAAGGCAAAGTACACACACACACACACAAATGCACAATTCACACACTCGTGGAAACCAATCACATGCCAACAATTCAATTTGCTGAGCAACATCAAAAGGTCTGTTTGCTCGAGAAATAATATTCCCCATCAATAAATGATGCTGCTTTGTTTCTGCTGCTCTCTCGATTATTCTGCAGCAGCAGCACAGAAGATCACAGCACAGCATCATGAGATGAAAAGCAGCTCCAAATAAATGCACCCTGTAATCCTTTAATCTCTTTAATGTATCTACCTATCCTTTATACTCAACAGATTTCACTGCAGAAAAAAAACAGCACAGAATCTCATTTTTTCTAACTTTTTTTTTTTCTAGCAAACTGTTTCATCCTGCAGGAATCCTGTTTTTTAAGTGTTACCATCTTAAGCGTGTGAACGGCAGCTCTTTAAAGCTGATGGAGAAGCTGAAACGTTAAGCAGTCAAAGTGACTCTGTCTCTGTGTGAACACCTCTGTTTAAACTCTTAACCAGCGCGTGCAGAATGACTGACTGCGACCAAAATTAGCCGTTCCAGTTCTCTCCGTGCCTCTGTGTTTGTGAAAACACCTCTCCTCTGCTGCCACAACACTGACTAATGTGATGTTGATGTACATTTCTGCACTGAGGTGGGAAAACAACCTAAGTTGGTGTTAGGTTAATGCAGTCCAATTACAGAATGATAAAACAAAAGAAAATATTCTTACATCTCAGAGAAAACATAATTATATGAGCATCACATAATCAGGGTCTATATTTCGAATGTGACAACAATAGTGCCAGACTAATTCAAAAGCACTATATGGTCCTACCAAGGTCATTATAATTGACAAAAACTGACAAAATAATGTAAAAGAGAGGTTAAAAAAAAAAAAAATAAATAAAATAAAAAGCTAACTGACTTAAACTTTATATCCTTGTTGACCTAACTCATTCAAAAACTCACTAATTAGGGTGGCAATGACATTTTTTGTTTCCCGCCCATCTCATGCCAGTTGACGCCATAGACTGTATATAGAGTGGACAGCATGGCGCCGCCATTTGCCATTGTACTGTTATGAAGCCAAAATATCCCCATCACAGGCGCAGCCATTGGCAGCAGTTGTGCAGCCAGAGTCTGTGCAGTAGAGACTGTGAGGGATTCTGGGAGAATCTGAATCTTGGTTATCCCTCCCGACATATTTTACAATCCCCGGAAAAAGATACAGAAGAACAGCATCTGTCAATCATCATTAAACCTGACCTAAAGCCTTGTTTTCAACCTCCTATAACTAACAGAAATGAAACTCTTTAGGAAAAAGAGGACTTGAATACAAATCACCACAACAATCAGATGTGAGAAACATTTCTACAAGGTGTATTAATTTTTTACATTTTGGCCACAGCCCATCTGGAATGACTGGGGATATAGAATTTTTTGACCTATACTGCAGCCAGCAGTATTTGTGGCGACCTCACTTTGAGCAGAGCAAGATGATGTCCTTTTTTTTTTTTTTTTTTTTTTTTTTTTACAGTCTATGGTTGATGGATGCACAAGTTAGCATGCACACTTTGCCAGCTAGCATAGCAGTAATGGCAGCGAAAGTCAGGACAGAGTGGCAGAGCCCCGTTTGGGTTTTGTGCCGAGCTGCACCTCCACCCTCTGTGTGTGTATCTTTGACCACGTATGAAAACATCTGTGTGTAAGGATGTGTTCCTTCAGGAGCAAAACGATTGGCTAAATGGTAGGGACTGCTTGACCAATCAGGGTGAGGCGGGAGTATGGAGAGACCACAGACGTGAGTGCTGTAGGAGCAGACACTCCAGATTTTGTTAGGAAAGTCTAAGCTGTGTATATTGTATGTGAATTGGTTATGGTTAGAGTTATGGTCACAATTGCTAAGGAGGAGAGCTTTGTTGTTGTAGTTGTTCGAACTCTTTTGTTGTTGTTTGAGAAAAGTATTCCGGTTTTATTTGAGTCATTTGTAAAGATGAATTTACACTCCAGTTAGTCTCTTTTTGTTAAGCCTATTCAGTTTTCTTTGAGTAATGGTTAATGTACTGTCCCTGTTCCTTTTTTCATTTGCCTCAATTTCTGTAAGACTGCATACCTTGATTTCTTTTATAATAAATGACTTTTTGTTTCATCAAACAACCAGGGTTTTATGTTGGGAAAGGGGCAAATCCCACAGTCATCCAACCAACAGTCCAACAGTCCTTTTGAAAAGCTCACACAGGGAGGCAGCAAACCTTACTTACCCCGAAAGGGGAAGCGCCCAGCCCCTTCCCCTGAAACAGAAGCTGATCTCTGGTCAGGCAGTACGATGGAGCACGAGACAACCATGGGGCCAGCAAGACTGATGCAGAGCTTTTTTTGATGAGGTTGGTCTTTTATCTGTCCTCTGTGAATACATTTTTTAAAAAATTGCAAGATGTTTTGAGTTTTTAAAACACATTGCTTTATTTTTGACCCTCACCCCTGAAACTTATCCTGTATTATGAAAAAGACTAACAACTAGACTGAAACTAAGCATTCTCAAAAGAAAGAAAGAAAGAAAGAAAAAAAAATCTAATCAAAACTGGAAAAAAAAGTTTATAAACTATTTGAAAAACTAAATGAAAAGTGAAAACAAATAGTCAAGATTAAAAAATAAATTTAACATAAAGGAAAGTGCAAAACTATAATAACCTTGGCTGCTACACCACATCACTATATATATATATATATATACATATATATATATATATATACATATATATATATATATATATATATATATATATATATATATATATATATATATATATATATATATGTATATGTATATGTATATATATATATATATATATATATATATATATATATATATATATATATATATATATATATATATATATATATATATATATATATATATATAAATATATATATATATATATATATTAATAATGTTTCTTTACAATAAACCAAGCAAACAAAACAAAAAGCATAGTCACTCATTTCCTCAGTGGTCTTTCATTCAATCTCTGATTTATCATTTTAAATACAGTTTTGTTGGGAAGCAATCTGTTTCCAAAAGACATTTATTCTGACATTTATTTAAACTGTTGTAAATCATACCACAATATATTGCACTGGGTAAGATAAAAAAAAAAATAAAGGACCACCAAGGGACATATGAGGAATTTATTAACTGATGATGAAAAAGTTTAAGGAAAGAATGACAAAATAATAAAACAGAAGACACACAAGAGAAGAATCACACGAGACAGCAGTTAGGTTAGTTTACTTTATTTATACCTGTAGGTTGATTTGTTTTGCTGCAAGATGACGACATATACTTTGATGTTTTGTTACAAAACAACATTAGCGTGAAACCACACAAACAATCAGAACTGACAAGCTTTCAAACACTACACATGATATAAAAGTCTTACTGTTCCATCAATTACATTTAACTTTGAGCCTAAGGAAGTGATGAAAATTAACACATGGATAAAAATAGCTCCAAAAATATAAATAAATCCCAGAAGATTAAAACCAAAGCAAAATGAGTTTGAGCAAATATCACGCCATCTGACAGCAGTGGTAAGGTGAGTATCCTGGACCTGTCAGCCAGGGAGGAAGAACTGCAAAATATATATGGCAACATTAGAGACTTAACGAGATCATAGAGGAAAATACAAACACACTGAGTATGAGAGTACAGGACGTGACAAACAGGACAAAAGACTAACACGCAAAAAACAACCAAGACACAAAACACAGAGGAACCAAATTTGTCCAAAGCAACTCATGACAGCACAGGCTAATAAAAAAAAAAAACAAAAAAAACAAATAACCTGACTGAACCTGGGTATCTCAGATGGATTACTTAACAGGAAGAAAGTGAAACAGCATCCTGAATCCTTCCCCAAACAAATAAACAAAGCAGCAAATGCAGTCTCTGTTAAAATATTTGATTCCCCTGAAGCAGCTTTTATGAGATTGTATCATTTATAACACTGTTTTTTGTTGGCTGAGCATCCTCCAGATTCTGACTCCACTTAAACACTGCGGCGGCCTGTTTTGCTGTTAGCTCCTCTGCTTTTGTCGAGGTTATGTTAATCAGAGGAACCAGCTGCTGTGGTGCTGTGCTGGAATGAAAACCAGAAGACTCACGGGCTGCAGTGGGATGCGTTTGAAAAGCACTGACGTGCAGTATTCATGAAGCCGGAGCTGGGATTTGCTGCGATGATTTTGAGTAAAACAGAGAGGATGCATTAGTTAGCATGGAACAAAACAACAGCAGTGTAATTGCATTCCACCACCACACTCAAACCTTTAATGGCTCTGGCTAATGTGGTCCCTATGGACGGCTGGACAGTTGCAAGTAAATGTCAGCCATCTGTGTGCGTGTTTGTTAGTGCACCTGCCTCTGCATGCATGTGGATCTGGAGGTCACTGGCTTCAGATGGTCAGTCTGGCTGATCAGCACAAAAAGAAGTACTAATAAATACACAAACCATGCAGAGGAAGTAAATGCCATCACAACAATGTGCAGTCATACAGCAGATTAGGGCTGGAGTTCAACATGCTGGCTCTACCTGCCAGGATAACGCCGCCTCACTCTGTCTAACATTAGCAGTAGTACCTTTTACTGCTGTCACTGCTTCAGCGTAAATGAGCATCACTGGGCTAAATCTCAGCAGAGGTGCAATGTGGTGGTCTACATCTGCTGTGGGGCCCCCACAGAGGCCCTGTGATCACAACACAGTGTGTCTCCAACCTGCTCGTGATGGCATGCTGAGCCGGGAAAAGGCACTAAAGCATCACTTTAAGGTCTGGACTCCTCTCCACCCCACTGGGTTGGTTTAGGTTGTCTTGGGTTTATGTTGCAGATAGTCTGTGCTGCAATGTCACCCATTTTCAAAATCCCTGCATAATCTTTTAGACAGATGACCGGGTCCCAGAATATGAAAAGGTACAATTACTGCTGGTGGATTCCCAGTGGGGAGGGGCCTAAACTCTAAGTTAAAAGTTGAAAAAAAAAAAAAAGTTCAAGTCTCTTCCTGTCATTGTTCAACTCTTAACTTAAAAAAAAAAAAAAAAAAAGAAAACATCACTTTTTCAGTCTTACAGGGCCATTGGTGTCATGGATATTTTTTTTTATGTTTTTGTTATAATTTAAATTCATTTTGCCAAATGAATTAATCTTTGCTCACAATCTCCTGCGAGCAGAAGAATCTGTACACTTCCTTTCTCCTAACTTCCTTGAGGCTATTCCACCAAACTGTTACTGGTGATAAACATCCAAACACAACACATCATTGAATTTAAATCAGAGCTGAGAAAGGACTGTTTCTTTGATCCAAAATTAGTCACACATTATGTTTATCTTCTAAATGTGCCTTAAAGGGATGTTTTTCAAAGTGGTAATACTCTTATCAACATGATGGTGGGATAATGTGCTTGATTTATGCCACCCCAGAACACCAGAAACACCATCACTTACCTTGGGTATACTTTACCCAATAAACAACAAACAAAACAAAAAAGGTACAAGGGCAGACCCTATAGTAAGGCTGTATTCAGACCAGAAAAGTCCTTCGGTCCACTTGTTTGGTCAGGACTAAAAGCGGACTTTATTTTTTTTGTTTAGTGCGGTTCGTATTCAGATTGTACTTTTTGAAAGTGGACTATATTCTGTGTACACATCCACGTGTGTGACGATCAGTGCTCTCATTGCACAGCACTGACAAAGGGCGGCACACAGACTACAGTCCCGGAAATGGAGGTAAACATGTGTGTTTGTGCTCTTATTAGAGCTGCTAAATCATTTTCAGTTTCAAGAGCAGCTCCTTCAAAGAAGGCTCAACAACAGTGAAGACGAATGTGCGCAGCCAAGAGACGCTATGCCCTGCGTGTCCTGACCCACAACATGCCAGCAACAGTGTGGCTAAATCGAAGACAGAGGATCAGGTATGAACTAAAGACTGTTAGGTTACGGTGGCTTTATAGGCCCAAAAGGCGCATGTATCCTGTAGTTAGTTCGGATGGACCTTGGTTTGTATTCAGACCTGCACTGGAGAACCACGAACCGCACCAGAGTTTGTTTGGAAGCGGACCGAGACCACCTCAAAAAGTGGGTCTCGGTCCGGTTGTTTGGTCCGCATCAGGGTTCGTTTGTGTCTATTTACACCTGCATGAAAAGTCAGCACCAGCGTGGGAAACCAACCCTGGTCCCTTTAAAGTGGACCAAACAGTCCAGGTCTGAATACGCCCTGAGGCTCTAAAATTAGTAAAAAAAAAACAAAACAAAACAAAAAAAACCCAGAAACTGGACTTATTTTATTTCCATCCCTCAATCTTTGGACGTGTGAGCTTTGTCCAGTGAAGGCTATAACAGTCGTACTGCATGCCCAAATCACTTGTTGATACCTTTGCATTGCACACACAAGAAGCAAGAGGATGGATACACTGACCTAAATGCAACATTACTTTGACACACTAACACAATGTGGTGTCAAACTTTACACCTGTAACGTCAACTATGAGTTTTTGTTTTTTTTTTGTTTTTGTTTTTAAGCAGCTCATCCCAAAATGATGGACCTGGTACATCACAACATACACATTATATAACACAGTAAAATCATTGTCTGGGTTTTTCACACTTAAAGCAAGCATATCATAATGTAACTGTAATCAACCATGGAGACAGATAAAGGCTATGCTTAATCAAAATCCCAACTAGGGACAAGAGTTGGAAACTAGTAATTGCTACAAACTGTGCAACGTATCAGATGTATCCACTGTAATGAAACTGTGTTAAACTGCATCGTCTCTATCAAATAAATTCATATTCAAATGGTGTGTAATACAGACACCAGGACAATGTTGACACTGAGGAAGAACAATCTCTTCATTAGCTCATCTCAGGTCACATTCACAAGAAACACAAATAACTTTGGTCTTGTTAAAAAAAGAGAAAAAAAAAATCATGCAGGATTTGGATTGTATACTTGCTGTTTTATAACTCTGTTGCCTTTACTTTTTCGACTCAAAGAGATTTTTTTCTCTTTACTGTCGACAACTGGGAGAGGGTTATATTCACAGAATATAGTCTGGTCTGGTTGCCTTAGATACACTTTGAAAGCCCTGTATTTAATGACAGACATGAATGGGGAAGAGTCTATAAATATATTCCAAACAGGAGAGAAAAGTTTAAAGAATGAGACAATAAATGATTGATTTTAGGTTTAGACATTTTAATCTGTGTGTGTTTAAAGTTGTCTGAGAATCTCATTTAATGAGTCAGGGGCAGTTTTTTAGCGTAGCAGCTGTCGAGGTTATCAGATAGTCCACATGGCCTCTGGAGTGAGTTTCATCTGTGGGTGTTAACTCTCCTTTTTATCGTGTGTGCTGTTCTCTGAGATTAAGAAATCCAGTGGTCAGTGTGTGAAAGGGTCACGCAGACTCAAAATGCAAATGCATGCAAATATGTTGCCACAAGTTCTTTAGACTATTCAGGCTGAGTTATCTGCACAGGTCAGACTCTGCTAATGGACAGTGTCTGAACCTGCTGTCACTGGAAGGTCTAATGCATTCAGGACTTGGTGGGGACTGGTTTGGACCTCTTACTTTAGTGTCTGTATTACTTGTGCATACTCATTCATTTTGCTTCTAGCTGTTTGTTTTATCTCTAATTTACAACTATTTTGCATGATTTGCACAATTTCTGCAAACAAAATGTGCTTCGTAAGATCATATGAATCAGATTCTAGTAGAAAACTCAGAGTCTAAAAATATGCCCACCACGATAACAACATCTGCCACACACACACTGTGACACATGCTGAGGACAAGCCCTGCACCTCCCCTGCCGCATGTTGTGCACAAACAAGTCATGTCAGTTTTCCGGTCACAGACTCTCTCCATTGCCAAACATTTGAATGGATGTTGATCCATAAATATTTAATTGGCCCCTTGTCCTGACCCCACCCACACTGACAGAAGCCTCCAAACCCCCCAATATCTGACGAAACAAGACTGAGGGAGGGAGAGGAGTCAAGCCAGTAACACCAGAAGAGGAGTGTGTGTGTTCTTCCGAATGGTTGGATGCATCACAGCACAGTGTGACAGGGATGTTTCATTGACGTTCACAGCGGGATGAGGGAGCACGGGCAGGGGAGTGATGGAATGAAAGGTGAAGGAGGACAGAGGGTGAGGGGGAGAGGAAAAGAGGGAGGGAGGGATGCCACACAGTAACACGTGTCAATGTCCTTTTTAGAAGATGCAGCAGCTGTGTTGGTGGAGGAGCAGGAAGGAGAGCCCAGTACTGACTGTGAAAGCTAATAACTCAAAGAGGGAAGGGGGGGAGAAGGAAAAAGAGATCACTTTTTTCTTTCAGCTCTTTTATTCATCATTGTTTTATAAATAGTGTAAAAACAATCTGAATAAATTCATACAATCAGTATGAACAGTAAGACTGATAGGCTGTAAGTTCTCAATGATTACCAGGTCATCAGAAACAGGAGTGGTAAATTATCTCACTGCACAACCTATCACATCAATAAATAGTTTAGGTAACCATCTTTGAAATTTTTCTCAAAGATGCTACTAGGAAGATCTGTTTTAATTGGACTGCTTTGCCACCTTCTGGCCCAGAGTCTCACGCACGCTTTTGTAAATTACTTTGAGCAAGGCAGGTGTTTGTTTTGGAATTAAATGGAGATCGGATAGAAACATCAAGCAAACGTCATAGCAGCCAGCTATTTGTAGCGCTGTCGGCAGCCCGGTGCTCCGACATATCCTTTTGTAGGTAATTTAGAAGCTGTCTATATTTAGCGCAGATGACAGCCCAGTGCTCTAAAGCCCTGTTTCCACCAAGCGGTTCAGTTTGGTTCATCTCAGCACAGCACACATTTTACAGGGTTGCCACTGACTAATCCCAGGATAGATCCCAAAATAACTGAGATGGACCATCCCATTTTTTGGTACCCTTCCGTAGGGGTGCCAAACTGAACCAATCCAATCCCAGAAGGTGGAGCTACAACACTGCAGAGCGTGGATTGGTCAAAAGAATCGTCAGTTACAGTTGCTGCATTTCAGTGGCACAGCCTTGTCTAAAACAAAGCTTGATTGCTACATGCCAATCACAGAGAAGACAAAATGTTGGATGTCTTCCATCGTTGCTCTTTGGGTGCGTTCGAAAACTCCTTCCTAGCTCCTTTCCTTTCGACTTTACTTTAACCCCGATGGAAAACATCACAGGGTCAAGGAAAGGAGGGAGTAAAAGGGAAGGAAAGGAGAACTGTGGTAAAAGAGGAATTCGACTGCACTTTCACTTTGATGTCATATTTATGCGACAACGGCTTCTTGTGACGTTGTAAGCCATGACGAACTACAATGTTCCAAAAAAGAGAACTACAACAACCGCCCTTGAGATCTGCTTTACCTCACTGCGGTGTTTTGTGACCTGTTAACATCAACAATAGGTGTTTATTCTATGACCATTCATTGTCTTTTCTGCTCACAGCTGTAATGTTAGGGTAAATAATGTAAAATGTTTACATATGAAAACCTTAAGCCTGCTTATACATGTTTATCTTTTTTATTTACACATTATCATTGAGAATGATTGTAAAATACCAAATATGTCTTT
Organism: Halichoeres trimaculatus; assembly: GCF_033239565.1. NCBI lineage: Eukaryota > Metazoa > Chordata > Actinopteri > Labriformes > Labridae > Halichoeres > Halichoeres trimaculatus. The sequence goes on from NW_027437185.1 coordinate 7,919,887, forward strand.
CTTTTATTGATTATTTCATACTAAACATTACTGGAGACCCCATTGTTCTGTCTTATGATTGGAATGATTAACTTCACATATTAAGACAGATGAAAATATGTTAATTAATATTAATTTAGGAAACAAGTAGCAGAATTGTTTGATATTGATCAACATTATGGGTAATTATGGAGAAAAGTAAATGCTTGAAAGTAACTGCTTTATAAATAATAACATGCAATTATTCATCCGTCCACCAATAAATTAAATGTTAAAGATATGAACAGAAGGTTATCTTTGAAGCATTTATTTTTCTTTATGCCTGCCCAAATGTTTACTCTGTATTGTCTACATATCTTCATTGTCCTTCAAAACTAAAACATAAACAAAGTATATAAATACAAGTGAAGTATTTATATATGTCAGCTGCCGCAATGCATTATGGGGCGTCCTTTCTCCTTTCCTTTCGTAAAGGATGGTCCAGTGTTTCCTAAGCTAAAGGAGCTAATAAGGGAAGCAACGACCTTCCTTTCCATAACGTTTGGAGAATTCGAACAGCCTTTATCATGGCTGATGCTGAAATACTTCTGGGTCATTCCTTCAGTAAGGAAGGTTCCTTACCAAAAGGGAGTTTTCGAACGCACCCTTTGTTCACTGTGTGGCACTTTTCTTCTTCTAGGTTTGATTTATTAGCAGGGTACACTGTGTTGCGTGTCACACTATTATGTTATTAATGCAGCTGTTGGCATCCAGCTTACACGAGGGGGCATGGTTGGCTGTGGAAACGCAAACAGGACCAGGCTAATCTGAGCCAACCCATACCAATCTGTAATGATCTAAACCGGACTGCTTGGTGGAAACAGGGCTTAAGACATGTCTGTAATGTATTACATTAGTAAATCCTGGTTATGTCCTGCCAGTCATCTACTAAACAGAGCTAACGTAACCTCACTCTTCATTTTATTGATAGACTCTCAAGTTTGAACAGACCACTGCAGAACAACTACTGACTGTGGGTTGGAATGAACATAGCATGAAAAGCTTTGACCCTGTGTTAGCCTTTAGCTTGTGTGCTATATCTCTCCTGTTTCTCTTTCTTCTGCTCTTTTGTCCTTTTTCTGTCTGACAGTTAGACTCCTGTGTCTACCATCACCACAAAATTAATCACAGAAATCATTTTCAGCAGAGAAAAGCACAGATCTTTCTTCTCACCACTAAACTTCATGAGCCGGCGTGGTGTTGTCATAGAGACATGCCGTAAATCTATCCGGTCCTGGTCAACCCGATCAAGAAGCTATGAAGTATCATTTTTAAAGGTGCTGATAATCTCACTTCAAAGTATGGATTGCGATCAGGCATATATCTAAGAAAGGAGACTTTTGCAAGATTACTATAAACTCCTCTCAGCCCCTTCAAAAAGGACTAAGTAAGGTCTCTTAGTTCCTCTAGGAATCTCAGTTTGTGGTGTGCAACCTGGAACTGGTTGCGTGTGTGTTGCACGACAGCTCCATCATGGTTTAGCTCAGTGCTCCCTCGTCCATCAACACTCAGTGTTTTTCAGAGCGCAGCACAGGACAGCATCAGTGTTCAGCTGGGACTGTGAGACCGAGGAGTTCCCTCAGTCTCATGGTCCCGTCGTCAGAATCAGAAACAACAGCAACAAACACACATGAGGTTATTTTTCTCAGCACAGGAGCTGAAGTAGAATGATCTGTTTTTTTTTTTTTTGTTTGTTTGTTTGTTTGTTTTTACCAAATAAATTTCACCTCATCCAGTTTGTCAGCAATATCCACTGCAAACATCCAACCTGTTGACTCCAGTGGTAAACAGGCTGGTTTTATTAAGAGATCAAGCTTAAGTTTTCATGTTGTTTGGGGGTGTGACATTTTAAGAAAATATTTATAATTTTATTATAATTTTAATTTAATATTTTGACAATATTTTTTAACCTTGAAAGAAAAATACAATTGCTTTATTTTTGAAGTATTTGTTTTAGTGATTAGATTCTGTGTGCTGCATCGGCATCTGTAAAACACAAGAGTGTTGCAAATCTGCTGTGGGAGAAATTGGATTGCCGGAGCTGAGATGGAGCACGTTGGAGACAGTGAACGCGGACGCATCTACTAAAATGCACACCCCATCTTACCCTTATCATTATTTCACACCCTTGGTTAACCTGAGCTGTGGATGAGAGCCAAAAGGATCCTTCATTATTTTATAAAACCCTGATTTTGCTTTTAAGGATGATGCCACAGCTGGTTAGTTAGTCTTTTTATTTAACACACTGTTTCACAGCGTTACTTACTCAGGATCTTGGTGTCAGACTGTCGGCTTTTAGGCTAACCGCTAAACTCAAGAGCTTAAAGAGCTTTGCAGCACATTAGAAACATTTCCCATGGCAAAGTAGGGTCTGAATTATTTCCTTTTTACTGGAGTAGTAAACAACAGAAGTATGCTAAGGCCACAGATAAAAAACATTTTAACAACATGACATTATGAAGGTTAAGGAGCTGTAAAATGTGAGAAATGTGGAAAAAGATAAAGAATGAGGAAGGCAGAACAAAGAAGGAGGGCGGGATGTAAAGACACTGAGGGGAAGAAGGGAGCAGGGGGAATGAAACTGAGTAAGACAGAGATTAACTGTGTTCTGACCTCTAGCAACAGCACCACTGAGCTGCTGTCTGTCTGATTAGAGCTGCTGCATACTGACTGTGGCACCAAGGACGCTGCACTGATAGCCAAGACTTAAAGCAGTATTAATTAATCTATGACCTTCACAGACCTTTAAAGGGTCTGCGTAAGAATGTATACTGTTAATAGAAAAATCTGTTCCAGCACATGACACGGCTCGCCTCCACCCTCCAATGAACACGGTAAATATCTGACAACGCCATGCTACTCTCTGTTGAGTGTTATCGAATGAAACCCAAACATATGTTGTGATCAGAGCACCAAACAGAAGCGTGTTCTGGCCCCTCTGTGAATGTTGCATTGTTCTTTTGTTTGTTGCTCTGTGTTCTTATCCAGGAATGAATTGGGGTGCATTGTCCCTCTTTCTGTCCAGCAGGAGAAATGCCAGAGAGAAGGACGGGGTTTTGGACGGGCCCATTCTGGAGTGTGACTGGCATCCCTTCTAACTCCCAGCCAGAGTCATGGGGTGATTCATTGTTAGCTTGCCAATGTTTGGGAAGGATTTGTAGACCGGTGAACAGATGCAGTTAATAAAAGTGGAATATTCTGAAAACCCCAAGTTTTCTGTCATCAATTGAAGAAATATCATGGTTAAGCATTCTGGGATTCTTTAAGCTGTTTTTGTTGCGGACTGTCAGAACCCATGATCTCTCCCTCTGCTGTGCATTCATCTGTCAAATACAAGATGCTTTCACCTTACTGGTTGAACTGGTTAATATCTATCTGCACTTCAGCTACAAATGATCCTGATCTGTAAATCTCTCTCAGTAACAAAACCACAACCAGTTCCTGGGGGAAAGAGGTTGATTTTCTCATTTGAAGTTTTGTCTCTGTTGACTACAATAGCTCTGTGGGAGTTTTGACAATTTGTTGGAGAATGTTATTGGTGAGAAAATTCAGAATTTTGATTAACTTGAAATCAGCAAAGATCAAGTCGTGCTGAACACAGCCCAACTCAATATGGCTAAACATTGTAAAAGCGCAACACAACTCCTCTCAGTAAGAACAGATGCGGACATGTGTGAATTAAACACTATGTTGTTTAGATTCTCATAAATGTAAACATAGCCATAGCCCTAACAGTTTTAAAAGCCACTAGAACGATACAAGCTTGACTGGTGTTGACGTGCCCACATTCAATCTTCAAAGTGGATACATAAATTTCAAAAATCCATTTCTTTCAAGTCTTAACAGTTAATTGTCCATTTATTTTGACAAATGCAGTTGCCATGGTTCAGTGTCCTTTTTTCTAAATTTGTTCAAAACCAAATCAGAATGTCAAAAAGCTTCACTTGGTGTTATTTTTCATGGTCAAAAAAAAAAAAAAAAGGTTTTTATGTGACACTTATCTCAAACCTGAACAAAGACAAACTGACCTCCATACCATTGCTGTCCTGCCTTTCTGATTGAAACTCCAACTCAACTCAACTTTATTTATATAACATTTGAAAACAACCTCAGCTGAAACAGAGTGCTGTACATAAAAGTAGTGCAGGAATAAATAAGTAAATAAAACAAATAAATCATTAAAACAAAAGTTCACGTTGTAAAATCATTGTTACATTGTTCTAAAAATAATTTAAAACAATGAGACAATTAATAAAAACTAAAACAAACCATAACACACTAAAACATGAGCAGAGTCTCAAGCTGGGTCAAAAGCCAAAGAATACACTAGGCACCACCCTCTTGGCTATGACTGCCTTTTGCAGCAGCTCTCTCTTCTTTGTCCGTTTCTCGTAATTTTTTGTCTCTTTTTCGTCATCTTTGTATTTGGAGTGGATCATTACTTTGTATGGCTCATTTGTTGGTCATGGACACCAAACTTTTTGTAGCTTCAGCGATACTTTTACTACTTTTCTCCTGTGTTTGTCTGGAGATCCTACATGTAACCATGGCTGCATTGTTTACGTGTGAACTCAACTGTTAGCAGCCTGTAGCATGTCAGTGCTAACTGGTCAAAGGCCTGATGTCTTCCCACAAGGTGAGGAAAAGGAGGTGAGGACAACATGCTGGTTCTCGGGTGTGAGCTGGGAGGTGACGACGTGGACCTGTCCTTCCATCCATCTTTGTTGGGAACGTGGAATCTCTCCACTGGGATGGACGAGCTAGCCGTGCTAGCCCAGCTGCAGAGGGGCTGCCGGAGGGCAGAGTGGCATCGTGCTGTTCACGGACTTGGCTAACGGAGTTGACATCGGACGCCCGCGCCACATTGGAGGAGCTTCACCTGCTGTGAGCAGACAGGATCCAGGAGACAGAGACTGAACAGACTGCTGGGGAGGCTCAGCCCTGGACCCTGTGGAGGTGGAGAGTGGCTGAGCTGGAGAGTGGTGGACGGGCTGTCGTCATCTATTTTCTTATGGACCTTTTTGCACTTTCTCTACACTTTCTTATTTTTGTTTTCTTGATTGCTGCTGTGACTTCACGTTATACTTGTTACAACAACAATAAAGTTCTAATCTGTTCTGTTCTATTCTATTCTTTTCTATTCTATTCTATTCTATTCTATTCTTTTCTATTCTATTCTATTCTATTCTATTCTATTCTATTCTATATAAAAATCTGCAAATGATTGAAAATGGCTTTGACAGCCACAAATGCAGATGTCTTGTTAGCATTTTTTTTTTTTTTTAATGTGTCATTGTTGTTATTATTATTATTTGATGTTTAGTGAACATTCCTTACCTACAGGACAACTGGAGTCATGCGACCAAGGACCCAGTACTTCCTAAGTCAAAAACCAACCCCAGCTCATTCATGTTGTCTGTATTGGCACTTAAAACCTCAAACCTGTGGTTTCTGGTCTGGCTTCACTCATTATCTGGGTTTGGTGTTGCAGGATAGTTAAAATCAATTCAGTGTCTCTGATCTGGCATCTTCAGATTATTTTATTTTGAGGGGGATGTTTTAATGTTGTTTCTGTGCCTTACTTCCTGTTCTGCTTGATTTGCTCTGTATCACCTCTCCAGATTCTGGCAAACATACAAGTCTTGCATATCTGATCTTACTCTGAATTGAATGTGCTGCCACTCAAAAACTACTTCCAAACTTAGTCTTGGCATCTAATGGGTTAAGCTTTAAGTTACATAAAGGTAGCGGGGGAGTGATGCATTGAGGTTTTGGAGGACTATAAGCTGACTCCCACTCCTCTTTGTTTGCTAACTGTCAACTTTTTAAACTATCCACAGTCTACATGTCTCATATCAAGTGACAGTACCATAACTTTTAATTCTGCATATTACATGTTTGCTGCACCATCACTCATCTAAGATTGATGACTAAGTTTCTAAAAGTCCTGGAAAAAGGTTATCCTTGCTGAAAGCTTTTTGTGGGGGCATGATTAAAATGAATGCAGCCTCCACTGTGAGTGGCTTCTTAGCTTGTCTGTGCTGTGAATTTGTGGTGAGTGCTGGAATATGAAGTGTCAGAGGTGCAGGGAGAAGAAAACGATATATAAGAGATATGTACTGACAGCTGGGACAGATGAGGGGAAGAGAGGAGAAGGCAGAGTATGAGAAAATTAGTTTGAAGTGTAAGTAGGGAAGTGCTTTTGACACGTCATTGTATTCTAAACATCTTCACTGGTGCTGCATTTCTCTTCCCCCTCCTTTAGAGTTCTCTTTGTTAGACTACATGTCAGCTCCTCTTCTTCACTGTTTCTTAATTCCTAGACAGACTAAATGACAGCCCCTTCCTCACATATCACAAGGAATCAACAAAGCAGAGTTTTTCTTCAACAATACTTCAAACGTCTCTTTGTTTGTACACAGCAAGCTAACCAGAGTCTATGCCTTGCTGCGTTTCTCTGCCCCTCTGCTATTATTAGTGATATCTAACTACAGACACAAAAGCTGCTCTTAAAAGTAATTGCTGTTTCAGTGTTCACATTTCATTTATTCAATAACAAAAAAATATAGCTGTAAAACGTGACATCAAATAACTAATTTTTGTTTTTACTGGGGATGCAGTACTTTGGCCTTGTTTTACCCATACCTGGTTGGTTTTGCTGTGCTCTCCAACCTCAGGTGCTCCTGAGGCAGTGCTACAATATGCCTTGAACAAGATGAGTAAGGGCGTATTCAGACCTGGACTGTTTGGTCCACTTTAAATGGACCAGGGTTCGTTTCCCACGCTGGTGCGGACTTTTCATGCAGGTGTAAATAGACACAAACGAACCCTGGTGCGGACCAAACAACCGGACCGAGACCCACTTTTTGAGGTGGTCTCGGTCCGCTTCCAAATGAACTCTGGTGCTGTTCGTGGTTCTCTGGTGCAGGTCTGAATACAAACCAAGGTCCATCCGAACTAACTACAGGATATATGTGCCTTTTGGGCCTGTAAAGCCACCGTAACCTAACTGTCTTTAGTTCATACCTGATCCTCCGTCTTCTGTTTAGCCACGCTGTTGCTAGCATGTTGTGGGCCAGGACACGCAGAGCATAGCGTCTCCTTGCTGCGTGCATTCGTCTTCGCTGTTCCAAAATTTGAAACGGTGTTGTTAAGCCTGCTTTGAAGGAGCTGCTCTTGAAACGGAAAATGATTTTGCAGCTCTAATAAGAGCACAAACTCACATGTTTACCTCCATTTCCTGGTCTGTATTCTGTGTGCCGCCTTAGTCAGTGCTGTCCAATGAGAGCACTGATCGTCACACACGTGGATGTGTTTACAGAATATAGTCTACTTGCAAAAAGTACAATCTGAATACGAACCGCACCAAATGAAAAAAATAAAGTCCGCTTTTGGTCCGGACCAAACAAGTGGACCAAAGGACTTTTCTGGTCTGAATACAGCCTAAGAGTGTGATCACACTGGCCATTCGACCCATGTCCAAGCATGTTTCAACCCCAAAGTCCAAGTCGTTGGGCCAGTGTCACCGCATGTGTGCTCAGGCATGGTTCACTTCTCTGCTTTGGTATACTTAGGAGAGACATGCTTCAGCGTGGTACATTTCATGCACAAGCTCAGAGAGCTGAGTTGGACCAAAATGACTTATCATAAGCCAAAAAGTCACTAATGCTGTAGCAGCGTTCTCTGTGTCTCATTGTGCTGATTCCATTGAGTTCACATGTCATGTCAAAATACGTTTCATCCTGACATAGGCGGGCCATGCGTGTGCCCTAAGTTCAGTTCATATTGGTCGTAGTAGTGTGACCATGGGTTGTACTGGCCAGAGAGGGGTTATCAGGGAGGAGTACAGCATGGTTTGGATGGCCAGTGTGGCTGCACCCTAGGTCGGCTGGTCAGTAAGTAAAGCCCCGTTTCTGGTTAAGATCAGTATGGGTTGGCTTAGTTAAGCCTAGTCCTGTTTGCATTTCCACAGCCAACCGGGCCCTTTTGTGGTAGGCGACGTGTAACAGCAGAGCGACACAGTGTACCCCGCTAAGAAATCAGACCATGGAAGACATCCAAAAATCAGTCTACTTTGTGATTGTCTTGTGGCTCTTTGTTACACAGCGCATTCTAGTTTTGTTTCAGAGAAGACTGAGCTAGAAGGAGAAATACAGCCACTGTCACATGGTAAGTGAGGATTCTTTCCACCAATCAATGGACTGCCGTGTTGTAGATCCAGGATTGGAAAGGTTTACCCTGGCAACCCCAGGGAAGGGTCCCAAAAAGTGGGATGGCTTGTCTCACTTATTTGGGGATCTTTCCCAGGATTAGTCAGTGGAAACACCGTAAAATGTGTACAGTGCTGAGACGAACTGAACTGAACTGCTTGTTGGAAAGGGGATTTGAGTATAGACCGTTGGTAGCTAAAGCTGACCAAAAGGCGCCTTAAACTGATACCTACCCCTTGTACAAAGGCACCCCCACAAGACACTGCTTCCGAAGTTGGGTCTGGGAGAACAAGAAGCACTTTCAAAAGACTGACAGAAACCACACTTAAAGTTGTGCAATGCAAAAAAAAGTTCATTTGATGAATTAGGCCAATGTCTTCTTACCGTTACCCCCAGGGTTTGAAAATAGCTTGATCTACAAAACAAACAGCCAAACAAAAAACCTGGCTAGTGCCCTCAAAACCGAACTGTACTTACACATAACCCTTTGTGTTGACCAGAAACCAGTGCAGTTCTTTAAGTATGCTCCCTTTGTGGAACACCTTGGACTACTGGAGATCTATTGGCAAGATGTTACACAACAATATGCTATAGTAGCTAGATATTTCCTTCTCTTCTAGGAATCAATGAGTTTAATCAATGTCATTAAGTCAGCAGAACAATAAGCTGAAGAAATAATCCTGACAGTGTCCCAGGTACCTAATGTTGTAAAGTTTGACTACATTTTTGCTGCAGTTTGGCAAAGAGTGTATCTTCTTTGGACAGAGTGATTAGTTCCCCCTTATGTTTTGGCACAATGTAAGCTGAGGTTGTTTCCTCCCTCCCTGTCTTATCTGGGTTTAGAACAGGCCTCTGGAGAGGAGATTAAAGGGGACAGAAATAAAGAAGAGTTGCTGTACAAAATCCATATTGGATCTGTCTTGGAACATTCTTTCATGTTAGAATTAAAATCTTTGATTTCAAGATTAATAAGAGTTTTTGGTTTTCTTTCACCATTATTTGATTATTTTCATACAACCAACATGTCTAGATATAAATTTTGGTATTAATATGATGTAACACGGCTAACCAATCACATACATTTAAATGCTTTTTAGTGGGTAGTTGGTATTAAATTGTTGTTTTTATATGTTCCATCATTTTATATATATATATATATATATATATATATATATATATATATATATATATATATATATATATATATATATATATCTTTAACAGGAGGACAGGGCGGGAAACAGGGTGAGAATGGGGAGTTTCATCAGGGACAGAGGCTGAAGGCCTGATTCAAAGCTGTACAGTAACCTCATGGGGTTCAACCTGAACCACTAGGCTACATCTGCACCCCTAACTCCTGTATAACAAGTTTACTTAATATAATGAAACAAACTAGCCCAAATAAAAACTGTATCAAAAAAGAGGAAGTTTTGTATGCTCAGGTAAGTAAGGAACAGCTGGCAAGCTCTTCACCCTGCCTGTGAGAGGCAAGGTGCCAGATAGGGATGAGATTTCCTGGATATGCAAAGGGCCTTGGGCATTTTTGGGCTGTCTTGATTGTCATACTTCTTGTCAGCTGTATGGAGATCTAGGACACTGTGGGAGAGGGATGGAGGTTTAAAATGCACAGAGGGAGAATACCAGGCTGTGACTGAGGACACATGAGGAAACTTAATTCCAGATTTCTTTTTCATTAGATCAAGTGTTTGTAGCACATATTCAACAGGGACCATACAGATTGCTTCCTTTGTCAAGGACCAGCTCTTTATCATGTCAGAGTTGCTCGGAGGATCATGGTCACTGGCTCGCCTAATGTACATATGTTACGTGGGCACAGAGCAGGTATATGATATTTCCCTGTGATTCCTGTCAACAACTGTAGAGGATTATGGGGTATTGAGGCCGTTTCTAAGAGCCACAAAGCCCTTCTACAACCAAAACGATACTCAATCCCAGTGGGTTTTGGCTTCTGCCAGTATTGCTCTCATTCATCAGATGTTATTTCCATGGGCAGGACATCAAGTCATAGCTGAAGAGAAGGGTTTCTTTGTTAGCTTAATGAACTGGCTGGGTGAACTGGCAACCCCAGCAGGCACTGGGGTCATTTGCATCAAAGTGTTTGATAGGAATAACAGTCAGCACCTCCATGTCTGAGACCATTATCTATTACCAGAATGGGTGAATTGTTCCTTCAAAGCAGGATGTGGGGGACTGTCTGGAGTTGAGCTCAATATTAGAAATAGAGCCTATGGTAAGAAGCCAAAACATTCAGAGGGAGCTCGGGGCAAAGCTGCTGATCCTCTGCATTGAAAAGGGAAAGACAAATTACATTTCTAATTCAATACATAAAATCTGTTATCTAATGAAAAAGTTTATCATAAAAATTCTCATGCAGAGAGTTCTGCAAGGGAGCCTCCAAAAAGTTACACATCCTGCATATTGTGCTGCTTTGTTCTGTTTGACAAGCTGGACTTAAAGATGCTATGAGGATCTGTTTTAATTGGACTGCCTCGCCACCTCCTGGCCTGGAGTCTCACAAACATTGTCGTAAAAATGTGACGTTTGTTTTGTAACTCATAGCCTTTGTTCAAGACAACTTTTTACCGGATATGAGACAAGGTAAGGTATTTATCAATACTTTTCAGCCCTGTTGTTTGAAACATGACAACAAGCAAACATTGTAAGCTTGTACCCTACATCAGAAGTGGCCTATATGTAGTTCTAATAGCAGCCTGGTTCGACAAAGTGTCTGTAGGCTAACATGCCAACAAGCTAACAGTACACTGACAGTTAGACTCCTGTGCCCATCTTTACTACAAAATGAGTCCAAGAAATTATTTCCAGCAGAGAAAAACACAGATATCTCTTCTCACTGCCACACTTCATCAGCCAGCACTGGGTTGGCATAGAGACTTGGGCGTGTTGTAAATCAATCCAGTCTTGCTCGACCTGATCGAAAGCAAAAAAGAAGCTACAAAGAAGCACTTCAAAATGACCTATATTAGAAATGATAACCTTATTTTAAAGTGTGGACTACGATCTGGCTTACATCTAGAAGAGAGACTTTTTCAAGATCACTTTCAAACTCCTCACAGTCCCTTTTGGTACCTCTTCGTGGCCGTTTACACAATAAGGGTTTAAGGGTGAAACGCAAAAGTTTTGTTGCGTTTTAGCCTAGCATTTATACTGAAACGGCATTCTAGCAGACCTAAACTGCAAACTTTTTTTTTTTTTTAAACTGCAAACTTTTGAAAACGGCCTCCAGAGTGGGATTTTTCCAAAATGCTGCCAACACCGTTGCCGTGTAAACAGTAGGCAGGTGTTTTCACTGGAAACGATGACGTCATGCTATGCTTCGTGCGAGCGCATCCAACAGTACAACAGTACTGTTGCTATGATCGTTGCGGACCACTATGTTGTGCTTATGCTGCTCAATCTGCTGTATATGATGACTGTCTAAAATGTGCATCTGTTGCTCCACTTTTGCACTTAGTATCTACCAAAACACCAGATGATTGGCTCAACTCTACTTTGGTGGAGATCTCCCAAAAGTAGCTTCTGTACGAGACAGTGTTGCGCCGACCACAGGCCTGGCATGCTCACTACAACGTTTTCAGTCCGTCAGCATTTCTATGTAAATGCAGATTTTTTTCTCTGTGTTTTTACTGCTTTTTAGCATTTTTGGATGAAAGGTTGTGTAAATGGGGCCTTAGAGATACTGAAACCATACTGTTTCAAATAACCCTGCCATGTGCTCTGTGATTATTAACAAACTGAGCTCCTTTTTTTTGCATTCACTTGCAGTGCAGAACTATCAGTTGACTCAGAGCCACAGTGTACAAATATATCATTAATCACAGAGAAAGCTTAGAACTCTTTGTTTCCCCCATTTTATCACTTGTAAGGAAAGTTTATATAGCCTTCAATGTGCTGAGTAAGTCCTGTAATCCTCAGACTCATTACAAACCCACTTAAAATTTTAAATGGTAGGGAGGAAAATCAATTGGCAAAACAAGAGCTTACTTTTCAGCTGCTGAACAGCTTACATTTAGGAAAATCCATGGTGGCATCTGAAAAGCAGCATCATTGAAAACAAAATGCCTGCTTGGCTAAGTGAGTGAGCGGCTGATTAAGTAACCTGTCACAGAGAGGAGTCTAAGAAATCTGCCTGCTATGAGTGACATCCAGACAGCTCGGTGAATGAAATCCTGAATTTTACTGCCTGCAAGTCACTCAGGCAACGCATGGTGTTTTCTCTGTGGGATTAGCATGGACATCGAAGAATACAACATAAAACCATGCAGACAAACGGACTCATCAGAAGCAGGTTGATAAACAGCAATCACAGTCACTCGTGCATGAAACTCCTCTTTTAACACTGGGAATACACACACACACATATATACACACACACAGAGTCAGTATCTTGGTTTTATTTCTCTGTGCTCTAGAAAGCAGCACTGCGTGGCCTGGATATGTTAGTACCTTAGCAACAAGCTGCCTTATATTTCTGCTGGGCTTAGCTGTCTGTGCTGAAGTGTGTGTGTATGTGGGTGTTTGTTTCCGTGTGTGTAAGCTAGACAACAACAAAGATGAAGAGAGAAAGTCATGCATTTTGCATCAGACACCAATTTCAGTTTGCATGTGTGAGATAATAAGTGTTTAAGCTCATATATCAATGCAAATACAAGTTTATTGAATAAACATGCTGAAACCAGTATTCTACTTCTTAGCTGCAGCACATGAGCCCATTGTGACCTGCATATTCATACAGCAAATATTGGATTACATTTACACGGGGCTGTTACCGCACTGGCAGCTCAATAGCCTTTTTGCTCAGGGCTTACTGTAATTGTTGCAGTTATGGTTAATTAGCTTGCAAACACCAAGGATTCAATCTCAAATCAATGCAGCGCTGGGGGAAAAATCACATTTATGGGCTGCTTACCCACAAGTGCTAAACAGCGAAGAAGCACTCGAGAAAAATTAAGTGTTGATATTAAAAAGGTGTATGCCTGAAGATTTTATACCCAACCTAACTTAAGAGTTGTTTTACTGGGTTGTCTAATGCAATCAGGATAATCAAGATAAAAACTGGTAGCTTCTGTGGCATCAGTGGGTCTATAACCAAGAAATGATGTTTTATTTGAAATAATCAAAATGACTGCAACTCAACTTACTAAATGGGGCAAAAGCCATTTGAGATTCCAGGCAGACAGTTATATGACAAAAGGGGAAAATAACACCACATTCAAGATTAAATTTGAACTAAGTACACAGTAAACCAGTTGTGTGTTGATTGTTATCCCCATGGGCACTTTCCCTATTAGTGCTACATGATGCAGTGTACCTGTTTTCCTTGAAATGGTTTCATTAACTTGGCAGTAATTATAGGTGCTATATTAAATTGGAAAGACAAACATAAGGCAAAAGAAAACAAAATCAAAAACCCTAAAAACATGAATGATGAGTATGATTACACAAATATGGTAAAGATTACAAAAAATACCCTACAATAAAAACATGTACATGTAAATTGTGGCTGCATTATGAATCTCAAGATCCAGCAATTATGACAAAATCTAAAAAAGCTGGTTGGGACACAGAAGATAAACTAAGTGGGGCAAACCATAAAAAATTCGGTGAATTGGATAAACAGGGTTTCTTATGGTCTGTGCCACAACGATGGGATACAAACCAATGTGTGTAGAGCACATTGGATTAACAGTCAACCACCTTAACCATTCTGCCACCTCGCAATCCTAGCTAGTATTATGAGAGAAGAGTGCCTTATTCATTCATTTTTCCCCTTAATACAAGGAGCCATGGAGCTCACCGGGAATTGGTCCTGCCATACAGGGCATCCCAGGTGGGAAGTGTGAGGAATTAGCTCAAATGGTAGAGCACTCGCTTAGCATGAGAGAGGTGGGGAATCATTGCTGCATTCTACAGGAGACTTTTCTTTGCTGGCCTCCCTGATGAGAGACCCAATGGTTGAAGAAACCTTAGACATTGGATGTGGGTTGGGTGGACAGAAAAAAAAATGCTGCACTCTGAATTAGGAAGGTTTTCTAAATGAGTCACTGATCTCTATGAGAAGACCTGATGGAGAGAGCTAATCAAGGTGAACTGAAGTGGTGGGACAAAACTCAATTGGTCTAAGTCCCATTAAGCCAGATGAGGGTTTGTCAACTGGGCAGACCAGTAAAATGTCATAACTCTCTTTTAAATTTAATGCTGCTTTACCTGCTGTATTATTCTGGCTGCCTTAGGAGATGAGGAACACAATTCCTGTGCAGGATCAGAGGTGGATTTCTTCCATCCTCTACCATGGTGTGAAGCTGCGATCCAGCCTGAAACTGTGGTCTCCTGCCCAGCACAGATTTATCATCAGGCACCAACAGCAGACAGCTTCTTCTGCCACTGGCTTATGGTTTGGATGCTGTACTATCAGTGGAAGGTCAGGGTGCTCTGTCCACCCTGTGGGAAGAAGCTGACTAGCTATGATGTGCATGAGAAAGGGCAGAAGGTCCCCGATATTGACAGATTCTGAACACTGGTCAATGAAATCCTGAGGTGCACGGTTTGTTACATGACTTAGGTCACGTGATCTACCCCATCAAAGGATGTTTTGACCAATTCTGACCCAGACGTAAGTTTAATCAGTAAACGTAGAATCAATAAGGCTTTGATCATTAAAAAAAGTCTAATGCTTGAGGTACATACAATTTCTGGCTCACTGTGAAAGCACAAAGCAGTTATCAAGTTTCTCTGTCCGAAGGTATGTGGCATCAGAGTGATCCAACTGCTGCACAACAGGACTCTACATGCCTGGTAAAGCAGGTAAAGGAGAACCATGTGGAGGGGTGTTTAAATAGGTTAGTCCTTTACCTGAGTGGTCAGAATGTTGTTGCGTGGTGGAGGCGATCTTTGTCCGCAATATGCACAGACATCCAAATAGAAGTCTGAAAACTACTATCATTACAAGGTGGTCACTGAGTTTGGAAGAATATCCCAAGATACAACTGTGGTTGAAAGGAATGACACTTCAACTGGTAGGGGTGAACCAGACCACCCTTGTTCAGTGGTTCGACCACAGGGTCAAGAGTCAGGATGAAAGGCTTGTATTACAGGGTAATGACCTACCCTGTCAAGTACCTTAACATTCATCCTGCTGTCATTCCACAGGACAATTACATTTGTATACCCTACATTTTTGGTTGTGCCCCCTGTTCCACCTGTCTGTCCTCAACAAGAGCAGTCTTTCTGTCATTACTCTCACTTCAGTATATGTCATGTACATCAGTTTCAACAACAAGGACTCCACACTATAAGTACTAAAAGAAAGCAGAGGGTTAGCACCAGCAGTTATTGGCCAGTACAGGACGGCTGAAACAGGGCAGAGCCAGTACAAGGAGACCTTTTAGTACCTTTCAATGGAGACACTTTTGAAAAATGAATGTCTAGAGGTGATTAAAAAAGAATGGATTTGATTATAAAGGTTTTTAACATTTTTTAATGTTTAAACAGCCTATTTGCAAAAATAAATAAATAAATAATACATATTTAATAAAAAAAAGACCTTCGTGTTTCTGTATTTTACCAAGAATATCCCCTTTTTTAGTCTTTGACACATTTTTCACTTATAATGAAATAAAAAATAGTTTGGATTTTGTTCATATTTCTTACTGTTTATTTTTTTAAACTCTGCATGTCTTTTAATCAGAAAAATAATAATAACAATAAAAAAAATAATAAAAATAAAACAATACAAAGTTCTTTTTGAAACTGTCTCATTTGTGAATGGATTGTCAAAACATTGACAAATTTTCCATTTTGGAAAGCCAGATAATTACCAATATTCCCAGTCCTGGGAACGAGACGCTGTTTGAGGTGTAAAAGCTATGCAGCAATGACTTCAATATATAACAAACTGCATACTACACTAATGGTGATCCACAATGAAAATCCACAGGAGTCATTTTCCTTGAAGGAGCAAAGGAACGGATAATGGAAAACCTGCATCTCCTGAGCATACTGCCGTCGCTAGGTTATCCTTAAATTACCTGCATGGCTTGTCACTAAGCTCCTCTTCTATATCATCTCCCCTTCATTGCCTTTACCTTCATCCATCCCCTTCTCCTCCACTCATCTATATTATGTGCTCCGAGCAGCACTTTTTTTTCCTAAGCCCAAACCCCAACGTACTGGTAAACCAACATTCCATTCCCATTCCTTTCCATTCCTCCTGTTTATTTTCCAATCTTAACACCCCCCTCCTTTTTCTTCTTCCTTCTATCTGCTGCATGCAAGGAAACATAATTGCTGCATTGGAATGGAGTTCTCTGTCTTTGATTTCCCCCAGGCTGGAAAGGTGTAGATATATGTGACAGAATGCTAACAATTTGTTGTTTGTGGTTCAATGGAAAAATAACAAGGGGATAATGAACAGAAAAATCCAGCAGCTTCTTTGAAAATGTGCCTTTTCACAGATACACATGAAAACATTTTTTTTTACCTCGACAAACTGAGTTGCTTGTTACTTTACTGTAGCAATTTAAAGGTGTACATCAGGAAATAAGGTCCATCCTAAGAATCTCAAGCATTGAAATAAATATTTTACAGCACCAACATGTACACTGGAAAAAAACAAAAAAACAGAATAAAAAGAAAAACAAATAAGAACCCGAACTTGTATTTTTAAGAGTGCTCTGTTATGGAGCAAATTAGAAATAAATAAATATATATATATATATATATATATATATATATATATATATATATATATATATATATATATATATATATATATATATATATATATATATATTAGGGCTGGGCAACGATTAAAAAATTTAATCATAATTAATCGCATGATTTCCTTGATTAATCATAATTAATCGCATTGTGAAAGTGCCATGACATCTGTCACGCAATCACTAAATCAGTACTTGTTATACAGTAATAGTTGAATCACATATTTAGTGCAAATCAAATTTACAAAATGTGAAAAACAAAATTAAAGCTTATTGCCACTGTCAGGGCATTAAAGTGATACTCCGGGATATCGGACTCTGATATCAGTCTGCATTCACACTTTATTTAGAGAATTTTCAGCGCGTTGCTTTCACTCAAAAACACCTCTAAATAAGGCTCTAGTTCTCATCGTGTCTCTTCGTCCTGGCAGACTACCTGCGTTTGTTTATATCTGGCACGGCGTGCACGCGGACTGATACACTAAGCGGCGAGCGCCTTTAAAGGGCAACTCCGGTTTTTTGACACCTGGACCTTATTTATAGGTGTGTGCATGCTCATATACTCACTCAGACAAACATCGTGCAGCTCGGAGTCCTTCAGAAGTTATTTACATCCAGCTGATTTTAGCCGTACTTAGCGGGGGCCACAGCAAGGGAGCTTCAGCGCGGGACATAATCTCTGCAAAATCGCTCATTTCGGCTATATTTTTTCATCCATCACTATCCATCGTTACCACAAACACAGTCCTCTTCTGTTGCCATAGGCGAACACTGTCCACAAGCGCACCAACAGTTCGCATTGAGTCGTGGACGTGCTCCTGTTTGTTGTTCTCGAGCCAGCTCTTCGTCTCTCTCCCTCTGCATCCTTCTTTCATGGAGCTCCTCGTCCGTGTACTCAGGCTCAAACCGGTAAGGACAGCCGTCAAAGTCAAAGTCGTAGTCTGAAGACGGTAGACAAGCTGACTTTATGATAACACTGGCGATGGATGAAAAAATATAGCCGAAATGCCCCTCTTCTCCATGCTTGTTTTGGTTACTCATCGTGTTTTTCCGTCAATTTCACTTCCGGTTAGCGACAGACATTTACAAAACAAAAGCATGTGAGCAACATGCACTAACGTGCGATAAAATATTTAACGGCGTTAATGGATTGACGAGTGAACGCAAAATTAACGCGTTAACTTGCCAAGCACTACTTATATATATAAATATATATATATATATATATATATATATATATATTACATATTACTGTTGTCCAATCACCAGCTGCTAAATTTTTTGAAGGTCCCGCCTCTGAAAACAAATCTGAAGAGCTGCTATCCAGATGGACTAATGAAATATTTCTGTGGCGGATATATGAAACTGGTGTGTCAGGTTACAAAGCCACTGTAGTTGGTAGGTTGGTTCCAAATCCAGCAGCTAGGGTTAAGAAATTGAATCCAGGAGATGCAGTACAGGAAACGAAGGCAACTTTAAAGCACTCAGCAATTGTTGAGGAACGTTCCCCAAAGGCGCTTAGTTCCTCTTAGTCTGGGACGAAAGAAAAAGAAGAATGGTAGTGGAGATTTGCCAACAAGAAGAATCTGTGAGTTACACAAAGGCAATGGCCCAGGCTGGTTAGATCTGGAGTGTAGAATTTGGGATGTTTATATAAAACAAATGAATAGCACCCCCACATAGTGATCAGTTTAAATGGAAATGTTAATACTTGTTAGCCTGCTGTTATTGTGCAGTATACTGTTGGGCAGTAGGGGAAAAAAATAAATAGATGATTGAATATTCCTTATATACACAACTCAAGAGCATTACCCGGAAAGTTAAACACCACATTTGTGTCTGTGCCTTTTGAAAGTTTTATGTTGAAGCAGTAAAAGCAGAGCAATTTTTCCAGAGCATTTTAAAGCAGCTCTCAGGCCAAAGAGCCATCTGAGTACCATACATGAAATGAAGCATTATCCTTTCAGGGTACTCCAGCATGAGCTGAATTATTGGGATGTGAAATGGCTGGGCTGCCTCTCAGATAATATGGTTCTCTGCAATGCATCAAATTCTTTTGATGCAGTGGTCAAAGCCAAATGATTCCATTACTTTACACTTGAAAAAAGGGTGGTAGTGCCTCTCAGGTCATTATAGCTCTAGGCGGCTTAAGTTTGCTTGATAGAAGAAACCAGATATTAGGGCTGATGCTACTTGACCTTTCTGGAACACAAGGCTACATCGTGTTTTCAGCTTGGATACTCCATGAACCTCAGGGGTGTTCAACAGTGCAAAATCTCACTTTAATCATGACTGCTGGCAGTTTCTGGGTAACACTACACAAACATGATCATATAACTATGATTTACTGTAGCAGTGGGAAAAAAGAACAGCAAGGGGAAAAAATATCACCAAGCAGAAGTCTATAAAGCCAACTTGAGCTCAGCTTTGTGACTCCTTAGGCTCTTAGTGTATGTATGTAAGGGCTGAGAGGAACAACTCAGGTGTACAAAATATATAACAAGGAAAAAAAAAAAAAAATATATATATATATATATATATATATATATATATATATATATATATATATATATATATATATATATATATATATAGGGGGGAATAAAAATAATAATTATAATAATAATAATAATATGGTAACAATAAAAAATAAAGAAAGAAGGTCATCTACAAGCTTACTCCAACACCTTCAATCTACAAATCAAATATATCCCCAAAACACTGGGATTTGTTTAAATACAAATTAAAACAATGGGCCAGTTGTTTAAAGGTAATCACATCAGATTTTGGTTATTGGATTGATTAAAAACGGAAAGAAGGATTTCAAAAATTGCATTAGATCATGTAATCCAATCCTAGTTTTAATCCAGATCAAACCTTCAGTTTGTGTTGTCCAGAACTTTTCAGAAGGATTTGGATCTCTTTATTCTTTAAAAAACAAACAAACAAACAAAAAAAACGGATTATCCTCCCTACAGGGGCTAGGATTTCAAAGTGGATTTTAAGAAAAACGTAGTAAAACTTAAAAATTGGTCAAATGAAGCAACATTTGTACAATTTAGTGTTGATACTTTTGTTTGTATACTGCACTTGACTTATTTAACCATTACTTAGGGACCCCCTTGAAAATGAGATGCTGCATCTCAAGGGGCTATCCCTTAATAAATTCAAATTCAAAATACTGTGATAAAGAAGATAAAGTTGAATCAGGCTACCAATGAAGCCTTTCAGTGTATTTAAGTAAAAACAATGAGGAACTGAAAGAGCAGAAGCACAGATACTCCTGGCAGAGGAACAAATCAAACTGAGCAAACTGCAGCAAACCAGAGAAAATCTTCACATCCGCCTTCTAAAAGCAGAGCTTAAAAATGCTGGACTCTTCTTCACAGATGAAG
This sequence comes from Halichoeres trimaculatus, assembly GCF_033239565.1. Taxonomy (NCBI): domain Eukaryota; kingdom Metazoa; phylum Chordata; class Actinopteri; order Labriformes; family Labridae; genus Halichoeres; species Halichoeres trimaculatus. The sequence continues at coordinate 7,940,266 of NW_027437185.1, forward strand.
AACGCTGAACATTTTTATTTATTTATTTTGCTAACTATTGGGCATATTGCCTCTTTTTTTTCAACATTTCAGACTTTTTCAAAATATTCACTTTGTATTTTTTTTAATGTAAATTAATTACTCATTTGTTATGGCTCAGATAGAGAGGGTCCAGATGTGCCTGTAAAATCATCACAAGAAGAGGAGGGAGGAGGCTGCAGTGAAGTTTATCAGGGACATGCATGATGAACAACACCCCCTGCATGACCTGCTACTTCCAACATGAGGCAACTGCACCGCCAAGACATTGAGGAACCCGCACAAGCTGACTGAACCCATGGCCAAGACCAGCAGGCTGAGAAACTCAACACTGCACACAGCAGTCAGGCCATAAAATGACACTATTAAGACTGGGAAAACAAAACAAAACAAACAAACAAAAAAAACATAGGGCCATCATGACTGCTAACTGCCTCAGTTTCCAATGCTTTGAAATATTTTACTTACTTATTTATGTTTCTTAATCTTGAAAGTGTTGTGTGATTTCTTTTTCCAATGTTTTTCTTGTAAAGTTCTGCGTGCAAGCATGAATTAATAAAGTCAAATCAAATCAGATAAGGGGTCAGGATGTTTTTTTTTTTTTCTATCAAAATTAAAAACAAAAACAAAAACACACAATTACCCTATGTTTGCTCTTCTACCTGTTGTCCTATACAGAGCTGGTAGCCCACATTATGATATGTTGTCCCATTTAGAGCAGTGGTAATCCAGATTTGGTAATCCTGAAAACTGTGTATTCGGATCAGGGTGATCCAATCCACTGTTGCTTTGACAATGCGGCATTAAACTGAGACAGATTACCTGATCCTGGGTAGCAAGAAATGGGATTTCCAAATCCAGCTCACTTTGACTGGATTAAATTCTTTGAAAACAATTGTGGATTATAAAATGCCGTCTTTATGATTATGCAGAGTCATTATGCTGACCTGTGGCCAGTTAACATGATTAGTTTCAAAATGCTTCTCCGTAAGTGGAACAATTTTTTCAGCCTTTTGATGCCCCTGTCCAAACCTTTTTTTTTTAAATATGTTGCTGCCATCAAATTCAAAATGGGCTAGTATCTTGCATGAAATGGTTAAATGTCTTACTTTAAACATCTTATGTGTTGTCTACATTCAATTGTGAATCAGTTGTTTGTGAGCTTCGCTACACATGCTGGTAAATGCAGCCTTGTTCCAACTTTTGAGATATAATCCATTCAAAATTAGCTTATTGTTTTATTTTAAATGGTACAATTATGTAGTTTGAACATCTGATATGTTGTGATGTGTTTAATAAAATGAAAAAGTGGATTTATGAGATCAGCAAATCGTATTCAGGTTCTATGAACATTTCACACAACGTCCCAACACTTATGGAAATGGGGTTGTTCATTGAAAAACACTTAAAGAGACTAGGTCACCAGACTCTAAATTGCCCAGGACCAAAGCCCGGCTGCAGGAACAGTGTACAAAAAAATATTCCCCCCATTTCAAGATGCTCTCTGTTACACCAGATTCTTGTCCATTCAGTCTCCGCTTCATTGCACTTTGATGGCTTGCTCTCCCATCTGTCAACTCACACCAGTAGAAACCAGTGAATTGAAACCCATCAGATCCAGTGCAGGGACAGCAGGGCCGGATCAGAGATGGATCTGGTGTGTCCAATTTAAGAATACAGGGAGCAGGCGTGAGTTTGAGATTTAAGGCTTGCTTTGATTGAACGTCAATGCTTCATGGTGAACAGTATCTGGAGAATGAAGGCACCAAGATGATGCATGCATGTTTAAAACATCACCATTATCAACCAGAGGCATGAAAGTAGCTTTAACAAGTCTTTTCTTTGCAGCACAATAAAAACAAGAATCTCCCTCACCAGTTTATCGTCCACAGTCACTCAGGATTTTAGCAGACTCACAGTTTTCATGGTAGGAGCATTTCTGAAAGGCTGAAAAATCTCCTTGAGTGCTGAAGCACATGGTTTTTGTTGGAGGAGAATAATTCCATGGCTGTCATTGTTGAGCTGCTGCAGTGACAATTTCTGAGAAAACTGACTGAACTGTATTTTAAGGAATGGTTGTTCAACAGCTCCAAGGCTCAAACACAACATTATTCAAAATACTCGTGAAATTGGCATAAGGGGCCTTGGTGCTTTTTATTCTTTTGGCATATCAGCTCATTCAACCCCCCAAAGATACAGTCCCTGCTAAAAGCTTAGTCAAAAAAAACAATTTTTAAGTCCACTCTAAGGCTATGTTCAGACTGCAGCCCTTAATGCTCAGATCCGATTTTTGTGTTTAGCTGTTCAGATAACACCTGTTATGTGACCTGACTGCAGACTGTGATGTGAACAGCTCATGCTTCAGAAGTGACACGCATGCTCAGTTTAACATTAATGACATCACGCACAGCACAGTGCGAAGAGGAGCCACAAACAGAGCAAAACTGTGCTTCGCAATGCTGGAAAGTTTGTTTTCATAATGCAAAACCTGATGTTACAGCAGCTCACTCTGAGTGAGCTCTTATTAAAGTAATTATGGCTATATTTTATTTCTTATTAACCTTAAGGCGGACACTCTCCCCCGCACCAGGGTCTCTCCCGCACCAGGGTCTCTACCGCCGACCCTGCTACATCTCAGAGCCGTAGTGCTCTGAACAGGTGAACAAAGAGGCAAAAACTTAGTTTTGTCACCTGTTCTGATGTTCGTAGTTTGTCTTAGGGTAGATCAGACAGGAGCAGATGGATCTCTGACAGACGCTGTCTCATAGGAAAGTACAGCAGCGCGCAAATACGCACAGATGAGATGAACAGCAGTGGATCATCGGTGTCTCTGCGTCCTGTAAACTGTTATTTTAGCCTGATGCTTGTCAAGCTTGTAGCTGGATAAATAACTAAAAGCCTTTATTAAAAAAGCATACACTTTTGAATAATCATGTCTATATTAACCTCTAAATATGTTCTGTCCATGAAGTGACTTTGAAAACATTTGTCCTGAGGTAAACTGCTGCTGTAGAATGACGTCAAAGTCGCATTAAATGCGACCTGTCTGTTCAGACCGCGGTCGCATTAAAAAAAAAAAATCAGATATGTATCTGATTTAGTAGCACATTTGAAAGTGGCCTGAATCTGATTTGAAAAGGTCAGATTCAATGGGACTTGTGCTGTTCACACTGTCAGAAACAAATCAGATACAGGTCACATTTGACTGCAGTGTGAACGTAGCCTTAGATATTGAGACCGTGGTGTCTGACCCCTTAACTGGTAAGTGATTCCCAAGACGTGTCTTCTCATCTCTCTCCGCCGTTGTTGATAAACCTTAAAGTCGAGCCCTTCCTTCTACCCCCTCTCTCAGATTGGCTGGAGAACCTCTTGTCAGGGAGCCAGCCTGGGCGTCTCTTGTGTGGGCCCCATCAGCTGGAGGTCCATATGTACTATAATTATTCCTCAAGTAAAGAGAAAACTCTACAGATGACTATAGTAACTCTGGAACAGCTTGTGATCACAATGACCTTTATTTGGAAGATTTCAAATCCCTCTTTGAAGGATCAACCGTTTCAGTTTGGACCTAGGTTGCTGAATTGGACCCAAAATGCAACACTGTACAACAGACAGAGGCAGCGAAAAGGAGAATTTATTCTAAGCAAGCTGATGATTGACTAGGTTGCTGTGGGAGAACTGATGCTGATTTAACCATAGACTGTATAAAACATGGACGTAGTCTCCCTGATGTCACCTGTCTGTTACTGAAAAGGAAAATGAAGCATGTCGGCTATCGTGGCCATATTGGTAGGGGCAAGGACTTTGTACAGCTACAGGGCGCCTGTCGTCCATGTGACCCTGAGCTGTGCCTCTGATTGGGCGAGCTCGAGGTCTTAATATCCTCTGACGGCCAAGTTAGAAAAAAATTCATCCCCCGTGCAGTGTGCGCTGATAGTGAAACTGGTGATTCAGACAGGAGACGTTTTTGAACCAGGCTGTAAAAAGGTTAATTTCTGCTTTGAAAACTGCTTTTTTTGGCTTGGTGTGTTTGTGAATTCTGGTACTTCCTGAGCCAGCCCTTAAGCGGACACTCGAGAAACAGCAGACTTCAGCACTTCAGCATTGTCTCATTTTCTTAAACCGAAGGTTTTAACAGATTGATTAAAGGCAGTTCACAGGCTGCGATTCAGGAGATCTACCTATGTATGTCTCCAGTCAGACTCTGCACCATTGTATGTACAAAATTCCTATGCATATTGTAATGCCTGTCAACTCACACCTGAGACGCATCTAGTGTATTTTGGCTGTAGTTTGTGGGATGATGTTAAATAGATTTTTCTCAAAAAAAAAAAAAAAAAAAAAAAATGTCTGTGTACTCTCTGACCTTGTTATTAACCACTTTGTCTGAATTTAAGTTTCCATCCAAACATTGAGAAATGTAGTGATCTGTATTTGATGCATCTGTTCCGCTATAGCAGCCTTTCCCAAACTTTAGTTCACAGACTATATTTGATTGGGTCGCCAGTTGGTGGAGTAAAATTTGCAACAAATTTGAGAAGTAATCCTCCAAACTAAAATAGAATTAAAGAATGTTCATCTCGCTGTTCAGTTTATGCGTGCCCTCTGGCTGCCCGTCCACACTGACCAGAGAAAGACAGCAGCAAGTATCCCTCTCCCAACAGCAGCATGTGTGATGTCTTAATATAAATGTAAAGTTGGTGTTACAGAAACTTAAATAAATGAAGATGGACAATGTATTTTATGTGGTGAGGTGTTCAATAATGAGAGTTTAAATTAGATAAACTGGAGCAACGTTTTCAAACCAGGCACTCTACATATACGGGGGAGCCGAAGGAGTTTTTCCGATGCAAAGAAGAGACATTTGAGGAAATGTCTTTACCTTTTATCTTTGTCACCTCATACAAAAAGCCATTATTTTAAACAGACCTGCCAGCACTCCTGCCAGCTTTTTGACCCTTTCTCCTGCTGTGCTCCATACTTGCAATTTCTCATGATTATCCCCATATTTTTGAATATGGTCCAGTGATCTAATAATGTTTTGAAGTCAAACCAACATGTCCTGTACCTTATATCAAAAACCCTAAAAATATCCACCCCTCTCCCTGTAGTTGGTTTCATCCAAAGATGCACAAGACCCTCTCTTACTACAACCAGATAAATACATGGAGACAGCAGGTGGCTGTGACACTGGTTACTGAAGAGGTTATCAAAGCATCAGTGACCATGAAAGAATAAAATCTGTTAACGTGATGCGAGTTAAGCCCTTGCACTGGTTTCAGGTGGTGACGCAGAAAAGGAATTAAATCCTTTTTTTTTTTTTTTTTTGTGATTTACTTCACACTTTAAAAATGAAATGTAGTACAAGATCGATAGTAAAGTGAGAACATCATTTTTGCCTTAATTTTGCAAAAAAAAAAAAAAAAAAAAAAGAAAAAAGGGGTGAAAAAGGCTCAAATACTTAAACAACTAAACAAAAATAGGCATTAAAAATAACTGCTTTCCAATGAAAACTAAACTGAAATTGGAAAAAAAAAAAAAAAAAAAAAAAAGAACAAAAATGGAAACCTATAATACCTTGGGTTCAGGTGTAAGTATGATGAGATGCTGAGAGTGTGTGTGTGTGTGTGTGGGAAATGACTCCTTGACAAAGCTTGCCTTAATATGTTGATCACAGCTGCTAAAGTTTGTCCAAAGAGAATAGTCGTGATTGGAGAATCATGAATGGTCAAGTACAAAGAGAGGTTGAGTTTGGGAACCTCTGCTCTATAGGATTACACATTATAGATGTGAACACCTACTCCTACTCTGCCTTGTGTTTTTTTTTAAAAAAAAAAAACTATTTTCTTTCCAACATATAGAACATGTAAACCAATAAACCCAGGAAGCGTATACCGAACTGCAGTTTCTCAGAAAACTGTCAATGAGGGAACACATGCTAAATGAAACATGTTCTCTAATGGAGCTGACACCTGACCTATGGTATGAATCATATATGCTTTCAACTCACAGAAGATCTTGTCAGAGTCTAAATCATTGAACTGCTCTACACAAAAGCTTTCCATATCTTAATATATCAGCTGTCATGTACAGGAGCAGGAATAAATGTTCCTGTACAAACGCATGAACTGCCCTTTCCTCCCATGATTTCAGGAAGACTCTTGGAAAATGTCAGACTGAGCTGTGACTGCACTCACCACATTTTACACAGTCTGAGCCTTTCCATTAAAATCCAGTTTATATGAATGATGTAAACGTGATAATGGTGTGTTTTTGGTAATTCTTTAAAAAAAAAAAGAAAAGAAAAAAAAGACCAGTATCTGCATAAATATAAAAAAATAAAATCAGCATGAGTTGTCAAAGACTTAATCAAACTAATATGAGCATACATGTGCACACTTCACCTTTCTGTTCTCCTCAAATATGACTAACACATTTTACCCTACCCTAAATTTGAACCCAGTAGTATTTGCCTACAGAAAGTGATTTATATAAAGTTGACTTTTTTTTTTTTGTGGATGGCAGTTTATTTGTTGAGTAAATCTTAAAAAAAAAAAAAAAAAAAAGTGATTATGAAACTTTTCAGGAAGCTGACCTGTCTTGTAGCACAGCCACCAGGCCAAACTTTGAAATAAGAATTAACGTATCTTGAAAAGTTTCATATAAAACTTGTCTAATTTACTAACGACATTAATGACCACAAGAGTATAAGCCTTATAGCTTTAGGGTGATGATATGACCTTTCCTTTAGCGCCACCATCAGGTCCTTTTGAGAGTTTGAGTATCTTGAAAAGACTTTCATTGATTTTTTTTTTTACTTTTTATTTTTTTAATGGAAAGCACAGCCATGATTCTCACAGGACCATGGACCATGCTGGTGACCCTTCTTTCTTCATAACATATTTACTTATTTGGAACTCCTTTTTGTAACTTTTGTTTTTGTGTGTGTGCGTGGAGGTCTGAGGTTGAATTCACATATTTGTGAAACAGGAAATCATAGGACCACTTAGAACAAAGAACAAGCACAAGGGAAGAAGAGCGGCAGTGGCTCAGTTCATAGGGGTTCATGCAAGGAGTGTGTGCATGCTCCTTGCAGACATATTCCAGGTCCTCAAATCTTTTCAGTTGGACAAACCTGCCACGTTTTTTGCCCTGTTTGTTACAGGAGTTGACGTACAGGAGTCACGGGCAGGGAAATTAACAAGAAAATTGACACTGTGATACAAAAACAAACTGAGGCCTGTGGGGTCGAAAAGGTGGTACGAAGGTATAACTCTCCACAGCCATCCATCTATTCTACCAAGAGTAGACTATTTGAAGCAATAAGGCCTCAAACAAAGGTGGACTTGCTTGGTGGGGAGAAAACACCAAGTGCAAAAATCTCTTAAGAGATCAACCCATAAAAACTCTTGTAGTCACCCTCTCCCCCACTAAACACATACACACTCAAACACTCTCAAAACACTCATTCCACAACCCAAGAGAAACCAACTGAAGGTGTTGGCTCTTTGGTGTCACACACCTAACTGAGGGGAAGATCCTCCTCTTATAGACTCCCCAGGCTGATGAGCAGCAGCTGGGTGTACTGAGGACAGGTGAGCTGAGTAAGAGCTCGTTAGGAGAGCTGGAGGTCACAAAACACCTCCATCTGAAACAGTTCTTCACAAGGGGCCTGTACTACAAAGCTGGATTAAGTCATCCAGGATAACTCTGCATCCTCTAGGCAAAGCTGGACAGTGCAAACCTGGCATAGCACATGGACCTGCCTGATTCAGTTTCTGAAATCCTGCAGATCTATCTTGCCAGGCTCCATTGACCAACGATTTCGCTCCGCTAAATTCTAACCAGCCCAATCAGGGAAGAGCTGTGGGATTGACGAGCAGACGTGACGTCAGTAGACTTTCGTACTTGTCAGTGTTCCTTTGATTCTTAAGTTAGCTCTACAAAAACAGCAGCAGTCGTCTAACGCCATTATCACAGCTGTTTCTCGTGTTCCTGTAGTTGTTCGTCTATTGTTTCTCAGCAGCGGCAAACATAAGCTACGTCATACCGTGGCTTGATGTGGATTGGTCTGTGTTGAGTGTGTCAATCAGAACAGTTGTCCAATCACCAGCTGCTAAATTTTTGCTGGTCCTGCCTCTGAAAACAAATCCTGAAAACTAAGGACTGTTTCAGATGGAGGTGTTTGGTGACCTCCAGCTCTCCTAACGAGCTCTAACTCAGCTCACCTGTCCTTGGTGCTCCCAGCTGCTGCTCATCAGCCTGGAGAGTCTATAAAAGGAGGATCTTCCCCTCAATTAGGTGTATGACACCAAAGAGCCAACACCTTCAGTTGGTTTCTCTTGGGTTGTGGTATGAGTGGTTTCAGAGTGTGTGAGCATGTATGTGTTTAGTAGAGAAGAGGGTGACTACAAGAGTTTTCATGGGTTGATCTCTTAAGAGATTTTTGCACTTGGTGTTTTCTACCCAATATTTCTGTGGTGGATAAATGAAACTGTCCGTCTGGTGTGTCAGGTCAGGACAGTGCATCACATGCTGCCCATATATTGATGCCATATTTAGCAGGTTTGCTTTGCATATATTGGCAGTATGGGCAGCGCCCACAAAATGTAACCAATCCTCAGCAGTCAGTCCCAAGGCTAATTTTTTTTGGAAAATCTCAGAATGCCTTGGATTTTAAGATTCTTCCAATAATTTTCCCTCGGTAAGATAAGTTATTCACAAAACTCCCTCTAAGGTGAAAAACTGTTAGGAGGAGGGAGGAGAACTTTTAAAATACATCCATGAGAACTTGTGGAAGTACTTTAAGTTTACAACTCTTTAAGAACATGAACAAAAACTGCCTGAATTTCTTATGCTTATTTATTATTGGAATAACAGTTCCATTTATCAATGTTCCCAACTTTTTAATGAACAGCAACAACAAGGATCTGTGTTCATGTATGACTTTTTCTTAAAATAAGAGCAGAAAAAAACCTCCAATCTACCCAGGAGTGTTTCCTCTGGAAAATTAAGAGACCTGGAGTGTGAGGTGGAGAATTCTATTTCTGTATCTGTTGAATCTTTTCACAAGTACACTTCATTCTTCTTAATGAGAAACTGCGTTGGTGAACACCACCAAAAAAACTCAGCTGCCTGAACTTTTGTTTCTGCGATGATGTGGTGTCACAATCCATGAAATGAAGCCAGACGCAGCCACATTGGTTGCCCATGACATGTCCACATTGCCCATTACACATGACGCCAGCTTTGAGTTTCCTTTCGAACAGCTACAGGGTGCCCATCAGTCATGTGACCTGAGCTGTGTCTCTGATCGGACAATCAAATGATCCCAGTAACTTCTAAACTGCAGAGTTAAAAAAAAAAAATTACTGACCGTACAGAGAAATCAGCGTTTTAGACCCAAGCTGTTTTGTGAACCTGGCTATAAATATGTTTTTCAATGCCATGAAAGTGTTTTCATGGCTGGATGTGTATGTGACTTCCAGTCTTTCTGCAGCTGGCCTCAAGCGGATTCCCGATGAACAGCGACTTTTAGCACTTCTGCATAGGCTTAATTTTTACTGACTGGATGTTGCCCCTTGGATTGAATATACAACATATTTACTGAATCAATTATTCATGTATTTGTGTTCCATGAATAGCTGACTCTGAACTGTGTAGTTATTGAGTCTTTATCGTTCACTTTAAGTGTCACATTGTAAGCTAAAGGGGCCAATACAGCAGCTCAGCCCTCTGTGGAATAAGAGTGACCCACACACAGGACTAAACCTGATGCTGAGTGTTTAGTGATAGTATCTGCATCATTCTTTACAAATGTTATTTATTCACACCCACAATGAGCATTGGAATCTGATTTTCTCCAAGTCTTTCTAAAAATGTTCAAAGCCATGACCACCTCTCTTCAAAGACTTTCTGTCACTTATTTTACCTCAAATCTGAAGCAAACTAAAACAGAGTTGCTAAAACAAGAAACACCACTTGATTTTTTTTTCTTTTTATTTCAGTACATTTCCAAATTATGGTTAAGAACCAGAAACCTGTTCAGTTTGTTCTGTATCCACAGTGCCTCCGGGAAAAGAAAGCTTGTGTAGCGGCATTTGCATAATAGGTGTGCTTGATTTCTGCATGATCTGCAACTTTTCATTGAATTGATGCACAAAGGTAGGAACTACATCAAAAGCAGTGGAAAAAAAAAAAAGTCATGAATCCAATCTTCCCACTATGTATGCTTGAGGTTTTACACAAATTTGGGCTACAATTAGCTTTTTTTTTTTTTTTTTAACCTTCTCATTTGAAGGAGCTGTTTGTGTTGGCATTGACAGCAGATCTAATAACTTAATGACAGTAAAAAGTGCAGGATTTTCCTTAAAAAAAAAAAAAAAAAAAAAAAAATCAAGTTTTTACAGGAATAACCCTGCTTAATGTCCCATGGACCTCTATTCACGTGTGTCACTGTCTCTGTCTGCATCAACCCCTCCTTGTTTCTGGACATTTTTGTGCAGATAGTAGATGTGGCTACCTCAGCCAATCACAGTGCGTCCCAGTGCGTAGTGACTTTGGGGATTGGTAAAAGCGAGTGGAATAAGCAATCCTGAGCGGCGAAGGTAGTAGACGTAGCAGGGAGCAAGGGGAAAAAAAAAAGTGGAACCAAACGCCGAACAGAAAAGCCTTTTACTAAACCAGGGTGAAGCTTGGCCCAACTTTCTTGCCCTCAGTCACTTGAAGAGCAGCTTACGGCAAAGAGAAATGCAAGTTGGCTCTCTGCTGACCAGGTATGTGTCAAATAGCCATGATTAGCTTGTGCTGACATGCCAATCCAGGTTGCACAGCTCTCGAGTCTCTCCCACATAGAAATGCTATGCTACAGGTGGTTGCTGAGCAGGGTAGGTGATATGTTCAAAGGTCTACAGCTGACAGTTCAATGTCCAGGAGCAGATCCATTGTCCAGTCAGCCCAAACAGTTCGTAAGCTGTCAATGGTGATGGTGTGGTGTGGAAATATCCTGATGCAGCCACGTCTCTGTAAGGCGAACTATACTACATTTCTCACACCCCTTCTGACCCCTGGCAAGTCCTGTTAGCTCATCCATCTTATTTAGCAGAGATCTTACATTGTCCATAATGAGAGAGGGAAGACAAAACATATATTTCCTCACCTGAAGCCTCAGTCATCTATAGCACTCTCGCCAGAGTTCTGCAGGATTCTCCAGCAGTTTGACCAATGTGGCCCACCTCCAGCACCAGCTGAGTATGGGTGTCAACAAAGTGGCTTTACTGCAGCAACAGAGTGCTAGCTAAATTCACCAACACAACAGCACAAAACAGTCCACAGCTGTCTGTAAGTGCATGCCCAGAAAGGGGAAGAACTTTATAAAGAAAATGACAAATCTGACATGTTTAGTAAGAAAAGAGTTGGAATATACATATAAAGAAAGAACAGGAGTAACGGTAATGGAGCTCATGCAAGGTCCACGCATGCAGACTGTTGTTTTGATCAAGAGAAGTGTTTAATCCTCATTGAACTGCGAGCCAGTGTACCTAATTGATGTTTTATGTAAAACATCCCTTCAAAGTAAAGCAAACAAGAGCAAATATGAACTTTCTTTAAGCTCTCAGCGACTTCTTATTCTACTCGAACTAATGTCTCAAGATGACAGGTGCTCATTTCCAGTGACACATTATCCAAGCTAAGCCTCGTATTCTTACAGACAGTCTCTTTGTTCAACAAGCCTTTTACACAAGGAATCTGTCTCTGAGGAATGGCTCTTTGTTAATAAGTGCAAACAAGCTCCATCATCACACAAATGTTTGTTGTTAATGCTAACTTATCAGTGCTTTCTCGGGAGCCCTGTGGGATGACTATAGAACCTGTCTGGGTAAACACAGTCTGTCTTTTCTCTAGAAATGAGAACAAACAACAAAAGGTAGCAACAGAAGAAATCCTGTGAGTCAACACAATGCTGTTTAACTTTTGACTGGTGGTACCACCCTGGGATATAGGAATATTTATGTTAAAAACAGACAACAGGAGACCACACCTGACTTATAAATTCCACCTTATATTTGTAAACAGATTAACGCAGCGGTTTCTGTCCCTCTTGTTTTGGAGATAAACAGACTTGTTATGTAAAATCCCAGACAAATGGAAAGTCCTGTACATTGTTCAGTGTTTGCACTGCTCAGCCGAGTAATTCCCTGTCAATACAAGTAGTTTCAGCAAAGCCCGAGGATTAAACATTTTCTTTTTGCTATGGATGTAAAAAGAAACAACTCATAACCAGCAACAACTTTATTAAACTTGAATCCATCAGGGCAAATATGAAAAATTAAATGTTGGGTTGAGATGGAAATCTAAACACCTCTGTAGCTGTAAAGCTGAGGCAGCACAATGTTAAAAATTACAGGAGTTTCAGGCTTAAGGGATAATTCTACAGACCTTCAGACAGAGCAGATAGCCAACAAACCAACTTTATTTATCAGGCACTTAAAAACAACCACAGCTGTTAAAGTGCTGTACAGATCATAGACTGTATATAGAGAAGACAGTATGGCTCTACATTTACCATTGTACAGTTTTGAAGCCAAAATACCCCCATCACAGGCGCAGCCACTGAAGCTGTTGTGCAGCCAGAGTCTGAGCAGTAGAGACTTTGAGGGATTCTGGGAGAATCTGAGTGGAGCTGTGTGACCAAAATGATAAATATATTTTTTCTTTCACAAATCTAATCACTTCTTGACTCTACCTCGCGACATATTTAACAATCCCCGAAAAAATTACACAAGAACGGCAGCTCAATCATTGGTAAACGTGAGGGAAAGCCTAGTTTTTAACCTCTTATAACTAATGAAAACGAAACTTTTCAGAAAAAAAGAGAACTTGGATACAAGGCAGTCAAATGATATCTTCAAGTCACCACAACGATAATTTTTTAACGTTTGACCACAGCCCATCTGGACTGACTTGGGAGATTGATTTTTGACCTATACTGCAGCCAGCCACCAGGGGGAGCAGTTTTTGTGGTGACCTCACTGCAAGCTGAGCAAGATGATGTCCTTTTTTTTTTTTTTTTTTTTTACAGTCTATGGTACAGATAGCTGAAGTAAAACAGATAAGAGAAACAGACATGCATAAAATAAAAAGCAAAAAGAACAGACCAAGACACTTAGCCTCACTGAGGTTAAAAGCCAAGGAATAAAAATGGGTTTTAAGTCATGTTTTAAGAGTGGACAGTTAGGGGGCCTCTCTAAAAGGTAAGGGTAATGAGGGGCAAGAGCATTTAAAAGAAACGTAAGAATTTTTAAATCAACTCTAAAAGCCACAGGCACCCGGTGGAGCCAAGTCAGTACTGGGCTGAGGTGCTCTCTTTCACTAGTACCAGTTGAAAGTCCTGCAACAGTGTTTTCAACCAGCTGCAGACCTTAGAGCAGGGACTGACTCACTGCAACACAAAGTGTATTACAGCAATCCAAATGGGATGAAATAAAAGTATGTTTCAAATTTTTCCCTGGACACAAAGGATTTGACATTTACCAACTGCCTTAAGTGACAAAAAACAATACCTGAAGACTGTTTCAATTAGGCTGTCTAATTTAAAATCACTAGCCAACTTAAAACACAGCTTGGCAACAGTTGTTTTAAAAAATCCTGTCAGTGGTCCAAGATCAAAAGGAGGGGACTCACAGGGGCCACTCAGTTCAAACACTATAACTTCTGTATCTTGTCATCAAAGTTTAAAATGATAAGGGGCAACCAAATTTTTTATTTCTTCCAGGTTATCAAGAACGTTTTATTTATTTATTTATTTTTTTTTTTAATTGAAAAGTCATCATTTGGTTTTCAGGGCACATGTATCTGAAAGTTGTGACAATAGCAATGGCCCTAAAGCCCCATTTCCACCAAGCAGTCCGGTCTAGATCACTACAGTTTGGTACAGATTGGATCAGTTAAACCGGGTCCGGTTTGCGTTTCCACAGCTAACCATGCCCCCTTGTGGGATGCGAATAGCCGAATTGGTTAAATAAAAGCATGACACCCTAGCAGCGTGACAGAGTGTACCTCACTAATAAATCCAACAAAGAAGAAAAACACCACACAGTAAACAAGGAGGAAATATGGGAGACATCCAGCAATTTGTCCTCTTTGTGATTGACATGTGGCTCTTGGTTAGAAAGAACAATAAAGCTTTGTTTGAGAGAAGTCTGTGAACCGCCAGGAACAGCAGGTGTGATTGTTATGACCAAACAACAGTCTGCAGTGTTTCTAGCTCCACCTTCCGGATCAGATCAGTTTAGTCTGGCACCCCTGTTGAAGGGTCCCAAAAAGGCAGACTTGGCCTGGTTAGTTGGGGATCTGTCCCAGGATTAGTCAATGGGAACGCTGTAAAATGTGTACTGTGCCGAGACGAACCGAACTGAACCATTTGATAGTAACTGGGCTAAAGACTGAACCCTGTGGGACCTCATATGACAGGTCCTTCTATTTACACTTGTATTATACTTTGGGCTCACCCTCTGCTCCTCTGTCAGTCAGATACGATTTGAACCAATCCAGTGCTGTCACGAATGCCCACTAGGTTTTTAGCCAGGGCAAATAAGTCTGGTTCTTGGTGCCATCAGTGACTGCAGCCCATCCTTAGTGAGACTATTATCTTTTGTCCCCTTTGGCATATCTGTGAACTGTGCTATGGCCTCTTGAGGTGAATAAGAGCCAGTGAACTCATGTGCAGCTTCTCCTTATTAACATTTGTATTTTACAGTCAGACCACTGGTGTGTTTTCAATGAAGATCCACAACAGCCTGAAACTGTACACAACACGCTTTCTAAATATTCCTACCAACTCTAACAATGTCTGCTAAAAAAACAACATAATGTATAGCTTGAGGTGCTTTTTTAGGAATAATTAACACTTTCTCTTTTTTGTTGAACCTGAAGCCAAAGCAGAGTAAATACGGATATCTAGGGGGGAAAGAAAACTGCATATTCAAGCAATATGATGCCACTAAGAAAATATTTCAGAGAAAAATATGGGGACTAAAAACTGAATCATGATTAATCCTAATTGGCAACATCAGAGAGATCAGAGAAGATATTGCTTAATACTGAAGTGCATAAAAATAGCACGGAACATAGTGCTCTTGACACTTTTTTGTGGGATGCATCAGTGTTTATTTACAGAAGGCGGGATTAATATTATGTGATAATAATACATTCAAATCTGCTTTTCAGACTGGATACAGAGCAGGGAGTATATGTAGATGTATATAGGGCTGTATTAAATGGGATAATGTCAATGTATTCACTTGGTTTAATGGATAAA
Organism: Halichoeres trimaculatus; assembly: GCF_033239565.1. Lineage (NCBI taxonomy): Eukaryota > Metazoa > Chordata > Actinopteri > Labriformes > Labridae > Halichoeres > Halichoeres trimaculatus. The sequence goes on from NW_027437185.1 coordinate 7,955,600, forward strand.
CAACAGCATCTGCACTTTATGAAGCTCCATTGGGGAGACATTCAGATCGGTGACGCATCTCAAAACGCCAGCAGCTCTTTGCCTTTTCCCTCATTAAATCTGCTGTGCAGAGTCATGTTATGTCAACTCCAGCCATCCAACCACCCACTCACAGATGCACACACACACACACACACATCAATGCACACATGAACAAGCCTGAGCGTACACGCACAAACACTCAGAGCACCCGTGGGTGGTCAGTTAGCATGTTTGGTTGTACTTGCAGTGGTTGAGGACTGCTCTGCCTAAAGGCCCACAGAAGAGAAAGGAGCCACTGTGTGTCCTGAGCATGTGTGTGCATATTCAGCCTCTGTGCTGCAAACAAAAACAAAAGTCTTGGAGCTGAAAGTGTGGTTCCTAGAGGCCCCAGTGTTTATTAGCCTGTTACATGATGCAATATCTTATGTGCCAGTGAAAATCTTGCAACTAGTTGGTGACTGAAGACACAATGGAAACAAGAAAACAAATAGACTTTACCTTCTGGGACCACAAATGTTCAGTTTCATGACAACAAGGCGATTAATCATTCTAGCTACTAAAGTTGATATTGGGGCTTTGGTGGAAGTAACAGAAAGGTCAGATGTCCATACTTTGAAACAGAAATGATAAATCAAATCTTTTAAAAGCTGGCCTGGTATGACCCAAAACCCAAATCAAATAGAATTTTACTTCATAGCACGGCCCCTTGGTGAGCTCTGGCTCGAACTCGGCTTCATTGCAGTTTTGGGATGACAGTGAATTTGAAGTACTCTTCACAGTTCTTCCATGTAGTTTCGTGTATGTAGAAATTATTTCACTTACTGTTTGTGCACACAGAGAGTTTGCATACATTGACTTTTTGGACAAGTGTCCCATGAGTATAACTTTATCATTTGCGATTTCATCATTAAAAATGTGTAATAATTCAGTCAGGAATCTTGGCCTGGTTCAAAAAAAAAAAAAAAGGATTGCATGCAGAAGGACATCATCATTTCACAAAACAAGGGCAAAAGGTAAAATGCATGTTGGACTTTGCCGCAGAGCATGTCTGTGAACCAATTTAACTGAGTCATTACAGGTTCACCCCCCCAAACAAAGAAGGCCACACGCACTTTGGACAATGATGACATTTCCCCTTCCCCAAGGTCACCTAAAAATAGCATATAGGTTATTAGTTTCACTTTTACACAACCAAAGAAGAAATATTGAAAAATCATAAATATCTCATTACATAGCATAGCTCATAACCTCTCAACCACATCCATATTCTGGTCTTGCAATATCTCATGTTAAATGATAAAAATAGAGATCAAACCATCAGCTGTAAAATACAGAGATGGAGCCTTCATGATGTGACCATCTCTTACTGAGACAGGGTTTTGAAGCCCATCATCATTGGGGCCATACTGGAAATACTACACCTATGCCGAAACACGTCTGCAGTCCAGCTCCACGTCGTGTTTATGCAACAGTGTTCAGTCCGATCTGGGCCCTGTTCTACGAAGCAAGTTCAGTCTAGCGAGATAGCCTTGGAGCTACCTCACTAAACTAAGCGTGGTAGCCGGCAATCTCGCTACACGGTTTTACAACGCTGGTTATCAACCTCATAAGTGGATCCAGCTAGGCAATGAGCGCGTGCACAGATATAAGGCGGGGCCCGCTGCATCTGACCAATCGCGAACATGGAGCAGTCTGGAGTGTCAGAGCAGGCGGAGAGAGAAGGAGCGCATACTTCACTCAGGAGGAGCAGGAGGTGATCATGAGGAAGTATGACGAGGTGAAACATGTAATTAACGTTAAAAGCAACACCGTCGCCGCTGCTAAAGCACGGAAGGAGTGCTGGCAGAAAATTGCTGACAGTCTAAATGCGTAAGTGTAGTGGTGTAGTGCAAATAAAATATTTTGTGCCATTCTCATCCTGAAATAGCACTGTTCACCATGCACTTTTACTGGAACATGCAACATATCTGATTTAGTTCTTACGTGAATTTATTCATTTTTTCATTCCTATCGTGTTTACATTTTTTGTGAGACATGTAGCCCACATGAGCCCTACATGAATTCCTGTCACAATTTTAATACGGGCGATAAAATATTGTCATGGAACAGAAGTGTTGGCATTGAAGATCTTATTACGGCAATGAGAGTTCTTCATTCCCTTTAACTACCGTTAGAAAGTGTCATGTACTACCAACCCCTCCCTGGAAAACCGGTAACTTTCATCATCCGAAAAAGAGAGTGGGTCGGTCTCCGATGTCCATGGGATCCTCTAAGAATGGACAAGCCATTTTTTCGTGAGGGCTCATTGGTCAGTGGGCGGGGTTTTTATAATCCGCGAGTTCAATCTGGAACCTAACCTGCCCTGGAGCAGGTTAGCCGTTCAGTGTACGTTGCCATGGAGACTCGCCTCGCTGAGGAGTTATCCCGTGTCGTAGAACAGGGAATCCGAAACCTATCCTCAAAGCTACCTCGCTAGGCAGTAATCCTGCTTCGTAGAACAGGGCCCTGCTGCAGGACTGACAGACAGCTGGAGTCACAGACCCAGGAGTTCCCTGCTTTCAACTCCATTGATATGTATCTCTTCATTCATGTTGGGCTCTAAAACCTCAAACCTGTTGTCTCCTGGTCTGGCTCTGCTCATTATGTCATCACAGTCAAGCTAAACACGATCTGGTTTTGACATGGTATGTTTTATTTTGGAAGTCCCGGGGTGTTTCTAGGTGGTTTCCATGCACAAATTCCTGTCCCACTGAGTCTTCCCTACAATGAACTTATGCATCACAACTCCGGCGCCCGGCAAAAATGTATTACCTGTATTTTATGTATTGATGACTATGTATTACCTGTGACCTGCCAGACCAGCTTCACAGCCTGACCAAAACAGAGCAGATCCAGTGTAAGTTGACGGATTGACTTGTTGACTGATTGACGGAGTGCTGTCACAGAGAAGAGACGGACAAGAGACGCATAGTGTGTTTTCGCCCTCAACCTAGCATCAATCAAGTTATGGTGAGGCAAAGAGGCAGGTCTAATACATTCCAATCCGTAATACTTTTCCGTTGCTAGGCGCTGCCCAAGTAGCTGCCTGTTGCAGTAGCTCTCTCGTCTTTGTCCGTTTCTTGTAATTTCTTTTCGTCTCTTTCTTGTCATCTTTGTATTTGGAGTGGATCATCACTTTGTATGGTTCATTGTTGGTCACGGACACCAAACTTTTTGTGGCTTCAGTGATATTTTTACTACTTTTTTCCTGTGTTTGTGTGGAGATCCTACATGTAACCATGGCTGCATTGTTTACATGTGAAATTAGCTGTTAGCAGCCTGTAGCATGTCAATGCTAGCTAGTGTAGGGCTTGATGATTTCCCTCGAGCTGAGGAGGAGGAGGTGAGGACGACGTGCTGGTTCTCGGGTGTGAGCTGGGAGGTGACGACATGGACCTGTCCTTCCATTCATCATTGTTGGGAACGTGGGATCTATCTCCGGGGGATGGACGAGCTAGCCGTGCTAACCCAGCGGCATCGTGCTGTTCACGGACGTGGCTGACGGAGCTGACATCGGACGCCGGCGCCACATTGGAGGAGCTTCGCCTGCTGTGAGCAGACAGGATCCAGGAGACAGAGACTGAACAGACTGCTGGGGAGGCTCAGTCCTGGACCCTGTGGAGGTGGAGACTGGCTGGGCTGGAGAGTGGTGGACGAGTGGTGGACGGGATGTCATCATCTATTTTCTTGTGGACCTTTTTGCACTTTCTATACACTTTCTTACTTTTGTTTTCTTAAATGCTGCTGTGACTCCTGAATTTCCCCTTGGGGATAAAAAAGTATTTTCTATTCTATTCTATTCTAATAGGATGGAGGATGGAGCCAGGATTTCAGTTCCAGACAAATTTTGTCTGGGCCTTAAGTTACAAGAGTTTTTAGATCATTAATTCATGTAATAAAAATGACTGGCAATATATACTATGCATGGTTTTTAAGTTGATTTTGTTGCTTTTTTTTCCACATTTAATTATTTTTTTTACATTATAAGCGGTAAGAGCAAGGACATTAAGCACAGTTAAATAAAAAAATTAAAAAATCTACCGTATTATCAAAATAATGTTCTGATTCTGCCCACATGAAGCTGAATGTTTCACAACTTTTTTCTTTCTTTTTTTTTTTTCAGCAGGCTAAAAACCATTGCTCATTTTACAAAGACAGAGCATCCAACGCTTACCAACAAACAAAGTGACAAAATTTTACCATCCTTTTTTTAAAACCAGTTCAAAAATATAAAATTCTAAGATAAGTTTAGGGTGGGCCTGGGACCTTTGGCCCACCCAAGCTACAGCTTACCCACTTGTCAGTCAAGTCAGCCCTTGCTGTACATTGTGGTTAGAGAAGTAAGTTTTTCAGACAAAAACGCTTTTTTTGATCTGAGCTGAAAACATGTTTATTTACCTGTGATAATTGGCTGAAACTGACTTTCTGTATCATCACAGCCTCTGTTGACTCACTCTGTGAAAGTGTTGAGAGGTTGTGTCGTCCTGGGTAGGAAAGGGAAAGGCATCTTCAGTGTTTGCCTCGTATCAGAAACATAATCAATAGAAATCAATTTCAGAATTAAGATAGATGTTGAGACGTTATTGTGAGATGAAAGCAAACTCTTCAGTCATTGACTTCCCCACAGATCTACACAGTGCAAACGTCCCTCAAGCTGTGCTGATGGAGGAAAAAGTTTTAGTCGAAGTAAAAGAGAAAACACATCTGGGTTACAACGCCTTGAGCAGGATAGTCTTCAAAATACAGCAGCTTTTGTATTATTGTGCTACAGGTTACATGACTGGCAGCAGAATCAGAGTTCCAACACAAGAATCCATCCTAATAGTGTGTCCTTGAACGCCTGTGAATCCCTCGCTGCAGTTCTGCAGCCGACCATGACCCCTGACCTCAATGTGGAGGAGGAAAAAGGAACAGAACAGTAGACTGGAAAAGAAGTAAACACGTTTCCCTTGCAGCGATGAGAGGAGGAAGAGTACAGGTACAGTTCTGTGGGTCGTACTTTCAGTCCACAGTAGTGTTTCCATATTCTTAACTGGTCTTTTCTGCTGGGTCTCCCTGTCTTTGTGCAGAGATGAGGTGAAAGATAGGGGAGTGGATAGGAGCTGGATTTGTTGCTTTCTGCAAAGGTACTTTGACTGAACATTCATGCCATTTTCCAGCAAAGCACGGCAGCCCTAAGATGTGCAGCTGGAAACAGATAGGTGGGTTGATAAAGCGAGACAGACGGCCGGCGACACAGGAGCTAACTACAGGGAAGAAGAAAAAACGCCTTTACAGCACACAGTCCTCTTTTATCTGCTGAAACTTTTTCAGAAAGGGTGAAAATGAGCATTTTCCCTCCCACGGACACCCCTGGTGGTATTTTACAATCATTACCACTGGGCTGGCTTGAATCAATCTTTATACATGTGAGGGCTGATGCTCCCTCTCATCTGCAGACACCATGGTTATAGTACTGTAGCAGTGTGCGCCGCTGTATTTGAACTATGTCCCTGTGATGTTTTATTTTTGTGGTGCTTTCTTTCTTTCCACAGGGGTTGAGATAAATAGACGCGTGGGGAAGCAGGGATTGATGGAAGGGATTAGAGGATGGTGGAGTATTTTGGTTGTTGCTTTCCACCGGTTATTTGAGACTTGAAAGAGATGCTCTATGCTTGTGACTGATAAAGAAAACGGCAACATCAAAAGTGACATTTTGATGCGAACAGTGCCTCCTCGAGGGTGACAGGTGGCTTGTTTCCATAATAAAAGTTGATTCTTTATCAGTTCAAAATGCAGATAAACTAAAGCTGTGGGCTACAAAGGTTGTTGTCTTCAAAATACAATTATTTCTTAGCTGGAATCAAAATGCAAAGCTGCCTCGCAGAGGAGAATTTCCATCCCATTAAATATGAAGACATCTTTATGCCTAACTGAAATACGGGCGTCTTATTTAGACTCTGAAAATGTCACTTCTTTTTTAAAACACACAAGAGTGAGTCAATAAAATATGCATTACTTCTTAGAGGGTTACTGCATAATAAAGTCTTTCCAGATTGAGAAGTTTATAGTCCCATTAAAAGAGAAAACTGAATGAAAAAAGGCAAGACATTAAGACTAACAGAGCCAGAGTGATGTTTGCATTAACAATCATGTCTCTTAAAAACTACTCATGCTACTCATTTGGTTAGCAGGAATCAAGACGGATGTTTCCATTAGTGAAGGATTTTCTGATGTTCTCACAGTTGGTCAAAGCAGATCAGATCTCTAGGCTGATTTTTTTTTTTTTTTTTTTTTTTTTAAGTGAAGGTCATTATGTCACAGTTGGGATCAAGACAAAAAGGGGATAAACCAAACCAAAAATTGGAAGCCAAGCAAGGACCAGGAACTGGTGTTTGCAAGGCCTTGAAGTGAGAACAGGAGCTAGTGTCCACAGGGTCTCTGAGGTAGGAAAGGAACGGGTCACACCAGGGACTCTGAGGTAGGAACAGGTCTTAGAAGGGTCTCTGAGCTGATTACATCAGGGTATCTGGACTAGTAACAGGAACTGGTAGGAAAAGTGGTTTGGAAAATGACTGCATGAATGAAAGAGGAACTGGTTACAGCAGCACCTTAGAGAATGAGAAACAGCGCTGCGAAACAGTGCTGGCAGGCCCTCCTAGCCAGTAAGAGGACTTGTTGTCAACCTAGGAGCTAAACATGAACAGGGACTGGTGCCTATAGATTCTCCAAGTAAAACGTTGTTTTGGGACTCTTAAGGCCTTTGCACACCAATGAATTTACCCACAAAAATGAAAACAACAATTTTGAAAAATAAATAAACAAATGAAGAAATAAAAACAAATTCTTAAAAAAATCCATTCATCCATCCATGTTCTATACCCCGTGTCCAGTTCAGGGTGGCAGGTGGCTGGAGCCTATCCCAGCTGTTATTGGGCGAGAGGCAGGGTACACCCTGGACTGGTCGGCAGTCAATCACAGGGCTGACACAGAGACAGACAACCATTCATGCACACACTCACACCTACGGACAATTAAGAGAGTTCAATTAACCAGATGATGAGCATGTTTTTGGACTATGGGAGGAAGCCGGAGGACCCAGAGAGAACCCACGCATGCACGGGGAGAACATGCAAACTTCTCACAGAAAGGCCCACCGGCCAAGCTGGGAATCGAACTAGTGACCTTCTTGTTGTGAGGCTGCAGCACTACCTGTTGCGCCACTGTGCATCCCCCGAAGAAATAATTAAAAAAAAAAAAAAAAATCTGCTGAGCTAATGGCTGTATGCAGTTTTACTGTTGGGTTAAAAATAAATAAAAAAAGTTAAAAAAAAAAAAAAAAAATGGAAATAAATTAAGAAATTGCAAAAAGGGAGGAGGATCCAATTACAGGCCAACGAAAAAAAAAAAAAAATCTTAATTAAAATCCAAAAACACTTACTGGGAAGTGAGCCACAGGGAACAAAGTACATTGACACAACTTGGCAAACTGACGAAGTAAAAAACAGAGACTCAACACCAATAGGGTGGTTTACACTAACCTCGCAGACCAGATGGACCTGCCTGATTCAGTTTCTGAAATCCTGCAGATTCATCTTGCCAGGCTCCATTGACCAACAAATCCCCCCGGCTAAAGTCTAACGGCACAATCAGGGAAGAGAGGCGGGAGTGACCAGCAGACGTGACGTCAGCAGACTTTTGTACTTGTCAGCGTTCCTTTGATACTTGAGTTAACTCTACAAAAACAGCAGCAGTCGTCTAACGCCATTATCACAACTGTTCCTCATGTTCCCGTAGTTGTTCGTCTATCATTTCTCAGCAGCAGCACACATAAGCTACGTCATACTGTGGCTTGATGTGGATTGGTCTGTGATGAGTGTGTCAATCAGAACGATCGTCCAATCACCAGCTGCTGAGTTTTTGTGAAGGTCCCGCCTCTGAAAACAAATATACTCTAATTGTATATAACTGTCCATTTGGCGTGTCAGGTTAGGCTTACGCAGGTGTTTGACAGAATAAGGTGCAACTACTAAATGCAATCAAAAATAAGGTAAAGAGCAGAAGGTAAAAAAGAACACACAAGAGATACAGAGAACTGGGGCTGGAGTCTTCCAGAGTGTGGTTGATGTGTGCTTGTGGTTTTGTGTTGCTGGCTGCTTTCTTGTTCTAAATCAGTCCGACTGTCTGACTTGTGAAAGAACGCTTAGATTACTGCTGTGAAGATTTGTCCTACTATTAGGAAGCAATTCCCCTGTCTCTGACTCTTTGAAGATGCAGGGCTGATGATAGACTTATAAATGATGCAAAATAAGGAATAAAAAAATACACCCAAAATCTGCTGTTCAAGGCTTGGCTCCACAGCCGAGGCAAAGGAAATGAGTCCAACATTTGGTCAAAACTGCTTCCACAGAATCACAGTTTGACCCTACGGAAAGTATTATGTCTTGGAATTGTATAAATGCTGAGGAAAGAAGCAATGAGGAAATGGTGATTGAAACAAAGCCAGGGAGTGTCACTGAACTGTGTGTTGAAGCTGCTGGTGCTGCTCTGCATCTGTCACAGAGAGATAGTGCTCACAGCTCTGACTACACAACCATGAGCCTGTCCTGGAGTCAAACCATGGTGGGCTCACAATCAAAGCATTAACATGGATTATAATTAATAAAGCAGGGAATTATCCTCAAGCAACAGCATTAGTGAATACTTGAAACATGACCATCAAACTTTCCTTGATTTAAAGACAGCATCAAAACATCAATGTTGTGACTCGATCACATCATGACATACATTTTTAAAGACAACCTAAGGAGATTAGAGAGGAGAGTCTTTTATGGTGACGTCTTAGCAATAAACTGTGATTAAACCAGTTTGTTACCAGAGTATGAGCCTGAAGACTATCGATTGATGATGATGAGGATGAGCATTTTGAAAATGATGATGCGCGCACTGCACATAACTGCCAATACGACTGAGTGTGTCTCCAAGCACATTAAGTCTCTGAGCCCAACGAGCAGTCATTACAGAAGACAGCCGGCTACAAATTGATGATATTTGTCATCTGACATTAGCTTCAAAGACACGCACGAGGACTATAAGACAGAAAGTAAACATGTTCCCAAGAGAGACGAGGAGCGTGATCTGTGTTTACATGATGTCTACATGTTGTCACAGCACCAAGAGGGAGGCTGGGAGAAACAGCTCAGTTCCAATTCTCCATCCAGTGAAATGCAGAGGGGGATGATGTTGGATTGCATGCCTGAGGTGAAGAGGGCAGATCATATGAAAAGAAAACATTTTCTTCCCTATGGGAAAGGAAAAAAAAAACATTCAGAGTATCCTGTTTTTGTTGGATAAGAACAGATGATGCACAGGTACATCTCATCATAGAGAAGTTTAAGTCTATTTTAGTCACCTGGTTCAAAATGTGAAAATTACATGTGTAGATTCTGTAAACACAGAATTAAATATTTAAGCATTTTTTTCAACCTTTAAAGAAATACATTTTGCATTACCACAGTAAGTTCCACAGTGAGTGATGGTTTAGGGGACCATGCCATGTGCTGCTCTTGGTCCACTCTGTTTTCTGCAGTTCAGGGTCAACTCAGACATTTACCAGGACATTTTAAAGCACTTCAAAGTCAAATGCCTTTAAAAGGACATCTATTTATCATGCCATCATCAATAACTGTCCCATGAACATATGTAAACACAATGACAAGTCATCAAGTACCACCTGAGAAGGCACTAGCTAAATGCCTGAGCAAGTACTGTAAGTAGGGGAAGTGAATATTTATGAAGTATTTATTTATTTATTTATTTATCTATTCAGTTAATTAATATTTATCTATTCAGTTAATAATTATTTATTTATTTATTTAGTTTGTTAGATAATTATTTATTCTGTGGTATCTTGGGAAGCACATGTGAGTTTATTTGATGGCTGCAACTTGTGATTACAGTAACCAATCCCACAGTTTTCCAATTTTGATGTTTGTTGTAATGATGTTTATAATGTTGGAAGCATTAAGATCTGCACTGTGGGTAATGTGAATTATGATTATCATGTGTATCATGTCATATGGTTCGCGTTTTGTGTTGTGTTTCAGTTTGGTCCCCGGAAAGATTAGCTCACCACCTTGGTGCCAGCGAATGGGGATCCTTCTAAACAATGAACACTAAACAATAAACTTCATGCTTCTTTCTACTGTTGACTTGTGTGAAAAAACCCAAGGTCATATTCTAGCAGGACTTGGCTCCTGCCCACAGCGCCAAAAGTTTCAAAACCTGGTAAAATTAGTTCTAAAACCCATTGCAAAGACAATTTGCCATCTCTTGCACCAGATTTGCATCAGAATTGTGTCAGATCAGATTCAGGGCACGCAGCTGAATCACAGGACAGCTAGAGTTGCTGACCGGACTAGAAGACTTCTAGCACTTTCCACCCTAAAATGGGCCTCTTCATTGGCTCTAACACCCTAAACTTCTTGACTTCTTACCTGGCTCTGCTGGTTATGTCAGTTTGTTGATCTGTTTCAATGCAGTGTGAGTCCTCAACTTCCTGTCCTGCTCAATCTGCTCTGTGTAAATTGATGCATTGTTGCACCAGCCCCTGGCGAAAACACAAGTCTTTAGTATCTGATCCCATGGGCTCCGACCTGCTGGAGCTGAGACACAGCTGGAACGCCACAGAGCAAGCCAGGGTGACTCGAATTGGAACCCATCAGATCATGTGCTGTGATGGATCATTGAGGACAGCGTCATGAAGTGTCCTGAGTTAGAGATGCACTTCTGTCAGGATGTGTGATATCACTCTCTGAAGCACATGATTCAACCCAGAGAAAAATTACTTTGACTTTAATGATATCTTTGCTTAGAGGGCTGGCTGTGGTACGCTGTAAAAACATGAACATGTTCAGAGGTAATGTACCATGTCTAAAACAATCACAGATACACACACGACCACACCCACTCACAAATTCACCCACAGAAGAAGTTATATTAATTCACACTTATTTACTTAAACTTACACAATATGGAGCTTTCTTTAACATCTGCTTGTTTAAATATTTTAACAGCATTTTCATTCCCAGAAAAAAAAAAACGTACATTAATTTTATATTTATGACAATGAATTTAAAATAGATGTTGGCTTATTTTTTTGTTATTGTGTAAAATTAAATAAGGCAGGACATTAAGATTTTTTTTGTCTGTTTCCTTATATAAGAATGAGAAACCATGCATTGTCTCCTGAGGTGTTCAAAATAAATGAAAAGAAAGGATTTTTTTTTTATATTAAACACTGATATAAAAAAAAACAAAAAAAAACAAAACAGGGCATTAACCTGGCTCTTACACTAAGGTCAACAGACACATTTACATTTTTTGTTTTCCATGGTCCCTGGTTCACTGTTTCATCTCGCCTCTTGTGTGTTCGTATACGGGAGGATAGTGTTTGCCATACAGTGTGACTGAATGTAAATATTGACAAGACAGCACGGCACAATAAATCCATAGCCAACTGACATAAACACCAAGGAGTCACACAATGTACAGTCCAAAAGCAACACAGCTGCAGCCAGAAAAACATCACAGAGTGTTTGAGTAAGTCAGCAGACTCATAAACCTGTCACTGCCCCATCATCAGAGCAGGAGCAAATCTGAATACAGCAATGATGGGCTTAAAGTCGTGAAAGTGTCTCACTTTAGTCTGCTATGTGGTCGTACGATAATCATGTACACTCACCTGACACTTTATTAGGCACGCCTATCCAACTGCTGGTTAATGGAAATTTCTAATCAGCCAATCACATGGCAGCAACTCAATGCATTTAGGCATGTAGACATGGTCAAGACGATCTTCTGCAGTTCAAACATCCAGCATCAGAATGGGGAAGAAAGGTGATTTAAGAGACTTTGAACATGGCATGGTTGTTGGTCTGAGTATTTCAGAAACTGCTGATCGACTGGGATTTTCACACAGAACCATCTCTAGGGCTTACAGAGAATGGTCCCAAAAAGAGAAAATATCCAGTGAGCAGCAGTTCTGGGGGCCAAAATGCCTTGTTGATGCCAGAGGTCAGAGGAGAATGGACAGACTGGTTGGAGCTGATAGAAAGGCAACAGTAACTCAAATAACAACTGGTTACAACCGAGATCTGCAGAAGAGCATCTCTGAACACACAACACGTCCAACCTTGAGGCAGATGGGCTACAGCAGCAGAAGACCACACCGGGTGACCCTCCTGTCAGCTAAGAACAGGAAACTGAGGCTACAATTCACACAGCAACACCAAAACTGGACAATAGAAGATTGGAAAAACGTTGCCTGGTCTGATGAGTCTGGATTTCTGCTCCACATTCAGATGGTAGGGTCAGAATTTGGTGCCAACAACATGAAAGCATGGATCCATCCTGCCTTGTATCAATGGTTCAGGCTGCTGCTGGTGGTGTAATGGTGTGGGGGATATTTTCTTGGCTCACTTTGGGCCCCTTAGTACCAACTGAGCATGGTTTAAAGTCCACAGCCTACCTGAGTATTGTTGCTGACCATGTCCATCCCTTTATGAGCACAGTGTACCCATCTTCTGATGGCTACTTCCAGCAGGATAACGCTCCATGTCATAAAGCTGGAATCATCTCAGACTGGTTTCTTCAACATGACAATGAGTTCCCTGTACTCAAATGGCCTCCACAGTCCCCAGATCTCAATCCAATAGAGCACCTTTGGGATGTGGTGGAACAGGAGATCCTCATCATGGATGTTCAGACGACAAATCTGCAGCAACTGTGTGATGCTATCATGTCAATATGGAGCAAACTCTCTGAGGAATGTTTCCAGTATCTTTTTGAATCTATGTGACAAAGGATTAAGGCAGTTCTGAAGGCAAAGGGGGTCCAACCCGGTACTAGCATGGTCTACCAAATATAGTGGCCGGTGAGTGTACAGAACATAAACCTAGCACCAAAAAGGAAATCTGTGTTTTTATAGGCTTTTGTTTGTTACGTGAACACTATTGAATTTCAATTTCAAATACTGTGTCTTGTTTCTTTATACTTTCATCATTCAATCCATCAACATCATCAAACAAGAGTCAATCCCAGAATAAACGTTTTGTCATTTGCAATGAAGATTTGGCGATTTTTTTTATGGGCGCAACCCTCATATTCTACTCTGCTGCTCGTCTTGCAGATGCATGTTCCTTCCACATATGGGTCCATTTAAAACAAAAATAAACAGGCTTTTCAATGGTATTAAATTTATTGTCAACAATTGTTGGTAAAAACAAAGAAATAATCCACAAAACACAAACTCCCTTACTTTTAGAGCTAGTTTATGTACAGTACATATAAAAGAAAGAAAATAATTCAATATAAGAGATTGTGAGATTGGCAATACTTTGTTGGTTTGACTCGCTGAAACATATTTTTAGAGCACAGGACAGAAGAAAAATATTACTATCTGGCTCTGAAAATTGATCCCTTTCAAATTATCATTTTGGTCTCACTTGCCCTGCAGGGCGTCAGTACTCCACTGTGGCAGCTCTCTGCATGTTATTGACTGATCCATGCAATCAGACCAGCTACAGCACAGACTCAATTTCCTTTTATGTGGTACTTCAAAAGCATAAACGCTTCCTGGTGGTTTGGTTGAAAGCTACCTGATGGGACAGAGGGAAAAAGGCAGAGGATCCAGTGTTGCATCAGCTGTTATCAGTGTTCAGTATGGATTTGACAGTTAGAATCTTGTCTCCACAGTGTCCTTCCTTCAGGACATTTTTCCTTCCATGCCTCCTCTTTTCAATTTCACAGAGTGGCATGTTTGCAACTCAAGGTTATTTCTTGCAGGCTTTTGATACTTTTCTTCTACATTTTTATTCACAGTTTAACTCCCACAAATGGGGAGATGTGTAGTTTTCAAGAGACATGCTGCTAAAAACACTTAAGTTCTGTCTTAATAACATTGTGGGTTGATAAACTGTTTGAACTGGAAGAAGCAGAAAAAAAAGAAATAAAATTACAGTTAGCATTACAGCATCTGTGTATTGATCCCATCACAGGGTCACTTTGCTTTATTAAACTTGTTGGCTGAATCTCTACAATACACACAATGTGTTGGATGTCCTTTTCCTGTACATGTAGAACATGTGTTCCAACCTGCAGAACAACCCTTTTCTACCTCCTCACCTGTCAAATACACTTTAGCTTGGTCACTTAGACAGTGCGTCACCTGTTTTCTGCTTTCATCCTGGACACTGTCCTTTTGTTCTTCGTATCGATGTGCCTTTAAAGTCAGGTGAGGATGAGACATGGGAAAATCCATAAGTCAAACACGGGGCTGACACATTGGAGACCTGGTGAATTTACGATGTGAAACCAAAAGTCAATGTTGACTTCCTGTGACTCCAGACGCTCAATCTACATAAGCTATAAAACTTGTGTAACTTTGGTTACATCAATGCAAATGCAAATGCAAATGTTATTTATGTAATTAATGTTGATTACTAAACAAGATTAATTAGTCAGTATCTAAAAACAAACAACAATCAGCTGCTTTATGCCTTAATGCCATCACCCATGGTGAACATGATGTGTTTACTTTATGGGAGTACAGTCTGAGCTGTTGAAGAGGAAGGCGGAGCATGAATAAACTGCACACACTACTGGATAATCTCAAGCACTGTGTTAAAAAGAAATGCAAGAAAAAAAAAGGAAAATTTAAAATTTTAATTCAAAACATACACATTAGACTTGATTTGTTGATCACTTTACTGCAGACTGAAGAAAAAATGGTGTTTAACACAGCTTTGGATTTTTTTCCCCTCAAATTTGCTAAAATATCGTGTAGTTTCCAACTGCAGAGGTTGATAGTAGCTTCAGTATTTAATAACTTTAAGTACTTTGTCTGCTTGCTCAACAAAGAGGCCGTATTATTATTTTTATTATTATTATTATTATTATTATTATTATTATTATTATTATTATTATTATTATTATTATTATTATTATTATATAATCAAATACTTATATAATAATAATAATAATAATAATAATAATAATAATAATAATAATAATAATAATAATTATTATTATTATTATTATTATTATTATTATTATTATTATTATTATTATTATGTTAAGTATGCTTTACTAAACATTTTTTATTTGTTTTATTTTATATTTATTCATTTATTTATTTATTTTTCATTTTAAAACTTAGAGATTTCTGAAGGTTTATAAAAAAAAAAGAAAAAAAAAAAAAGAGAAGGTTTAAAAAAAAAAAAGGACTGTGGCAACTATTGTTGCAACTGGGATTAAAAGGGTTAATGGCCCAAGGCCCAAAAGCCCAAATTCTGTCAATCCTTTTCTCTATGCCCAGTACAGTCTCAGCAGGTGTCTGTATAACATGAGTCTGGTTCTGCTGAAGGTTTCTGTCCATAGTTTGTTCTTACTACGATAACTTTCTGGGTTAAGATCGGATCAAATAGTTTTTTCTTATCTCTATGTTAGGTCTTTGTTTACAATCCAACATTAAATGCATGTTTAATGCACAATGCATTCCGATTCAATAGTATAGGTAACAGACTTTTCACAGCAACAAACAATAGGAATGCAGGATTGAGACAAGACTTAAGAGATCCAAACAATACACATAGAATATTATCTGACATTTAGTTAATTGGATGCTTAATGAAGAGGAGTGGACTTTAAAAAGTTAACCAAGTGTTTGCATTACGGGATTTATTTCTGGAACTCTGAGCCACAAATTTCAATCTGCAGATGGGCTTTGAATTTCTTAATGCAACACCTCAAAAAGGCTGTGCCAGAGAATCTGGATGATAAAACAACACTCTGAATGAAGCTGTACAGGGCATGGTGCAGGGGAAAACATCAGTTATGATGGATACTAACCGTACTAACTATACAAACAAGTCAAATGGAGTAAAGTTAGCCTGTGTTTGACAAAATGAAGGGATCCTTTTTTTTTTCTTTCTAAGAAGCAGTCACCAACATTACATAGCCTTCATGTGCTGCTGATGACAGAGACCTTCATCCTGAGGGGGATTTAATTGAAAGTGCTTCTAAACCAAACCATGAAACCATCACGTCAAAGCTCTACAAATGCAATAACAAAATAGCATGATAAACATAACTGCATCATGCTCCTTTTCTCTGAGCACATTCTTCCTGTAGCTCACACGCAGCACAAGCAGGTTTCCCTGTGGTGAACATCTTCAAAGGGAAATGCTTTTTATCACAATCATTAACCGACATGATACATTGTCTGAAGAGTAAGAGCTTCCTGGAATTTCTGATACATTTCCACTTCAGTGACTCATTTCTAGTAAAGGTCTAGCACATTAATTCTAGTGCTCCAAATACACTGCATGTCTAGTTGCCATGGCATCAGCGCCCTGTATCACTGGCAGTGACTTTACATCACTTTACATTGTTATAAGTCTTTTTTAACAACGACCTGCTCCACATTCACCCACACAAGCTGGGGAAGTGCTGACATTAATTTTCAACCAGAGAAGCCTTTATCCCGGAGAGGACCACCTCTACGTACCTGCTGCTGGCTGTTTAATAAGTAAATTCTGTATCCAGAACACACGCTGGCCTTCTGTCATTATGTGGGTTATGTTTTATACAAAGGCACCTTTTTTACTTTGGAGTGATATTAGGGGAAAAATCCAGGCTTGGGGCATTTATAAGATCGTGCATAGCATCAACTACCTCATTACCCTGCAGGTACGGAGTCTTCTATTCTTTCTTTTTATCTCCACATCACAGATAAGACTCCTGAACTTAAATCTTTGGGACAGCACTTTCACAGAGGCACTTTCCAGAGACACGATCCAGCATTTTTAACATCCTCTTTCTCCCCTTAAACCCTCCCAGCAGCAATGAGTTCTTCTCTCCACCTAAAAATTCATGGACCACAGAGACTCCAAAGGTTTCTTCATCATTGAAGATGAAGTGCTTTTGGCAGCAACATGTCAGAAGGAAGCTATAAAGCCTGATAGAGTTTTAACTAGGAGCCATGGACATGTTGAATCGTCCTTGCTTGAACTTTTTAACCATTATTTTCAAGATGAAGAAGTTCAGGTTTGTAGTTTTCCCCTCTGGTATCAGGTATCTGAGCATTTG
Organism: Halichoeres trimaculatus; assembly: GCF_033239565.1. NCBI lineage: Eukaryota > Metazoa > Chordata > Actinopteri > Labriformes > Labridae > Halichoeres > Halichoeres trimaculatus. The sequence goes on from NW_027437185.1 coordinate 7,972,787, forward strand.
AATTGAACATAACCTGTGTAGTTTCCCAGTAGGTAAGACTCGGCCCGTTCCTTTACCAATTATCAAGTATAAAGCCCTGATACAGTCACAGATGTCAGTGTCTATATTTCCACATCAGCTCTGGGGCCATGGGATAACTCATTAAATAATAGTTGTTAATAATACTGAATGAAAATCAAGAGGGTCAACTGGACGTTTTTGACAACTTGTGGTTTTCATTCCACCTTGCCTTGCTTGATGTCTTTTCTTCAACCAATGAAGTACTCACACTTCAGACGAAAGGCTTTCATAACCCTAACCATGAAGTTTTGGTTCATAAACTCAACAAAGCAGTGTTACATGCTATAAGACATGTTGAACAGGGAGAAATTACAGGGTCCTATGAGTGCTTTTGTAATTAAAGAGGAGGTATTGGTTTTTTTTTTTTGTTTGTTTGTTTTTAGTCTTAATACTGTTCCTCTGGTACCCCCTAGTAGCTTACAAAGGTTAAAATCTCAAAAATGAATGAAAAATAAAAAAGTAATAATATAAATTTAAATAAATAAAAGATTTTAAAAAATCCCATTTTTTGTCACGCTGCAGTCCTTTTAAGGCTCCTAACCACTCAAACCCCCTTCTTCTGATTGGCCAGCCCCTTGGAGGCCTGGGGACTGAGCTATCGAAGACCTTGGTGTTGAGGCCCCCCCAATATGCAACTAATGTAAACCAGTTGGGGAATACAATGACCTCATTTCAGCCAGTCTTGTGCTTTCTTTTATTTCAGAATTGACCATTTACATAGCAGGTTGAAAATTTGCACATGTTTAGCATAAACATTCAGCGTTGTTACTTAATATCCTTGTACCCAAATCCATTTATATTTAAAACATGGAAAAACAAAATACCCCCTTTTTAAGTGTAAAAACAAGCATCAACCTTTATTCTTTAATAAAGAAGAAACTATGTGAGTACAATAAACTACAGTTCCATGATTTTCTACTTGAGGCTTGGTTTGGAAGCTTATTTAAATTAAATCTTGGTCACAATTCTCATTCCCCCATGGTACTAAAATGAGAAGCTTGAGATTCAAATATTCTTGTGCTGTCTGTGTTGTGCTGGATGCTGAACAAAGATTATAAATGCAAAGAACCTGAAAATGTGTCAGTTTAGCTCTTGACATACTAAAGATGAATGCTTGCTTCTTTTGTGGATCCAGATAGAGCAAATCACCATTTCACACTTTGTCTTGAAGCATAAATAACCAATCATCATGGCTCACAAACCTTATGGATGAAGCAATTATGGCCGTAATTTTTTTAAGGGTTATCATTAATATAATAGCTTCAGGGCTACTACACTTCACAGGATCAAGCACAGAGGTATCCTCCAGGGCTGTGTCAGAGCTGCTCCACCGACCAGCCTTAGAATTGATTCAGAGCCTGATAACACTGCTAATAACTTTAGCTCACCTGACTTCTGAAAAACAATCCTGATACAATTACTAATTTAGTTAGATAGCTGTATATTTTTAAAAACATGACTCAAAGAAATCAGTTCAACTACGCACACTTACTTCAAGGTAATACATTTTTATTTTAGATTTTTTTTGTGATTTCTAACATGTAGTTTTGCCTTCTCTCTGCTCCATGTATTCATTTATTGTTGTTTACTATGTTTATGTACTATTTATTTATTTGTTGTATTGCCTGATGGACAACAACAGCAACGACCAAACAGTTTAGCTAACTAGCTTAAAAATGTATTTGTTTTATTGATTTTCTTTTTTTATTATTATTTTTATTTATTTATTTATTTTACTATGTGGCACTTTGGTAACCTTTTTTTAATTTTATTTTATTTTTTTTATCTGGGCTTAAAAACTACTTTCAGTTTAATAGACTGGCTAACTCATATTAAGGTTTCAAACATTTTAATACTAAAATCACACACTAGAGTATAGCTATACAATCATAGTAGAGAGTAAAGAGAAATGGTAATAATTTGTAATAATCTGCCCCCCCCCCCCCCCCCCCCCCCCCCCCCCCCAAAAAAAAAAAAAAAAAAAAAAAAAAGTTGGAGGAGAACCCTGTTGATTTTTTTTTTTTTTTTATGTGCCATATAAATAAGGTGGATCAGATTGGAAAACTCAACGTCATCATGTAGGATCATGAATTATAAAGGGTACAGCTACTGTACCCTCATTGGGGACGGAGCTATGGACAGACCTTGACATCCTCATGCACACTATCCAACATAGTGACTTTATACCCATGTTTAAACTATGTGGCAGCCTAACACCCACTCTGACAGGTGACATGACTTGTTTCTTTTAACTCCACAGCCACATGTGAGTCCTGTTTCACACCTAAACCCTGGAGACGGCATGGCTGACACCTTTACATTCATCTGAATAGAAACGTTCAAGTGTTTAACCACTCATGTGATGCAGTGTGGCGTCTCCTGCTGTGCCTGCTGCTGTGTGTGTTTCTGATAAGCCCGCTCTGTGTGTGTCAGACCTGTTGGTCAATAGCAGTCAGTGTTTTTCCAGAGTACGGGTGTTTGTAGCATTACACAGCTTGTATTTTCCTTTCAGTAATGTCTGCCCTCCCCTCAGATCACCGGTCATGATGTTCTGTCAGCTGGGTGATTTATAGTCAATTGGTTGCATAATCAACCCACACATTCTTCACAGATGCTGTTCCCAATGGCAACCCTGTTAAATAAATTACTGCCTCACTCTGGTTCCTGTGTTGCCCTTTACTTCTTTCTTGAGCTTGATCCGTCTCCTCCTCTGTCCCTCTCTGTCACTCCTGCCTTCTTTTCTTACCTTTTCTGAACCGTAGCTGTTTTCACAGTTTCCAGCTTTCTCTTCCTACCTCTCTTTGTCCTTGCTTGTCCATTTCCTGTTCGTTCTCCGCCGTTTGCCTCTGGGTGTCCTGTGTCTTCTTGTATCTGTCTATCTCTCTGTCTAGACATCCTCCCACCTCACTACTACTCTGTCCATCTTACTCCCTCTGCATTAATTTCACCCTCTTTGCCTTTGTCCATCCTTTGTCCTCTCCCCCGCCTCTCTGCACCGTCTCAAGACAGTAGAGCAAGAAGAGGGAACGAGCGGGAGCTGGCAGAGATATCTAATGGAGACATATTAACACAGTGTTACTGTACTCAGGGCACATTAATCCAGGCTGCAGAGTGAAACAGAGTTCAGAGGCTTTCTGTGGCTGCTCACACTTTGCTAATCTCTCTGAGAAATGTCTGCAGAGAGCCGACAGTTCAGCTTTAAGATCTCAAATAAACTTTTTAGTGTTATTTCTGACAGAGCACTTACAGTATAACTTCACACTGTCTTATATTTTCAATGAAGTCATGTTTTTATTATGCCTCATTTCATGATAGTTAATGTATGATTTCAGCCTGTCTGAAATCAGAGCTTATGGGGGCATACTTACCTAAACTCATGAACTCATGAAAATAACTTCTCCAAAACTTAAATGCATTGTCTGAATTTACATTGTCTGTTGAGCGCACAAACCACACCAAAGGATGGACACAGTCAGCAACAATACTCAGGTAGGCTGTGGACTTGAAACCATGCTTAATTGGAACTAAGGGGTCCAAAGTGAGCCAAGAAAATATCCCCCACACCATTACACCAGCAGCAGCAGCCTGAGCCGTTGATACAAGGCAGGATGGATCCATGCTTTCATGTTGTTGACGCCAAATTCTGACCCTACCATCTGAATGTGGAGCAGAAATCCAGACTCATCAGACCAGGCAACGTTTTTCCTATCTTCTATTGTCCAGTTTTGGTGTTGCTGTGTGAATTGTAGCCTCAGTTTCCTGTTCTTGTTCTTAAAATGAACATATTTATCATGATGTGAAAATGTGCTTTATGAACAGCAAGAGTTCAAAAAACATTTTTTAGAGGACACAAAAAGTTATAAAATGGTGCAGAAACAGTGCAGCGTGCATAATGACAAATACTAAAAAAATGTTGTTTGCAGGCTAAAACAGACTGTAAAATAAATAAATAAATAAAAAAATCTCATGAAATCCAAATCTTGACCCTCCCATACAAATGAAAATAATAAAATAAAATCAAAATGAAAATCGTGTCATAATTTCCCCATATCGCCCCCTAATGGAGAACATTTTCCCTAGTCAGATGCAAGGTGTGCTGATGTTTATACAACACTTAAGGCAGGTACACACTACAAGATAATCAGGTTATTTTTTTTCATGATCTCGCCCTTACGATCAAAGCCAGCAAAGGCCTGATTGTCTGATGACATCGTGTGATTTTCCTGTGGTGTGTGTTAACAGTGATTTCTTCTGGTCGGAGCCACTCGGAAGACCTCCAGTTCAGAGATTGTAGATAATGAACATGTTTAATATTTGCGACTAAAAATCCTGTAGTGTGTGGGGTGCTCAGAGAGAAGCTGAGCAGGTACAGCATGCAATGTCACACAAAAGCAAAGCCAATCAAGATCGGAGCAGACTCAGCTGACTGACCAAAGAGGAAGTAAGAAATCTATCTGTAATACTTAAAACAACTTTACTCACCAACAACTCCCATTGTTATTCATACAGCCCATATCCACACCTTCTCCACAACCTTTTCCATAAGCCCTTCTCTTTTGTGTGTGTGTGTGTGTGTGTGTGTGTGTGTGTGTGTGTGTGTGTGTGTGTGTGTGTGTGTGTGTGTTTTGCTCGAAATTCTAGAGTCCAAAAACAAACATAATTGTTGTTTCCTGTACGTCCATCATGTTTGTTTACACCAAAGTCACGTTTTACTAGGCAAGATTTGTAATATTGAGCGTGAAGAAGCTGAAGCTCTGCTGAAGAATCTGTTAGTGTGTGGTGTCCTGAGAGTGCAGACCACACACTGTAAGATCAGGAGAAAGATATCTTGTGCACTCTGTCTTTTGTTATTATCACGAGTGTGGTCTCTGAATATGTGAAATTTTGGAGAATTCTGTAATGTGTACCAGCCCTAACACTGCAGGACACTGATAATCTGGTATCATGAGACAAAGAGCGACAGGTGAGGTTTGAGTTCATAAGTCTGTAATTATGGCACAATAAAAAAATAACAATTAAAAATTACAAATAGAGCATTCATATTTTAATTTCATGGTTTATAGAGCTGCTGGCCCCAGGTCATTTCCACCAAAACAAACTCTGTTCTTTGATGACCAGTCCTCTAGAGTACCAACACGGGCAGAGCTATGGGCAGATCTTAGTGTTTGAGGTCCTCTCCTCCATTTGCAAATAGCTAGTTGAAGATCTACGGAAGTGTATTGCATTCACTTGAAGAAAAAAAAATAATAAATTATTTATTAAAGTAATTTATTCTTCGGTTTGTTTTTTGTGGTAATTAATTTTGTTTTTCTAAATTGTATTTTTTCTTTTTGGTTTGTTTTTTGTTATATTTTTTTCTGTTTTTATGAGTAATTTTTTGTGGTGATTAATTTTGTTTTTCTGATTAATATTTTTTTTATTGGTTTATTTTTTTGTTATAATAATTTCTGTTTTTATGAGTAATTTTCCTGCAAGAACCTCAACCTGATGTTTTTCGTGGTATTTTTCCCTCCTGTTTTTAGGAGTAATTTTTTTTCCTGAAGTATTGAGCTACTTCGAAATCCCATGAGAACCTCCAACCTGCAGACGACTCCCGTGGATGTATGGTGGCTCCTGTGTCCCGCACCGATCAGAGATCCTGTTCGGCACATATATGCCTTATCCTTAACTTTCTACCGGCTTTCCAGTGTAGAAGCAATGCATTTTTTTAATGCCACATCTTCATCTATTCCTTAAGTATTACACTGCACAATAGGTTTATATAAAATATAAGGATAAAGTCGAAAACATAACAAGGGTTTCATACCCTGTGTGTGGCTAATACCTTACCTTTATTAACCCGGTACAGACCGGTAACAAAAAACAAATCAATAAAAAAAACATTAATCAGAAAAATAAAATTAATTACCACAAAAAAATTACTCATAAAAACAGAAATAATTATAACAAAAAACAAACCAATAAAAACATATTATTTAGAAAAACAAAATTAATTACCACAAAAAACAAACCAAAGAATAAATTACTCTGAAAAACTGGAGTTTTTTTTTTTTTTTTCCTTCAAGTGAATGCAATACACTTCCATAAAGATCATGGATCACCTATTAGGATGTACCATTTTTGATTAGTTCAAAAGTAGGAAAGATTCAGGGATTTCTACAACATGAGCTTTGAAAACCTGCACATTTTAGGTATCAAGGCCCGTCATTGTTACTTTTTTTGGTATTTAAGGTATGGTATAATAACCCCCCCCCCCCCTTTTTTTTTTTTTTTTGAAGAGCTGAGAAACATATAGTCCCAGGATCTCGATCATTAGCGTTTTTGTTGTAATGTAACAGTGTAAGTGATCATCAGTGTTGGTAGTGTGAATCAGTTGAAGTGTCATCATCCCATCGACCTGAAGTGAGCCCTCCAGAAAGTAAAATAAGCTCACTTCATGAACTGTTGAACTTCCAAGACACCGGGCTTTGATCCATTGCCCATCCTCTGTTTTTATTTCAGTCTTCTGAGCAAAAAGTCACGGATAAAATCCGTCTCCTTTGGAAAGTTGCCACATCAGATTCACTTTGCACCCTGAGAGTGAGAGGCAGGAGCAGAAAAAGGCCTTTTGGCTGCTAATCTCGCCCAGCACGCCTCGCTGAAGCTACAAGGCTTTTCTCCGATGGCAGCCTTATTTGTTTCATCATCAAAACTCTCTTTTCAAGGATTTGCTCTTTTTGGCTTGACTCTACAGGGAAGAGTTGTGGGAAAGAAGGGGAAGACGGAGAATGGGAGAAGGATGGTCAAGCTTTAAAAGACACTGTGTAAAGGGGAAGAGCACATTCTGAAAAGGGCTGGGAAAAGATCTGCAGGTCCTCTTTTCAACAGTGTGAGCTGCATTTGAAAGATGGCTGGGTGTCTAAAGAGAAGGAAATACAGAAAGCTGAAGTTATGTGAGAAAAGAGTCAGAGAAAACAGAAGAAAGAGCAAAGGAGGGAGGGGTGAGGAAGACTGGCCAGACTCTTATAAAAAGAAAAAGGCAACTGGATAAAGAAACACACATTCTCATCTATTTACCTTTCAAGAACATGGGCAACAATCCAGTTTCCAAGCTAACCACTCCCCACTAATAATTACGTTTTAACACATTTTCAACCTGCTTTATTAGAACATCCATTAGCATAAAAGAAACCAGAGGTATGATAACAAAACCTGTCAAAATCTACAGACTCTGTCATCAGAAGATAACATGAATGTTTCAGACCAGGCTAATGTTTGATGGCACACCTTTACCCAGTGACTCTCAGCAGTTTAAGTCCCTGGTAGGACTTCACAAGTGATTTTTAAATAGACTCAATGCCACAGTTTAAAATGAGATTATTAGCTCTTAAATTGGTTATTTCTAAAGTCCATTACTCAGTATCCGTGGCCAGGTAGAGTTTCCTCTGGAGAACAAAAACCCATTTTCGGCATGTGGGATCTGAAGTCCCTTTGATGACACCACACTGGCTGGCTGACTTTGTCAATTAAAAATAAGTTAGCCTAGTGGGTGTTGGTGCTCATTGAAACATGTTTTTATCCCTGGAAAAACACTATTGATTGCAGCCACAGGTGTCACTGTAATCAACCCCAAACATATAACCCCTCGTAATAGAAAAAGCAGTTTTATGTTTTTTTTTTGTTTGTTTTTTTGTTTTTTTTCAATATACTGAACCAGTAGAATTGGTTCAGTGAAGTGATTTAGAAAGAATCCGAATTTAAAAAACTGAAACACAAAGGAACGTTTAGTTCTGCTAGCGATTGGACCAAGAGGAACAGCTGGTGGAGAATTATAAACCAATGAACTGAGAATTTATTGGGATAAAGCTTAAGTTTGCAAACTGAAAGCTGCTGAGTAAATATTTACACATTTTCCCAGACTGTTTGGTTTAGAACATTCATTCCACAAATCACTCACTGACTGAGTGACTGAGAGGAGGAGGGAAAGGAGCTTCAGTTAAGTTCATTCAGTGAATGAATGACCGACTGAACGAGACTGCCAGTCCTCGGCCTCAGTCACACCCACTGTAGTAACTGAAGCATGATCGAATTGAGATCGTAGTTAGTGGATGTCAGCTGAGTAAAATTAAGCTGAATATATAAGTCGTTTGCAAACTTACTGCAGCTATATAAAGAACACACATTTTCACAACAAATGTTAAACATTTGCTGCTTCCTTGATTTTGGAGTCTTAAGAGGGGGGTGTAGGGACGAGCTTGAGCGACACAGGGCTCCTGACCGACTCCATCCTGTTGGTTCAGTCATTGCTTATGACATGAAAGAGATAGGAAGGGCAGGCTTGGGCAACTCTTACTGTATTAGGAGAGAGACATCTTCACAACTGAAGATGAGAAATTAGCAACTCTTACCAGTAAGTGATTCAGTTTGTTCACTTCGGTGGCTTGTAGTTTTGGAACAAACACAAGCAGCACATCACTCTTACCTCCAATTCAACAAATAAAGGGTGAGTGTCGCGCACTACACCGCGCACTACACCGCACACTACACCGCACACTACACCGCACTTAGATCCCTCTAGTCGGTCATTGCATTCACACAGCACTTACTGCAGTCTGCCTGTTCTTCAGACTTCTTTTTCTGGCTCCTGATCGTAAATCTAGTCCTGGTTTATCAAAACTTCTTCACTGGCACATGACAAGAAGCCATCAGCAGGTCAGATCCAGAAGAAATCTGATGTTTTGGACAAGAAAAGTTAATCTTCATAATTATATTTGACACAACACATTCGTTTTATTAGAACACCAACAAATAGGAGAAGGCATGGACTGAAAGTGCTGAAATTTTGGGAGGGCCAGATGAGCTTAACATACTAGTTAATCACCATGCAAGTACGTTGTTATGGGTGGGATTCCTGGAGAAACGTGGTTCTCTTGTGATCTTGTGATCTCAGGTATCCAGCTGCTATGAGCGCTGCCCTGCAGGGACGCTCGCGCCCCAAAACTGGGATGCTGCGCAACATGGTGCTCATGCTTCATGTGTGAATTGGGGATCAGCCCTTCAAGGCACTTTTCTCCTTGTCTCACCTCTTGAGGATCTCCACTTGAAATATTTATCAATTTTTTACCTGACTTCTGTTCCCATCCTTACACCCTACTGGCTGATTTGTTGCTAGCTGCCCTGAGCATCTTTGCAATTTACAGTTCCTCCCACGTTTGAACTTGATTATACTGGTTTTGTACTCTGTGGGTTAAAGCATTTGTTCAGAGAAGTTGCTTTATCATAACTACATATTGTCTGATATTTTGTTTTTACTAGCAATGCACAACTTCCTCTGGAAGAAAAAAAAAAAAAAAAAACTGTTTTATCTCCACAAACTCCTTTTGCAGTCCAACAGGTTATGTCTATTCCAGGCACACAGACAAACTGAGCAGTGCTGTTAAAATTAACCTGTTATCTTCTTTTTTTTTCATGTGAGAGTCTTTGAGGTTTGTTCTGCACCAGTAATGTTTCCATAAATATTCCATGCGTGTCTGAACTTTCTTTGACTTGGTTTTACAATACAGTCATTACTACTTTTAGAAATTATCCTTCCTGCAGAGATTTACGCCTCGCTCAGGCTGTCACATCAATGTGAGGCGAGTGGGCTTTTTTTTTTCTGCCTGAGCAGCATTAAAAGATGGACGGGTCTTTGAAGAAGCACCAGAGAGGAAGCAGAGAGGAAATGATGAGAGAGGAAGTGACAGAAAGAGGGGGAAAAGGAGAGAGGGACAGAGAGTTGCCGTTCCCTCTAATGGAGAAGACTTCCGCGATGCTTTTCCCCCTGATTACGCTAATGACCAATTTGAAGCAGTTTAAGAGCCACTTTGGAGACACTCCTCCACTCTCTTTTCCTTTCCTCTCTCCTCTCCTCCTACCTCTCCTCATATTGCTCATCTGTACCTTTCTTACCGCTCTCTTGTTTGATCGGCTTTATTCTTCCTCTCCTGTTCTCTCCCAGCACACTGTGTATCTACCTCAGTGTCTGTTTGTCCTCCACTGAGGTGACTATTTATCCACATAAAACTCACAAGGTGAAGCTCATCTTGAGAAGAACATTGAGACCGGAGAGGAAGGGAGAGATAAAAAAAAGAGTGGAAAAGTGATAGATGATGAGATAAAAAAGCAAACAGCTGTACAGAGAAAAGAACCGTACGTGAAAAGCAGTTTTTGGACATCCAGCTATGATGAGTTCAATCAAAAATAAACCTAATAGATTTCAAGACAATAATAAAGGAAGGAGTGGATGTAAACTGTTTTTGGGTGAAAAGCCTTTCAACAGCTTAAAATTTATAATCCTCTTTTTATCAGGTCTTTTCATTTGAAACATCTGCAAACTGTGCGAGTCTCACCACTGGTAGCTTAACATCAAACAGGACTCTGAGGATGAAACAACAAGTACGAGATGACTCTACTGAAAAGCTGATTGAATTAGTACATCAGAAGCATATATTTACTGTTTGAAGATACAATATTGTCCATTATAAATCACTCTGCCTCTTCATTTTCTCTCATTTATTTATTGTACTTTTTGATCTTTGGAAGGTTTACTCCATCATTTCAGAGTTTCTCTACCCACAAGTTTGGTCTGTACCTGGGTCCGTATGCATGTCCAGTCATTAAACAAACGGGACCATTAGTCTTAACATTTTGTTATGGAACAGCCCGTTTGGCTGCAGTGTTAGCCGCAAGCATGACTGCAAATAATTGACCAGTTCACTAATTCCACCATGAAAGAGATGCAGGTAGAGATTACGTCACAATTAATAGGAACCTTCTGGAAAACCCCACCAAACAAATTCAAACTGTGCATGTCTACCACTCATGGACAGATAAGCCTGTCGGGCGGTAACAGTGTGACTGAGAGAAGATCAAGAAGAACATTTTTTCAGCAGAAAAAGAAATGGAGATTTCAAAACAAGAACACACAAACAGCTTTTATCTGTGAGTCAATCAGGTAAACAAAGAGAAAGAGAAAGTTAGGGGATCTTAGAGTAAATGTTTCCAGTGTTTCTGAGCGCACAGTAGAAAACCTCAATAATAAAATTAGTTATATGGAATCTGCTTTGCAGCACAAGTGCTGCAGCAATGCCCCAGTACCTCAACGAATAACTCTTAAAGCAGAGAACTCCAACATTTCATCACACACATCTTGGAAGGACCCAGACATGTTAAAGCAAAGAGCGAATCCAACTTCTTGAGACTTCGATTGTCTCCATTATCTCATCTGTTCACTGAAAAAAATCTTGTGATGTCAGCCTTTTAACAGCTCAACAGACGCTGTACTCCTGCCGTTGGCGCCCCATTAAATTCAACGCTCTTTTGGCTGTTAACCTGGCCCATGCATACCACAAATCATTTTTTTTCCCGCTGTTAGTACAAACAGTCCATTTTCCTCACTAATGGCTTCTCATGCATACGGGCCCTGGTGTTTAAACTGCAATAATATGCCTACACAAAATTTCAAGTTAACAAGTTTTAAGTTGTTAGCTACCGTTCTGAGCTAAGCATACAGGTGCAGGGAGGGTGGATCTAAATTGGGGACATTAAAGCCCAATTTCCACCAAGTGGTTCAGTTTGGTTTGTCTTGGTACAACATACATTTTGTGGCATTTCCTTTGACTAAAGCCGGAACAGGTTTCTAAGATACCAACCCATACTGTGCCACTTTTTGGTACCCTTGTGTTGGGGTGCCAGGCATATCAGTCCCACCCCAGAAGGTGGAGCTAAAAACAACGCAGTCTGTTGGTTGGTCGAAAGGATTGTCACTGTGCAACAGTGCCTGTATTTCTCCTCGCAGCACACATCCTTCTCTGAACAAGCTCTTTGGATTTATTAGTGGGGTACACTGTGTCACTCTGCAATTCCAGCTGATTGCCATTTGCATCCAGCTAACACACCGCACACCAAGAAGAGCACATGATCAGGCTTTACCCATCCAAATTGTACCTTGGTAGCACTTGGTGGCAAAGGGGCTTGTCAAAGGGGATGCAAGTGACAGCTAGCCATGGTGTGGGAAGCTCAGGTGAAGGGGTCAGTTTCAGGTTGGTGCGTCATAACCAGTTTTCAGAGTTCTTAGCCGTCTTCTACCTCTGATGCCCATGGGCCATGTCTGGCCCTAGGGCTGTCCCAGTTGGTCCGGTGCATAGACGTATTATTTGAGGATCCATGAAAGTAATGCATTACTTATTCACAGGTGCTGGGGAGCATATGCATCTGTTGTTGTTGTTGTTGCTTTGGACACAGCAAGACGAAGCAGAGATGATGTGCATTGCATCATGACGTTCTCCATGCGTCAAGATGTTGTCCATGTGTTGCTGTTTTGATTGGCGTACCATGTGAGAAGAAATTACTTTGATTGCTCATGTGTGTAAATGGGTTAATTCAATTGTTCCTGCAACCAAAATATGGACTGCATGTAAATGTAGCCACAATCACAAACAGCTTAGCCCCTGTGTTAGCCTTTAGCTTGTGCTTTATCACTCTCCCATTAAGCTTTCTTCTGCTCTTCTGTCCTTTTTCCGTCTGACAGTTAGGCTCCAGTGTTCACCATCACTACAAAATTAATCACAGAAATCATTTCAGCAGAAAAAAACACAAGTCTCTCATCAAGACTTTGTCAGCCGGTGTGGTGTTGTCATAGAGACTTGGACATGCCGTAAATCAATCAAGTGTTGCTCGACCCAATCAGGAAGCTACGAAGAAGCTACATTGTAGCATTTCGAAATAACTTATATTAGCTGTGCTAATCTCATTTTAAATTGTGGATTACAATTTGGCATATATCTAGAAGTGAAACATTTTCAGAATCACTTTCCAACTCCCCACAGCCTCTTTTTTGACTCATTTGATAATAGACGGCTGTCAGACTCACATGCCTTAAACTAGCACACACAGCGCAGTGAGGAATTATTGGAGGCAGACCAGAGAACACACTGTGATTGTTTCACATTGTTTGGATTAATTATCATGCACAAAAGCACAATTAGTCGTTTCCACCTCACAGCGGGTCACACAGGGGAGTCTGGGCGACACAGGGAGCCCACAGCTGGAGAGGAACCCTGGAGCACACTGAGGATTAAAGGTGATTTGAATTATAACACCAGAGACATGCTCAGAAACAGCTTAAACCCTCCTCCTATGATACAAGCGTCTGTGTGTGTCTGTCTCTGAACTTCACATTATTAATTGTGGGTGCTTGTCACCGTCCTTTGTGTCCTTAAACAAGTTCTGTTTCAAGTTCAACAGCCATGGGAAATTAAGCCGCGGGCCAAGAGTTAAGTTCTAGTGTACACATTACTCATAGTGTTTGCTCTGCTGACGCGACAAACTGAGCTTATGAAATTAAGCACCGTCCTCGTTTAACCTTTCCCATGTCTGCTTCAACACAAAACGGTCCTTTACTTTTACACTGAAAAGGTAAAAAAGAGACAGAATATGTAATGAAATTTTACCTGCCTGGAGGAGAGAGTCTTAAAGAGTGTGAACTGCTCCAAATGTCTGTGACAGTGGAGAACTGTGAAAGAGGAAAAACAGGAGCACAGAGGAGGAGCAGAGAGGGAGCCGGTGACAGCTGTTTCATGCTGGAGGTGACTGCAGACGGTCCTGTCTGCACCGAGACACCAGCCTGCTCGTATCCCCATGTCGTTAAAAAAACAGATGCTTTGTCATGGCCCTCAGCAACACACCAACTCCAGAGAAAACTATCCAAGTATTATCATCAGAGCTGCTGCTCTCAATAATGTAGGACAAGCATCACTTAATCCAGTGATGGTGTAGTCTTAAATGATGGATGGGTCAAAAACCCAGGAACACTTATAAGAACACTGCGGGGTGAGTCCTGTCTGAATCCCAAAATATTACTTTGACTGATGATTCTTTCCACGCGAAATGAATTCAGAAAGGTTTCCTCAGGCTAAAACAGAAAAAAGTACCCTTTTGTGTCTTAGAGACACACCCAGGTCCATGACAACGTGTTCTAAACCCACTTGTACTGAGTAGTCTCTATGTGATAGTTTCCTAATAGTGTCTCTAATATTTTTGAAGCACAGCTGTGAAAAATCATCAGAACATGTTGGTCAATTTATGTTTTTCCTAAGAATAAAAGGGGGTCTTTAGCCGAGTGGAAAAGTCAGATGTCAGATGCCAGGTCCTACTGTCTACATGCATGCCCATAGTCCTTCGTGGGAGTTTGAGTGTCTGTTAAAGGGGTGTGTGCACCCTTTAGTGTTAGGATTAAAATTTGGTGAACAGTAAGCTTAACATTTCAATTTCCAACACATCAAGTTGAATATGAGCATGTTGGACTGTGACGGCTAACCATCTTGGGAGATCTGAGGTATCAAGAGTGCCTAGTGGTTCTTAAATAGGGGTATACAAGATTCATAATATGTATATTCCAAAAAATTGCACCCAAACAAACTTCCTTTGACACCATTTATTCAATCAATGATTGAATCCAATATAAGTCAAACTTGTGTTCATACCTAAAGTCTTTTTTAATGGACGCTGTCAGAGAGAGGAATAACATCCCAAGAGTAAAAAGGGAAAAAAAAGATCCTAAGTTTGTTTAGCAATGCAAATGAACTTCCTTTGTTGATTTTTGCTTTTTAACATCACAGTTCCATCCTTCATTATACATCTTGGCTTAAGACCAGCAAAAATGACTCAAGAGATTCTCTGGTGGATATTTTCAAACTGTATTTTTTATTTGTTTTATTTATTTATTCTTAATCTTAGTTTTCTAAACTTTGATTCAGTTTTGAAACTTATGGTCCATTTAAGAGTCTACAAAAAAATCACAGTGAGATATTAACCTTTTTAACCATTAGACTTTGAAGATTTTTGTCTTTTTTCTTTGGTTTTAAATTAATAAAAAATCTACGACGGAAAAACTTTCAAAGCGCCTTCACAGCATGGTTTACATGCAGTCTGGACGCAGAGGGCTGAACACCTCCTGCTCTGACTGTAGCTGGGAGGGACTGCATTATGTGTTTTCATGTCACAGTCTCTCGAGTTTCCAATAACACCAGAAAAAGTCACTAGACTTGACTGTGTGCGTGAGACTCCAGGCCAGAAGTTGGCAAAGCAGTCCAGTTAAGACAGATCCTCCTCATAGCATCTTTAATAATGCTTATTTCTGTGTGTATTTCAATGTTAAAGTCTGAGCTTTAAGCAACATTTTCAGCCAACAAATTATAGTTATGTGTGTAATTCAAAAATGGATTTAAAAAAAAAATACTATTGTTTTTTATTCTGTTTTCAAATTTAGGATTTGCTTGGGTTTAAACAAAACGTAGCTTTGACTTTAAAGTCAAATACAGTTATTTAGTCTACGGATTAAAGCAAAGCAAGCTCTACTGAAAAGATTTTGACCCAGCTACTAAAAACCCATAAACTAAAGTGAAAAAATTAAGCACTGAGGTTTTTTTTTTTTTTTGTTAAATAAATAAATACAGTCCGTTTATCGTGCAATTAGCACATATTTCTTTTAGGATTCATATCTCACTACCAGTTCATGCAGCTGTGTGACACTTCCCTCAAGCTCTGTTCCAGATACATCTGTAATGGAGTAATTGCACACCCAGCACACGTGGTACCATCACTAGATGAGCTTCTTCTCGCAGAAAGAAGAGGAAAACCTCTCTGTTTTCTCTCTTATTTTTCTGATGCCTTTCTTTCTGAATGTGCCACCTTTTCTTCTTCGTGTTCCACTTAACATCCATGCCTATTTCTGTAGGAGACATTATGGAAACTATGTAGGAATATAAGCTCATTTTTTCCCTTGAAATTGTTTTTCTTGAATCTCCAGTTTTCTGCTCATTTTTTTCCCTTATCTGCACAGAGCTTGAAGTGAAGGGAACTCTTCAGTATTTCTCATAAATGTTAATTTTCACCTCACTTAAGATCGCTGTACCTGCTTCTTGGTCAATTTACTCAATATAGTCTAGAAAACCACAACCTCTTTCAAATGAATAAAATGTTTAGCTGAGATTCGAGGTCTTGAATGGATTTCCATGAAAGATGTTCAAGATTATAACAGATTGATCTTGAAAGTAATGGTTATCTGTGGACCTTCCTCTTGACATATTACTCCACATGTTTCTTCTTGGGTCAGGTCTGGGGTGTTGGCTAACTTGGCTGGCCTAAAGTACAGTCATTTCACCATCTTTGATACTTTGGCAGTGTAGGCAGGAGCCACACTCTGATGGGAAATGAAATCAGCGTCTCTCAGCAGAAGGAATCATGAAGTGCTCTGAAAAGTCCCTGCTTTGATTCTCGACTTTAGAAAACACACAATTCATTTATTTAAATTCTGATGATTAGGGTTTACAGTTATGAAAACCTCAAATAAGGACCTCATAGAATTACAAGTTTTTACAAAAACAATCAGAAATCATTTTTAGTGCAGAAGTGTTGGCCTTTTGTAAAAACTGTTTTCATTTATATGCAATCAACACTTGTTGGGGATCCTCTTGCCTGAATTGCTGAATCGGTGTGGTGTGGCATGGAGGAGGTCAGCCTGTGGCTTTGGTTTCTTTGACGCTCAAGTTGCTTTTAAAGCAGCTTTCAGCTTGTCTGTGTTACTGGGTCTGTTGTCTTATCTTCCTCTTGAAATTCATTCATTCAGTCATACGTGTTCTACTCCCTGTCCTGTTTGGGGTCAAGGGAGCCTATTCCAGGATGCGTCTGCAGTGCATCTCCGTTCCGTTACGGCAAACAGATCAAATAGGTTTCATTCGAGTCAGTGTGTCAACTCACACTGGATCTATTCTGCTGCAGTCCGTCTGCGTGGCTGGCCCATCGTGTTGCAGGTACTATGCAGCCATCCTATTTTTGACAGATGTGGAGCCATGGCGCATAAATTCCACGAAGGGAAGATCAAGCGGGACAGGAAGTTGTGACTGGAAACTACCTTAAAACACCCAGTGACTTTCAAAATGAAACAGAACATATCAAAATCAGTTTGTATTTAGCTTGACTACAATGATAAATGGATGTAATGAGCAGAGCAAGATCAGGAGTCAACAGGTTTGAGGTTTTACAGCCCAACATGAATGAAGAGAGACTTATCAATGGAGTGGAAAGCGTGGGAACTACTTGGTCTGCAACTCCAGCTGAGTGTCAGTCATGCAGCTTGTCTAAACATACAACTGGTCTGAGTTGACAAATGCAGTCGATGTATTTGGTGTATTTCAGGCGTTACAGTGAGAGGCGGGTTACATCCTGGACTGGTCGCCAATCACAGGGCTGACGCACAGACAACCTCTCACCTGCACACTGACATCTATGGGCAATTTAGTTATTGCCCATAGGTGTGTTAACCTGTTAACCTGATGGGAATCAAGTTAGCCTGATGGGAATGTTATTGGACTATGGGAAAAAGGAAGAGTACCCAGACAGAACCCACGTTTGCATGGGGAGAACATACAAACTCAACACAGAAAAGGCCCTTGCCTGAACTGGGATTCAAACTGGTGACTTTCTAGCTGTGAGGCAGTAGTGTTAACCAGTGTGCCATTGTGCAGCCCCTTCCTCTTGACACTACTCCATAATTCCTCTATGGGGTTCAGGTCCATTGTCAATCAAGCTCAGTAATGTCATCGTCATTGAACAGGGCTTTGGTACTTTTGGCATCGTGGGCAGGTGTTGAATCATGCTGGAACATTGCATAAAGTGCCCTTACATTTCTCAGTTAACATCTGCTTTGACTGTGGACTTCAGAAAACAAAGTGAACCAACACCCCAGACCCCAAACCATCACTGACTGTGGAAACTTTACTATTGATTCCAAGGCCCTTGGATTCTGACCCCCTCCAGTCTTTCTCCAGACTCTTGGTCTTTGATTGCATGTGGAAAGAGGCCCTTGGACCATTGAGCAATAGTCCAGTTCGTTTAGACCAGGTAAGTCCCTTCTCTCTCTGGTCTAGGAGTGGTTTGAGGCACTGACTCCAGGCTCAGTCCACTCCTTGTAGAGTTCCTGATCAAGTTTTCTTGCAAACCCTCAGGCAGCAATCATCCTTATGTCTTGTGTCCCTTTCACTACCACACCTTTCCCTTCCTGTCAACTTTCCATTCAAATACTCTGAAACAGCAGTCTGTGAACAGTCTGCCTTTTCAGCAGTGACCCCCTGTGGCTCGTACTCCTTGTGGAGGACGTCCATTATCAGCAAATCTGATGAACTATAAGGAAAATGGAATACACGGGATGTTCATTTTCTTGAAGAGGTGACATAAAGTCTTGAAATCTTATGTGATATCCTCATTTACAGGAAGCTCACGTATTATTTTTCGCCAACATACTAAAACGTCTTCTTTTCCATATGTCACATGTCTACGCCTTTCGTTTTGGATGTGCTGGGATTTTCCTGCTTCCCCAGCTCTCATTTGTCATTCTCTGATGTGTTTGCACTTTTTTTCTCTCTAACTTTCTTTTCACTTCCTCATGCACAGGCTCATTGTTTTTAACATGCTCACTGACACATTTAAAAACATTCACCTTCTGCCACCCCTCCTCTTTTTGACTCCCTGTACTTAACAATTTCTGTCATCTCTTCACTCCCTAAGCCTGATCCTTCTCTCCATTTGTCCTTGGCTCACTTTCTCTTTCTTGTCTGTCTGTCTGCACATCTTTCCTTTTCTTTTTGTCTTTTCGAGTCCAATTAAAGGGGAGAGGTGCAGAGGGCCCCTCGGGCCCCTGTCTTTTCTCTCCTCCATCCTCTCCCTCTTTCCCTCTCCTCCACATGCTGCTCTTTCCTTCATCTCTCTCTGTCTTTCTATCTGAGAAAGCCGGAGTACGGTGGGGGCTAATTATACAGATGGTATTCATGTCGCCAGTTCCCATGGTGACTGCACTCTTGCAACACAGGGAATGGAAAAATGGCCGCCAGTCAATTGCCAAGAGGAATATTCACTTTAAAATGTACACACAAACACAGACAGAGTGAGAGTCGAGTCAGGTCTTAGAGGGCAATTCTCAGATTGCTTCTCTGTTGTTTTTTACTCGTCTTGGCATTGAGCCATAAGGACAGAATGAAATGTCAACAGCTGTTTTCTTTAAGCTGTAATAGAAGTATTTTGTATGTAAATACCCGGAATAGCACTTTACCATGCAACGTATTTGTTATTTATTTGTTGTTTGATTTCCATATCACAGCATTTCAGAGAAGGAGTGACCAATCGGCGGTGGGTGGAAGTTCACCCAACACTAAACAACATTAGCATAAGTTTAGGATTGTGTTTCAGGATGTGGTTGTGTCCAACAAATTCATGCTCACATCATATTTGTTTCTTTTCTTGTTTTTTTTTTTCCCTTTTTTTATAGTGATGTTAGGCCTGGAATAAACTAGTTGAAGGAACTTCTCAAAGTTTTTTTTGTTTGTTTGTTTTTTCTTTCTTTTATTATTATTTTTTTTTTACAAGTAATTTTAATGAAAGGAACACAAGTCCTCTAGTGCTCAGATTGCGATTTTTTTTTTAAACTATTATTATTATTTTTTTTTTCACTTTCTCTTGATCAAAGTACGAATGTCTCTGTTCCATGTCAGGAAACAACATGAAGCAGGACCCCGGGACAGCTTGGCCCTATTCTACGAAGCAAGTTCAGCTTAGTGGGATAGCCTTGGAGCTACCTCGCTGAACTGAGCGCGGTAGCCGGCGGTCTCGCTACACGGTTTTACGACGCTGGTTATCAACCTCATAAGTGGATCCAGCTAGGCAATGAGCGCGTACGCATATAAGGCGGAGCCCGCTGCATCTGACCAATCGCGAACATGGAGCAGTCTGGAGCGTCAGAGCAGGCCGGAGAGAGAAGGACCGCATACTTCACACAGGAGGAGCAGGAGGTGATCATGAGGAAGTACGATGAGCTGAAACATGTAATTAACGTTAAAAGCAACACCGTCGCCGCTGCTAAAGCACGGAAGGAGTGCTGGCAGAAAATTGCTGACAGTCTTAATGTGTAAGTGTAGAGAAAAAAAAACCTTTTGTGCCATTATCATCCTGAAATAGCACTGTTTACCATGCACTTTTACTGTAACATGCACCATACCTAATTTATTTCTTAGATGAATATATTCATTTGTTCATTCCTATCGTGTTTACATTTTTTTGTGTGACATGTAGCCCACATGAGCCCTACATGAATTCCTGTCACAATTTTATTACTGGCAATAAAATATTGTCATGGAACAGAAGTGTTGGCATTGAAGATCTTATTACAGCAATGCGAGTTCTTCATTCCCTTTAACTACCTGTAGAAAGTGTCATGTACTTCCAACCCCTCCCTGGAAAACCGGTACCTTTCATTAAGGTGGTCATCCGAAAAAGAGAGTGGGTTGGTGCGGTCCCTGAAAACTCTTGCGCGCCGGAGTGCTCCTCGGACAATGCGAGCTCCGATGTCCACGGGATCCTCTAAGAACGGACAAGTCATTTTTTTGTGAGGGCTCATTGGTCAGTGGGCGGGGTTTTTTTAGTCCGCGAGTTCAATCTGGAACCTAACCTGCCCCGGAGCAGGTTAGCCGTTCAGCGTGTGTTGCCATGGAGACACCCCTCGCTGAGGGGTGATCCCGTGTCGTTAAACAGGGAATCCAGAACCTATCCTCAAAGCTACGTTGTTAGGCAGTAGTTCTGCTTCGTAGAACAGGGCCCTGGAGTCACATGACCAAGTGTTTTTTTTTGTTTTTTTTTTCAGAATGTATCTTCATTTTTTAATGTATTTTTTGCTGTCTTTTTATTTATTCATTTATTTGTTTATTTATTTATTTAATTATTCATTTGTCTTTCTTTCTTTCTTTCTTTCTTTCTTTCTTTCTTTCTTTCTTTCTTTATGTCTTTCTTTCTTTCTTTGTTTATTCATGAACTAAGTTATTTGTTAGGGGGGCTACAAACATCTAACCGGTCTACTCCAGGCCTGGCTCCTCTACTGTAGTGGAAAATGATCTGGTGTCACCGCCCACATTATCTAATTATTATTATTTTTATCATTATTATTATTATTATTAAAACTTTTAACATCTTAAAGATTAACAATCAACTTTTGTTTAATGTTCATTTTGGGCAACCAGGAACTAACAGATGCTCTCACCAGCTCTGCTGACAATGTCTGGAGTGTTGAACAGGATTCTGATCAGAGACAGTATTTGTGAAATGTGCTTGACTCCTTCTTGTGGATTAATCATTAAAATAAGATCAGGTTGTACCCTGTTGCCTCTTTTGCTGTTAGGAATTCATTGGTCCAAGCAGTCGAGTCGAGTATTTATCTCAATAGAGTTATAAAGTTAAGTCACAGGTTGAAGAAAACTGGGTTGATTTAAAACTTTTGACATTTATAGATAAATGTTTGTAATTAGTCATAAACAAACCAAAACACCTGGTTTCCAGTAGGAAAGGAATACATCTGATCACATATTGCTGCTTGGGACTCTGCTGGGTGCTGTGCCAAAAAGAAAGCTGGTGACAGTGGACTAAATCAAACAGGTTTGTGAGCCAGAAAGCCAAACCAAAGCAAAAACAGGGTATAAACCTCTGTAGGTTTGTGTGAGACTGCAGAGATGATAAAAAATGATTCCAATCATTTCATTACTCTGTCATGTCCTCACAGTTTTCTGCAGCACAGTGGTGTGAAGTTTTGTACCCTGAGTCCAATCAGCACACACATCTTTAAAAAATGCTCTGATGGGTTTTATTAAAGGGGAACAATGAAATATCTTTGCAGTTGTCTGGATTGTGGATGAGCAGCACACGCTGACATGAACAGGCTCAAACCAAACATGGACTGAATCAATGTGGTGTTACTTTTCTCCAAAACAAACGGCTGACTTTGTTTTAGACAACACCACAAAGGTTTTATAAATACACACGTATAGGCTGTAGCTCTGTGAAAAAGGAAACAGAAAATCCATTTATCCAGAGGGGATAAATTATCCAAACTTTACATTAAATACTTTGAAAATGTTTAAAGCCAGGCGTTAATCACGAGGAGGATCTTTGGATTTTTATGGCTGGATCTTAACTTTTCCTCCTAATTTACAACCTCCATCTCACAAATCCAATCATCCCCCCACTCTGGAACTGCATGGGCACAATAAAGCTACTGGAAATTAATGGCATGTAACCGCCACCATAAATACACTTCTAATTATGTGCGGTCGATCCCTCAGAGCACACTGACTTCAGTGTAATAACATCATAAACTCTGGAGAGCGTATGTACTCAGCGTTATGGGCTCGGGGTTAAGAGCCGTACAGAGATTGGTCAAATACGGCTGTAACATGCTTTGCAAATTCTTTGATGGAGAGTCCTCTCTGACTGTTGAGCCTGTTGTCGTGGAAACTGAGTGATGACAGTGATGAAACAGAGCGATGGGATAAAAAGATCAGCTCTGCAGAGCAGCATGTGGGGATTTAGAATAAGCAACCTTTATTGAAAACCTGGCAATGTTGGGTTATCTGGAAATGATTTGAAGGCTCACTCTCACAAAGGACTTCACATTGAGACACTTTCTTCTCAATTTTTTTTTAGTTTCCACTTTTTTTTTTCTTTTATCTTTTTTTCTTTTTTTTGCATGTGTTACTAAAGCTTCCCAACATGAAGAAAATATGGTATTTCAAGTTGCCCTAACTTAAAGATGGAGTATTTTACTTTAAAGAAGCTCGATACTGTCCCTCTGATACCCCTGCGGAAGCTTTACATTATTCACAGCTTCAGAAAATCCCTATTTTCCTATCACCAGTGTTTTAGAAAACCCATATTTCAGCCTCTAAAACACTTAATTTCAGCTGCTATCTCTTTAAGGCTCTCTGCTTCACAAACCCCCTTCCCCCTGACTGGCCAGCCGTCTGGAGGCCTGTCAGTAACAGAGCTATGGGCAGACCTTGGTGTTTGAGGCCTGCTCCTCCAATGTGTCATGTATCAGTTGGGAGATCCTTATTCAATGACCTCATCATTTCAACAAGTCTTGAGGAGATCTTGTCACAATGTTGTTATATGTTTATTACATGTTATAACACATAATAACCCCTCTTTAAGGGAAAAAATATATATTGTAATGATGAAGCCAATCCACAGAGATATGAAGCTAGATTTGAGTGATTGTAATTTATCCATTAATTGACCATGACTTTAATTCCTTTTCAAGATTTTTGTGTCTTAGTTTTGATGTTACTCATATAATCCACAAACAACATGGATAAAAAAAAACCCTCCTTCCATCCTCCTGGTGGTATTAAACTAATCACCTATGACTTATAGTTTTAAAATCTATAATTAAAAGCATTTCTCTCCCTCCTGATGGTTAAAAATCAAATATCTGATGACTCATCTTGAACTTAAGGGCATTCATGAGATTTCTTCCAGCCGACCAGGGAATCATTAAAAGTTTTCTTGTCATGTGGTTCAGATGAACGGTGGGTAACTAGATCAGTCAGTGCTTTTAATCTTACAAATGTGCCCTGATCAAATGAAAGAAAATGACATCAACAAAGAAGAAACATCAGTTGGAGGTCATGTTGCCAGTCTACAAAGAAAAGAGAACAGCCTCATCTGTGCCCATCATGAAAAATGGATGTCTTGCTTTGAATAACAAAGCAATGAGCACAATTTCAACGCTGAGTGAAAACAGGTTAGAATATGATCTTAATGTCATGGACTGAATACAAATATTTGTCAACCATGGGGAATGATTAATGTGAATTAGATAACTTTTTATTATCTTTTTTTTTCTAGAAAAACGTTTTCATTCTTGCAAGAAGTACAGTAATGTTTCTTCAGGAAATATCCTGTCAAATAGAAATAACATCTATGTAAAGACACATTTGAAGTTCCTTTCTTTTTCATACAAAATCATGAATAAGTGAGCAAGAGACATTGTAGATAAGGAATTATTATTATTATTATTTTTTTTTTTTTACATTCTCCAGGTAAAAACATGTTCTCCGGGAAAACATGACAGAAATGGAAGCAGAACAGCTTCAGAGTTTATTATAATCAAAAACAGAAACAGTTCATTAATCCCTGGTCAGGGGTCAGCAACAGGTTTCCTGCAAGGTCCACGCATGAGCTCTATCATTTGCACTGCAAAAACTGGAATCTGAGCAAGTGCTGACTCATTATATTTGGTAAAAACTGTCTTATTAGACTTAATGAAGGCCAAATTCACCTGACAAGTCCAATTCATTATTTATTTAATTATTCATTTATTTATGTATTTTTAATTTCAAAATAATGGACTCAAACGATGCCTGAATTGCATGTGAAACTGCTTGAAATAGAAATGACTAATTACAGGCACACAAACGAATAAGCCTATGTTTGTTTTTTTTTTTTTTGTTTTTTTTGTTTTTTTTTTAAATAATTATTTTCCCACTGGCTTATTTGAATTTCTAAAAAGGCAATTCTGGGATATTCTGTGTTTTTTAATTTCTGAAATAGAACATTTCTTTCTAGGCCTCTTCTTCTTAGGTAAACGTGGCTCATATGAAGTCTAATAAGGCATTTTATTTCATTTATTGAGTCATTAATTTATTTACTGCCTTTATTTATTCATTTATTTATTATCATCATTATTTACTCTATTGTGTTGTATTTCATTTTATTTTATTTTATTTTATTTATTTTATTTTAATTATTTTGTTTTAATTATTTATTTTTTATTTTATTTTATTTTAATTATTTTATTTCATTTATTTTTTTCTTTTCTTTTCTTTTATTCTATTTATCTTTCCATAGTGTGTTTGGAAGGATCCGGGTGGACCTACACGTTCTGCGATAAATGCTGGACTGGTGTGCAGGTTTTTGGGTTTTGGACTTGGTTGTTACCTTGTTCCACTTATATTCATTTCAGTGACTGAATTCATGAGATGAAGCTTGAGACTCATCAGTTTGTGTCATGTGAATAGGTGAGGAATTTCTACAACAGAAGCTAACTTCCTGGCTATTAAACATATGTAGATGTTGAATCAATGAAAATACATTTAACACAATAAGTACCAGAATTCCATCACTTCTAGAATTGCCATGATTGCTCATTTTGAGGACTAGATTCAAACATTTGAATCTCTTTCTGAGCACCTTATTAAATATTTCACACACCTTGTGTGTAAGCATGTCTCTGAACAGAGCGAAATAGCGTCAGCATTACGCTTTAACACATTTAATAACACATCTATCTCTGACATTGCGTTGGCATCTGACTCACCTCAGTCGTAAAAGTTTTAGATGTATATCATTATTCTTCTAACATCCATTTCTCCTTGGGATCTGAAGACTAAAAACAAACAAAAACATCCTTGCACAACCATAAGCGTATGCTTCAAACTTTCTGTGGTTGTCTTAGTTTTGAAACCTTCTCTTAATTAGTCCATCTGAATATGTCCAAAAAAAAAGACAAAAAGAAATTCAGCAGCTCAATATGAAAAACTTTGGGCAGTAATTAGATGTTCTGTCTTTTTATTTTCTTTTTTTTCTGTTTTTCTTCTTGTTGAGTGATTGAGTCCACCCTCCAAACACACATGTGGATGCACACCTGAAATTGAGCAATTTATCTGCGTCATGCTTGTTGTCATACATCTCCACCGTGCTGTCGATGAGCACAGCTCCCTGCAGGGCCGGCCGCACACTGACTGTCACAGTTTGAATCACTGTTTGAATTCCTAAAAGATTTACAGGCCAATTAGTCCACTGAAGTATGACGCCGAGTGCCACGAGGTCAGACAGCTTACAGTTGGCTAATCATCCAAAACTCTTTACTCCCGTACAGAAAAGTGATCATCACAGCTGTGCTCGTATATAATGAAGCCCTCCGTGGATCTGCCTGGGTCTCAGTCACACAGAGGATACCCTACAGAGTTCAATGCTAATATAATGCAGAGCAGATTGAGTGCATATGGCGAGTTGTGTATGTGTGAGAAACACAGAGAGAGGCGTAATGTGTGTGGCCTGCTCCCACTCAGTGATATGGAATTACAGAGGAATTATAATAGATGGAAAATCAGATGAGCAGGTCACCGGAAACAAATGAGATGATTTGCTGCCCTGGTCTGATCAGGTTGATTACATTGTCTCCGTGATGGGAGAGTTCATGACAGTGCAGAGGAAATGTCCTGCATCTGCTCTGTTAGCTGCTCTGATTGACATTTGGTCTTTTTTTTTTCTGTCCTCGCCTGGAGAGCTGCCTGCTCAGCTGCTCAAGTGCTGCTGGGTAACATCACAGCAAACTTTACACTGTGTAGGTCAGAGCAGCCAGAGAAGAAAAAAAAAATCTTAAAAAGAAGTTTTGATCATTTGAAGAACATTGCCACAGTCTGCCTCATTCTCTCTCAGGTTAAGACAGAGATGCTGATGCATGCTTCTATTACCAGTTGTATAGACTGCCACAGCAGGTGTAGAGTAACGCCCTGTGTTCTGATCTTCCCAAAAAGAATATTTCAGGTTTAAAATTACAACAGGATTAAGCAGCACATGTCCTGACTGAGACCAGGAGGCAGCCCCACATTACACCAGTTTTAGAATCCCCGCATTGGTTCCATAGACTGTGAGGACAGCGTGGCTCTACATTTACCATTGTACGGTTTTGAAGCCGTCACAGGCGCCGCCATTGGCAGCAGTTGTGCATCCAGAGTCTGCGTAGTCAAAACTGTGAGGGATTCTGGGAGAATCTGAGTGGAGCGGGGTGACAAAAATAGTGTTTTTTTTTCTCTCTCTCTCTCGTGAGTTTAATCACTTCTTGACTCTACCTCCTGACATATTTTACAATCCCCGAAAAAAAAATACAAAAGAACACCAGCTGTCAATCATTGTCAAATGTGACGTAAAGCCTCGTTTTTAACCTCTTATAGCCACTGAAAACGAAACTCTTCAGAAAAAAAGAGGACGTCAATATATGACAGCCAAATAATATCTTCAAATCACCACAACAATCTGACATGAGAAACATTTCTACTTGTCTACAACATTTCTGGAATGACTAGAGAAACAGATATTTTTGACCTTTACTGCAGCCAGCCACCAGGGGGAGCAGTTTATGTGGTGACCTCACTTTGAGCCAAGCAAGATAACTCCCCATGTGTTTCAGGATTGATTTTAAGGTTCTTCTACTTGTTTCAGGGTTCCTAAAGCTTAAAGGGACATATCATGCTGATCCATGATTTAATACTTACATATAAAATAATAAATTTGAAAACAAGAACTCTCACCCCCTGAATTTTCAAAAAATGATATATTGTATTTTTTCTGATATCCTAGAACGAGTTTTGATGCCTCTGAAAATAGGTCATTGACATTTGGGGAGGTTTCGACCTTCATGACGACACGAGGATCCTCTCTTTTTATTGGAGTGATCTGATAAAGCAGCTCCTCCTCTGTGATGTCAGTTAGTCACACAACCACCACCGAGGGATAAACCCACCAAGAGCCGAGTATAAATAAAGCTCCCTCCTAGCTCTGGCTAACTTGACTGAGTGCTAACATAGTGAGGAACTGACGGTAGAGGCGATCTTTAGACTACACTTTCAGCATGATGGATAAAACAGACAGAGAAAAGTGAAGGAGTAGGATGGAGCCCTGTTATAGAAATAGTTTATTGGTGAAGTCTGCCTATATTTCCACGTATAAACTATACATGTTACAGTAGCGGTTTGACTCACCACACTGAAGTGTCCTGAGATGATCTGTGTCGAGGTGGATTTTCTTCCTCCTGAGCTGCAGAACCGTCCGGGTCTGACTCGGGGTCCAATACAAAAGGACGTATCCTACACTCTGCCATTTTATTAGAGCTATCAATGCTTTACAGTGAAGTTTTGGCAAGCAGCAAACTCGCTCGGTCCGCTCCATTCAATGTGGCGATTTTGTAAATACTGCCATGTTGCAAAAACCGCCCCCTGGCTCTACCCCCTCCGCCCCTCTGATAGACTGAACTGACCAATCAGAGCACAAAGGGCTGTGACGTTGCGAGGTTACTGGAGGTCATTCTCAAAACAGCGTTTCAATGAGATCTTCAGAATGGCCTAAAATGAGGATATTGAGAACGCTATTGTGGGGCAATGAAGGAACTAAATGACTTGTACTGAGGGCAGAAATGCTTTACAGGCATCCTAGTCTGGCATAGTGAAAAGGAGAAACAAGCATGATATGTCCCCTTAAAGGCTGGTAAAATCCAAGGCTTTTTAACCTCTGATTTAAAGTTCAAAGCCACTTATATGTTAATTTCCCCTTCATGACACATTGTTGTCTAACGCGACTCATACTCCAGAAAATACAGTAAATCAAATGTTTTCCTCAATTTATTTAGCCTCCATTACCAAGTTTTTGGGAGAGAAAAAAATAAGGAAAAATCAAATAAATAACCACAAAAATCAAATTCTTAAAGAAAATCAAAACCACTTCAGTCTTTCTTCTACACGAAGACCTAAACTGCTTTCAACATGGTTTCTGTGAAACTGTTTCACTACCCAGCTTTCTACCAGTACAAAAGACAAGTTCTGAGAAGGTAAGTGTTTGTCGTTGTCAGTTACAGACTGTGAGAATACCTTAAGCTTTAGCTTCAGCAAATATTAGTCATAAGACGGACTGACTACCCATGACCAATCTGCAAAAAACTACTGTCATCTTTCCTTTACTAGACATCTGTTGTCTCACTCTGAAGAATCTTTTCAATGAAACCAATTAGCCAAGATTTATATTATATAAAGCACACCTCTGTTTTCTTAAACTGCCCATTAACGAGCTAATGGCAAAGAAAAGCTGCAATAAAGCGTCCCTTTACGACTCATTTTCCTCAATATGAATCCACTATGCTTGGGTAGCAGAACTTCTTCGAACACCATTTTTGGGTCACACACCTTAAAGCAGTAAAATCTCCCTCTCTCAGCATCCTGGTTTATAGTTCACAGCAATGAACAGGATCCCTTAAAATATGATACTAAACTTGATAATAAGCTGTTGTCTGCTGATTTGGAAACAAAACAGCACCTGTCAGAATTTTAATGACGACCCTTGCTCCCCGGTCTTTTTTGTTGTTGCTGCTTTTGGTTGGAAATAATTCAGATTAGATATTAATTTATGAGTCATATCTTCCTTGTCATCATATTTCTGTGCAAACCATCCCATTTAATCTGAAATCATTTTTTTGTTTTCTTGTTTCAGTGTCCCTTTGGGCTCATTCCTGTTTTGTTTTGTTTTTTTGTTTTTTTTCCCACCTTATCATGGGAGGTAAACTTGGTTAATTTAAGTGAAGATTCAAGATGTTTTTCTTTTTTAAAAATCTGTTTTGCAGAGATGCAATCCATCATCTTCAAAATCTTCTTGGTAACTCTTGGCAAACCTGAAATGCTCCCACTCTGCTGACGTCACCAGTTTCTTCAGTGAATACAGAACTCTGTACCTTGGTGAGTCTGCTATACTTAAGCTAATGTAGCATAGCTTTGTCATCTATTGATAAGTACAGCACATTTAGTGGGAGCGCCACAGGAGTCACTGGCTGTTTCCCAAAGCCAAGGTACCTTGCCTTGCCTTGGTCTGATGTGGGCGTGGGCAGGCATCCACATCATCAGTGGCTGCCCAAGTGCTGTTCCAATGTTCATGTTCTCTGGAGGCATATGTCCTCCATTTGGTTAGCATGTGGCTAATTGACCAAGGATACACAGGTGTATCCTTCGCTGCCTTGCCATGGCCATAAATACCCAACATGCAACGCGTGAATCTACAAAAAAGGAAAAAAATGGAACGAAAAGACGCACCAGCGGAGGCGCGTGGTAAATTCCAATTTAAATGTAAGTAACAAAATACACCTCTGAAAATAACAACTTATACCATGTCCACCACTTAACTCTTTTGTGTGTCACTCATGTAACTATAATTACTGAGAAGCTGCACCTGCAGAGTGTCAATGATGTGACAATAAAAAAGCAAAAAGTGTAGAAAAGTGGCAAGCTATGACAATATTTGTAGCCGTCTGAGCTCCTCCCAAAATGTGCCTTTGTAGGCTGTTCCATTAGCATCTCCTTTTGAGCAGAGGCAGGACACTTGCCTTGGATTGGAAGGAAGTGGCTTTGGAGGCACTGCCTTCAAAGGCAAGGCAAGGCAAGGTACCTTGGCTTTGGGAAACAGCCACTGTGTTCCATGCAGGTTGCACCAAGCATAATGTACAGCCTTCTTCATTGCACCAAGAACAAAGCATCTCTCCTCCCATTATCTGCTCCGTCTCAAGGTCATACTCACAATGCAAACTGCTCGAATGAGAGTCAAGATGAAAACGCCCACAAAGTTCTGCATCTCTGTGCAGTTTGCTCCAATTTTGCATCTTATTGTGGCTGAGATGAGTTGTTAGTATCTCCACTCTATTGTGAGTCTCATCTTAACGCTGCTTCCGCTTCAAACACACCAGATACATCTGCAGTGTGACTCTGTTATGCTGCATGACTGACAGACAGCTGGAGTCACCAGACTGGAGAGTCTCTCTTTATTCATGTTGGGCTGTAAAACCTCAAACCTGTTGACTCCTGGTCTGACTCCACTTATTATGTCCATTTATCAATATAGTCAAGCTAAATACCAACTGATTTTGACACAATCTGTTTTATTTTGAAAGTCACTGAATGTTTTTAGGTAGTTTCAGGTCACAACTTCCTGTACCGCTCAATCTTCCCTCCTTCCCTTCTTCTCTTCTGAGCTCTTCTTCAGGTGCTGCTTGTATTTTCTGAGTTGATGTGTTTCTCAGGGATTGGTCATGAGTTTTGTCATGAGTGGAAAAAAATCCCACACACAGTCTGGGCTAGGAGACGACTTCTTGCAGAAACTCTTTGTATCACAAAGTGAAAGGCTGTCACTCTAGTTTGAGTGCAGAAGTACACCTCTCTGATCCCAGTGTAAAATGTCAGGAGTCCTGCTCTGATCAGTGTAAGAAGAGATTTTACTTTAGTTACTTTACCCATGGCTGCAGCAGGCTGTGGTGGGTCTTGAGCCAGGATACTTAGTCCAGAGCATCAGCCAGACCTCTCTGATTCACATGTCTGGAAAGAACTGGGCTTGTGTGCACAAAGATTCCCTCCACCGCTACATTTTCCAATGAGTCTGTCTGTGCAGGAAGCTGTGCTCCATTACTGACAGACTCATGGAGTTCAGGTCTTTGTCTGTCAAGCCTTGTTAAGCTGGGGCTACTAAGTCCAAGACTAGACTTGAAGAAATGACCAATCTTAGGAAAAACTTCCGTGGACACAACAAAGAAAGGCATCTTTGTTAACTGTGTGGTAATAAGCAAATGGCGAGCAGGTGAAGGCTGGCTGCAGAAAGACAGGAAGTAACGTGCACATCCAGCCATAAAAACAGACTTTTACGGTATTAAAAAAACACATTTACTGCCTGGTTCAAAAAGCGGTGAGTGATTATTCTTTTTCTAACACAGTGGTTTAGAAATTGTTAGGATCATTGTCCAATCAGAAACACAGCTTAGGTAACGGATCAGATTGCAATCAGCAGATTGGATCATTTCACGGTTTCAGGAACAGACAGGGACAGACATGGCAGAGGCTATATCCATGTTTTATATAGTCTATGGAATGATCATGTTTGTCTATGGCAGATTTTAGGAGACAAAAGGAGCAAAACAGGGTTTTCAATATGAGCCTGGCTGCCGGTCCTGAAATCTACCTGGAAGTCAGGTGGAGAAGAAGAAGGAGGTGGTTGTTGTTTTTTAGGAGAACAAGACATGTTGTAGTTGTTGAAGAAGAAGAAGAAGAAGAAGAAGAAGAAGAAGAAGAAGAAGAAGAAGAAGAGAGTATATTTTTGTTGTTTTGCATGAAAATTCATATTAAGACTGTATTAGTATGGAAAATCACAAAAATAAATCACACAAGTGTAAATCCATCACATTTTCATACAAATAAAGAAAAAGATTAGGAAGAAATGAAGTGAAACCAGGACAACAACTAAAAGGAGAGTAAACATGCTTGGATTGATCAATGAAAAAGTTGGGTCTGAAGGATGACGCTTAAGTTGGCTGTTTTCTGCTCCACAGGTAAAGATGCAATGTGCCGTTGCATAACATTTCCATAGCAACATTTATTCATTCTTCACTGCGTTGTTTATTGTTTAGGGCAGTCTAACAAATGTAACCGTGTAAGAGTTTTCTTTTCTCTCTGACAGCCAGAGGTGGATTGTTGCTTCAGTGTTGAAGGCTAACTCTGTCAATCAGAACATGAGCTATCATGAGGTTATGCGGCTGTCATGGAGCTTTCTGCCTGTTGGTCCTCCAGCTATGAGACATGTCCTGCAGCATTAATTGCTATCATCATGATGATCAAAATAAATGATGCCATCTTCAGGACCGTGTCTGATCTGCAAAGGCTGAGAGTCACTGAGTGATGTGGTGTTTTAGCAACAGATGGGCTCATTCTAAAATCTGAACACTCAATGTTGCTGAGATTCTAATTTTTACGTATTGCACCTTTAACTCTTTCTGCATGATTTGTTACTTAGACCAAGTCTTTCTGGCCCCTTTTAAAAAAAAAAAACAAACAAAAAAAAAACAACATGTTTTGCATGTGAAACTGGTTGCAGAGTCAGTCAGTGTGGTGATGCCTTTAGTCAAGTTAAGTCAACTTTATTTATAGAGCACCTTAAAGAAGACAGCAGACGATAAAAGTGCTGTACACAAATGCATAGAAATAAGTAAATATAACAATAAAAACAATAAAAAAGATAGAAAAACATTGTAATAAAACAGTAAAAATTTAAAAACTAAAAACTAAGGTGCCTGTGATTTGTAAGAGCTCATTAATGAAACGCCAGGGAGAAAAAGTGCGCCTTTAAGGAAGATTTAAAAATCTCTGTGGTCCGGGAGGCTCTTATATGGATGGGGAGACTGTTCCCCAGTCCAGGGGCAGCCACTGCAAAGGCCCTGTCACCTCTCGACTTAAGTCTGGTTTTGGGAACCTCCAACAGCAGCTGGTCAGAAGACCTTAGGGCTCTGGTTGGGGAGTAGAGATGTAGCACTTCAGACAGGTACAGAGGGGCAAGACCATTGAGGGCTTTAAAAGCGATTAAAAGAATTTTAAAATCAATGCGAAAACGGACTGGGAGCCAGTGGAGGGACGCCAAGACTGGTGTAATGTGGTCACGTTTTTTCTTGCCAGAGAGGAGTCGAGCAGCAGCGTTCTGAATGAGCTGAAGGCGGTTGATTGATGACTTATCCATGCCAATGTATAAAGAGTTACAGTAGTCCAGTCTACATGTGACAAAGGCATGGATAGTCTTTTCAAGATCTGCCTGTGAAAAGTAGGTCTTAGTCTTCGCTAAGAGACAAAGTTGAAAGAAGCTTGCTTTCACAACGGCACTGAAAGTAAAAATTGTTATCAAAGATGACACCAAGGTTCCGAACATTAGTCTGAATGTTAGAACTCAAGGGGCCCAGATTTTCAGCAAAGCAGGCTGTTGTGGGGGTGTATCCTCCAAAGAAAATGATTATTGTCTTAGATTCATTGAATTTGAGAAATTTTTCCCTCATTCAAGCCTTCACACCACTGAGGCAATCAAGAAAAGCCTGCACAGTGTCCTGGCCAAGCGATCTCAGCGGCATGTATATTTGGACATCATCAGCAAAACGGTGAAAAGAAATTTATGCTTCTGAAAGACATCCCCAAGTGACAACATGTACAGAAGAAAAAGCATAGGACCCAGGATGGATCCTTGAGGGACTCCACAGGTCAGTGAAGCCACATCAGAGGAGGTGTGGCCTAACTGAACAGAGAATGTTCGCTCTGCCAGGTAGGACCTGAACCAGCAGAGGGCAGAGCCTGTGATGCCTACTCTTCCATACTTTAGGAAGAGTTGTGTTAGAATGATACTGATCATGAAACCAATGAACTGCTGCATTCCCAGTATTAACCAACCACAGCAGGGTTTGGCTGTAAGGGAAGAAATAATCTGTAATCAGAAAAAACACTTAGCTCTGATTCTGTAAAGACATACTGACTCAAAAGGTCATGTACATTCTGTATCTCAGTCTCACTGAAGATGGTCAATCAGCAATCGTTGCACAGGTCTGGTACTTGGAGTCATGACAGACTTCCAAGGAGCAGACTTTATATCTCATCTGGACTCATCACATCAGAGAGATTAAGAGGCTCCTGGAGGAGGACGCTAATGTATCAATTTATGCTAATTTACATCCATTATGGCTCATTAACCTGAGATTTATCATCAACCTCATTAGAGGCACAGTGCACTAAATGAAGCTAAAGAGGCAGAAAGCCCACTAAAGTAAATAAAGTGATCATTTACTCAGAACTACTTCTTTATGGACTTTGAATCTGTTTAAGCCTAATCTGATGTTTTTTTCATGTAATAATCAAATCAAACGAGTTGCTGTTTATTAAACAACATCGTTTATTGAACTACGGTTTAATTGTATCGATCTGAGACATGCGACGTGTTGGAAAAACTTGAATTCAGGGGTTTGAGTGTGTGGGGAAGTTTTGTGATCTAATTACTTCTCTCCCACACACACACACACACACACACACACACACATACACAGTAATTGATGACTTGATGGTCATGAATATGGATTGAGATCAGGGCCCCTTGCACAAACTGACAGGAAGATAAATGATGCAACATGGTGAAACACACTAAAAGCACCGGTGTCCTGCATGCCTGGGAGTGTGGATGTACACATGCATATGGTATGGAATAATAAAGAAGCTGTTTTTGTTCGTGACAGAGGGGACAAAAAGGAAAGTATCATGTGTGGGAGGCAGAAGGTGTGTGGCAGACGCTGCACAGTGTGTATAGGTAGTGTATGCACAGAACCTGGACTGTATCTCTATGAAGAGCCCACTACAGGGCTTCATTCAGCCAGCAGCCATTTACATCCTGAGAGCCGCAGAGTGTCTCTATCATCAGCTGCAGCCGCTTGTATGGCACAAGGACACTTGTGCTGTCCAGGTACTCCAATTAGAGATTTATGAACCATAAAGACCCTACTGTAATTCACACTGACCGACATACGTAGAGCTGTGAAGCTTCAGTCTGTATTCACTGAGGAGAGCTGTGCAGATGTCTCTGCCATAAACCCCTCAGAAAACAACTTTAATCTTTCTCTTTTTCTCTCAGTGAAGCTTTATAAAGAGTCTGCTCCACTGTAAGCACCAATTACCATCCTGAAGATTTTGTTTTCAAAACATAATCATAATGTTCTTAGTGAGCTTCTATCACCATGCTATTTAACTCACAACATTTCTGCTATGAAGTTTTTCTGTGACATTGTTTTTTAAATGATTTGTTTCCTGCAAAATGAATATATATGAGTCATAATAAAAACTAAGCTAAAAATGCTTTTTTTTTTTTTTTTTTTTTTTTTTTTACATGAGCCACATTTCTCTAAAAAGCCAGGAAATGTCTCATTTTTTTAAGCAAAGGGAAAACATAGCTTTCTTGTAATTCACCTGTTACACTCAAAAAATAATCAATTGGATGAGCATGATTTTATCATCCCACCTATATTCCATCAAAAGAAACCAAGTAAATTAATTCAATCTTGACTGTGTTGTTTCCACCTAATTCAGATGCTTTCATTTAGCAAGACCCAAATTTGTTAAACCAACCAATTGTTAATATGTTTATTAAACATGAAGTTTTGGCATTTCTATTACTTATTTGGAATGTGTGGGTCCTACTTTAAGGGGACATATCATGCTGATCCCTGATTTAATACTTCCATATAATATAATACATTTGAAAACAAGACCTTTCACCCCCTGAATTTTCAAAAAATGACATATTGTATTGTTTCTGATATCCTAGAACGAGATTTGATGCCTCTGAAAATAGGTCATTGACATTTGGCCGCGAGATTTCGACCTTCATGACGACACGAGGATCCTTTCTTTTTATTGGAGTAATCTGATAAAGCAGCTCCTCCTCTGTGATGTCAGTTAGTCACACAACCGCCACCGAGGGATACACCCACCAAGAGCCGAGGATAAATGTATAAACTATACATGTTACAGTACCGGTTTGACTCACCACACTGAAGAGTCCTGAGATGATCCGTGTCGAGGTGGATTTTCTTCCTCCTGAGCTGCAGAACCGTCCGGGTCTGACTCGGGGTCCAATACAAAAGGACGTATCCTACACTCTGCCATTTTATTAGAGCTATCAATGCTTTACAGTGAAGTTTTGGCAAACAGCAAACTTGCTCGGTCTGCTCCATTCAATGTGGCGATTTTGTAAATACTGCCATGCTGCAAAAACCGCCCCCTGGCTCTACCCCCTCCACCCCTCTGATAGAACTGACCAATCAGAGCACAAAGGGCTGTGACGTTGCGAGGTTACTGGAGGTCATTCTCGAAACGGAGCGTTTCAACAAGATCTTCAGAATGGCCTAAAATGAGGATATTGAGAACGCTATTGTGGGGCAATGAAGGAACCAAATGACTTGTACTGAGGACAGAAATGCTTTACAGGCATCCTAGTCTGGTATAGTGAAAAAGGAGAAACAAGCATGATATGTCCCCTTTAATTTGTTAAGGTCAACAGATCCAGTGTACACTGACACGTTGACTTGAATAAAAACCTATCTGATCCATCGCTGTGACGTAGTGGAGATGGACTGGAGGCGCATCTAGTGTATTTCAGCCATTAGAGCACCAATCGACGCCAGTGAGTGAAATTGTGAAGTAACTGTGTGTTGCGCGTACTTGAATTTTTGTTTTGTGTGTGGGTGTGTATGTGAGAGATGGTGTTAACCTTGGTAACCCTGGTGAGGTGTTCACGGCACGTCCCACTGGGAGGAGACCCCAGGGCAGACCCAGGACACGCTGGGGAGATTACATCTCTCGGCTGGCCTGGGAATGTCTCGTGATCCCCCGGGAAGAGCTGGACGAAGTAGCTAGGGAGAGGGAAGTCTGGGCTTCCCTGCTTAGGC
The DNA here is from genome assembly GCF_033239565.1 of Halichoeres trimaculatus. Lineage (NCBI taxonomy): Eukaryota > Metazoa > Chordata > Actinopteri > Labriformes > Labridae > Halichoeres > Halichoeres trimaculatus. The sequence goes on from NW_027437185.1 coordinate 8,009,781, forward strand.
TGCTGCCCCTGCGACCCGGCCCAGGAAAAGCGGCAAAAAATGGATGGATGGATGAAAAAAAAAAAACTCAAAACATTCCACATTCAAGGCTCAGATTGACCAGATGGACTGTCTCCAGGTCTCATTAAAATTAACTTCTAATCATAGGCTTAATGAATGGTTGATAAATCAATGAAATGTCCTCATTTAATTGACAAAATCTTTTTGGAAGTAGCTTTTTATTTAATGATAAAAAAATAAAAAGTCTGCAAGATTTGTTTTGATGAACATGTCCCATCTGGTGTTCCCAGAGCAAGCAACATAAGTACAAGAGTGAAAACAACTCTAGGAATAAAAAGATCAAGTCTTAGTTTTAGCAAAAAATGCTGAAAATATTTATTTCAGGAATGGAAAATCTGTGGCGTCTGACAACCTTACAGCGTCAGAGAGACATTCAAAGTGAGATTCCATCCAAGGAGATAGACTCAGAGTCAGTGCCGCTGGCTGGGGGATACATCGCTCTGTGAGCAAGAGAAAGCCAGTGAGTGACGCGATGAGCAGCATGAAGACATTACAGGACTCTGCATCAGCATGTTGGAGAAGAGGACTAAAAGGTCTAAGCCAGGGGTGGACAACCTTTTCCACGACTCGTGCCACCTCAAAGTGCACTTATGCCCGGAGTGCCGACACTTTTTTCATAAAATCATTTGTTGATTATCTGTTTTTACAGTTCCTCCCTCATCTGTCTTCCATCGCTGTACCTCGTTGACGTTCATGCTTTCATCCACAGCCACGCTAAATTCAAGAGCACCTTTGAGAGCAGGAGTTTGTTGCAGCAACACATTTTCTGCCATTTTACTGACATGCCCTTTCCACAGTTCCTGCCGAGAAGGGCATCTCTTTGATTCTGGACATAACTGTACAACTGTCCATCAAACAAAACAGTTGATAGAAAGGCCTCCTTTATGTATTCCCCATCGGCAAATGGTTCTCCATGCTTTGCAGTGACAGTTGGTGTAACATCCTTCCATTACCTGGTTGAAAAGAACGACTGGAACTTGGTTTGATCGCCATAACGCTGCTAAATTCATGCAATCGTCAGCTAGTGGGCTGAATTCACAGCAGATTTGTGGTGACGTTCTTGCAAGTCAAATTCTCAGACTTGTAACGTCATGATCTGAATTTGTTTTTTGACGTTATTTGTTAAATTTTTATGGAAGAATATTCATAGTGTGCTTAGTTTCTTGTGAAGTGCACACAATACAACATAATAGTTTTGATAAAATGTGTTTCATTAATGTATTTATTTTGTCCTCTGTATCATTGTAATTATCCTCTGCATGCCAACATAAATAGCCTCATGTGCCAGCAATGGCGCCCGTGCCCTAGGTTAGGGTTAGGGTTGACTACTCCTGGTAGTAGGACTGAATGACTTGAATGTGAAGTTTTATCCAAATATAACACTTTTGAATATAAAGGGGTATGGATCTGAGTTTCCAATCATTTCAGTAATTACATTTTTGTAACAAAACTTTTAACTGTAAATGTCTTCAAGCCACTTACCACAGAATTCTATGTTTTTAGATGATATAGTTGGTGATACAGGAGAGCTAATAGTACATAAGTATACCGAAGGTGTCTAAGAATATCTTCTTTGATTTGAAGAAACTTTTAACAACATAAATCATGACTCCTAAACTTACTGAGAGAAGAGCAGTGAGGATTATTTCAGAAAACCCACCAGCAGACTGGATTGTTAACCTTCGTCTGAATTACAGACAGTCATGGACATGTTCAAGGATAAAAGCAGAGTTTTATCCAAAAATCTGCAGAAGTTTTTGTTTCTTTTGGTGATGGGGATGAGAAATACAGGAAGAGATTTAATTTTAAGCATCAGTACTCCCGACTGTAAAGGAGATTTTTTTTTTTCTGTGCGTAGAGTCAGACTGAAATTCTTTGGGATGTAAGAAAATGTGCCAGGAATGAAATATTAAACTTAAACTTAGAAGTGTCTCCAAAAAATCTGAACTTGTGTGTGCTGTAAATTAAATATATAAGCATAATTTATCAGACCAACTGTTTCTATAGTTCATTTGCTTTAAGCCAGGGGCAGGCAGGAGACGTCATCAGAAAATAATTGTTGTTTTTCTTCTCTTTTAGTCAAAACTTGAGCACATTAAATAAGATGCTACAGAGACCAAGCAGTCATTGAGTTTATACGTAAAGAAAGAAACTGAAAGTAAATCAAAGTGGGTAAGTAAATTCTTTAAACTGAAGAAAATTAAAGCATGTTGTTGCCTAATGATGAAAAATTCATGAGCTCAGAGATTTTCTGGATATTTTCCTTATGTGGCCTCAGCCATCACAAAAACCATGAATCAGTCAGACGATCATGTTCCAGGATAAAGATAAATTAAACCTCAGATGCCGCTGATAAAACTCTGATCTGTTACTACTCTGTTATTTTTACCTCATTAAAGCCTGTGTGTTGTATGAGTTAAATATATCTGAATGAAGCCAATAAACACGAGTTTGGCTGAGAACTCGGAACTAATTAAGCCGCCCGCTTTCATATAATACATGTGAACATTTAAGCAATTAATTTAATAATTATAGGAACAAAGAAATTAAATTGGGTGTGGATCAGCCACAGCATGGCCCATAGCTGATGCTCTTAATAATGTTGGTTTTATCTCTGCTACTGAGCTGCAGGAGCAATTAGCGATTAGTGTCAAGGTGCATACAGCCTATTATCCAGGGGTCAGAGGTCAAATGGTGTCTACATTATTAAGAGGACAGAGTGAGTCAAGCTTGAAGAGAAAACTCCCCAGTCAGAGGTTTTACGGTGACTGCAATACAAAAAGTTAGTCTAAAATAATCATCTATTTATTATGGGTATCTGTAAATGTTTAATTGTTCACAGAAAAAGAGAGTTGGCTCAGACCCACCCAGGGCCAGGCCCTACTGTCCTCCTCTGTGCAGCACTATGGTTTTCATTCATACATTAATTTAGGACATTGTAAAACGTGATGGTGCACATTTGTTGTTCCAATATATTATTTTAAATCAGTCTGACAAAACATAACTGAAGTTGTTGTGATAACACGTAATTACAAGTTGGCATCATCTCAACTACAAAATATGTTTCAGCTTAAAAATCAATGTCCACATATTGCAAGTCAACTTTACAATGAGGGTTTTTGGGTAGGAGTGGGAATAAAAAATGCCTACATTATCACATCTCTTTCATGTTTGAATACAGCACTTAAGAAAAAAAAAAAAAAAAAAAAACACTGTTAAATAACAGTAAAATACTGGCAAACCTGCTGCTAGTACTTTACCGTTATTTGACATCAAATAATTTCTTTGATATAATGGTGTTTTGTGACCATGACTGAAGAAGAAACAGTGGATGTAAGACCCTGCTGTACATTTTGGGGACCACAGGCTGTCCGTGCACTGCTGCACAAACTGGCCGTCTGTGCTCCGCTGCATTGACGGGCTTCATAGAAGGGCTTCATAGACAGGCTTCATAGACGGGCTTCATAGACAGTGATTTCTACAGTGTGTTTATGTTAATAAATGAGATGTGTTGATGGGTAAGGACAGACAAGCCAGCAGGTAATTGCCATTTAGAGCAGTGATTTTCTTTGCGGGGGCCGACAGGGGGCCTCAGAAAATTGAGGGAAAGAAAAATTGGATGTTGCTATTATTATTTCATTATATATATATATATATATATATATATATATATATATATATATATATATATATATATATATATTTCCGTTTCTTTAAGGGGTAACATGTCGTAATTATTGGATTCTCAAGTTTCAAAATAAACCTAACCACACCTTCGGCATGATGACATCATGATCCGTGTCGACCTGGCGGTTTGCATTTTTGAGCTATCTAAAAAGCTGAACTGAACTTCCAGGCTCTTCCTCTGTCTAACTATTGGCAACATTAATCAATCAATCAATCAATCAAACTTTATTTATAGAGCACTTTTCATGCCTAACAGTGGCAACACAAAGTGCTTGACAAATCAAAAGAAAACAAAACAAAAGAAAGGAGTATCTCACATTGGCTGACAGGGCCCTGAAATGCCTTCTCCTGTTTGCAACAACTGACTTGTATGAGTCTGGCTTTTGTTTGTTAATAATTTCCTGTTCGAAACAAATAAAATAATTATTAAGAAGTGAATGAAAGTTAAAAAATACATTCTTAAATTTGACATGTCTTTGAATATTTTGAAATGTTGTCTGTTGGTTTCCAGAGGGGGTCCCTGGCCAGAAGCAAAAGCTTTTTAGGGGGCCTAGGCAAAGAAAAGTTTGGGAGCACAAACATCCTGAACTCTTTGTGTAACATCTCAAAGAACAGCAGGGTCTTATACACTGTGTTCCCTCCTCACTCACGGTTACAAAACAACATCACAACAAAAATTACTTTGCTGCAAAAACTTGATGAATCAATTCAACCAACATCTTTTGTAGTTAACTCAGTCAAACAAACAAGATGAATAGAGTGAGTCAAGTTGAAACAACAAATTGTGTTTTACAGTGTAACAGATCTGGTGAGTGAAGGTAGGCTCCCACCCCCAAATCCACGTCTTTTTCTTTTTCTTCTGTTCTTTTAGTAAAATCCTCCTGAGCCCCTCTGACAGTAAAATAATCTTTTGTTGTCAGACTCTTAAATATGTCGCAGAAATGCAGTCTTGCGATGTCACTTCATTACAAAAGACGAGTTGACAGAGCGTTACTGCTTGATTTCCTGCAGTCCTTATTGTCTCCAAAGACACAACGCCTGAAAGATCAGATGCAACCTCCACCCTCTCTGTCTCCGCGCTCTCATTTTCTCAGTTAAACTCTGTAATTGAAAATGTTTCCTCCTCCAAAGAGCACTCCACTTTTTTTTTTTCTTCTTCTTCATCTCCTCTCTTACACCTCAACCTCCAGTCTGCGTCTTTTTCTCATTTCCCCCAGCAGAAAAGCTAACATCTGCAGCTACAAAACATTTCAGCTGGGAGATAATGTCCTAATATCAATTAAAGTGCAAGGTGGGAAATGGCAGCCGCAAAACGGCGAGGGAATTCAGACATTAAGCGGTATTCCCCTTTTACCAAGACTCTTGAAACGGTCCTCCCAGGTGTATTTGGTTTCTGTGTCACACTCTGAAATCTAATGAACCCAGAGCTATAAAATCCCCATACCACTTTCTTTTATCTTTAATTTGATGGTTGACTTTTGTGACGACCGCTGTTGTACAATCACACTCTAATTTCCCCCAAAGCAGAATCTGCCCAGTCTCATGACGCACAGGCACCAATGATTAACTGTGAGCAATTACTATTTGAGTCGGGGGGCCTTCCCTCTCCTCTCACTTCACCCCACAGAAGACAGACGAGCTCTTCTCACCACAAAGCACGACTTCTTCTTTGTGTGACCTGTCACTGTTAGCAGAGCTCTCCGTCCTGGAAACAGAGGCGCAGCAGTCAGCTAACAGCCCACTTCAGTCAGAGTCGAGTTACGAGACGTGCTCAAGAGTGCACATGTGCAGAAACACTAAAATTAGCTTGAGCTCATCAGCACAAAGGCCGTTTTATGTTGAGACAAATGGAGACAAAACACCGCTCATCAAACAAGAACAATTACAAGCAGCAGCTCTGACTGAAAAATACGACACCAGCATTTGTCATAATCCTCTGATCATTTTTAACTCTGCATCATATCCTGATGAATTAGCAGAAGGGATGATTAGAGTCAGTTACTTCCTCTGCTGCTGTCTTAATCATGACTTCCTGAACAGTTTTTGACTTTTACAAAATTATTCTTTCTTAAAGGAGAAAAGGGAGAGGGAGACTAAACTTTTCCCTTCCCACAAACGTTTCAGTCCCCTGTTAAACACTCATACCTCTGTTCCTCAGTTTCCGAGAGTTATCAAGGGTGCACACTCTGGTGATCTATTTGAACAAACCTCCTGTCCAAGAGTACAGCGAATCAGAATCAGTTACCACATGGCATCCAAAAGTTGGTTTGAAAAAGATAAACAAGCACAATCTCAGAGGATTTTGCTTTTTCAGAAAACAGCCAGTTTGTACTACCACCAAAACACAGTGTGTATCAGTTAGAGGAATCAATTTGTGGAACAGATTTATATAAATCTTATTCTAAATAGATACAAGAGTGAGATGGAAATTTAGCAAATATATAGCAAATTTAGACTAATAAAAAATGTGTTTTTTTTTTTTTTTGTTTTTGTTTAAATGTAATGCACTTCCTTATCTTCTGTTTTGTTTTTCTACACATGCTCTGACAGATTAGACTATAATTGTGCAAAAACAAAGGGGTAGGACTAGAAAAGTCTTCTGACTTCATCCTACACCCTTTCGAACAAGGTACAATATCTATGTTATTGGAGTTGTGTCTTTATTTATTTTTATTTTTTTTATTTAAACACATTGTACATCTTATTTACCTCTGTTCTATTATGTTTTGTCTCATCTTTAACCTGTTCAAATAAAAAAATAAATAAATGTGAGTATGGAAGTGCTAAAATCTGCTGTTTTTTGAGTGTCCACTTGAGGCTGGCTCCAGAAGTACAGGAAGTCACATACACACCAAGCCAAAAAAAGAGCCATTTTCAAAGCAGAAATAAACCTATTTACAGCCTGGTTAAAAAAAGTCTCCTGTCTGAGTCTCTAATTTTACTATCAGGGGGGGTCAATTATTTCTAACTTGGTGGTTCAGAGGATATTAAGATCACGGGCTTGCTCAATCAGAGGCACAGCTCAGGGTCATGTGACCGCCAGGTGCCCTATAGCTGTATACAAAGCCCTTGCCACTACCAATATGGAAGCTATAGCCAATGTCCTTCATTTTCTGTTCCAGAAACAGACAAGTGATGCCGGGGAGACTACATCCATGTTTTTTACAGTCAGTGATTTGAACCGAAGCATACATTTACAGGAGCATGTCAAAAGCATGTCCCGGGGCCAATCATGGCCCAAGGTCCTGTTGGAACCGAGGTGTTTTTTCCCTCACCTTGTTTCCTGGCGTTCGTTGATGATGATAAGAGATGACAAAGAACGACTCAGTTCTCAATTGATACTGAGATTTATTGATTACAAATGAGCCTAGAATTACAGATCTGGGTCCAGTTACCTTTCCCTGTCATCAGACATATGCTGGGGTAAAAGAACCCCCTATCTCGTTCCTCGAACCCTTTTATCATTCTTTTCAGCTCCTCCTGGTTTAGACATGTCATTTCACTAGTCTGAGTCTTCTGGTGCACGTCACATCACCGCCTCTGTGCTTGTTCACGTTGTTATTCTTCTTACAGGGCACAGCAACATCGATAGGTTACCTATAAAGGAATTATATCATACACATGCAGACACTTGCAGACGCATACACTCATGGCCTTTGTAGAAAGAGACCTTTAACTTCCTCCATTCTATCTGTTTTTCTCAAAACCACAGTTTCACTTATGCAGTTGAACTTCCTGTTATTTATCCCTTACACTTGCAGATTATAAAAAAACACTGTTCCACATTTCAGTCTTCTTCATTTTGAAACTGAAAACATATAATTTATATGAAAAACACAAATCATACAAGAATAGTTCTTTGTCACAGCTCAAAGCTAAATTCCTCATATTAAGACTTTTATTTCGTTTTATTTCTGGGTGATCTGTAGTCTCTCAGGAGCTTAAAACCAACTGTAAAGAAACTTGTTAATATATGACTGCATATGAGCACATTTTGATAATATTTAAGCAAAGCACAAGCTAAAGATTCAAACAGTCCAGGTTCATACAGCCCCCAGCTTTCACCCTCAAGTGTACTACTCACTGAAATCAATCATGATCTAGATTTTGCGTATCTTCTAAACAAAACCAAAGCACATTTTGTAACATCTCATGTACAGAGCTTTAGCTTCATCCTCAGGGATTTCCCCCATTGGGTCAAGAAGGGACACTGAAGACTGGGAGCACCACTCCAGAGCTGCAGTGTTTCCCTGTCGTCTATGCAATCACAGTTTAGCCCATGTAGCTCACATCCTCAATCCTGCCCATTTTTTGCCCAATTTCCCTGCTCCTTACACGTCAATCTCAAGGACAAAATGTTCACCTGCTGTCTGACATAACATCCTCTGACAGGTGTTATTGTGAAGAGATAATCAGTGTTTTTCACTTTACCTGTCAGTGGACAGAATTTTTTGGCTGACTGATGTGAAGCTAAAGGAAAACACTGGTTGGTCACTGAGCATTTTAAATGATTAACTGCAATCTGCTTTCTCTTTTCATGACTGGCTGTAAGAAAATCATTCAGGCCAAGCTAAAAGTTATATTTTCATCCAGGTTACTTCCAAACTGTCAGCTTTTTTTATTACAAGAGCACAGAGATAAAGGCAACATTGAGATTAGGGACTCAGTGGTAGTCTGTCATCTTTCACTCAGAAGGTTGGGGCTCCATCCCAGGTTATACTGTCCACATTTAACCCCTGGTGTGAATGGATGGAATAGACATGTGATGTTCAAAACAAACAAAAAAAAAAAACAGCAACAAAAAAAAACAAAAACAAACTTTGAATATTCAGAAGATTAAATCGAGGGCTGAAGAAATACAAAACATTTACATGAAAGATGAAAAGAAGATTTTCAAATAATCCCTAGATTTACAAAATACACTCGTAAATCAAGTAATTTGATTAAAGGTAAGAGAAAAATTAACCTATAAAAATAAAAGCTTTGAAGCTTTTAAAATACCATAATTGACTTGTCATTGATTGAAAATCCAAGGAAAGATAGATTTATTATTTCTATTTTTTTTTTTTTTTATGAGAACATACAGTAGCAACAACAAGGCTACAAGATTACTCTAAATGATTAAGAGCCAGTTAAAACAAATTTGTCTCGCGATGATATGTAATGTCGGCTGCCGAATTTTGTTGAATAAATGATTTATTCCCTCCAAAGAGGTAAAAATAATTGGGAGAGTCTGTTTGTTTGTCTGTGAACAACATAACTCAAAAGTAAGTAACAGATCTTGATGAAATTTTCAGGAAATGAAAAAAAAAAAAAAAAACTAGGGGAGTCAATTAAAGAATATTCTAACTTTTCTATTCTAAAATGGGATAGGGAAGCAGTGATTAAATTCTGGAGATGATCTGGATCACCGTCTGGATCCAGGATTTTTTTAAGGGATTTTTTTATTATGGTGAGATAGGGCTGTTTTCACCATATGTGTATATAACTCCATCATAAATGGTCAGATTGCTTTGCAAAAACAGTACAAGACAAGGTCACCATACTTTCTGACATATGTAAAAGCACGATCCAGATCCTGGCAATATTCTATATATTAAGATCCAGATTATGAAATATGTACTGGGTCGTCATAATTTTCAACAATGTCAGGAAACAAATTATCGTACAAACCTGCAACTAACACCAAATTGTAGCAGACAGTCTGCTGAAAGGGAGTATAACATTAAAGTAGGACTAATGCGTTGGTGACAATCGCAATGTGCTTGGTGGAGGTCTGTGCTCTCTGAGTGCTTTTCTAGTTTATTTATTCCTTTATTTATTCCTTTATTTATTATTTATTTATTTATTTATTTATTTATTTATTCTTAAACTAAAAAAAACTGTGACTTAAGTATTAGTAAGTTAATGACTATTTTTTCATGAACCTCTCTTTTTATTGTTTGTTTTGTATGTTATCTGATACCCCATCACAAATGTAATATGGCGATTATGGTAAAGCAGCTTTATTTCTTTATTGCTCATGTATTGTGATGTTTAGGGTTTAGGTCCTGTTTTTTTTTTTAAATTTATTTGTCTGTTTATTTATTTATTTATTTATTTTTTTGTCTTTCTTGTATTTATGTCATGGTTTCAGTTTTATAATGCTGACAGTTCAGGTGAAGAAAAACATTTACCTACGTAACAAACAAATTCAACTGTTTGCTTGAAGCTCAGTCTGTGTGTTTGTTACAGTCTCACTTGTCTTATTAAGTCATTCACAAGCAGTACATTTTTAGAAACGTATCTGTCAGAGCTATCAATTTATTTATTCATTTATTTGTTGAGAATGTATAGGCTGTACGAAGAGGGAATGTCTGTGTGCTTTCACATAACTTCCTGAGTGTTTCTGAAGTCACTGTATGTTAACTCCTATCTGAACCCTGCATATATTGGTGCTGTAACCTCTCCAGGAGCTGGAGTCAGTTTTCAGAGCACATCAGTGCTATGAGCTCATTCATGATGTAATCAGTTTTGTGTCATTTCAATATTATAAAATCTATGATGATAAGGTTCTGAGTGCTGGAACTCTCCACAGCTCCCATTGGACATGAAAACACTGACGGTCTGCTCTGTATTCTATTAACCCTGTGCTCAGAAGCTGGAGCAGTGAGGCTCTTTTCAGAAATAAAATCTCCAAAATATTATTCAAGCACTAAGATTTTATCAAAGGAAATATTAAAAAAAAAATGTGACTGCTCTAAAAGCTGTTTCATTAACTGTGAATTTTAACAATTGTTTTGTTCCGAACTCTACCCTTGAGGTGTTCAAACCTGAACCAGGAGAAAAAAAAGATTCTTATTAATCTGTTTGTGTATTATGCATCTGCAGTTTAAATAAGATCCAAGACAAAGTTTAGGAAAAATAAGTGTTTCTTTTTTCTTTTCTTTTTTTTTTCTTTTTGTTCTGTTTCTTGGTTGAGGAATGTATAAAACGTGCACATGATTTTCTTTCCTTTTTTTTTTTATTCCCCTGTTAGCTTTCTAGTTGTTCAGACTGATCCAGATCTAAAGATGTCTGCCCTTAGTGGAAGCTGAATCTGCCCCCCTGTGGTGGAGGTGTTGGCTGAGGCAAAAGAGATGAGCTCATTAAACTGTAAATGGATGGAAAGATAGTTGATCCATTCATCTTTGGCTGCAAAAAAAGGCAGGAATGAAGAGGTAGAGGGTCATGTATAACAGATGCCTGAGTGAGCAGGAGGAAGAGGAGGCCCTGTTCGGCTAACAGTGAGAGTGAGTTAAATGCTGTTGGCTGCGTTGTGCATCTTAAAAAAAACAACATCCCATTTCAGCAAAATAAAGTCAGTGACACAAGCGCTGATCTGTGTAAAGCTGAATCATCAAGCTCGGTCAGAAATCAAAAACTTAAAGTGTTTTCTCAGATGATGGAAGTTCAAAGCCGTGCCTCTTAATGTTTTCTGGGCCAACGCTCTAATGATGATTTTACACTCTTGCCCTGGGACCTAGATTAATTAAAGATACTCCAGTCGGTGTTGCGCCCCAAATCCAGGGCATATATTAAATTCAAGATCCCAAATTAAATTGACCAGGAATTATAGCAACATCCACCCTGAAATGCTCCCGCTGGTTTACAAGTAAACGTGGAATGAAGTTCCTCTGTATTTAACCTCATCATACCTCACACACAGGACTGACACGTAGCCCTGCAGGTTGAGTTAACAGTTCGCTCTGTGAATGAGGATTTGCTTCTGTTAACATTCTGCTGTATTACATCAGAGTGTAATACATCAAATTGTAAGCAGACAACAAATCTCGTGTGACGTTTTGATTCGATTTGGACAGCGGCCGTGTTTTTCCGTGTTTTCTCTGCACACTCATCTAACCTTTAATGTGAGATGACGTGATCATTATGAGGATAAAGTGCACGCTGTCAGCTTTAATTTGTGACTATTTTACACATTGTTGGATAGACCATTCACATTTTCTGCCTGAACCTTTTCACTGTTGTTTTTTTTTTATAAAGCCACTGTGTCTGATCTCATTAACATTTCACTGATGTTCTCATTAACTGTGATGTTGGTGAACAAACGAACGGAAAGACCTCCGTCCTCAAGCTGCTTTACTGTAGTAAACCTGTAAAGTTACTAACAAGAATGAGCGGCTTTTAAACACCAAAGCTGTCATGAGGAATTTTAAACCATTTATTATTAAACAGGCTGAAATGAACACCAGTGTCTCTTTAAGATCTTAAAAAGGAGAACATCAGCAACAGCACTCATCATTTTGATGTTGAATTTACAAGTGTCTCAAAACTGCTGCCATGGAGTATTTATTTATTTATTTAACATACAGCGGTACCTTGATCAAGTACTACATAGTGTCCCATCTGATGGGTTTTTTTAAGATACGAGCTGCCTCTCAGCCGCTTTTTGATTTTAAGTTGAGAGCTAAAATTTGTGTTACAAGCCAGCTTCAGATACTCCACTGCTGGTGCAGCAAACACCACAGTGAACATTGTATCATCTTCCCAGCATCACATGTCTCACGTGTTCCCTTTAAACAGTTAGCCCGCAGCAGAAGCATCAGTATTGTTCTGGCATTTGTGCTCTCATTTATTTTGCAAAACATTTGGACTTTATCCAAAAGAAACACTTAGAAAAAGTTGCAACTGGGCACTTGGCAGCGCTGTTTAATGAAACTTGTCTGAACTCATTTTAGAAATTTTCTGAAAAGGGAAGGAAACAGGGCTCAATGAAAAGGTTTTTATCGAATACACCTACAGTTAAAATTAAGGAAAGGGTGGAAAGGCTGGTAAAAAGGGCGAGAATCAGCCAATATGATTCAGCTATTCAGTTAAGCCTTTCTCCTCCACCTTCATCAGCATTTTCAAGTCGTTTGATCTCCTAAACAAAGGTGAACATTACACTTAATAAAACTAGTTTGTTGCAGGACATTCTACTGTATTGTGTTTTTATGCAATGTTCATTATTTGAAAGTTTTTTTTTTTTCTATTTAAAAAACATGCAACCAAAAAAGAAAATAAAACAAAGAACACATAAACAAATAATAAACAAAACAAACAAACAAACAAAAAAAGTCATGTTGGGATTTTCAGGGTTTGGGATGGATTAATTGTATCTCAATTCATTTCAATTAAAATCAATCCAGCAAACGTGTGATTCGAGCGCCCATAAGTGAAGGCATCAATACACAATTCAACATTTTTCACAAACTTTTTCACAATTAGAAACACCACTGACTGTCTAAGACAGGAGTATCATACTTTTTGATTGAAAATAAAAGAAATTTTAAAGAAATAAAAAGTACAGTTAAAAAATGTCAGACCATACACCCATAAAAAAATAAAGAAAAAAAAGAATCTCAACAAATACATTTGAGAGCATAATCAAGAAACTTTCTGTAAATGTAAAGATTCGAAAAAAATATGAAAGGATTAAAAATTGGAAAACAATCTCATAAAGCCTGTCACAAGATATGGTTTATGAAAGACATTTTTTAAGGTTCATATAAAACAGGTCCTTGACAATAACGTAAAAAATAGCAATAAAATAAAAGCAAAAGTAATAAAAAGTTAAGCTTAAATACTATCTAAATATCAGTAGACAGAGCGAAAAAAAAACAAAAACAAATGAACAAAAAAAACAACAACCAGGGTGTATATATATATATATATATATATATATATATATATATATATATATATATATATATATATATATATATATATATATATATATATATATATATATATATATATATATATATGTATATCTTGAACATAAACCATTGAACATATACTACAAATACTATACTACATCATATCATTGGTACAGGAACCAATCACAGTTACTTGACACATCTAAGTATTCAAAGAGACAGTTGCAGACTTTTTGTGAATATAAACTGTGCTCTGTTTCAGTTAGTACTAAGACAGAGCAATTTGTTGAACATGTCCTCTGACTCTGTCTTAAAGAGTTTATTAGCATTCCTCAAGGTTACACACAGAGGAGAGGAATAAAAAGGCTGCTAGCATGACCTCCTCCTGGGCACCCTGTGATTCTCATTATCCTCTTTAGTAAACATGGAGTGGCCTCTGCTGCCACGATGATGTGAATACTACAAAATTAAACAGCCCATTCAGGGAAAAAAATAGTGTATCTGGTGACTTAAAACTAAATAAAGAAAACAAAACCCTGCTTTTTTTGACAGTTATGTGTATCTTTGCCTCTGAGAACAGGAAGAAAAAGACTTTGGCAGACTGAGTCCAATCACTTCATATGACACCTCCCCTCAGTAGCGGTTTTGGGAATGAAAAATAACTAAACAGAAAAACTCAATTTATATGCAGATGATCTGGTTGGTTTGTGGGTCAGTGGTTGGATTGATATTGGTGTTAGTCTGTTTCTAAAACTGCCACAAACTGCTCAAAGTGGCCTTCATCTAAAACAAACCGCTGCCTTAATGTGTCCACCTCATGTGTGTGACGGTGAGCGTGCTGAACAGCCCAACTTGTTTTTCTGCTCTGTTAGCGCAGACAACAATCATCCACAGCCAGTTTTACCACAGCTGTATATTACATTCATGTCCTGTGCTGGAACAGGAACTCAGTTAGGGAGGAAATGAACAAGATCTTTAATTATAATCTCTCCCTCGGCCCACAGCACCTGCTGTCAGAAACCACCCACAGGGACCGTCCCTGATGTTAGACAAACATGTGTATCGGAAAAACTGCACCAAAACTGGTAAGCAAAAACTGGCTGACACCAACTCTACAGCAGCTTATAAAGTGAAAAAAATATATAATAATAATAATAATAATAATAATAATAATAATAATAATAATAATAATAATAATAATAATAATTATTATTATTATTATTATTATTATTATTATTGTTATTATTATTATTTTTAGTATAAAAATAATAATCAAACTTACAAAGGAATAATCTGGAAGATGGTTCAGAGCAGAGTTAAAAGTAATTGCTGATACCTCGCCTTCCTTCCTACTTCTGTCAATTTTGCCTTACAAAAAAATCTGTGGCAATGCAACACAATGCTCTAGTCTACGAGCAGGAGGGCGTTCTTATTCATGCGTTAATTTTAATGACATTGATTTTACTACTACATTGGTATGTTTTGTATTTATTGACATGAGCAGTGTCATTGGCATGCCACAGTGAACACAACTTTTATGTAGTAATTTATTTCACAGCAGGCATGTTATTGTAAATCGGTATAAATAAATGATGTACTGACTTTGAGCAACACTGGACTTGTGTCCAGGCCAAATTTCAATCAACAATGAAAAATATAAAGATTAAGTTGATCTTTATATTTTATCTGTATCTTTAATGGAACCTAACGAAAAGAAGTTGTGTGGTTCATGTAATGTGGTTGTGTGTGTACTCAAGCATTTGACTTGAGGCAGAAAAACATTGATAAATGTTTGAATAAAATCAGAGTCAATTCAAGCCTTTCTTTTCCTCCTTATTCTTCACCTTCTTCCTCCTCTTTTTCTTTTTTTTACACATCTTTTATTTACAAAAAACAACAACAACAACATGACAATCTGAAATGCACTTTTCCTTTTTTATTTTTTTTTTTGAATTAATTATAAAATCATGAGTTCATGGCAGAATATCTATCTATCTATCTATCTATCTATCTATCTATCTATCTATCTATCTATCTATCTATCTATCTATCTATCAAATGTCATGTCAAAGAGTTTGTCTTGACTCTTTTTTGTCTTGTTTTTGTTTGTATATTTCTCTTTTTTCCTTTTAAACCAATAAAAAAAATACCTAAAAAATATAATTATATAACTTAGGTCCCAAAGATTTGGACAATGAATTTGCAGCAGTCAGATTAGATGTGTGATGTCCCACAATAAAATACTATTGTTTTTTGTATTGAGTGGACTAGATTGAAACAAATAAAGACTTTGTAAAAAACTTTGTAAAAACCATGCTCAGTGTGAGGTGCAGATTTTCTTTTCTTTGCACTATCATGTGTAAACCAGGGATCTGCAGTGAATGCGTACCGTTTAAAGAAGGAGTACTACTTGGAGGTAGTAGAAGCCAGCCGCCACTCCTCTCTTTGATCCTGTTTGTTGTTTCTTCTCATTTTTTGTAAGTAAATTGATTCCTCTGCATTGTAAGGAGAAAATGTTACTCAGAATGTCACATACGTTGTGTATATTGTGTTATCTATCTTTTTTCTACACTTGGAAACAGAAGCTTTAGGTTAAATTAGGTCCACTGTGTGTTTCTGCATTGACACACATGGCAAAAGCAGCTTAAAGATGTTCTTTGAGAATAAGATCTTCTGTGTTCTGTGAAAAGCAATCGTGCGGTGATAAAGTCCTTCAAAGAAAAGCAATATTAGATTTTGGGCTCATAAATATGACATTAAATGATGAATATTTCAGCACAGAGTTGGGTTTTACCATATTCTGAGAGGCCCCGGATGGTTTGAGAGTTTCAGATAGTGACTTCATAAGGTTGACCTATCGACGGTGTCTCGCAGCCAGGGAAATGAGCTAAAAAGAGACACCGCTTGACAGACTGATGAAAAGGAAAAGAAAAACTCTCCCTGGATGTCTTTTAAAAGTCTCTCCTCTCTCGTCCGTTTTCATCTCTTCTCCACCCGTCTGTCTGTCTGTCCTCTCTTTGTCTCCCGGCTCACTCCGTCTCCCTCGGCTCTCTTAATAAATACCCTCTTTCCAAACTTAACCTCGCCAACCTCCCCCTCTTTGTCTCTCTGTCTCTCCATTCTTCTCTCCATTCTTCTCCTCCTCTCCTTATGTCTCTTTTTGCTCACTCTCTGGCTCTGGCTCCCTCAAAGTGCTGTTTCCCCCCCCGGGGCCACTCCATGTCATTACTACAGTCCTGGATTCAAAATGTCATTAGAGTCATTGCTTTAGTCAGAATTCATTTCAATTAGACCCAGTCACCCTGGGACTCCCAATCCTGCCCTCGTCTTCTGCTTCCTCGCTCTGTTCTCGTCCTCCTCTTCATCTCCGGCTGCACAGAGAATGAGGCTGACACTGATTCTGGCAGAACGACCCCGTACGGCTTACATACAGAGCTAGGTTTAGGTCCATGTACATCACTACATATGAACTTGATACCTTGAGACATTTGGTTGTGTTAGACGTACTTTATCATAAAATCCTGTTTCATCTTTCCGACCTTGGCTGACTGCAAACATGTAGTGCTTAAAACTCGACAAACTAAACACACTGAAGGACACTAGTTTATAAGGATGCACCATACTGAAGTTTTACAAATGTTTCAACATTTCCTCTTATACATCTTGGCCAGCTGCCTGAAATAAAGGGTGGAACAGAGAACAAGAAGAGGATAGTGGGAATGGAGAGTAGGGTATGACATATGCTAAGTGCCAGGGATACGGCACAGTTCACCCACTTTGAGGACTTCAGCCTGTATTCATGTGATATACTCCAAACCAGCAGCCAAGAGCTTGCCCTATGGCAGAGACTGTTTCTGCTGCTTTAGTGACATCAACACACAACACACAACACACAACACAGCAAACTGGAGCTCTGACAGCGGCCGAGACGGATGCAGAAGAAAACAACATAAAAGTACTGTACTTTTCTTGCTGCAGTATTTAAAGAGGGGGAATTCTGTTTTATGGTATTTCAAACATGGATATGTTATGTTATAAGTAGCAATGCAGGATGTTCATAATAATTTTGGGCAGAATATCAAACCTCTACATATTCATATGTTGTAGAAACCCCTGAATCTTTTTGTAAAGTGATCAAAAAGGTCTATTCTAAACCAACAGACTTTCTAAAATGATGATGTCAGTACCTCTTAACAGGTTGATGACACACTGAAGGTTGGGCCTCAAAAGCCTTGTTTCTACCAAGTGGTTCACTTCTGTTTGTCTCGGCACAGCACCCATCCTACTTTTTTGGATCCATTTAAAGGGGTGCCAGACTAAACTGATCTGATCCTGGAAGGTGGAGCTACAACACTGCAGACCGTTGATTGGTCGAAAGAATCGTCACTTACCGTGCGAAAGCAGCTGTATTTCGCCTGATGGCACACAGTCTTCTCTCAAACAAAGCTTGATTGTTTCTTGTAACAAAGAGCCACATGACAACCACAAAGAAGATGAACTGCTGGATGTCTTCCATATTTGCTCTTGTTAACTTAGCCATGATTCTTCTTCATTTGATTTCTTAGTAGGGTACACTGTGTAATGCTACTATGACGCCACACTGTTGTTTAACTGATGTGGCCACCATGCCACCTACCACAAGGGGGTACGATTGGCTGTAGAAACACAAACAGGACCAGGGTTAACTGAGCCATCCTGAAACCGTACTGATCTAAACTGGACTGCTTGGTGGAAATGGGGCTAAACACAAAGGTCTGCCTGTTGCTGGTATCCAACAAGCCTCTAGAGGGCTAGTCAATCAGAGAGAAGGGGGTTTGTGGAGTAGGGAGCCTTAAAGAGACAGCAGCTAAAACGAGGTGTTTAAGACTGAGGCAGAAATAAGAATTTTCTTTTCTTTTACTTTTTTTTTATTTTATTTCTATCTATGAAACATGTAAAGCTACCACAGGGGTACCAGAGGGACAGTGTAAAGGAAATATATTTACATTAAAAAAAGCGAAATCTCCCATCTATAAATTGTAGTCCCACCCTCAAACGTGATACACTAATCACAGTGTGTGTACCCATTCTCATACGCTTAGACATTCTCTGCCTGGTGGTCCATTCAAATGGACTGGCTAAAGTCATTTTTCATTTGATTTTATGAAATTTCAAGTCTCTTTGTTTGTTGGGAGTTTGTTGGCCTATTTTGTTCTAGTTTTTGTAGCCTACTTAGGTGATTGTACATCATTATTAGCTGTTGTTCAAGTGGCTCTAGTTAAGCTAATGTTAGCCTCTGGAGCTTAGCTTCATTAGCTTATCTTTAAACACTCAGCACCAATCTAAAAGAGAGACACTTGGTAACAATGGTAAAGAAGCCATTATATTTGACATGACCAATGCTGATCCTCTATCGTGTCTTAAATGGCAATAGCAACGAGATATGGTCTACCTCATTTACACTGGGATCTATAAATTTAGTCTGTAACTGAAATTTTTTATCAACCTTCTCAACAATCAAATGATTCATATAACCCTCCAATGTGTGGTTTAGACCCTTTTGGTAACTTCTAGATGATCTGTGATCTTCCTGTCTCCAAAAGTCATCAATAGCCATCCAGTGAAATGTCTCCTACTGTGATGCCTGCCATAGCGCCTGTGACTGAATGTTCATTGTATATCAGAGTGAGTGGAGGAAGGCTTAGTCATAGGTCAATAGCAGAAGGGAAACAGAATTTTACCTCTATTTTGCAGCTTTCACACATATCCAATTTTGTTTTTTACTATCACATATGTACATGCGCGCTTTGCAAAATCAGTGCAAGAGGTTATACATAATTTAGAAGCCCAAACCATCTGTCAGACAAGGCCACTGAGTGCAGAGGCGATGTGTTTGGAAAAATGCCCATCTCAACACTCAAACTGTAGCTCATGTGCAAAACATTTAATAAGAAATCTCACAAGTACTTAGTGTGTGTCTGAGGCGACACACGTGTGAGCAGAATGCTGTTCAATCCAATCTGGACTCTGAAAGACAGGGACGACATGTGCAGGATGAGAAAGATAAAAACCCGTGTTGTTAAGACTCATGATTACTTATGAGAACCATTCACTGAAATGAGACCACATACTGAATTTCTCCAATCCCATTCTGCCTGCTGGCGCACGGCTCCATCAGCATTCATAGCCCAGGCTGCAGGCGCGCAGGTTGATGTGGGCTGTGTTGTCTGTCAAGTGAGTTGTCAGGCCAAAACACTGAAAATGACGAACACGTAGCATTAAAATGTAAATGTCCGCTGAAATGGCAGCATTGTGTGTGCTATAAAGATTTCTGGAGCGGGGTGAATGTTTGACTCTAAGAAGATCTGAGCAAAGGTAGTCGATCATGTACAGGAACAATCTGTCAGACATGTGGAGGCTGAGTCTGAAATACAGATGGAGTATTATCTTTT
Organism: Halichoeres trimaculatus; assembly: GCF_033239565.1. NCBI lineage: Eukaryota > Metazoa > Chordata > Actinopteri > Labriformes > Labridae > Halichoeres > Halichoeres trimaculatus. Next base: position 8,029,636 of record NW_027437185.1, read on the forward strand.
CAAGAGGTAACATGGACTCAGTGAACAGATATAAAAACAACTTAATACCTTAATTCCACTGAATTGATGGATATTTTATGTTTATGGAAGAAAATACCAAATGAACAAGTGTAACCAGACCAACAGAAGAGTCTTTCATGTCCTGCTGTTCACATTAAAAGTGTTTTCCTGTGAGACCGGCTGCACAATGCTTTGACTGTGAGCTGTGTTAAGATTTGTCAAATGATACGACAGCCTGCATGAGGCAAAAAATAAATAAATAAAAATGCACAAATGGATGATCGTCTGAATATTTAAATATCTCATAACTGATGTATTGTTTATTCAACAGCAGTCATAAATGCATTAAAGATGGCCGCCTGTTTTTGAGGCCTAATTGACATTTCAGTTGAACATCCCCGACAGTCTAAAAGCAGCATTTTTACACAGATCATTTACTGGAGCAAATAAGTTTAGAAGGGGACATAAATCTGACCACATTCAGCATGTCGAATACACAATTAGTTTGTATTGACAGAAGTATTATTGCAATTTTCAGCTGAGCCGCACACAGTAAAATGATTTAATATCAGAGGATGGAGACACAGGGCTTACAGGATAATAAGACAAAAAGGAGACAAACAGAAAAGTCAAACTCAAAGAGAGGATGTCAAGTGAAAAGAGCAGGAATATTGGGCAAATTATTAAAGCATGTTAAACACAGTTGTTTCCTTCAAAATATCTCTCTCAAAGGAAAGAGGAGAATTAAAGAAGATTCTAGATGGATGGATGAGGGGTGAAGTTTGGGAAGGGCTAATTAGGACTGAATTGGGGTTATTTCCTCGCTCAGCTTGACGTCATCCTAGAAATGCTCAGGGCACTAACTCACCAGGGTGCTGGAGTTCATCTGTTATTTCTCACCAACAGTTCTTCTTTTTCACTCTGCTGAGGCATCCCCAAGAGGACAGATTTTAATGACAGGGATGTTGTTACTGTGCTCAACAAACTTTTCCCCTGTCTGGTTGGATGGTTCCATCCTGCAGCCAAAAACCTTCACTTTTTCTCTTTCCCTTGACTGTTTTGTTTGTTGATCCTTGTTTGTTTTTGCTTTAATCAACCTCACTATTGTGGTACACGTACACTCAGCAAGTCAAGAAGTGTTCCAGATGAGGCTTTGGTTATAGTTCACTTTGATGCACTACAAAATGGACAAAACGATTAAACTTCAGGGCTGGAAGTCCACACCACACTACATCTTCTAAATCAGGCTCATCCTTAATACTTATTGTCTATACTCATTGTTTAAAAGCACTATAAAGAATATCTGTTTGGTGTTGATTGCAGTGACACCTGTGGCTGAAGATGGTAGTGTTCTTTCAGGATATAGACTCTTGTTTCCCATAAGCACTATCATCCACTATGATAGACTCTTTCTGAGGTGTGTTTTAGTTTTGATGCAAATAAAAGGTGAGCAGAACTTTTTGTGGTCATGACGACTTTTTGCCGTAATGTTTTTTGTAACGTAGAGCTATTGTTTGAAACATGACAGCAGTTTAACTTTGTAAACTCGGTTTGAGAAGGTGAGAAGATTATCTGTTGAGTTAATCACAGCCCGGTGTGCTGGGGGGAGGCTTGGAGCAAGTGTTGTGTCTTCACAGAAAAGGTGCTGGAACTTGCCATATGGAGTGAAGGTTATGCTATGCTATCCGCGCAAACGTGACGCATGGAAATCAGGCGCACGAGATACCCGGAAGAGAATGTGAGCTTGTGTGTGTTTGTGTGTCTGTGTGTAAATGGGCGCACGTGTTTGTGAACGTGTTGGGCCGGAGCCTCACTGTGCCAGAAACAGTGCAAGGAGAAATGTGACTGTTGTGAATGACGTACAAACAACATACCGTCGTGTAAATTAGATGAATAACAAGAGGCATATGTAGTGTGTTAAATAGAAAAAAAAAAAAAAAAAACAAGGTATGGACCTGATTTATGAGAGAGGTAACTCTTAGTGTAACGTAAGTAAATCCTGGTTATGTCCTGCCAGTCATTTACCAATCAGAGCTAACATAACCACACTCTTCATTTATTGATAGACTCTCAAGTTTGAACAGACCACTGCAGAATAACTGCTGACTGTGGGTTGGAATCAACATTGGCACAAACAGTTTAGCCCCTGTGTTAGCCTTTGGCTCGTGCTCTATCAACATCCTGTTTATCTTTCTTCTGCTCTGAAGTCTTTTTCTTTTTAACAATCCAGCTCCAGCGTACACCATCTCTAACAGAAATCTTTTTCTTCAAGAAAAAGGTCAGATCACACTTCTCAATGCTTTACTATTCCTGCAGGCGTGGTGTCATCTAAAGGGATTTTGGGTCTAAGTGCTGTAAATGGATTCATGTTCTCTTGGAAAAACCTGAAAACCTGAACCAAACCCAGATACTGAGAAAAAGCATTTAGAAATAACTTGTCTTGACGAAGATAATCTCATTTTAAAATGTGGGTTTTTTACAGGCAAATATACAGAAGTGAGACTACTTCAAGATCATTTAAAACTCAGTTGCGCCGAAGGAGCATGCTCAAATCGAATACATATAAATAGACCATTAATAAATACTCCATTAAATTAAATGGGTAAAAAAAAAAGAAAAAAAAAAAAAACTACAAATTATCATTCCACATAAAAAGGAAAGTGTTGCACATTTATACTGTGTTATTCTTCAGGGTGGTGTTTTCAGGTCAGAGTTCAGTCTGGTCATGGCTTTCAGATGGAAACTCTTCATGAACCTTGTGATGCATGTTTTGATGTAGCTGGGGGGCAGCAGTTTAAACAGGTGATGGACAGGTGGAATGAGTCCTTTGGGATGCTACATGTATGTATTCATAGGCTCTGGGAGGAAAATATATCATGGGCTACAGAGCTGCAACAACTGGTCGCCATGGTGATCAGAGGTCTGATGATGAAAAGACTGATCGCTATAGTAGTGAATCTGACGGTACCAAGCACATGTATGAGATTTTTTTTTTGACAACAAAGATATTTTTTTCCTCTTAAAATAAAAGTTTTATGTTTTGGAGTAAATAAAGAAAAGTGTAAAATTGTGTTACTGTTCACTTGTTCTGTGGCATTTAAAAATATAAAAGCTGGGAACAAAGAGAAAAGTTATAAATAAAATAAAAAATAAAAACTTTTTTTTCAATATTTATTTATTTAGTCATTTAGAAAAAACACAAAAATTTTCAAATACACCCTTTTTTCGGAGCTTTGTGGGTGCTGCAATGTGCCACCTTCATGGTGATAAGTGTGTCTGTCTGTGTGTGTGTGTGCGAGGTACCAGTGCAGGAGCTCTACCTCTGCACTCGTCTTTGTCTGCTTATCAACCGTAATCTCTCATTAGTGTTTTCTATTGCCAGGCTCCAGCGGTGGGAACAATGACACCAGGAGAGAAAGAGCTGGACAGAAAGATCAAAGACGGGGAGAAAAGAGGAGAAGAAAAGGAGGTTTGAGAGCAGAGGAGAGGGAGATTGGAGAGTGATAAAACGATAACCCAGAAGTTGAAAGTCAGAGAGAGATAAGAGCGATAAGAGGAGGGAGGGTGACGCAGCAGAAAGGAGGGCTGGAGAATTGAGATGAGGGGTGAGTGAAAGAAGAACGATGAGGGAGATAGTGCAGGTTTCAGAGTAAAGAGATGCAGGGGGAGATAAAAATAGAGGATAACTGAAGAAAGCAGAAAATTTGGATGGAGGGAGAGAAGAGGGAGAGGAAAGAGATGGAGTAGTAGTTGAGGAGCTGTGAAGAGGTGAGGAACAGCAGGGGCTCAGGTTCTCCCAGAAACAGCTGATAAAGATGCTACACTTCTCTTTATCTTCATCTCATCAGTGATTCTTCCCCCTGTACTGCTACTGGTTATATATTCACCCTTTTTAACATCCTACATTTCCTTCATCTTCGTCAAGTCTTCTGCCATCCCTTTCATTCTGTCCCAAGAGTCAGTGGTGTCACTCAGGAGGCTAAATGGGATACAGAATGAGTTGTGAGACTTTTTTTTTTTTTTTTTTTAATCAATCTGGTTGAAAGTTTTCCAATTGAGTCAATCAGTTCAAACGTATTATTTTTGGGGTGTTGGAGCCTTCCAGATATATATATATAAATATATAAATAAATATATATATATATATATATATATATATATATATATATATATATATATATATATATATATATATATATATATATATATATATATATATATATATATATACATTTTTTTTCAGGCAGACATAAGATAATTGATCCTCTGAAAGAATGCTAACAGACTGTTAGCAAAAAAAAAAAAAAAAAAAAATGGAATCAAAGCATGTGGTTCTCTTATTATTGTAAAAATAAATAAATAGTGTTAATGGGTCTCATATAAGCCACACTGACCTGGCAATCCTAGAAAAAATATCAGCACCTGAATTGCTTGTGAAAATTTACGAGAAAAAACATACAAAACAAAACTGCCAGTGGTATCGCAAACGTGACCAGTATATATATATATATATATATATATATATATATATATATATATATATATATATATATATATATATATATATATATATATATATATATATATATATATATATATATATATATATATATATATATACAGCTGCTGCTGCTTTTTGTTTATAAATATAAATATATATATATATATATATATATATATATATATATATATATATATATATATATATATATATATATATATATATATATATTTATATTTATAAACAAAAAGCAGCAGCAGCAGCAGCAACAACAACAACAACAAAAACCCAAAAGCAAAGTTCAAGGCTTTTTTTAAAGGCTAAATAAAGGGAAAATGGAAAACAAAAAAAGGAGAGAAAGAAAATGAAAGCGGAACACATTATTACATTACATATGTTTACCTTTTGTGTGTGTGGGTTTGCACTTGAGGGCCACCATACAATGATGACAAGATTGAACTTGTCAAGCTCATTGAAAAACATTAGGAATTTATTTTCACATCAAAATCTTACTGAGCAACATTTGTTTTGTTTTTTTGTTGAATTGTTTAAATAAAATCTTACCATTCAGTAATTTTGGCAGCTCTTATAATCACCAGCTTTGTCTGTTTCTTTTGTCTGTTTGTGTGTTTGTTTTGCTCTCTGTTTTTCTTTTCTTTTCTTTTTTTTTCTTCTTCTAAAGCTTGGACGAGCCTTCTTTTGGATCCTTAAAAAGCACTACTTGCTGTATTGTTAGTCTTATCTTTGTTTCTTGCTTTTTCTTGTGTTGAATTGTCTCAGGTACTATGTCTACGGTCGTAGCTGCTCTGATAAGCTTCCACTCGCGATTATCAACGGACCAAGTCACTTGCACACTGGGTGCTCTGTGATTGGCTGATTGACCACACTTACTTGTATGACCAGAAATGTTCCAAAACATCCAAAACACTAGCATACCAACTGAAGAGGGGGTTGAGACTGACATAGACACTGAGACACATGTACAGAAGCCCATAGGAGCCAATTGAGCAAAATTATTCCTGTAAAAGTTGACATTTTATTTTCTTGGGAAAATCCTGTAGACCCCACCTTTAAGTTTTGCATGCAGCCTTCATCTTTCAGAACCCTCAGTCCTTGGACAGATGGCTACTCATGTCTTTGTTATTTTTTCATCTTCTAATGAGTCTGAACAGATATTTGATATTGACTCTTTGGATTCTCTTTTTGTTGCAGTAAATCTATCTTGCAGTCTGAATCTTGGTCATCCGGAGCATAAATACTTAAATCCTAGTAATGGCCTTCAGATCTGTTGGGCTGTAGTTGCTTGGAATAAGTAGCGGGTCACTGTCTATCTACAAAAATTGGCAGCTGTGACAAAGTCCTTGAGCAAAAAAAAAAAGATACTTGATCCCAGAACCACCTACCAGCTCCCTGCCTTCAGAGACTGAATGTGTGTTTTTGTAATGCATTTGTCTTTGAAGGGCCGAAGAAATCACAGAAACAAAAGGAACAAAGTTGTTCTGGGCTCATAACAGAATTTATCACACTGCATCTGCTGGTGAAAAAGGGCCGTATAAAAGGTTAAAACAGCAATCTCACACATCTCAGGCTTTATTTGTTTTGCTTAAAGATACAAACAGTAGTCTCATCGGCGGTTTTCAGTCTTTTTTCTAATTGACCTCTTTTGGGCCTTATTTAAATGATACAAAACACAATCTGAAGTGCACAAGGGAAAATAAACCATGTCAAATAAAACACACTTTTCTCCAGTCTCGCTTAGAAAACACACTGAGCGTAACAGGAACTGCACTCTACCAGCAGGACTTCTACCTCAACGACTTTCAACAGTTTATTCATATTAACTGCACCTCAAACATCACCCCTCTGTCTCAAGGCATCCTACAGGGTTCAATGCTTGGTCTCCTCCTTTTTTAACATATACTTGCCCCCCCTCCCCAGTAACATCACCAATCAACATGGCCTTCATTTTGCTGCTACGCTGATGACATACAGCTCTGCATTTTCATCAAAATCATCACCACAGAAACCCACTCCACTATCATTAACTGCCTCTGAAATAAAAACAAAGATACCAACTTTAAATCACTACACCATGACATCATCATGACTGACAAGAACAGCTCTCTCTTACCAATCATACTCAGAATTTTAGTCTCAGAATCAAGAACTAAACCCTATCTCCTTCACCTCACATCATTATATTATATTATATTATATTATGTTGTTTTAAAAAGCCTCTTACTTTTCATCACCAAATCACCCAGCTCTTTAAAACAGTCCTGTCCACCTCAGAAACATAGCCTGCCTCTGCCCATTTCTGAAGATTAACAGCATCCTTTACAGCACATCTTCCAAAGTCCTTGATAAACTACAACACATTCAGAACTCTTTTCTGCAATCTTTTGGGATTCCGGGAGCAGACTGGAGTGGGAAACAATCAAGGAGATAAAATATCATATGTGACATGCACTGCCATTTTGTAGTTTATTTCCAATAAGCCTACACTCTAACAGAAGTGAAAAGAACTGCACTTCCCAGAAGCCAACAGTCATCTAAAAAAGAATGGGGAGAAAATCAAATCAAATTCAATGTACTGCCTAAACACTAAAAATAGGGGGAAAATATGGGAGTGGTACAGGAGTGGTACAGAAGTGGGAGTCATTTTACTTGGAGTGGGACGAGTTTTTACTCTGGCCCGGGATTGGGAGAGGACTAATTTTTTTTTTTCCTGTGGAAGTGGGATGGGACAGGAGTAAAAAACCTATCCCATGTCACTCTCTGCTCCCCCTCACTCACAGAGCCCTGCAACACCAGGCTCCGTCCTACCTCAATGACCTTGACCACCATCATACTCCTTCCCACAGCCTGTGTTTCTCACAGAACCAAGCATTGAACCTGGGGAGACAGAGCTGTCAGGATCTCACTCCCCACTCATATCCAAAACTAGCCTTACCCACCAACTTTAAAATCACTGTAAATGACTTACCTATTTGTGATTGTACTGTTGCTGTTTTTTTGTTTGTTTTATATACATGTCATTTTGTCTTTATTCCTTTTTTAGTATTAGTTTAGTAAACAGACACTCATTCAAACCAGAGAACAAAAGAGTACCACGAACGGCAAGCACAAAGACAAGGAACCCGGCGTGTGCCAAACTTTTCGCACACAAGTACGCATACCAAAAGATCTGCTATGCATAAAAAAACAAGCAGTCAAACAAAGAAGATCTCAGAGCAAATTTTAATTAAATTAAACCAGGATAAGCCCAAACGACTTAACGAATGAAATCTGGATCCTGAAATGTAATCAAACCCTTCCAAATGTGCAAATAATCTTGCGCAACGAGCCCCCATTTTGTCACAGCCCGACTCGTGTGTTGACAAAAAACGGACTGAGACAGGGATTTGCAAAAAATAATGAATATTGTCAAAAAAAACAAACAAAAAACTAAAATATACCAAAAAGTATTGGGTGTGTGAAATCAGTGATGTCGGTAGTGTACGTGTGGGTGTGAATGGAGGCATGAGAGTGTATGCACACTTGCCAATGCTCCCGTTTTGGCTGGGGGATTCCCGTTTTTCATCACGCCTTCCCGATTTTATCCCGGTGTCATATTTCTCCCGTATTTCTACCGATTTTTACCGATACCTCATCCTGCCTTATTATCATTATTTTCTGCTGCCCGTTTCATTCGACTCCTATTGTTTCCACTCGGACTTCATTGGAGTTACACACCGGTTATGTAATTTCCCTATTATTGGTTTGCACGCGCACTCAGCTGTTTACCGCTGCCGCGCCCACATACCCCAAGTACTCGTGTAAATTCCAGAATGAGTGGAAAAGAGAATTCCCGTTTATCCCGGACAGCGCAAAGGGGACGGGATATGCATAAATCGGTGGTTAATCTATGCAATGTATGCCATTTTTTGTTTGTATTTTTATTTATTGAGCATACATTGCATAGATTAACCACCAATTAACCTTTTTTGATTTTATTTATTTATTTAATTAAGACATTCTTTTTTTATTATTTACCATCTTTTGCATGGGTACTGTGGACAGCTATTACACTTACTATGTGACTTTACTTTGTTACTGTGGACTGTTATTTTTTTTTGTCCAATAAATGAAGCGAAATTCAAGTATTTCATTGTTCTTGTCTTGTTTGTATATGACTCAACCCCCCCCCGCCCCCCGCCCCTTTGAAAATCGCCCTAATTCTGAGGTCTCAAGGTTGGCATGTATGAGTGTATGCAGTGTTGAACAGTGCGTTAACAAAATCCAAACTTAAACAACAGGTAACCCCAGCTCCTGGCCCTGGTGGAACTGAGAAAAAGGAACAAGAACAAGAAATGTCTCATTTCATGCTGGATAGAGCAATGAGCCCTGGTGCTCCAATTCACCCCAGTACCTCGAAAGACACAAAAACAGATGTTAGTCAAAGACCAGCAACATGGTTCGTCACAGGATTTCGATGATTGTGAATGTCTTCTTCGAAACTATGAATGCCGGAGTGTGGATGACCTAGTGGTCTAGGTCCTGCTCCATGAGGTTCACCTTTGCGTAGGTGGCCCAGGTTTCAAATCCAACCTGTGGCCTCCTCCCCTCTTGTCACTCCCCACCCTCATCCTTTTTCCTATTCTGTCTAATTAAAGACATAAGATGCCCCTGCAGGCTGATGTGTTGCTATTTGTGTTCTATACAAACACAGTTGGCTTTAACTGCCCTCCTCCCACTGAGTCTCTAAAAACAAAGAACACACACGTCATTGTTGTTTCAATGTATGTATGGATGCTTTACTTGCTAAAACTACTCTGACTGACTCTCCAAACAGACACACAGGATGTAATGATGACGAATACCTTGTGTGCTTTACACCAAAGACAGGTTGATGCACAGTATCGACTTACTTATTTATCCTGCTACATCACATGACTGTACTCTGTGGCACATCAGACGCTGTTCAGACTTCACTAACATCTGTAAGCATTCTGCTTGGTGCCAGTATTTTGGTGCTGGTGTTTGTGAACTTTCTGACACAGAGCTTGGTGACGGTCTCCATTTGGAATTTGCGGTCTGTGCAGGGTTTGGTTTGAAGTGGGTGTGAAGGAGGAGAAAGTGATGATGGTGTCCTCCTGGAAACCCTGATACTTTATCGTAAGTTGAAGCATGGCTGAGAATTTCTGTAACCGTGGAAAAATCTGAAAAATGGGACATCAAGGAGATCATACATAACGTAGACAAGTTATGTAAAAAGAGTTATTTTTCCTCATGCTGTTTGCCACAGTTTTATTCCAAAAATGATAATTCTCTGAACTGACGTTTCAAAACCCGTGGTTGGAGATTAATGACTAACAGACACTTGTGCCACAATCCTCAGTATCCTCTGAACCAAGCAGCGCGTGGAAGCTCACAAACACTTCCAACACTTATCACTCCCCAAACATTAAACACCTCAATTAATACCAACACACTACATCCCTTATCTACTCTTGCATATTATCTCAGGTGGCCAGATTAATGTTTTGTGCTGAATTTATCCACAGTACCTTACCTAATCCCTCCTATTAAATCCTCGTCTCCTTGTAAAGGGAAGCTATTACATTGTTAATGATGAGTCATATGAGTAAAACCCTTTAAGTGTAAGAATGAGTAACTCCGCTTTGACAATGAGCCGCAGTAAAAGTTGAACAGACAGGGTGTTGCTCATGCTCTCATAATTAGGCGCTGTAAAAAATGAAGCGCTGCCTGTGCTGTAAAAAGTAATGGTCGACCATTTCAGGCCGCAATAAAAGATGAGAGTTGACATTTGCTTCAAGGAGCCGTGGAAAATATGTGAAATGGTTTAGTGTTAGACAAAACGTGAAGCTGGTGAGTTATAGAAAATAACACCTAGATATCTCTTATTCATTAATAGTAGGAGGTAGAGCAGAATCAGGATTTAACCTTCTCAGCAAACACTAACAAGTTCTCCAACCCCCTGATGGTGCAGGTATATGCTAAGCTTTTAGCATTACAGGCCCCGTGATGGGTTTTTGATGGGATATGAAACAGACTATTAGCTAAGAGAAAAGTAAACGAATTGAGAAAAGCAAAAAGTGAAAAGTAAATGATCAGCAGAGATGCAAGAAGTAAAGCTTTGTCTATTTATTTTCTTATCCACTTCTTTGCCATTGGCTCGTAATAATGTTGTAACGCAATCAAACTCATATTACTATGATATTCAAGCTGTGTTGTGCAGTTTGGTTACTGAGAGAACATAGTCATGAATTACTTGGGAAAATGTTATGATATAAAGCTTTTTTTAAGTCTGTGTTTTATTTTGAAAAGACTGATCAGAAGAGCAGTCTGCAGCAGCCCAGACTTAGATGAGGAAAGTGGGGCATCTTGAAAAGTTATATACTTTCTACTTTCTACTAAATTACATTAAAAAAAAGATCTTGAAAAAGTCTTCCTTCTAGATATATGCCTGATCATAATCCACACTTTAAAGTGAGATCATCAGCACCAATATTACTGGTTACAGCTTATTTCAAAATGCTCGGGTCGACCGGGAGCAGATTGATCTACTGTTCATCTAGGTCTCTATGACAACACCACACCAGCTGACAATGTTAAGTAGAGAGAGGAGACTGGAAAAAAAAAAAAAAAAAAAAAAAAAAAAAGATCCGTTTTTCCCTGCTGAAAATGATTTCTGTGATTAATTTTGTAGTGGTGGTGGACACAGGAGCCTAACTGTCAGACAGAAAAAGGACAGAAGAGCAGAAACAGGAGAGTGATACAGCCCGAGCTAAAGGCTAATTAACCTCTAGCTGTATCACTGTATCGCTCAATAACACAGGGGCTAAGCTGTTGGTGCTAATGTTAATTCCAACCCACAGTCAGCAGTTATTCTACAGTGGTCTGTTCAAACTTGAGCGTCTATCAATAAAATGAAGAGTGAGGTTACGTTAGCTCTGCTTGGTAGATGACTGGCAGGACATAACCAGGATTCACCAACATTAAACATTACAGACATGTCTTAGAGAACTGGACTGCCAGCTGTGCTGAATATAAACTTCTCCTAAAACTACTTACAAACTGACAGTGTTTACTTGTTGTCACATTAGCCTACAGATACGTCAGAGTCTCGGGCTAACAGCTGGCTGCTACAACGTTTGCTTGATGTCACATTTCAAACCGTAGTGCTACATAACTGTACTGATAAATACCTTACCTTTGCGCATTGTATTCAGTAATGTTTTGATCCGACCTCCATTTAATTCTGAGACAGGCACATGCCTCACTAAAAGTAATTTACAACAGTGTGCGAACACTCCAGGCCACAAGATGGCGAGGGAGTACAATCAAAACAGATCCTCCTTGTAGCATCTTTAAACCCACCGTGGGTGTCATAAGTGTCAAGATTACCAAGGTTTTGTAATGATTTTGCAGGCATACATAGGGCAACACATCAAACAATTAAAAACATATTTACCAGGGACAAAGCCATAAGCAAAATCAAACAGGAGTGCTGGGTTTGTTTTAGTATCAACTAAGATTTGGTGGCTGAAACTTGCAATGAACTTCAAATTATCAGGTAGAGAGTCCAGAGTTGTATTGTATATAATAAACAGCAACATCTTAATAATAGTATTGTTTTATTGTTTTTAAACAGTTGTATAAAATGAGCAGTAAATTTCAATTAACTATGCTCCCCCTGAAGTGCCCTATTCAGGCCCCCAAAATAATAGGCCTATACAAAGTCAAAATTTGTAAGATACAACAAAATGTTTGCAAAGCGTACTTATAGATAATTAGTCATGGAATTACCAAAAACACAATTTAGTTCACATATACAAACAATGAAGTTAGGGAAGACAAACTCCTCTTTTCCTGTTCATGTGAAATATCGAAAGTACAATCCAAGGGATTAGAAACTAATGTATCACTTTTTCGTCAGAGGGCATGACTTTCTTCAAACTGCCCTATATGTCATGATCACCTCTTGAACTTTTAACATTTCCATCAGACTCAGATGTTCATGGAGCTGTTCAGATAACATAATTATCCTCCCATGACTTTAAGTATGTTAGCATTGTGATTATCCTGCTGTGTTAAGCGTTAAGCTTAGAGCACTTATCCCCTGCTGTGTGGCTACCCTCCTGAGCAGCTGCAGACTTGGAGTTCTGCTATCCCACATGCTCCATGCACCTGTACATATAATGTACATTTATTCATCATCCATTATTCATGTAAGTGCAACCATCATTAAATCCCTGCAGGGCTGAAGCAGAGAAGTATAATGTTCAACACACAGCAGATAAAATGCAGAGTGTTTGGTGGAAGAAGAAAGCTCCTCAGTTTTGTGAAGTATAACAACAACATTAAAGCTCTAAGATAACAGCAAAGTTTAATTACTTTAATTAATTATCGTTAAAGAAGTCGGATCCATTCAGCAGATAGGATGTCTTTAAAGATGCGGTAAACGCCCTGCACTTATCAATCCCACACAAACACACTAATGGTGATGGAGTGGCCATCCTGAGCGTTTGCCTGGGAGCCAATCAGGGCTCAGTGCCTGTGAATAAATAAAGGAGTTTGAAATCAAACTGGGATTATAGGGCCCCATCTATCTCCTCAGCCACAGTCACTCCTTCAGGGTGTTTGCTGCTTGTTGAAAGGACAGTAAGCAGATGAGATTCACAGCTGCTTAATGAGCAAGTCAACTTTTAAATACAGAGATAAGAGGAGAGAAATCATCAAACCAGTATGATGCTGTGTAATTTATCTCATCTCCAGCCTCTTCCTCTGTTCAAATGCTCTGCATGTTTTTCAAAGTCTTTTTAAAGAGGGGGTATTTTACTTTCTCAGATTTTTAGCACAGATATAAAGTAACAATGTTGGATGTTCATATTAAACATGCAGAATTTTCAAATGTATATATATATTTGTATGCTCTTCATATAATCGGTCCGTGAACTGATCAACTGGCCTCAAACACCAAGGTCTGCCCACATTTCTACCCCTATCAGGCCTCCAAAGTGCTGGCCAATCAGAGGGAAGGAGGTTTGTTGAGTGGGAAGCATTAAAGAGATAGCAGCTAAAACTGTGTTCCAGACAGAAGCTGAATTAAGGGTTTTATCAAACACCAGAGTGAGAAAAGTAGGGCTATATCTTTTATTTTCTTCTTTTCCGTAGGCTATCGTATTAGAACTTATTGTTCCTCTGACCTGTTGTAGTTTTAAAAAAATTAAAGCTCACAAATTTTTGATTTTTTCATAGGTGCAGTCTCTTAGAAAAGATCTCTCTGACACTATTCACTTCAGTCACTGAAATCAATCCAGCCTCTGAGCAAAATGGTTCAGTTTCTCTAAAACAACAGCTTTGTCTTTTTTGAAAGATTCATCAACTGGTGAAATGAAATGAAATAACTTTGAAACAATATTCTTATTTGTTGAGTTGTACCTGTATGAATACAGTATTTATCATATATCCAGTTGTATTTTGTAGGTGCATATTCCAGAAAAGGAACATTTCTTTCATTCATTCTTTCTTTCTTTCTTTCTTTCTTTCTTTCTTTCTTTCTTTCTTTCTTTCTTTCTTTCTTTCTTTCTTTCTTTCTTTCGTTCACAAATAACATTGTTTTTGTAGGGACTGGGTTGAAGAAGCTAAGAAAAAAAAACAACTGTGTCTATATGATGATATTTTACTACTTTTTATGTGTGTTGAAAATCACTGTTGAATTTCACTGTTTTGGGCTGGTCTCCAATCAAGGTATTTTAACATCTCTTGTATAATAAAGCAATAAAACTGATTAATTTATTTCAAACTTTTCTTTACATTTCCTCATATTCCTTAAAAATACATTTTTCAAATTCATACAGTTTATATTTGTTCAATTTGCAATGCATTTATATTTAAATATAGCTTTCCCATAGTCTTCCATCATTACCATCACACTCAGATTATACAGATTAATAAAGTTTTTTTAAAAGGAAAGTAAACATTGTTATGCTGTAGCTCAAATCTGATGAGCTCTTTTGTTTCTTTAGAGGTCTAAAAAGGAGTATGACTTTGTATGTAAAGCTTGGCCTGCTGTTGCGGCCTTCAAAGCTCTGCCTCAGAGCTGAAGGGCAGATTGGAAAAGTCAAATGGCTTTTGGAATTGCTCCTATGTTATCTTAAAGCACACTGACAGGCATATAAACCCATTGATGAAGTGTCTCAACACCTTGCTCAGGTGATCACCTCCAGCAGACAGGGGAGTTGGAGCAATTCTGCAACAAGGGTGTTAAGAGCTGTTTCAGCGGCGCTGCTGTTTTATACTGAAACAAACAACGGTGTGTGATTTTACACGGTGGGCTTGTGATAAGGGAGCAAAAGAGGCGTGACGTGTAAACAAACACTGACACACTAGCACTTACACAGACAAGGCTCTGTAACTACCTCCACTGCCACCTTAACAAACCACCACTGCTCCTTTTTCCACCTGTGTAGCTTTAATACAGAGCAGGGAGGCTTTGTGTATAAAAAGACAAATTGTTTTGTTCTGTTTTTTTTTTTTTCTTGAGAAAGTGTTTTTGAGCATGTGTGTTGATGTGTGTTCCTCGTTGAAGGCTTTTCGACAGTCAGGGATTACAAATGACTTTTCTTTTTTTGGAGTCTGGCTTTTTCTCTCGCCTGTTAGGCAGCCTGCTTTATTAGAGAGCTTTCATAGTCAAATCCACTTCTCCGTCTCTATTTCTCTTTCAAGTGTCCCGCACTTTCATTTATTCTTTTTGATTTTTTTCTCCCCCCTATTCCTCTGCTTAAGCCGTTCTGTTTTATCGCCCCCGTCCCCTGAGAAATTGTTGTTTTGGGTTGGTTTGTTGTCCAGACACAGTTGATTGGAATCTCATTAATCAAAAGAAGAAAGAGAGATGAGAGAAGATTAACTGCAAAAGAGGTTCAGCATCTCCTCCCAACACACACACACGCATACACACACACACACCGAAATATGCCACACACACGATAAAGCGAAACCAAACCACTTGGTGAAACTCACCACGGAGATAATTAGAGCTACGTCCAGATGAATATCTCTCATTGCAAGTCCCAAACAGCATTGATTAGCATAATTTCGCTATCACACACACACAGCAAGAAGCATATGGGTTAGGAGAGGAGTGACACACATACACACACTGAATCAGCAGCACCAAACCCAGCCAGCACTCTCTGAACCACTAAATCACTTCTCATCTACCCTAATGCAGCCCCTCAACTTTCTCATTTCTTTGTTTCTCTCCGTTCATCTGTTTCCGTCTCTCGCCTGCTCTGTCACTTCAGATCTTTCTCTTTTTCTCCCTCTCTCTCACACACACATACACACACGGCTGCTGGGCCGGCGGCTTGTGTTGAGGGTTTCAGTATGAAGTCAGTAGAGCAGCCATAATTTGTCCACAAATTGAAGAAATGACGAAAAGTCTGCCGAAAAAAAGAGATGCTAGGTTGAGGTGAAGAGAAAAATAGTTGAAGTTAGAAACAAATACACCCTGAAGATAAAACTTTCTGAGGCATTTATTTGGCAGACACTTCCTCCACAATCAGGCTTTCCGGTTTGAGAAGCCTATGAATGAATACAGAAGTTAAGGTAAAACAGAGGGATAGTCTGACTCATTGAAAGCAGACTGTGAATGAGTAAGCACACCATGCATAAAGTGTTGACACATTGCTTTAAGTGGCTAAACAGGTTTGCGAGCTGTTTGTCAGAGGCGTTTAAGCGCTAAGTGTCAGAGATTAACATCAACAGACGATTACCAGAATCATTTACAGGCTGAGAACAAATAAGGACATGACCACGGGGATGAGCAGCTTGTTTGTGATACACAGTGTTACTCCTGTTCCACTATTTGTACTGTCTCCTCACATTCACACCAACTCCAAGGTGGTGTTTGCGTACTTGTTAACACGGTGCTGTGTAGAAGAGTTGAAGACAGAGTTATTCCAGGAAGATGATGCTGGAACGTTCAGAAAAGGGATTTACAACACAATGGATTGTTCCTGCTAATGTAGCCGAGTAAAAAGGTAACTCAAAACAATGTGATATTATATTAACAACTGCTAAAAACCCTAATGTAATTTTTCTTTACTAATGTTTAGTGAGACTGAGTGTTTTCATGTATCATTAGCCTTATGTTAAATGTGAACATGTACATTTCAATCAGGAGAGACTTAAACACCATAAAGAGTTATGAACCAATTTAATGAATAAATGCATGCAAAGATAGTTTGGCAGTTAGACCCCATCAATCATTGAGCAATTAATAAATGAAGGGGGTGCAATGGCATTGTGAATCATGATATCCCCCCGATGGAGTCTAGACACTGGTGGTGGTGATAGTCCTAAGGCTGTGGACTGCTGGGCTGAGAACTGCTGGGCTGCGACTGCGAGGCTGTGAACTGCAATCTGAGGACTGAGCCATAGAGAATGGGGGTGACTGGGGAGGAGGAGGGTTGAGACGTGAGCCTGAAAGACAGCTGACAAGCAGAAGAGATGGCATTTAAACATTGACAGCTATGAAATGATTGGCTAACGATTGAAGCGGAAACGATGTGATTGGATAGAGAAAAAATTGACGCGCCTCCCAGTCAGCTGATAGACAAAAACGGGAAAGAGAGAGTGAACAGAAGTGTGTGTGTGAGTGTGCCCCCAGTCTTCCTGACTGGGCCCCCAGTCTTCCTGACTGAACTTTCGCTAAGCTTCATTTAGTTCCTGTTACCTGTTGTAGCAGGGGGGATCCTTAATTACTGTAACAAACACAGACACAGATATGACGGCTGTGCAACGGAGTGCAACCTACGAAGGCTCAATTTGAAGACCGATTACATCACAGCGGTGCATGAAGGCTTTCCCATTTCAAAGGCTCATCCAAATGCGGCTGACGAATCCGGCCTCCTTTTCAGGTGCCACAAAGGACAGATTCAGTGAATCCTTCATAGCCTGTCATATCCCAAAATCCATTGTGCGTGAACGCTGAAGATGATGGACATGGCCGAACTCCAGAGGAAGTCACAATTTATCCAGATGTGAAGGATTTCTGGCCACAACTAGGTGATTGTGTTTCTAAAATATTAAAGAATATTTTGTTTTATTGTGTAAGAATGTTTTGTTTGGGATCCTTAAAAGTAAGATACTGAGGAAAAACAGTTCTTTATATATATATATATATATATATATATATATATATATATATATATATATATATATATATATATATATATATATATATATACACACATACTAATAATAATAATAATAATAATAATAATAATAATAATAATAATGATGATGATCATACCACTGCTCGAGTGTGTAGGACTTTGATCCGTGCCCCTCTTTATAGAGATTAAATGAGCAGATCCAGCCCTCTGTGTGAGTGACTTCTTTTGCGACCCATCTTAACTCTGCTATGCTAACAGTACCAAAAAATTACACTGCAGAGCTGCACTGTTCACTCTCATTCTGACAAAGCTACATTTTACTAGACAGAGTAAGTTCTCACTTTTTTATTGAGGAGTTAACTTATGTCAGATGTGACACATGTTTTTTGAGTTTATAACTAGATATTTTACCTGAGCAAGCTAGCAAAAAACCTGTTGCATAGCTTGTATGTGCAGGATTCGAGCCCCAGACAGCTCCAGACTGATTCTACCCCTGAACATTACAAACACGGTAATGTCAGAGTTAAATAAGCAAGAAATTGCTGTCTTGACTTCCAAAAATAGTTTGAGCATGAAACTTAAATCTAAAATCTAGTTTATTCTTTCTTCTTATGCTAATGGTAGGCTACTTTTGATGCAGAGGTCTTCATGTTCGGCCTGTTGTACACCCTCTCCAAAATGTAACTACATAGTGAGCGTAGTGAGCAGATGCTAACTTCAAGCCCTGTGATTGGTCTGCCAAGTGGCACCCCTATTGTGACCTAAAACATGTACAATACAGTTAAAAAAAGGTTTTTTTTTGACCAAAATAATGTGGTTGCATAATTGTGAGATTTTCCAAAGCATCAAAGGGATTTTATTCTTATTAGAAGGTATTGGTAAGGAGAAGGCAACAAAATAGTTTCCCAGTCATTGGATATACACCAAGAACACAGTGAAGACAGAAAACTGATGAAAAACAAGAAGGAAACTGGTCACAGACGCTTCCAAGAGGCTGACAGCAACATAAAAGGAGCTGCAGGGACCAGTCCGGGCTGTGTAGTCCATGGGACAACACTCCTATATTCTTCATTTGTCTGGGCTATGGGGTACAGCAGAAAGATGAAAGGAAGCCTTTTCTTACTAAGACAAACATCCAAGCCCAGCTACATTTAGGGAAAAAAAAAAAAAAAAAAAAACTTTTGAAGTCTCCCAGAAGCATGATGGGGAAATGTTTTCTGATCTGATGAAACCAAGGTTGAATTTTTTGAACAAAACTCCAAAAAACATAGAAAAAAAATAGCAAAATGACGGGAAAAAAAAAAAAAAAAAAACAACAAGAAAACAAATACAAAAAAAAAAGACCCCCACCTCCCTCAAAAATCAAAAACAAACAAACAAACAAAAAAAAAAAAAAACAGCATGCATTCAGTAGCATGATTTAATGGTTTCAAATACCAGTTGTTGTTGTTGGCACAAAAACATCTTATCTTTTAGCACAACCAAGACCCACAAAATAACAAATGAATGGCTTTACTTAAAGGGGTTTGGGGTTTTTGAACGGCCTAGCCAGAGACCAGACCTGAACATTGATGACCTCACAATATGACAGATTGGGAGTATTTTTTCAAAGTGGAGTGGTCAAATATCCCCAAGCCAAGATGATAGATGCCAATCGCCCCAAAAAGAGTGATGTAATAAAACCAAAATGATTAATTTAAGAGTGTGACATTTA
This sequence comes from Halichoeres trimaculatus, assembly GCF_033239565.1. Lineage (NCBI taxonomy): Eukaryota > Metazoa > Chordata > Actinopteri > Labriformes > Labridae > Halichoeres > Halichoeres trimaculatus. The sequence continues at coordinate 8,049,038 of NW_027437185.1, forward strand.
TGAAACCACTTTATTTAATTTCATTATTCATGCTTACTGCCCTGCCTAAAAGATTTCCAGTTTATTTCAATTGACTTGAACAGGTTAAAGGTCAAATTAAAGGTGTAGAAGGTAATGAAATCATTTATCGTGGTCTCATTTTTTTTCCCCCACAAAAACCTTGGAATGAGCACGTAGACTTTTTAAATTCTTTGTATGTTCAGCGTGGAGGCTGAGACGTTGAATGGATTGCTGTATTTCAATCATACATTTCGTCTCATCCTCCTCTCTTCCCTCCTTGGTAATAGTCTATATGATAAACATCATGTGTCAGCTTCAATATAATGATAATCAAATCAAAACCAGCATAGGAAAGATGAAAGGGAGAGAATGTGACTTTGGCTCGTAAGATCCAATCATTAGTTCATTGAATGAGCAGATATACGCAGTGAAAAAGAGGAGAAATGAGACTCTAATACAGTCTTTAACTGTGAATTCACACCCAGGCTCCGTTTCCTCCTTTTTTATTTAAGAGGCAACATTAACATTCTGACTTATCCCTGATATTAATATGCTACTGAGATGACGTTAGTGAGGAGCCCTTAGCACTCTGTGGCAGCACACACACACCCTAACACACACTCACACACAAAGACACACTGCTAATGGGAGCAGCACAGCCACAATTAGAAAGTCGGGCAATTCCACGTTTTCAATTAAAACTTGAAAGGCAAAAACCATTTGACATTAATAACCGAGACACTGGCGGTCTCAGCCATGTCAAATCTTTCTTAATTAATTGTAACTAGAGGAGTTTAAAGGGTCAACGTTGTCCTCCAGTTAGAAGGGTATAACTATCAATACTTAATTCAAATGAAGAGATGCGTATCATGTGTATTTGCATGTTAATGAAATCCTTTGCTTTGCTTTCTGTGACATGAGTGTGTACGCAGAGCCGAAATTGAAACATTTATCTCAAGAGCTTCCTCAGTTTAATGACTTCCATGTCATTTCCGTCATGTGTTTACTGAAAAGCCTTAGCGAAGACACAGGCTGGTAATCCGTACACAGGACTCTATTCTTCAGAATGGAAAACACAAATTAGGCCAAATAATCCAATCAGCTCTGAAGTGGGTTTTAATTTCACAATAATTTGGATCAAATTGTGTTAATGGAGGATCTCATCCCACAGTTTCCAAGCTGGGTCAATGAAGAATGATGATGCTGTGCTGAAGATGAAGTAACCAGAGAGCATTCAATTTCCTCTGACAAATAAAGGAAATCATATGTGCAACATGGAAATGAAGAGGCGAAATACACATCCCTGGAAAAATGTGGGGCAAAGTGCACAAGGATGATTTGTTTAAAAGACCAGTTAAAGAGGCAACTGGAAAAAAACGAGGTAATTCAAGATGCTCTTGTTGCTTTTCTTTTCACTTTGAGGTGTCCTCTTTGATCCTGATAATCTGTTACGGAAGGGAAAGTTGGTGAAACACAAATGAAAAAGGTGAAAAGAAAGCTTATTTTATCTTTTTTTTTTTTTTTCAAAGTATCAAAGCAGCAAAAAGATGCAAGTACATTGGAAATTAAGATAAAGATTTTTTTTTTTTTTTTTTTTTTTTTTTTTATAAGAAACTAAACAGGTGCACTCCCTTGCCCAATTGGTAGATTTTTTTTTCTTCTTCTTTTTTTTCACTCTTTACAAGTAATTCAGGCATTATTTTTCTGAACTTGTCAGGTAAATGTGGCTAATAATGAGTTTATTTTTTCCCTTTTTTTTCTGAACTAAAATCAAGCTATAAACACTTGCTTGGATTTCCGTATTTGCAGTGTAGAGGGCAAATATAGAGCACAACATTTTAAACTACCTATAGTGTCTGCAAATCACCTCTGGATCAATGGATAGCTGCTGCTATCTTCAACCACTCCATTGTGGTCTGCTTCCCTGCTCCAGCAGGTTGCGGCAGATATGCAACCGTTCTATTTTTTGCCAGACGCTGGAGCTGTGATGCCTCGTTTCATTGTAGGGCAGATCAAGTAAGGCAGGAACTGGTGCAAGGGAACCACCTTAAAACACTTGTTGACTTTCAAAATGAAATAAATTGTTAAATCCAGACTGTATTTACCTCACGATGAGAGCGCACACAGTCAACACGCAATGCAGTGGACCACAACATTGAAGAAAATTCTTAGTTTTATATTATTAATAAAGATTTAAAATATAGAAATTGAATAATTTTTGTAGGACGATTTTTCCTCAGTGTGCTCTTAGTGAACCGTGACTGGAAAGAGTATCCATATCCTCTTTCTTATATCTGCTCCATGCTTCCTTGGTTGTGAACACCGTAGACTGCACAATAAATTGATGTAAGCTCTGTGATGTCACCTATTTGTTTCTGATACTGAGTTTAACACCTTTTATTGACAGGGGCTATATCAGCAATGCTGAAAGCACCCACACATTAAAGTTAGAATGAGGCAAACAGATGGGTCTTTAGCGTCTTTGCAGACAGCCACAGGGTGTCCACCTGTCTGTCAAATCAGACATACCCTTACATGGCCAATACTCATAGATTTGATAGCTTAAAAAATAAATGTGACTAGTTAAAATGATAATAAGAAATAAAAATCACCCCCTGTACAGTCTGTGCTTAAAGAGACATAAGCTGTTAGGACTTTCATCACGTATTTTCCTTTAAGTTATTATCCTCTTTTCCATGGAGTAAAAGGCATCTTCTTTGGCTTGGTGTGTATTGTCTAAATGTTTCAGTCTGAAAGCTGAGCAGCACTTAAAGTTCCCATATTATGCAAAAACCACTTTATTAAGTCTTTTCGTGCTATTTGTAGGTCTTTGGCTTTCCTTCCAGCCCACAAAATGTGATATTTAATGACAAAACCTGTACTTAGTAGAGCTTGTGAATGTAAAATCCTGACCTAAAAAAAGTTGTTTGGATTTTGGGAGTTTGCTGACGTCAGCGAGTCCCTTTTTTGACCAATCAGGAGCAAGTCTGACCTGATTGGTTCACCAGAGCAGATACCCCCGAACCCCCTGGAGAGATCTCCAACAGCAGGGGGGAGAATGACAAAGCTGAAGAGCCATCACTTCTTTGTTTTTGGCTGTAAACAGCCACATAGTTCCATGCACAAGCTTCCCATCTCAGAAGAAGACAAGACTGAGTGGCTTGAGTTCATTTATCAAGGAAATGTGCCAGCTACACTCAGTAAAACTGTGCATGTATGTGCTAGTCACTTCACTGCCAACTGCTTTTCCAACTTTGGACAGTACAACAGAGGGCTAGCGAATAGACTGGTCCTGAGTCCAGGCGCATTACCAACCATCCACCAACAAACCTGTGGTGACTCATTTACATATGAAGGTCATGCCCACTAAATCAGAGCGTTCTGAACAGAAGGGCTATGAGAGCCTGGAAACAATGCTGCTGTGCACTCTAAAGTCCATCTCTCTTTTATATTCTCCTCTTTTTTTCTTATCTCTCATGGCCATTGTTCTCTGTGGACAAGTCAGCAGGGAACATAACTTTGGTGGAGTGTTGCACAGTGATGTGGATGCACCACTGTATGTGGTGCTGACTACTGCTTCATTCACTGTGGTGAAGAGTCAGAGGAGGAGAATAAACCAGGTGCCAGTCACCAGTTAATGTGATGTGTGCTCTTGGGGTTGAGGATTTATTGTAGGTGTCTGATTAAGGTTACATCTCAATCATGCATTGCTTTAAGCTTTAGTGCTCTTAAAATTAGTGAGTTGTATTAATTATAATTAACCTCATACATCAGTCATGAATGGGGAACCCAAACTGCCTTTTTTTCCATACCAGACTATAAAACACATTTATTTCCCCCCACTTTTTTTTTTTTTTTTTTTTTTTTTGTCATTTTGACATGAGGATCTATTGGACTGACTTTATTTTCTGAACCAGCCTCAAGTGGCCTTTGGAGAAGTGTACTTTTTCACACTGCAGTGTTGGCTTTATATTTTTACTGTGGAGGTTTCCACTTGGCCTGGAGTGAGAAAAGGGCTGATGAGGAATGGCAGGAGCTGATGTAGCTGGAGGAAGTAGTTTGTGGTTGTGGTTGTGGTGGACAGGAGGACACTGGGAAAAGGCAGTTTCCTGTCTGCTGTACCTCTGGAGCAAAGAAAAATGTGTCAGTCACAGGTAAGTCTTCTCTGTATAAAACACTATAGAGTGTAAGAAATGCATCTTAAGGTTTAAACAAGTTTTTTCTTCTTTCCTTTTGTCTTGATTGACACAAAGAATGCAACACACTGCAATCATACAGTTGTGATTTAACAAAGCTGCAGCAGCAATGTACTGGTTCTAGCGAGTGATTCTACATCACGCACACACACACAAGCATACTCTGTTCTGCCAGCTCCAACCTTTAACTGATAAATAGTTTTACACCTGTTTCAGTGTGTTACCCCTCAGCTCAGTGTGTGTGTGTGTGTGTGTGTGTGTGTGTGTGTGTGTGTGTGTGTGTGTGTGTGTGTGTGTGTGTGTGTGTGTGTGTGTCATATTTGGAGAATCTGTACAAGAGAAAAAGGAGCCTGACCTTGGATATGCAGGTAGAACAGGTGAAGTACTCAGATGCTGAAGAAACTGTTTTTCAGTGCAGTGGATGTAATAATCTGTAAAAATGGGGCAGAAAAACAAGGTTAGACAAACTGATTCAAACTCAATGAATCTTTTTTTTTTTTTTTTCAAATTTCCAGTTTAAATGTCTTGTTCAACTGAGTATAGTAGTCTGACAGGTACAGAAAAATGTCATATTGGATGATATTAGAAGTCAAGGTCTTGGTTAGTCATAATGGGTAGAAAAAAAATCAAGAAAAAAAAAACAAAACAAAACATTAGTTTCTCAAAATTAAGGGGAAAAAAATCTTATTTCAAGAAACATCTTGCACTTTTTTGGTTGGATTTTTTTCCTCTTATTTTAAATAATCAAGGCTTTATTCTTGACTTGTAATATCTTGAAGTAACATATTTTTTTCTGTTCTTTCTAGCTGCATATAGCTTAACTCAAGTCTTTTAGACAGTTATGACAGAAAAAAGACAAAAACCATCTGGTTTTGGCTGTATGCATTGAAGCAGGTGTGCCTGTAATAAGACACACATTAAAACAAAACAAAGAAACTTGACACATCAAACAGTGGTCTAGAAGAAACTTTTGAAATGTTTAGGGTTGAAACCTGATTTAGCCATAAAAGTAAAGTTAAAAGTTAAATTTGCGTCAAACAGCCACACATGTGGACCCTCTAGGGCAGAGATCATGATGAACTTACATTACTTTTGGAAGCAAAACTGGGGGATCTATACCAGCATTGCCAACTCCTCAGAAAGAAAGTAACGATTGGCTGTCCTATCAGTCATCGCTAAATAACACAATCGCATATTTTGCATGGTTGACCATAACTATATCACTGTGCTATAATGGATGCTGTTAACCTGACACGCCAGACGGACAGTTTCATATATCTGCCACAGAAATATTTCATGAGTCCATCTGGGTAGCAGCTCTTCCAATTTGTTTTCAGAGGCGGGACTTAAAAAGAAATCCGCAGCTGGTGATTGGATGACCGTTCTGATTAACACACTCACCACGGACCAATCCACATCAAGCCACGGTATGGCGTAGCTTATGTGAGCCGATGCATCTAAGAAACAATAGATGAACAACTACTGAATCACGAGAAACAGCTGTGAAAAAGGCGGTAGACGACAGCTTCCGTTTTTATAAATTTAACTTAAGAATCAAAGGAACGCTGACAAGTACGAAAGTCTGCTGACGTCACGTCTGCTCCCGCACTTCCCGCCTCTCTTCCCTGATTGGGCTGGTCAGAATTTAGCCGAGTGAAATCTTTGTTCATTGGAGCCTGGTAAGATGGACCTGCAGGAGTTCAGAAACTGAATCAGGCAGGTTTGCTGCTCTGCAAGGTTAGGATGCTGTAGGTGAGAGGAGTAAAGTTGTGGGAGACAAAAAGTGGGCAGTGGTTAGTGAACCTGCCTCACAACCAAAGCTCACCAGTTTGAATTCCTAGTCTTTGACCCTAAACAGGAGAGGTGATAGAAAATGGAAAAATGGATAGAGACAAAAAAATGAGAAAGAAACATTAAACATGCTAAGACCTACAAATGAACTTGAGCCAGAGGACTGGGCATTGCAATGAAAATAACCACAAAAGATCTTTTATTCAGACACCGGTGGTACCTGCAGTCCCTGCCACATGAGGTCAAGTTAGCCTCACGAGATGAAGCTATCTTTATCTCCCTCTGGGTGCTGCCTAGCTCCTGACGGGCTTGTACATGGGGGAGGAATCTGGCATCTGCAGAGGTCAGAGTTCAGTGCACAAGCTCTTCTTTAGCTAATTGGCTGTAATCCTGTTGTGTCTCCTTTTAACAGAACCATGGCTGTGTTACACTGTGTTTTATTTCTGAGCAGCCCAGACTAGTTGATAGTCTGTGGATTTTTGTTTCAGAAAAGAATCCCAGTCCTGTCTTCTAACTGTTGACCTGACAATTTGCTACTTGTGGCATACTTCTTAAATGTTCTCATGTAGAGTGAAAAGTGTGTTTTTGGGTCAGCAGTTAGATTGAAAAAAGGAAGAGGTTAGAAATACACCAGAGTGCAGTCCAATTAGATGATTACACGCTGTAGATGTACAAAGACTGCAACCCAATTCTATTCAAAGCTCCATTATATTTAGTTCACCCGCGTTATCAAGTCAGACAGAAAGAGATGGGAACGTTTCTGAGGAATTGTTCCTGACAGTTTTGTGGCCAATTTTCCTCAATTTCGGCTCTTCGTGTTGTGCTTTATTCTGGATGTGGACGTCCTGTGTATCTGTGCCAGCCTTTCTCTCGGTGCTGTGAGCTTATATAACTGGTTAACAGGTCCTCCAGTTTTGATCCGGAGAGGAAAGCTGAGGCCCTCTTACAGAAAGTGTGGCCATCCCAACTGCTCACCCCAGGCTACTGTCAAATTGTCACATTTCCTAAAGCTCCATTTTCACGAATCAAACCATCCTCATGGTAAGATTACCAGCAGAATTCTGGCATCCTACTGTTCCTTTTTCTACGTCTTTTTGTATCTGTCCGTCTGAATCTCTGTCTCTGCCTTTTCACACTCCTCTGAATTGTAGTTTCTAGGGCTCTCATGTTTCCTCAAATTGGCATTTCTTCCCCTCCACCGTCTCACCAGTTGTTGTTTTTCCCTTTGCTTTCCTCCCTTTCTTCATATTCCTCCCTCCTGCTTGTCTTCTTGGCGTCCTGTGGAGTCTGCGTGTCGCCTGACTGTGAATGAAACATTAAACAGGGCTGAGCCTCACTGGGACAAAGCATTGGAAGACATCACATGGGTCCTGGCCTGCACAAATTTAACATACTGTTCCCACAGGGTGTTATGTGAGCAGCCACTTGCAGTCTGTAGGCAGAGCTTTGGGCCTCCAGGACATGAGAACTGCTTCTTAATATGACACATACAGCATGAAGGGACTAACACACACCTTTTTATTTCCCCTCTATATGTGTGTGTACTCTGCAAACCCCTGCAACACTGCAAAATATCGTCACTTACTTTGTATTCAGTAAAAGACGTCCGAACAACTCAGCGAGGAATGTCACTCCTCTCCTCAAGCTTAACAAAATAAAAGCTATTACAGCAGCATGAAGAGGAGACATCACTTTACTTCAAGGTATCTAATTTAATTTCCACCAGAAGTAAGCAAAAATATCTTGGCGTCTTGACAAGTCTCAGTAGTTTATAAGAAAATATGATTAAGACGAGAAGTGAGGAAATGTAGAATTTGACGGAGAAAATTGGATGAAATAAAAGCCTTCCTTCTGCAGATACATTTGAATTCACACGTCCTTAATCAATTACATCCTCTCCAGGGTTCGCTGCAGCAGCCTCGGCTCAGACTGAAAGAACCAGCAGCTCGAGTGCCTTTTGTTAACAAGTGCAAGCCGGCACTTCTGCATTTACTCATTGCCGTGACTTTTCCTTGTGCACCTTCTGACGAGCTTCTTGTCCTCCTCTGTGGCCTCTCAACATGAAGCTCTGTGGGTGATTTTTATTAGACCTGAAATAAACTGCAATACTGAAGAGGGGCTTTAAATTTCTGCTTTTTATGTTAACAGCCAGGCTCAGAAAGAGTTTCTTTATTGTGATGTTGGCTTGGCTCCAGGAAAACAATATATAACACAGAGTCAGCTATATGAGCCCATATTTTAAGAATCACTGATTTACTGAGGTTGTTATCCTGGCAGAAGATTGGTGTGTGAACACCAGTTATGTATTTAATGGTGGCATCTCAGGACAGAAAGCACACACTTTTCTTTTTAATGCACTGTGTACTGGTCACCTTTGCTTAAAGAGGAGAATTGTGATTTTTTCAGGCTTTACACTACCCCTCCAATAGCTTTAAATGATTTACAGCACAATAAATAAATAAATACAATTTTCTTTTTCCTTCCTTTGCTGCTGTTTCTGAATCTGTCTGAGAAATTTAGTTTCAGCTTCTTTCTCTTTAAAGTGATACTCCAGGATGGAACAAGTTGGGTCCTATCACAAGGTTTAGGGCAGAAATTACCCCTACAGCAGTGTTTTTGTGCAGCAGAAGCCCAGGGCGCTCGCACCAAACACCCCCTCCCTGCTCCTCTGTTGGTTTCCTCTGCACTCAGACGGGGCCATATTTTACTTGACCAAAAAAACAAATAAACTGACTCCCACCGAAAAAATCTGATATCGGTCTGCATTCATGCTTTATTTATAAAATTTTCAGCGCGTTACTTTCACATAAAAACACCGCTAAATAAGACTCTAGTTCTCATCGTGGCATAAAACAGCGTAAACCTCCGCTGCAGAGCCACAGCTGGGTACGAGGCGTTCGCCGCGCGGCGTGCCGGATATAAACAAACGCAGGTAGTCTGCCAGGACGGAGAGACACGATAGCTGTAGGGGTAATTTCTGCCCTGAACCTTGTGATAGGACCCAACTTGTTCCATCCCGGAGTATCACTTTAAGGCTTCCCCGCTCTACATACCCCCTCCCCCCTGATTGGTCAGCCCTCTGAAAGCCCACTGGGGATAGAGCTTAAAGACCTTGGTGTTTGAGGCCTGCCCTTCCAATGTGTCATGAATCATTTCAGAGATCCTAATGTGATGACCTCATCATTTCTACAAGTCTTGCAAAGAAATGTTCTTCTTTACCAATAGTGTCTAGTTTGGTGCTACAGTTTTTACATTGAATTTCTCAGCATAAATTTAAGCTTTTGAAGCTGAACGCCAGAAGCTAATGTTAGCTTAACTAGAGCCCTTTGGACAACAGCTAACAATGATGTACGATCACCAGAGAACAAAAACTAGAACAAAACAGGCCAATGAACTCCCAATAAATGAAGTGAAGTGACGAACAACGAAGCCATGAGCTAACGGTAGGCTAACTTGTGCTAATGTGAGGAAAAATCCAAAACAGTCCTTTAGACTGCAGTGGTGGTTCTAGTGTTAAATATAACTTTATATTTCTTTTAAGCAAAATGACAAAATGGTGACTCCACTACGATGTCAGTTTACCGTAGAACAGCTTTAAACATCCTTGTTCATTTGATTCATTTTGAGGTTATTTTGTGGTCTACCACACAACTTTATCCAAAGAAGACACTTTCCATAGTTAATATGTGGCTTGGGAAAGGGTAAAGAATACAGCTGGTCACCCAGGCTCTCAGGATATCTTCAAATCTCACAAAAACATCATAAAACTGATCTCAGAGAATGTCTGAGTGTTGGGGAATAGCTGTACACACTGTGATTGGCTCAACATGTTTGAGGGCGGGACTTAGCCATAGATTAATTATTAGACTAGACTGTTTTGAGTAGTTTACAGACAGATTCAGAAATTTCTACATTAAATAAACATGCAGCTGTTTGAAAATCTGCACGTTTTGTATGAACACCCATCTTTGATACTTGATAGCCATGTTCAAAATTTGAGAAAGCAGAAAAAAAACCTTTTTAGCAGGAATGCAGAATTATACCAATTTAATATAAGTCTGCTGTGACAGCACATTCAAAGTTGACTAATGCATAATACAAGTTTAAAATCAACAAGTGAAATTCTCTCCTTTTTTCCAAGTCTCAAGTGACATTTTCTCTCCTCTTGCTGAGACAACATTTTTTAGAATGCTAGTTTTCATAAGTTACAGCTGCAGCAGCTGGCTCCTCTCCAGAACTAACAAAAGGGAAACCACATCACCGATACTTTAGCTTCCCTACATTTTCTGTCTTTACATTTTAAATTGATTTTAAGATGGACCTCTTACTTTTCAAGCACACTTTCTGGTCTCCTCACTCCATTTGTGCTACAACCTGAGCTCTTCAGGGATCTACACATCACTTCATAGATGGGGACCAAAATTGATGAGACTTTTTGTGGTCAGAGCCTAAACTCTCTGGAACAGCCTCCCCAAAGCGAGACTAGACTGGTTATATCTTTATAACACGTTTTCATGGATGGGCTTCAACAGGACTGTTGTGGCATCAGAGTGCGTTTTTGTCCTTTGAGAGCTGGTATGATTTAATTTCAGACAGGATCTTTAATCTTTTGATGTTTTTCACCTTTTATCTTTGGGTGGTTTTGTCCTTTTGACATTTTTTTTACATTTCTTTTCATCTGTTTTTGGCCTTTTTAACTTGTTTTAATTATTTATTATTATCTTGCATTGTCTCAATTTTGTTACTTTAACTTCTCTACCTCCATCATTTGTGACTTGAAAAGTGATAACTCCACACTCACTGTTTTGTTTTCAATAAATATGTTTTCAGTCATTGTACTCTTTACCTTTTTTTTTTCTTTTACTTCATTCAGTTTTTCATTTGTTTCTCATTCATCAAGCATGTTACCTTATTTTAAATTATGCAATGAAAATAAAGTTTGCTGTTATTCTTAGCAGTAGTATATCTTCTCTGTCAGCTGCCATCTTTTTTAGAGTACAGATCTTTTTTAGAGTGTGCACGTGTGATTGTTTTAACCAGTTCAACCAGTCATTCATTATTTTTGAGAATCAAAATGTTTGCTTACCCATTTCTCATCGTGTGAATCTGAGGATCCCAGCACTATTCTTTCCCAGGTCACCTGCTGAAACACACCACTGTGTAAACATCACTGACACACCTAACTGACAGGAAAATGTGCAACATGAGCTGTGCGCCTTTATTTAATCATGTTTGAGAACATGAAACAATAACAGGTGTGAGTTTCAGTCTCTCACTACACACTGTTCAACCTTCACTTCACAACACCCTCCGCACTTGTTCGTCTCTTTGTATCCATCCATCCCTCAGCTCATTCCACTTCAAGGACAGAAGCCTCTAATGTAACTGTTACAAATCTTCAGTCGCCTGTAAGAGGAGAAGATTGTGAAGGACTGCTGCTGATCCGCTCACTGCAGCTGTCTCTGAAACTGTGTCTGATTCTGAGGTGACTCAGCGTCTCACAGAGGCTTAAACTGATGTCTTTGTAAAACAATATGACAAGATGGTGCGAGAGGGGAAGGTTTTAGTGCAGCGCTGGATCCAGGGGTGGTACGGCTTACCCTTGAATTTGAACTTGTGTTCAGCTGAGTTTCTGCAGGTTACATGTGGCTCTCTTTGAATTTAACAATGGCAAAACTCATCTTCTTTTTGAGTCCTTAAAACAGAAGCCTTGGATATTCACTCTGTGTGTGTTTGTGTGTATGAGCCATCGTATTACTATCATCAAAGCTCTCCACATGTTGAACATTGCACTCGTATTAGTGGTTTGAGTATGTATGAGAATAAGTATGATTCACACCAATTCACCTCAGCAAAGCACTTTCAGTTTGGTGCAGATTCACAAAAAGGTGATTCAAACCCACATGGAGCACAAAACAAGACACTAGTGGGATCTTTATTCTTTATTACTGTGATCATCAGTGTTTGTTACAGTGAGGAGGATGAGAGAAGGAGCAGAGAGTAACTCATTAACTGAACATCATCTCATTAAACATTAGCCAATATAAAATGTTGATCCTAAATCCCTAGAAGCTGCAGCTTAAAGTGTTTAAAAGCTTAAATCGGTGTCACGTCTCTTTAGTTATATTAAGTTTGCACTGGGTTTGACCTGGAGCCGAGCGCTGCCTTTGACACTGTTGACCGTGCGATCTTATTACAGAGGTTAGAAAACTGGGTGGGAATCTCTGGTACTGCTTTAAACTGGTTCAAGTCCCATCTCCAGAGCAGGACTATTTTTGTTGAAATTGGTAACTGTGTCTCAGGCCAAATGGCCCTGACCTGTGGGGTTCCCCAGGGTTCAATCCTGGGACCCCTATTGTTTAATTTGTACATGCTTCCATAATGTCAGTTAATACGCAGCTATAACGTGTCCTACCACAGCTATGCTGATGACACTCAGATCAACGTGTCAATGACAGCAGGCGAACACGGGCCTGTAGATTCACTCTGTCGCTGCGTGGAACAGATCAGTGTGTGGATGCAGAACAATTTCCTCAGACAAAACTGAAACCATTGTCTGTGGCCCACAGAAACAAAGGGAAAGGGTTATCAGTCAACTTAAGACTCCCTCTCTAAATGTGAGTAACCGGGTTAGAAATCTAGGGGTGATATTGGACTCAGACCTGAACTTTAACAACCACATCAAATCAATAACATCAGCGGCTTTTAACCATCTTAAAAAAATTGCATCTCATTTTATTTTGCCTATTGTGATTTTATTTTATGTTAGCTGTAAAGCACTTAGAATGTCCTTGTGTATGAGTTCTGCTCTACAAATAAACTTGCCTTGCTTTTTATTCCAGTCTTGTCTTTCATCTTGTCATGTCAGCTTTTATTTTGTAGTAATGTCCCACCTCTCGCTTTTCAGGCAAATTCAGCATCCTGCCAGCATGTTTTCCAGCCTTTGTGATTGTGAGCCCTGTCCTTTCAATGTTTCCACCTGTGCCCCATTACCTCTTGTATAAAAGTCTGTTTCCATGTGTCTTGCTCTGTCAAGTTTGCACTGCCTTTTTTCAGTTTGACTAAACAATTTTCTTCTTTTTTGCTGCCTTCTGATAATCTACTTTTTCCAGCATTGCTGCAATTTTTAGTTTTCCTTTTTCTTTAGTTGCTCAAGCATTGCTGTGGCTTTGTGTTTCTAACTTTGTGAACGTTTTCCCACTAAAGAGACTTTGTTTTCTTCTCAAGATGTACATTTGGGACCTTTTGTGCTGATCCTGTCAACCGGCCACTTTATTAGGAACACCTGTTCAGCTGCTCCTTGACACAAATATCTGATCAGCCAATCACATGGCAGCAGCTTAATGCACTTTGACACATAGACATGGGGAAGATGAGCTTCTGAAGTTCAAATCAGCATCAAAATGGAGAAGGAAGGTGATTTAAGTGACTTCTTGGCACACTTTGGACCCCTTTGTACAGAGCTACGCAATCAAAAATTTGGTTGGGCCAGATTTTCATTGTAAGGACATGAGCTGGGCTGCACATTTTTAACAGCAAAGTTAAGCTGTTGTGGTCCTCTCCTGAACTATACCAGTCTGCTTTATTTTAGCACAGTTCTGGTTGTAAGAAGCAGTCAACCTCTGGATTTTAGCCGCTCCCTCATGAGATCCCTTGGGAAACGCAACATGTTTTCAGTGTGGTGTCTTTAGACACTATAATCTTTGAGCACTGCAGCATACTCGTTGCAGTGCAAACAAATTGCTTTGGTTTCTGGACTTGGTAGTAAAACAGATAAACAAATACTTTCCAGTTCACACAGGATTAAACTGACAATTTACTTTGCTGATTTTTCATTTGAGGTTAGAAAGAGACGTGCTATTTTTCACCTGTGTAGGACTTCTAATGTTTACTTTTCAATCACTCTTGCTCATTGACACAATGCATTATGTTAGTTGCTAAGTTACGATAGATGTTGCAGTCAATATTTGTAATTATGTTTAGAACTTGTCAGTGTTGGTAAAATAGGCTTTTTTAGCTTTTTTAGGCCTTAGTACCAACTGAGCATGGTTTAAGTCCACAGTCCACCTGAGTATTGTTGCTGACCATGTCCATCCCTTTATGAGCACAGTGTACCCATCTTCTGATGGCTACTTCCAGCAGGATAACACTCCATGTCATAAAGCTGGAATCATCTCAGACTGGTTTCTTGAGCGTGAATGATTGAGGCAGTTCTGGAGGTAATTGGGGTACTAGCAAACTGATCATAATCAAGTAGCTGTTTAATTTATCTTTACCAACTCTGTGAGGAATACATCTCCAAAATGTACTCCACAATGGATATTTAGTTGCACACTGGACATTAGGGGGTTCATTTTGGACCCTGCAGACTTTTCATCTACTTTCTCATTTTTATTTTTATTTTATTTTCTTAATTGATATTATATAAGAAATAAATCTGAGCAACATTACAGGGCCTCAACATTTCTTCTGTACTGTCTAACTTTAAGCTGTCTGTTATTGTGACGCCCATTACTGTTCAACTTTTTATCCTGCCCTGTAGACAGCGTGCAAAAGTCCTTTGAGATCCCCATTAAGGAAACTTATTCATTGCAATTTCTTCACTTTGCCAACTTTACCTTGTTCACATATTTGACCCCTTACTCAAACACATTTTATAGTTTTAAAAATAAAGTCTGTAATATGTTTGAGTAATGTGTTACAAACATATTTGAAGGCAATAAATGTACAATGTAAGATTGAATACATAAAGAAAGAAAGAAAGAAAGAAAGAAAGAAAGAAAGAAAGAAAGAAAGAAAAAAGAAACAAACAAACAAAAACATGCTTAAGCTGCAGAGTAAAATATATAAATAAAAGACATACTGTAGGTATGAGTCATATGTAATATATCCAAATGGGTAAAAAATGTGTTGCACATCTTGATAGAAGTGAAGAAGAAGAAGAAAACTAGGTTGAGAGGTCCACGTGTACATGAAGGGTTTTTATTTGAATGATTGATGTGGTTTTCAGGCCGATTAATCTCCAACTTGACCACCCTAATAGGGCCAAGGATAGCTGGAGAAGAGAGAAAAATAACTGACACAGAGAGCGATGAGGAAACCAACCAGGGAGGAGGAGGCACCGAAAGACATGATGGGAGGCAGGAGGGCAGAAATAGATACAGCCAAAGAAAGAAAAGAAAAGAGAAGAAAAGGAGGAAGGAAGGAGGGAGGGAGTTTGAGAAGCAGATATCCAGAGAGGGACAACACAGCGCAGTCTGAGAGCGGCCTAATAGGCCACCACTACCTTGAGAAGTGTGTAAAGTAGGTCTGGACAGTGCAGGCTATTTGCAGACTGAGCGGTATTACACATTGTTAATAGGTTCAGCCAGGGCTCCGCTCATTAATCAGAGCCAGAACAGACACAAGGAGCAGAGGAGGAGATGAGGGGAGGAGGAGGAGGAGAGTGATGGATGGGGGTGGACATCAGTGGAGGAAAATGAGGTTTCTTCGAGCAAAGGTGAACGCCTGGTACTAAGGCGCTCTCCTTCTCTCACGTCTTACTCTCTCCAGTTCACTGTACTCATTCTCACCTCATTTTTACACAATCATCCTTCTCCTTCTCTCTGCCACGATGTCTCTGACCCATTGTGAACTCTTCTGGTGCTCTGAGCTGGACGGACCAGAGAAGTCATACATATAAAGATTTACAGAGGGGCGAAAAAGTATTTAGTCATCCACTGGTTTTGCAAGTTCTCCTACTGAGAAAGATGGGCGAGGTCTGTAATTTTCATCTGAGGTACACTTCAACTATGAGAGACAAAATGAGAAAAATCCAGGAAATCTCACAGTAGGATTTTTAAAGAATTGGATGTAACTCAGCATTCTTCTTCCTCCAACACGACAAGTTGAGTTTTTACCAAAAAGTTCTGTTTTGGTTTCATCTGACCACATGATATTCTCCAAATCCTCCTCTAGATCATCCATGTGCTCTCTGAAAAACTTCAGACAGGCCTGGACATGGACTGGTTTAAGCAGGGGGTACACGCCTGGTGCTGCAGGATCTGAGTCCCGTAGTGTGTAGGCGTAGTGTGTTACTGATGGTAGCCTTTGCTACTTCAGTCCCAGCTTTCTGCAGGTCATTCATCAGGTCCGCCTGTATGATTCTGGGATTTTTGCTCACTGTTTTCATGAGGATGATTATCAGTGGTCTTGTTTGTCTTCCATTTTCTTCCAGTTGTTCCCACAGTTGATTTATTCACACCAACCTGCTCGCCTATTGTAGATCCACTATGGTACAGGTCTACAGTTTTCTTCCTGGTGTCCTTGGATAGCTCTTTGGTCTTACTCATGGTTGAATTTGGATTCTGACTGTTTGAGGCTGTGGAC
Organism: Halichoeres trimaculatus; assembly: GCF_033239565.1. NCBI lineage: Eukaryota > Metazoa > Chordata > Actinopteri > Labriformes > Labridae > Halichoeres > Halichoeres trimaculatus. Next base: position 8,065,393 of record NW_027437185.1, read on the forward strand.
AGGTGTCTTTATACCATGGTCAGTGAGAATTCCAATGTCAACTGGCGTGCCTTAGATTGGTCTAATGCACGCCAGTTAAAAAGTTAGTTCGGCAAGGTAAATCACTGTTGTATCACTCCGCTGTGCGCGTTACCATAGCAATGCGTCACACACATTTCAACGCATGTGAGGGCAGCCTGCGCTCCTACTGGGCCCCGTCTCTATAAAGCCTGGCTCACACTACAGGATTCTCGCCTGATTTAACCCAGATTCGGTCCTCCCGACAATCAGGGAAGAAATCTGGTCGAGGACTAAAATCGGGCCCGACGTTCGGGCAAGATTATCTTCGAGTGTGAGCGGTTGACAGATGAATCTTTAGCCCCACGATTGTCTCACAGACTCGTCGGAGCCGCCCCGATGATTTTTAAACATGTTTGATATTAATCTGGATGATTACAACATTCATTCTCACTGAGGATGACAACAGACAATTAGAAAGAGCCACAGAGACCAAACAAGTGAAACTGAAAGGCCCCGGGTCAGCTGACTGCGTGCTCCACTGGCCCACTCGAGCCAGTTCAATAATGCCTTTAAAAATAACTCATAATCACACCATTTTCATACAGTAGCAAACTGTTGTTTTATCAGTGATCGTTGTGAGATCATGCAATTATTGGCTGATACAGCAACAGTTTCACCTCTGTCCCTCTGCGTGCGCGTAATGGATGAAAGGCACCGCTGCAGACAGCTTCGCTTCTCTCTCCTCCTGTCCCACCAGTGCGCTAAAAACCTCAGATCAAACAACTGAGCACATGTGGTCCATCACTCATTATTTATTCATCATTTCTTTTAAAGTTTACAGTTTGTGGGACCATGGTATAGACCGTTCTAAGGCACTCCGCGGAGTAACACCACTCCGCTGCGCGTCGTGGTGTTCCCACTCCGCTTCATGCCTTAGAACGGTCTAATGCACGCTTCCTCGTTGTTTAATCCTTACTTATACAGATAACCAGTTCAAACAGGTGACATTTAAACAGGTAACAAATGGAGGGCAGAAGAGCTTCTTAAATAACAAGTTACAGGTCTGTGAGAGCCAGAAATCTTGCTTGTTTGTGGGCGACCAAATTCTTATTTTCCACCAAATTTACAAATAAACGCTTTAAAAACCCCACATTGTGATTTGTTTTATTTTTTTATTGCACATATGAAAAGGTGAACATACAAAAAAGTAACAATACATAATCAATAGAACACAACAAAAAACAAACAAAAACAAACAAACAAACAAACAAAAAACAGTAACATCAAGAGAAAAAAAAATGTGCAGAAGGGGCCAAAAACCCATAAAGGCTTGTTGAGTGGCCCTCCAAAAGACAAGCACAAGAATGTTATTGAAAAATATACATGTACACACACATTCATATACATACACATGCATACATATTTCACTACATACATGCATAAATACATATACACATCTATCCATAAAACCTATTCCAGCAGTGGAACTAACAATATGAAGTCAGTTTTTGAATGATTTAAAACTGGTGCTGTTTCCAATGTGTCCCAGTAAGTTCTTCCAACAGTGTGTGCTCCTCTGAATCTAATGGAGAATTGAGAGAAAGTTCTCCTGAAAAATGCTGGATGATGATTATTGGATGACCTTGTATTGTGATGATGGATTTGAATTAAACTGGAATAAATTATGGAAATGGACAGGGAGTAAATTAAGACTGGAAAAAAATGCAGATAGTTGAGATCATATATGGGGAGAATTCTGAGAGACTGACTTTCCTAGATTTTTTTTTTTTCTCATTTTGTCTCTCATAGCTAAAGTGTACCGATGATGAAAATTACAGACCTCTCTCATCTTTCTAAGTAAGAGAGCTTGCAAAATAAGTGGCTGACTAAATTCTTTATTGTCCCATTATATATATTGTTTGATCTGTATCTTTTGAGAGAAGAATCAATGTGCTGTCAGTAATAACACAAACTGATCTGAGAGTAAGTTCAGAGGTATTCCTTATAAAGTGAACAGCACAGGAGTGAATGTGAAGGGAGATTTCAGACACAGCTGTTTGTTGTTTACAGGCAGCTTCCAAATTGCCATCAGAGGTCCTGAGAGAGCTCCCGATGGCCTGGCCCATCGGTTGACCTCGGTGGCCAGGTCAGGGAAAGAGCCAAAACAGAAATGAGCAACTGAGAGCAAAAGGTGAAGCCACTCAGTCTGCAGGTATGTCACAGGGTGTTTGGCAGCTTTTCTCATTTTTCTCCCCTCTGCTCTCTCAGTCACCTCAGTCACCCTGCTGCTTAGATTTCAACGCATGGAGGAAAAGTTAACAAGCTGACAAGTTAACAATAGAAACCACTAAAAAAAAAAACACAGTTTGAGGAATAAGACAGGAAAATCTGACCTGATCCATTCAGCCTCATTACTCATGGTGCTGCTGAGGTTGGCGTTTAGCTGGAGTCTATCCCAGCATGCACTTGGCGTGAGGCAGGGTACACTCTGGACAGGTCACCAGTCTATCACATAGCACTGATCCCCTATTAAAAATCCTCCATAAACAAAATGCCATGATGAAATTGTCAGCACTCGTGTAGGAGTCTTCATCTGGCATTTTCACTGTCTTACATGAATGAAATCTGGCGTCTTTCATAACTCCACAGGTCTGAGCTTTTTCCTGTTTGGAACAGAACAAATTGTGTTGTGTTTTTTAACATTTGCTGTGATTTGTTAAGCATTGGCTGTTATTACCCAGCCTGGAAACTCAAAGGCTTATATCTCAGTGAAAGGAGGACAGCGTTTGATGTCTGCTTCCTTTTTTTTTTCTCTGGGACTGGAAAAGAAAGGAAAGTTGTCAGTTTGAGATAAAAGCAGAGCTTTGTATTCTTTGAAAATACTCCAGTCACTTATTTGTTTGCGTGATGTTGCACATTTATTTTTGTCTCGTACTGTGTGGTGTGAGCAAGTATGACAGTTTGTTGGATTCAGATTTCCAGGCCTTTGTTAGAGCCTTGAAGGTGTGACTCTCTATGTTGCGTGACTTTTTGTGTTTCTCTCCTCTGCAGAGCGAAATGACTGTGAACAGGATTTGATGTTAATGCCAGCACGTGGATGCTTTTCTGCTTATTGAAGACAAAATATTCATGGTATGTGCATCATCATGTTGGGCCCATGTGCATTGAGACACATCATGCCTCTGGGGATCTGACGGGTGACATTAAACCTGTGTATGAGGTCACCTTTAGTAATGAACCAAAGTTCATCAATGTTGTGTCACTGTTGATAAATGTTCATAGCTACAAATCAGTACGTACCTCATCACTCTGTTTGCTAAACCAAGCACAAACAATAAGGAGGTTTATGTTATTTGGACATTTCTTTGTTGTGACAATGCTTCTTGGTAATAAATCTTATATCACTGTAAAGCCAGTTTGTTTCTCTTTCACATGGTGTCACATGAGCAACAAAGCTTAGTATGTGGGTTGTGCTGATGAAAAAAACTGCCATATCTTCTGTTCTAATGCAAACCAACCTTTTCTTCTCTTGTTATTGACCTTAGTTTTGAATGTGATCCCTTTAAAAATACTTTCTGAATGTATTATATTATATTATATTATATTATATTATATTATATTATATTATATTATATTATATTATATTATATTATATTATTTTATATTATATTATATTATATTACATTACATTATATTATATTACATTACATTATAATATATTACATTATATTATATTATATTACATTACATTATATTATATTATATTTTATTATATTATATGATATGATATTATTTTATATCATATTATATTATATTGTATTATATTATATGATATGATATGATATTATATTATATTATATTATATTATATTATATTATATTATATTATATTAGCTCTTTTTTTCATCACAGAGGAACGATGATGCATATTAATCAACATTTCTGTAAATGTGTAGATTTTTCAGACATTTTACCAACTGTAGTCTCTGCTCAGATTTTGGAAAAAGCTCCCAAAGATGTCAATACACAGAGGATAAATAACATCTTGTAGTTCAACATTACTTAAATAGAAAAAAAAGATAAAATGAAAGAAAAAAAAGATAAGAAAAAGAAAAAAGTACATGGCAGTATTAGAGTATAAGGGTAAGTAGCTGTTGTCATAAATTTCATATGCCCTTAGAGACAAGAAGGAAGCAGCCTCACACAAATATTAGAAAATACTTAAAGTGTGGAGAGCACATTATGGAAAACAAACATGGAACATGAACAGGAAGCAGTACGTGGCTAAAATTAATAAAAGAACCGAGGGAGGGCTGTAGGTAACAGGCTCATAAAGCAAACATGCATCAGAACATTAAGCAGCCGTAAAAAGGTCCTAGTAGAAGCATCCAAAGCAGCCTAAGAAATATGTGCACATGCACACAACAGGAACACATTAAACAGTGCTGTACAGATCAGGGCAATAGGGGTTGGTGCACTAGAAGCTGCATTTGCTAAATGCTTGATGGACTCTGTGTGATGGGAGGATGTGGAATATAAATGTTTCTGATTCCTTTTTACTTGTCTACTGTCCTTAGGTCTGTCCTACTGTATTTAGTTTTTTGTATGTATATGTTACCATCAACCTGCCAGAGGGGCTCTACAGATGGAAATTATAATCTGGCATATTATACAAAAATATTGCAGAAAAACAACCTCACCAGGTCATTCACCAGGTCATTTTTGACCCACTTATGCATCTACAGGTTAAAGCATCTTTGAAGCAAGTCTGACAGTTTGTACAGAATAGCTTCGGAGGCGTGTTATGGCGCTCTCTGGGTAACTTTGAAATGAAGTGATCAGCACACTGACGTTACACATCAGAGAACAGCACAGACTGATGATGACCACAGGGAGTACTAACATCAACACAATAGTGACTTTCCTTATGGTAGCTTTAAATTTAAATTTAAAATTAGCCTCTGCTTTTACTTTACAGTTAATCATACTCCTACAAATTCCCCAGAGGACCCTAAAGGGACAGGATGGATCCATTTTAATTGAGCTGCCAGCATTGACAGAGAGATCATTTCAGGGGCGTCTTCAGACACTTTTATTACCCATGACCCCATAAATAGTCAGATCCTGCACAAAATGAAGCATCTTGTTAATGAACATTTGACTTTCTGCACTCTGTGAGGCACTTTTCTTCGGTAACGTTTAATAACCCTACACGATGAGTACAGCTGGGTAAACAAAGTGTTGTTTTTCACGAGGCTCTGAGCAGAAATTTGGAGAGAGGTTTCATGTTCCTCCCTCATCTCGGTTCATTCTCTGAGAGCTGGGGTGTGAAATCTTTGGGTGGTAAAAATTTATTCCAGGAAGGGAAATTAAATGTTTTCTAATGAGTCTCACTGTGCCTCTCCCAACCCAGAAGACTGAACAAAGATTTGGAATATGCACAAAATTTAGCATATTTTACAAAAAGATCTCTACTTCTCTGAGGCTGTGTGCCCTTCTACGCACTGCCAGGCGCTGCAGCGTGCACAGTGCCGTGCCAGGCCTCCCACACACATGCACTCACACATACATGCAGGAACACACACACAGACACACGGAGTATTCAAATGCCAATTTTTACCTCCCACAGAAAGTTTGTCTTCTTCATCTCTTATACTAGTGAAAACAATAAAGTTACAATAACTTGATTTCACAGAGAGAAAACAAAGAACAAGAAAAGAAAGAAACACAAAACAAACTTTCTGCCCATCTGTAACATTTAGGAAAAACATTAAGACCAGACTTTCATTACTGTTTGGCTAAGAAAGAAAAAAAAACAAACACTGTGATAATTAAGGATCAACTCAGAGAATTTAAGGAACAGACTTGTGATTTTTCTCGAATTTTTCTATGTGACTGAAGATTTTCAGCCTCACCAAGCGCAAGTTTTTTGGCTACTACTCTGCCTTAAATTAACAAAATAGTTGCCACCTCGTAACCATCACTGTTGTTACGAGGGGCAAAAGAAAATAGAGGTGACGTTCATAATGTCTGACCAGCACGGTGTGCGTCTCGCCATGACTTTAAAGTGATACTCTGGGATAGAACAAGTTGGGTCCTATCACAAGGTTTAGGGCAGAAATTACCCCTACAGCAGTGTTTTTGTGCAGCAGAAGCCCAGGGCACTCGCACCAAACACCCCCTCCCTGCTCCTCTGCCAGTTTCCTCTTAAGAAACAATGTTGCTGCTTTCAAAACATGCAATAAATACAATTACAACAAAATACATTGAAACATTTTCAAAAATTATTTCAACAAAAACAATAACTGGTAAATTTATAAGCCCAGGTTGATCCTGCATGGCATCATAAAGTGAGGCGCTGTGTAGTAGCTTTATATTAATTAACACACAGAAACAGGAGCTACAGAATCTCTGCTGGGCAATTTTTTTTATAATTGGCTACATTTTGGCTAGTGTTGATTAATCAGTGACAGGCTATAATCTACCTGAAATAAACGAATAAATGAATAAATAAATAAATAAATAAATAAATAAATAAATAAATAAATAAATAAATAAATAAAAACAAAATAAAAAAAATAAACAAATAAATAAAGATAAAAAATAATAATAATAATAGTAATAACAACTTACACAGGAATTATCCTGTTTAGTCATCCCCTACAGGCCTTTTCACATGTGCGTCAGTGTCTGCCTCAACCCCCTCCTCTGTCTATGTGTTGATGTTTTGGTTGTTTCGGGACGTTTTAGGAGGAGAGTAAGTGCGTTCATATCAGCCAATCACAGCACACACAGTGTGCAAGTGCCTTTGAGTGATGATAATAGTAAGTTGAAGGAGCTTACCCGAGCGGCCATGACAGCAAATGAAGCACAGACAAAGAGAAACAGCCAAAGTGGAACAAAACCCCAAACAGATAAAGCCTTTTTTCTAAACGAGGGTGAAGCTTGGCTCGACTTTCAATTGTTTTCGAGAACTTGGAAAGCAGCACGGGACGTAGAGCGGCGTAAGTCTGTATGTGTCAAATACTCAGTGATTAGCTTTTGCTAACTTGCCAAGTCAGGTGCATGACTCCCGGGTCTCTGCAATGAAGAAATTGGATACTACAGGTGGTTACTGGGCTAGTGAGTGTGTTCATGTAGCTTCAGTTGAAGGCTGTGGGCGTGTACTGCTGCTGACACCAATCCAAGGAGGAGGAGCCCAGTTTGAGAGTTGTGTTTTCCAACAAGTAATGAAAATTCCTGCCGACACTACCTAAAGCCTTGATAGAGAGATTTTTTGCAGTACTTCCTATTTCTCTTTAAACAGTTTAACTTATTTAGATATCTATCATACTTTGTACCAGCCACTTGTTCACTTCCTTGGTTATGTTATTAAAGAGCCTCAACCGTACATCTATTTCCGGAGATTTTCTGAAAAGAACACACTCCATGTGGTTACCTTCTCAAAAGTGTAGAAGTTTGCACGTTGCTCCACAGTTAACATGGTACTTTCTGTCAGACAGCGTACTGAAAGATCTCAGTAACCAAAGATTTAAATACAGACTCAGGAGCAGCTGGTCAGTGTGATGGCATGACCTTGTGTCACTGAATTAAATGATATTACTGAATATAAAACCGCAAAGTGAAGAGGACTTTTTACTTAACTCAAATAAAGTGGGAATATTTAATTTCAACCAATGCATGTCGTCGTATCAAGACTCTGTGACTTTGTGACTCGCTGAATCTGGAAATAATAACAGTGATGATAATAACAGTCACCCAAAGCGGTGGTTTGCGAAAGAAAATTGTGTTTCTACATGAAATGACTACTGGGTCTGAACACACACACACAGAAATGCAATCTGTGTTAATGTGTGTGTGTGTGTTCCACTGAGGTGATCATGGAGGTCGATGGTAGTTATGTAAAAATTGGACTCAGGTGGTTACAGGATTTGGTTTTTGTTTCAGCAGATGGATAATTTTCACATTTACCGAACCAGATTCAGCCGAGGAGCTCACCTACACACACACATTCAAACGCACAAATCCCACAAAAACAAGCTGTAGCTACCTGTCATTTATCCCAGCAGGTAGTGTGTGTGCGCTTAATTAAGACCCATTATGTCATATCTGGTGGCTCGTTGAGGGAAAAAAGCCCATTTAGTGGCACAGGGCATGTTTTTAGAGCCTCTAAAAGACAAAGTGTGGTTTCAAACAGGCGCTGACAATCATTTCTGCCCAACATTTGCTACAGGCACAGCGATTCACACACTCTCCTGAATCACAGGTACTTTAGATACACACCCACAAATACGCTTTGTGTTTACAAAGCCCATCACTTCGGTGTAAATGTGTTCACTAACCTCTGACTGATGACTAACACGTCTGTCTACAGTAAACTAGCAGCACTGCATTTTGAATGCCTCCTTTATGGATATTCATCAGCACAATGTGGGCTGAGCTCACCGCGATGATCACCTGTGTGGAAAAAAAAACAAAAAAAAAAAACAGCATCTGGCTGGACTGATTACATGGTGACAGCAAAATGCACACACACAGGTTTCAAATGAGTCACGGAGAAAAAAGGTTTGAGCAACGCTGACAAAAACTGATATTGATTACCTCCAGATGCATTTCAAAGTATCTAAAAATACCCAGTCATGAATCAAATTCTGACAGTTTCTCCACATAAAAATGTAAAACAGGTGAAAAGAAACAAAAGAGAGGAGGCATCTTCTTTTTCTTCCACATTTAGAGAAACTCATACCTAATGTACATCAACCATGTGTGTTAAATGTTTAGATATGGATAAAAGCATGACAGGACGTCAAAGCGTACAGTGTTAATGAACTCAGACTGAGCCAATAATGTAAAGCTTTAGTTAATTATGTTGCCCAGCAACGTAGAAGATACAATAAGATGGGTACATAGATGGACGGGCTGACACCGACATAGTGTTTGTGACATTATTAGTCTTAAGAATTCTCTGACAAAGAAATCTGTTTCATATTTTTTATAATTTGTGGATTAGTTTGGCTCATCAGTTATTTCAAGTTAGCTCAACTCAATTTTTTTTAAAGAGCATATTTACAACAATCAAAGTTTATCAAAGTGCTGATCTGATTGGAAGCAGCACAAATAACAAGACACAATACTAATATACAGAAAAAATAAATAAATAAATAAATAAAAAAACACAAAACCAGAGAAAATAATAAAAAAAATATAATACAATGAAATAAATTAATATTTAAATTGATAAAACATTATACCAGATGTCTGGTAAACTTTGATAAAAAGCCAGAGAGAAGAGGAGAGTCTTAAGAAAAGATTTAAAAACCTCAATTGACATATGGCTAAGCCACGCCCCCTCCACTCACTCAGACACAAAGGGAACATTCAGTGACAGGCGCTATGGTAGGCAACACGGTAAAAGACATTTCACAGGATGCTATTGATGATTTTTGGAGACAGGAAGATCACAGATCATCTAGAAGTCACTAAAAGGCTCTAAACTAGACAATGGAGGGATGTATTAGTCATTTTACTGTTCAGAGGGTCAATAAAAAGCTTCAGTGACAAGCTAAAATTTTCAGATACCAACGTCATCAAGGCCATCTTAGGCAACACAATAGAGAATCAGCACTGGTCATGACAAAAATACAACTTCCCTTTTACCATCTTACCAAGAATGTGTCTCTGTTAGTTTGGTGCTACAGTATTTACACTGAATCATTCAGTGCAACGTTTTCCAACCTTTGTTATATTGGCTATTATAGATAAGCTAATGTTAAGCTAACGTTAATTTAACCAGAGCCCTTTGGACAACAGCTAACAATGGAATACCATATCCAAAGAACAAAAACTAGAACAAAACAGGCCAATGACCCAACAAACATAGACATGATGAACAACACAGCTGTTAGGCTAACTTTAGCCAATGCTAAAGAAAATCCCAAAGCGTCCTTTAGACTGCAGTGGTGGTTCTAGTGTTAAAGGTAACTTTATAATTCTTAACGCCAAATTCACAATCCGCTGCCTCAAATACGATGTCAGCTTACCTTAGAGCAGATGGAGACATCCTTCTTAATTTTATTCACGTTGAGTTTATGTTGTGGTCTACCACAAAATTTTATCCAAAGAAGACACTTTTTCCTGTAGAGATTGGGCTCAGGAAAGGATAAAAAGTACCACCTATTGCCCAACCTCTCAGGATACGTTGTATCACAGTTGCATGTACCTCATTAACAGTTTGACCATTTTTATACTTAAAATCTCAGAAAAACCTAATAAGACCGACTGAAACTGACCTTCGGCTATGTTTTTCAATGCACATCTGAGTGGAGAATGTCCGAGTGTATTGGAAGGTTATACACACTGTGATGGGCTTCTTGAGTTTGTGGGCGGGGCTTAGCCATAGGTTAATTGACCCTATTGAGTGGAAATGCAAAGGCAATAGCCTGGGGTCACTAAAGCTCTGTCACCTCTAGTTTTGTGTCTGGTTTTGGGAGTGTCAAGAAGCAACTGACCGGTCAATCTCTGTGTCCTGGCAGGGACATGGGGACGGAGAAGTTCGGCCATTAAGAGCTTTGAAAACAAACAATAAAATGTATAAATCTATTCTAAAAGCAACTGGGAGCTAGCAAAGCTAAGAAAGGGGAAATGTGGTTCTGATTGCATTTACCCTTGAAGAGACGTGATAAGTGAGATCCCCAGTCCAAAATACAGAGATTTGCAATAACCCAGTCTTGTATTATAAAAGCATAGGTCACGGTCTCTAAGTCTCTGTATGTTAAGTCATCTGGATTTTAATTAATCACATTTTTTTAGCCGCCTCCATTGACCCCAAGTTTGTCAGGTTTCAGGGAAGATCAATACAACAGGAAAGTCCCAGGCTGAGATCAGGATGATTGGTTTTGTGGTTACTAACCATAGAAAAGTCCTTAGTTTGTATTCAGTGAGCGGTCCTTCATGGTTACTGTCCACAAAAAAAAAAGGACAAGATTCTCCCCAACTGTGTCACATTTGAATTTATATAAATAATACATTAACTATGAATTTACCCCCAGTATTATGTGACACAGTTATTATTGGACACTACATTATACATTGATAGTCTGCTACACAGTATTTGCACACTGAAACAAGGTGACATGTGAATTATCGTGTGTTACGCTTCAGTCCTCCCTCTAATGGAAAAGCAGGAGCCTTCAAATATCCATTTGAATCTGCTTTGTGTGAATGAATCAATGGTGTGCACATCATTGTTTATGAACATCTTACTCAAACGCAGGCAGAGACAGTTTTTTTTCTTGGTATATTTAGTTTTTGTCATCGTTCTAGATACAAAAATAAACCTGAGTTGAAAGGCTCATCATACACTGAGACATTTAACACCAAACATTGGCACCCTTCAGTGCAGAGTCTGTAAAAATGAATTAGAGTTATAAATAAGCAATAAAATGTTGTGAAAGCTGTCAGTGACACTATTGTTTTAATTAGTTAAAACATCAGTTGTTCACATACATCTGCTCAGAGGCCTCAATGAGAGTTTGAGCTCTGTGAATATTGAAAGAACAGCAGGCAGGCACAGTTCTTTAAGCTGCGCTTCCACCAAGCAGTCCGGGTCGGTTCAGTACGGTATGGGACGGTTTCGGACAGTTAAGTCTGATCCCGTTTGCGTTTCCACAGCAAACTGTGCCCTCTCGTGGTGGGCAGGGTGTAAGCCGGATGCTGGAAGCCACAGCTGGTAAACAATAGCGCGACGCCGTAGCAGCTTACCCCGCTATTAGATCCAACAAAGAAGAAAACGCGGCACAGTAAACAAAGAGCACGGATGGAAGACATGCAGCATTTCGTTCTCTCTGTGATTGGCATGCGGCTCTTTCATACAAAGTGCAATCAAGCTGGCACCCATACGAAAGGGTCCCAAAAAAGTGGGACGGCTCGTCTCGGTTTTTAGGGATCCGTCCCGGGATGAGTCAGTGGAAACGCAGCTAAAAGCGCACCGTACCGAGACGAACCGACCTGGACTGCTTGGTGGAAACTCAGCTTTACTGAACGCTCTCCCCTTCTCCTTTCTCAAAATTGACCCCTGGCTAAGTCCCGCCCTCACACTCAATGAGCCAATCACAATCATTCATTGAAATACATTGTACAAAATTAGTTTTATTCGGTTTTTCTGATATTTTAAGAGTAAAAATAGTCAAACAGTGTTCATGAGGTACATGCAGCTCTGACACAAGGTATCCTGAGAGGCTTACTTACTAGTACTACTGTACTTTTTACCCTTTCATAAACCACATCTCAACCAGGAAAAGTGTCGTCTTTGGATAAAGTTGTGCAGTAGACCACAACATCAAGTTAAAGTGAATCAAACGAAGGATGTCTCCATGTGTTTTAGGGTAAGCTGACACTGTATTTGAGGCAACACATTGTGACTTTGCTGGAAAGTAAATATAAAGTTATCTTCAACATCCCTTACATTAGCAAACGTTAGCTGAGGTTAGCTTAACATTAGCTCCTAGCAGCGTTGTTCATCATGTCTTGTTGTTTGTTGGGAGTATTTGGCCCGTTTTGTTATACTTTTTGTTCTTTGGTGATCGTACATCATTGTTAGTTGTTCTCCAAAGGGCTAGAGTTAAACTAACATTAGCCTCTGGAGCTTAACTTCATTAGCTTATCTTTAAAAGCCTTAATAACAAAGGCTGGTAAATGATTTGCTGAATGACTCAGTGTAAATACAGTAGCTCCAAACTAACAGAGACACATTCTTGTTAAAGATGTTGCTGTTTTTTTTTCTCCATATTTGAGCCAAATACTTTTACTTCAGTGGCAATGGCAATGGTTCATCACATTTGCACTGGGATCTGTAAATTTTGGCTTGTATCTGAAGCTTTTTATTGCGCATCTCAACAATAAAATGATTCATATACCCCTCTAATGAGGTGTTCAGATCCTTTTGGTGACTTCTGTAAGATGTGTGATCTTTCTGTCACCAAAAAAAAATCAAAACATCCTGTTAAATGTCTCCTACTGTGAAGCCTGCCATGGTACCTGTCACTGAATGTTCACTGTTTGTCTGAGTGGGTGGAGGGGGCGTGGCTTAGCCATAGGCCAATTTTACCTGCTTCTCTTCAGTTGTCCTGTTTTGAAATTTTACTGTGTAGGGTGGGGATTTATGGACACATGCAGCATGGATGTTGGGTTACACTAACAAACACAAAGAAACCTTAGCCTCCCTAAATCTGACTACTACTTAGGCTTTATACATAAGGAGCACAACACGCTCAAACCTGTTCTCAAGTCTGTAAATTTAGGATTAATCAAAGACGAAACTGTTTTTTTTTCTGTGCCATTAGATCAGAAATTGAAGTTCCCATCCAGGTTTTCCATAGACAGCATCATGTGACCTACAGTTGAACCTCTCCTCCAACTTGGATGAGATTGTAACTGTCTGTCAGCTCATCAATACAACCAAGACGGACCCATGGACTGTCAAAATATCCATTAAGTTTAACACAGCTGTCCGGCTGCACTGATTTTTGCCCTCTTCCTGTCAACTGCTTCCTGCATGAGGCCAAGATTCAGACCCACTTGCCAATCATGAGCAAGTCTGTGGATTTTGGTGCCTACATTAATCCTTCTTTCTGCTATTGTGACTGTAAAAGGTTGATAAAAAATCACTGGGGTGTCAAAACTGTCACAACAAATAAGTTGTTCCCTGGCGAGTAATTGATTTGTTAGGAAAGTCTGGGAGTGTGAGAGTTGTAGTACATACGTGACCTTGTGTGTTGAGTGTGTTTCCTTGTACACCCCAGAGCACATCCTGAAAAACCAGAGTACAAAGTCAGTGTCACAAAACATATCACATCATTGTGGAGGAGATGAAGGAAAACCTGGAAAAACGTATTTAGTATCTTTGTATAATGACTTTTAATGTTAATTTTTATAGCTCTTCCTGAATTATTAATCCCCGTGTAATATGCTCCTAAGCAGTAGAGATTTATGTTTGTATTTGTATTGTTTTGGTACCGAAAATACTAATTACTTCTGCTCATTTTTAATCTGCTTTGGAGGCAGGGGAGGGGTTTTAATTTTTTTCTGGGACACTCACACACACAGATGCAGAAACAAAGGCAGAAACACACAGAAACATGTGGCACACACACACACAGAATCATCACCGCCTTGCACAGAAAGAGACACTCAGTGTTTACCTTATGCAGGAGTTTTTAATTTCCCTCTCATAAGCTCGTTGTCAGTGACGGCTGAAATAAATGAATTTATCGCCCCCTCATTTAAACACAAGGACACCGAGTCATTGACTGAGCTGTGTGCAAACACAAAATCTACTTCTTCCTCTTCTTCTGAGGTAAGCCTCTATTCATATCCTGTCCTCATGCGCTCACAAATCAGAGATACGTTTGTGCCTGCAGGCGAGTGCTGGAGTGGTTGTGTGTTTCAGAAAGTAAACACATGCAGTCCCATATGTAATGCAATTGCTCTATGTGTGTACCCGAGTGTGTCACATAGACAAATAACTACATTACCTCCCAGAGAGGAGGCAGGGAAACAGTTTGTCAGAGCACCCCTGATCAAAGAGCAAGCATCATTCTTACATGTACGCTAATGTTTTCATCTACACAGCCTGTTAGCAGAGGAGAGAGTCAGGTCTCACAAACAAGTTTTCATCCCCAGGTAGACACACAAACACCTTTAGTATCAAGTTTAAACAATTTCCTCTGAGGGAAGTGAAGCAGGCCGATAACTCAAACAGACAAGCAGAAACAAAGGAGAGGATGAAGACACTAATACTGTTCCACCAAGGCTCCCCGTACTTTACAAGCTTAAACTACAGCTGGTGCTGCTCGGCTTGTGCCAAATACTTGTGTTAGGAATTCTCTCTGGGTTACTTCTACATTAAACAGACACCCGGTTGGCTGCACTAGTGAGGTTTCTTATTGCATGAGGAATACCAGAGCTTGTCGTGAACCAATTTGTTTGGGGGTTTTTTTTGGCAGCCAATCTGATTGAAAAAATAATTGTCCTGAATTTCAGCCATAAAAGAACAACTTTTGGAATAGCTAAAAATACACCCAGTGACCCCAATTATTACAACACTTATTGGAAATAAGACACACACACACACACACACACACACACACACACACACACACACACACACACACACACACACACACACACACACAGCTTATGCTCTTCAGACACCTTTACATTTAGGAATAATCAGGGGCTTTTATTTTGAAATGCCATTTGGGGGTTGCAGGTCATTTCCACTTCCCATTTACCTACACCAAAGTTATGCCAAAGTTATGTTGAGGATAAGATAAGATAAGATAAGATAAGATCAAACATTATTAATCCCTAAGGGGTAGATTTAATTGTTGCAGCAAACACTATTTGCAAGTGAAAAAAAAAAAAAAACAAACAAAAAGAAAACAAACAAACAAACAAACAAAAAAACAAGATGATAATGATGTAAAATAAAATAAAAGAAACTAAAAGTAAAAAAATATATAAAAAAGTGCTCGTCTATCATAATGACATGTTCACATCTTCAGTTTTACTTGTGTATACATACACCACAGGAAGTTGTTATGTTATTTAAAATCATGCTCACTCATGCTAACTACTCTTCCAAGCTAACTTTTTTGTGTTATCCAAGCCTGTGCAGAAATGTTAAAAACTGCAGTTCATCCTCTGTCCACTAGGGGCTGTCTGTAGAACCAACAGAAACCACACACAGACCAATTCCAAAAATACCAGCTTCACAGCAAAATCAAGCGGGCACCACATTTGTTGATTGGCATACACTGCATGGGGGTACATTCCTCCATGACTTGTTATTTTAATTTAGATATTTAGCTAATAAGTTTTGCCCATATAAGGGCATGACTGTTTTGATTACCAGGGGAGCTGCAGAGAGGTAAAAGTCATCTTTACCTCATCTTTACATGAATGGCGCTAGGTTGGATCAAGCTTATTTAACATGGCACTAGGGGTACCTTTCACATTTGAAATGATACAGTACTTATGTTTGGTACCTGGCAATCTGTATCGGTACTCAACAGTAACAATTTTCTGGACTTATGTGTGTTTTTGTGGTAATAAATATCATTATGTTTTTTTCTTTTTTTAGTTATTCAACATATACCATTGCAGTGCTGTGTTCATGTCCAGCATGGAAAATTGCCTACTCTTCTACTCTCTCACAGTCACAAGAATGTGTTTAGGTACCTAAACATGGTGCCTTTTGATTTTATGTGAATTGGTACTCGGTACTAGAGACAGAATTTGGTCAGTACCTACAAAAGTAACGAGTTTGGCACTCATCCCTACATGGCACCTGCTGATACAGTCTATGGTGTTATTTTAAGGGTGATGCTAGATGAAAGGGATCTGTATTACAGTTAATACTTGGTGTTTACCTTAAAGGTATGCATATGAAGTCACCTCCACTGATGGCTGGTATTATTTGGCTGATTTGGTCATGAACTTTATTTCAGCTACTGTGTATAATCCAATTTGTTGTAGGAGCACGATCATCAGGGAGACCTTTTCTGTGCAGTTGTTCAGTAGTGGTTAGTTTATCTGATAAATAAGATCCAGAGGTTGAATACCCAACAGGTGCCTTTATCATACAAATACATTTTGAATTAATTTATTGATCACACACTCTGAACTCTCAATGTCTACCACTGTTTCCAGACCTGTCTGAACATTTGAGTGTATATTTCATTTGAAGTTATAATGCTCTCATCACACTGGATAACATTCTGTGACTAGGGAGGAAATAGGTTTGTTTTATTTTGTTTCTCAACCATCCGTAAAACAGACAGCAGAGTCCTCCCATCCGTCATGTTACTTGCTGAGTCATAAATTTCATCAAACTTCATTCCTTTCAACTTCTGAGATAATATCTTCCCCACATGCTGGAGACTCACACTCACCTCACTTTGGCTGATCTTAAACCCTCTTCCTTCCACCAGTACAGAGCCAACATCTTCACCATCTCTTTCAGGATTTGTTCAGAGCTTCTCCATCTCAGTAGATGTGAAAACAAACTCGCTGCAGACAAATCTCTCTGAACACAGGAGTTCAAACACCATAGAAAACAGGAACTAGGTACATTTTTTAACCAAATGGGACTTAAACAAATGGAGGGCAATGATCTTACTGATTTATAAATTGGTGACAATCTATCACAGGCTGAGGGGGGATGACTTCCATATGAGTCAATATGGACTCTGCAGCACTGCTTGAATTATTCCTCAGCTTTCCTGCAGCTTTAATGGTGCTGTGCAGCATGCTGTGCAGAAACACAACTTTATTTATTTATTTTTCCTTTTTTTTTTCTTTTGGTAATTTACTGTTTATTTCTTAGCTTTCAATGTTGGGTGTATGTTCTCTCACAGCAACCTTTCAAGGCTACTTTTCTGTTGTTAACACATTGAAATGTGTCTGTGCATTAAAAGCCACCAGCTTCAAGTTGGAAGTGTGTATTGTATCGCCAGCATACTCCTACATGTGTTTACAAGTCTTTGTCCAGGATATACAAACAAAAGAGCAACCCACACATGAAAACATTACAACTCCTCAGGGTTCCTTCAGCACTGTAGTTTTATTCTGGCAAAGCCGAGCTGAGTTTATTGTCACAGGTTTAATGACATGAGATCAGTGAGCACATGTTAGCACGTTGTGCTGTGCATGTGCTTCGTTAATAAAGGCAACGTGATGGTGGGGATGCTGACATTTTCAGATTTATTAAATCATGATTCACTATTGTTGTGTAGGAGGTGATGTATTAGCATGTTACCTGATCAGGGTTTATGTATCCTATGATGTGATGAATCATAAATCTGTGTGAGTTTGCTCCATATTGACATGATAGCATCACACAGTTGCTGCAGATTTGTCGGCTGAACATCCGTGATGAGAATCTCCCGTTCCACCACATCCCAAAGGTGCTCTATTGGATTGAGATCTGGAGACTGTGGAGGACATTTGAGTACAGGGAACTCATTGTCATGTTGAAGAAAGCAGTCTGAGATGATTCCAGCTTTATGACATGGAGCGTTATCCTGCTGGAAGTAGCCATCAGAAGATGAGTACACTGTGCTCATAAAGGGATGGACATGGTCAGCAGCAATACTCAGGTAGGCTGTGGACTTTAAACCATGCTCAGTTGGTACTAAGGGGCCCAAAGTGAGCCAAGAAAATATCCCCCACACCATTACACCACCAGCAGCAGCCTGAACCGTTGATACAAGGCAGGATGGATCCATGCTTTCATGTTGTTGATGCCAAATTCTGACCCTACCATCTGAATGTGGAGCAGAAATCCAGACTCATCAGACCAGGCAACGTTTTTCCAATCTTCTATTGTCCAGTTTTGGTGTTGCTGTGTGAATTGTAGCCTCAGTTTCCTGTTCTTAGCTGACAGGAGGGTCACCCGGTGTGGTCTTCTGCTGCTGTAGCCCATCTGCCTCAAAGTTGGACGTGTTGTGTGTTCAGAGATGCTCTTCTGCAGACCTCTGTTGTAACCAGTTGTTATTTGAGTTACTGTTGTCTTTCTATCAGCTCCAACTAGTCTGTCCATTCTCCTCTGACCTCTGGCATCAACAAGACATTTTGGCCCACAGAGCTGCTGCTCACTGGATATTCTCTCTGTAAACACTGTAAACCCTAGAGATGGTTGTGGGTGAAAATCCCAGTAGATCAGGAGTTCCTGAAATACTCAGACCAGCCCGTCTGGCACCAACAACCATGCCAGGTCCAAAGTCTCTTAAAGGATAAGTTCGGTTAATACAGCTTTTACATTGTTTATAGAATGAAATAGAACAGAACACTCACCCAGAGGGCTTTCCTGATGCAAGCAGTGCATCGGGAGATATTTAGATCCAAAATCGTGCAGCGGACGTCCGTATGATGGGATCCATTGGGGCATAGCAGCGCCGCTCCTAAAACTGCATTAATCTTCCAAAAACTTGTGTTTTTCACCAATATTCCATCATGGTCCGCTCTGGGTTGGTCCTCTGCTGTAGTCTGTGTCACTCCAGACAGCGCTGTGTGGCTGTACTGACCTCTGAACTGATAAAGACTTTGTTTACGTTTGTCCCTCCGCGCATGCGCAGTACTCTCTGGAGAGCTGACTCCACTTCCTCCTTTCTTTGAGGGGCAAAACGTGAACAAATCCTTTGTCAGTTCAGAGGTCATTACAGCCACACAGCGCTGTCTGGAGTGACACAGACTGCAGCAGAGGACTAACCCAGAGCGGACCATGATGGAATATTTGTGAAAAACACAAGTTTTTGGACGATTAATGCAGCTTTAGGAGCGGCGCTGTCTATACCCCGATGGATCCCATTATACGGACGTCTGCTGCATGATTTTGGATCTAAATATCTCCCGAAGCACTGCTTGGATCAGGAAAGCCTTCTTGGTGAGTATTTTGTTCTACTTCATTCTATAAACAATGTAAAAGCTGTATGAACCGAACTTATCCTTTAAATCACTTTTCTCCTCCTTTCTGATGCTCGGTTTGAACTGTAGCAGATCGTCTCATCCATGTCTACATGCCTAAATGCATAGTGTTGCTGCCGTGTAATTGGCTGAAATTTGTGTTAATGAGCAGTTGGACTGTGTGTCTAATAAAGTGTCCAGTGAGTGTATTTTGTTAAAGTGATGTTTTAACCAGTGTTATTACACAGCACTCTATTACCTCTGTCCATGATTCATCAGATCGTCTTTGCATCATGCTCTGGCTCTCTCTGTGTGTATGAACATGTGTGAGTGTAAAAGAGAGAGTTTTAATGTTGGCACTGACCGGCCGGCTGCAGAAGACATAGTGCTTTTGTAATTAAGGTCTAAGAACTCATTTAAATCACACACCTTTTCAGCCCCGTCATTAATCACTCTGTGTATAATACTAATGGCCCTGTTCACACTATGGCTGATGAAAAACGTGAAATCTGCAACTGAAGGATTGATCGCCAGACTTCTCTTCAACACGTGCTGAAAGATTCAGAGACATTGAAGGATCAAGAGCCGTCACACTCACAGGAACTCACACAGAAGCATACATCAAAGTGCGATCAAGGGTGCTTGATACTTTTGTGTTGCTTCACTGGTGCATGTAAAGGCTAAACATCCATCCCTGCTTGATATTCAGGAGATACAGACCATTAATAATTCGCACAGAAAGGTGTCACGGCCGTAACTGAACTCTGGTGGATATCACAGAATATGAAGAACCAGGAAGCAAAAAAAAACATTAGTTTGTATGGATCCAAAGTCTGTTATGTGCAGCATATCGTGGGTGGTAAAAGAGGCTTTAGCCTTGACTGTGCCGAAAACTTCTCACTACACACCTCTTCAGCAGCTCTCTGTGTGAAGTATAGTTTCAAAAACAGAGTTGTTCTTTGACATTGCTGGGATGCTAAACTGAGGTGTTAACAGATTTCTTCTTCAACACATGCCTTCCCTCTCCAACTTTTACTCCACCGGTACGCAGAGCAAAACTTCAAACTTGAGCATTGATTCTCCTGACCTTTCCCCAGTGCACTCGGAGCAGCTGGTTTGAGGCTGGGCAGAATATAAAAACTGTGTTTGCAGATATTTCTGGCAAAGCAGCAGAGCCTTGTTTTTGCTTTACTTATTTGTTGGCAACATTTGAATAATTTGCATTTAAAAAAGGTTGCATAACAGATCAAGAGCATTGAACCTTCCTACATCTTTAAAAAAAACATGATTCAGCTTTGGGCTTGAACAGTTTTCTGTAGGAAGATGTATTCAGACAATATTAAAGATGATAATATCTGTGGAACAAACATGCTTTATACGAAGGTTCGCCACGTGCTTTAGCATTCTCCCAACCCCCGCCTCGTCTCTGCTTTATATCAGAGACTTTAATCAGTCAGTTTCTTGAATTTTGATCCCTTTATTAATTTGTTTGTTATTTTTGCATGGAACCCTTCATTTCCAGTTAAAACTCAAGAAAAAGTCAAGGTGTACCATAGAGACTTAACATCTAATATCATCTAGTTTATCCCGAACCAACTCTTTGGTCTAGTTGACCAAAGTTATTGTTCAAGTTTTTCAAGATGGCTTGTTTTGAATAAAGTTTTTTGGATTCAGGTTGACTGAATGCTGATTGGACTCCACATATTCTTCCTCAATAGTCTAACGCCACGGCCACACCAGACGGGAATTGGCTAATTCAAATGTGCGTAACGCCCAAAGCTGGACCCTGGACTACTTTCACAAGCTGAGGGGCCATGTGCGTCAAAATCCATTGATACAGATATCTCTCAAATAAGCTGACGAGACTTTGTGTGTGCAAATTCATCTCTCAACAAACCTCTACACTCAAGAGGGGCCTGCTGCCTCTCCCTGGTGATTCACCTCCACCGGCCCTGCCTGGCTGTTCCCTGTGACCTCATCCTCGACCCCCGACCCATGTTCCCAGAGGTCTCCCTGGGGATAATGAAGGGGTCGAGGAAAGAGAGGACCGCAGAGAACTTCCATCTTTTCCCTGGCTCTCCAGCTGCCCCGCTCCTTTTTTCCTGCTCCTTCCTCCTCTCTTTCAGGAAGGTGTTCCTGAGCCTCTTCCATCTTTTACGACAAAACACCACTGAGAAAAACACTGTCGGACTCAGTCATGACCCGTGCAGCAAATCCAGCTGGAAATGAATATTTACAGAACTTACCTTCAAGACCTGTCTCCTCAGCGACTTTCACCCAAGCCTGCTCCTTTTTTTAGGAGGTACTTTGATTCGGCCCAGCCCACAACAACGGGACACGTCGGGAGGCCTGCAGCGCCCCCCCCCCCCCCCCCCCCCCCCCCCAACAGCATTGGCAGTCAACAGACAGGCAGCCCCCCCTCATCAGCAGTACCAGCAGTTCTGAATTTTCCGATGGCCAGCCCGCCCCTGCCTACCAGTCCGTGGCTGGCCTGTCCAGGCCAATAAGGAGGCAGGCCACCAGGAAAAGTCCCGCCTCTCCCAATTGCCAGTCTGGGCCTGGATGGGCATGCAAGTTTGTTGTGTTGCCTTTTATTTTGCCACCACTTCAAACACACTTAACACACTAGTTCGTTAACTGGTTAACACAAGCTGAAATATTTCTATACTGGGGCTGTAGCACTTGACTCAAGTTAACTTGCGTTGCTTCTTACGATGTTCACCTGCTGCGCTCTGTGTGTTAACGCTAGCGCCCCTTGACAGTTTGATCATTGTCACGTTTTCAAAAATAGCTCTCAGATAAATACAATACCTAGAGTTGGAGAAGTTGTGTTGGAAAGATCGGCTTTTCATTTATTTGCTTCCAAAACAAGTGCATGCCTTGGAAAGAGACAAGCTCCTAACTGCTCGATGGGGCTGTGTTTTCGAAGAAGGAATTACCAAAATCAGCTTTAATTATGCACAACCCTTTTCTGCCCCAATCACCAGCAGCTGTGACTTTTAGTTTCTGTAGATTTCACACCAAACAGCAAATTGCTGCCGCATTGCATCAGCTCAATGGTGGAGGTTGCTAATAAGTTTCCATGAACCTTTACTTGTGATTGAAAGAAAAGGACTCTTTCTCCAATCATCATTTCAAGGTTGATGCGTTACCAGACCCAGGAGGCCTGGAGGATGTCAATGGCCAAACCAAATACTAAGTATGAAAGAAAAGAATGTGACATGACATACAAAACTTTTTTTTTTTTTTTTTCCAAACATAGCTTTATTACAGTTTTTTTTCAGAGTGTATAAGACAACTGCAGGGATCCAAACCATTTACAGGACACAATAATCAAGAAATAAGGCATGTGTAAACAAATACTACAGAGCAAAAAGTTACCTGAACATATTTGAGGTGTGTGTTACAAAAAGACGTGATGTTTTCAACTCTTTCTCCCTCTCTCCCTCACACACACACACACACACACACACACACACACACGCGCACACACCTACTCAAACTTTCTTACACACGTACGCAGCACTTCAGCAATCTCAGAGATGGCAGAGGGTTGAGGAGATTAAAGACAGACTAACTGTGAAGTCTCAATTCTGTCTCCTCTGATAAAGATCGTTCCTAGCAGCTATCAAAAGGCGGGGGAGACGGGCGGGGGATGGATGGTGAAGAGGGAGACAGTTTGTGGAGAGTTCAGAGAGAAATCCTAAGGAAATTGTACAGGTTTCTTTTTTTTTTTTTTTTTTTTTTGAGTCACAGGTGACGTCGATGTTCTAAAATAGACGCTCAGACTAGAGAGAAGAGGTGAAAGAGAGGCATAATTATCTGCAATGTAATAAAGGAAAACAAGGGCAGATATGAAAAACAGAGATGATTAAATATTGATACTGCTTCAGAAAAATACACATTTATTGGTCCCTTACTGTAACAGATTATCTACTGCTCTTGGAACATATGGCATATAAGTATTATATTTCTCAAAGGCACTTTTGAACCCAGCATTTAATTTTAAACAGTCCTCAGGGGCAGTGACACAGACAGAGCACGGAAAACAAGCACAGAAGAAAAGCAGAGATGGGACTTAGATTTCATGCTGGGGGGTGATAATGTGATCTACAGTAAAGCAGTGAATTTGCACATATATCTATCTCTGAACAAACAGACACCATGAAAGAAGTCTGGTCCCTGTAGAGTTGGATATATAATAACAAAACAGCTGGGATGCACTGGGTGTTATACTGGTGTTATCTATCACTCTGTTGGTTTGAGAGGCTCTGAGTGAATTTATAACTGGCTATTTGATTGTCGCTGCCTCAAGTTGGCTGTTCTTTGGTTCATTCTCTAAGGAACAGTTTGGGTGTCTTAACTTTAATCTTTTTACATCCTTTAAAGAGGCTGTGAGGAGTCTATAAGTGATCTTGCAAAATTCTCCCTTCTAGATATTTGCCTGATCCTAATCCACACTTTAAAAATAAGATAATTGGCACCGAAATAGGTTATTTCAGAATGCGACTTCTTAGCTTCAAAAGTGGGTTGAGCAACACAGGACTGATTTACGGCATGTCCAAGTCTCTATGACACCACCACGTTGGCTGAGGAAGTTTATTAGTGTGTGTTAAATTTTGTAGTGATGATGGACACTGGAACCTAACTGTCAGACAGAAAAAAGACAGGAGAGCAGAAGAAAGATAAACAGGAGAGTGATACAGCCCGAGCTAAAGGCTAAAACACTAGCTAAGTTGTTTGTGAATATGTTCATTATAACCATAGACTGTAAAAAAAATGGACATCATCTTGCTTGGCTCTCAGTGAGGTCATCACAAAAACTCCCCCACCCCTGGTGGTTGGCTGCAGTATAGGTCAAATAATCCAGCTCTCCAGTCACTGCAGATGAGCTGTGGTCAAACTTTAAAAAAATAATACACCTCGTAGAAATGTTTCTCACGTCTGATAGTTGTGGTGATTTGATGATATCATTTCGCTCACATGTATTCAAGTCCTCTTTTTTTTAAGTTTTGTATTCATTAGTCATAAGAGGTTAAAAACAAGGTTTTACACTACATGTGACAATGATTGACAGCTGTCGTTCTTGTGCATTTTTGGGGGGGATTGTAAAACATGTCAGGAGCTAGAGTCAACAGAAAAAAAAAAAAAGTATTAATTTTGTCTCCTGGCTCCACTCAGATTCTCCCAGAATCCCTCACAGTCTCTACTGTGCAGACTCTGCTGAAACTGCTGCCAATGGCTGCACCAGTGATGGGGGAATTATGGCTTCAAAACTGTACAATGGTAAGTAGCGGAGCCACGCTGTCCACTCTATATACAGTCTGTGATTCCAACCCACAGTCAGCAGTTATTCTGCAGTCCAACAGTAAAATGAAGAGTGGGGTTACATTAGCTCTACTTGGTAGATGACTGGCAGGACATAACCAGGATTTAGTAACGTTACACATCACAGACACATCTCCCAGCACTAGGCTGTGAGACGTGTTTCATTTGACCAGCAACTAAATTACTGTACCAACTGACAGTTTGCTTGTTGTCACATTAGCCTACAGATACATCGTAACACCAGACTGCTATTAGCGCTACATTTAGCAGGCTACTGATTTACGGTACAAACTCATAACGCTTGTTGCCATGTCTCAAACAACAGTTCTGAATAACTGTTCTGATAAATACCTTACCTTGTCTTGTTGTATCAAGTAAAAAGTTGTATTGAACAAAGAAAATTTGTTCTGAAACAAACACACGCCTGGTTAAAAGTTACATTTTTATGACAGTGTGCGTGAGACTCTGGGCGAGAAGGAGGCGATGCTGTCTAATTAAAACAGATCCTATCTTCAACAAGGGGTATTTCTTTTAGGCATTATTCTGTCCCTCTGATACCTCTGAAGTATCTTTACATAATTTACAGGTCAAAAGAGTTGATTCCCCCCCCCTTTTTTTGTGTGTGTTGTCAGAAATTTGTTTTTCAGCCTCTGTCTGAAAACAATTTGTTTTAGATGCTGTGTCTTTATGGCTCTCCTCTCCACAAACCCCCTTTCCTCCCATTGGTCAGCCCTCTGGAGGCCTGTCAGGGGCGGATCTATGTGCAGAACTTGGTGTTTGATCCTTATTGCTTTAACACCACATAAACCAATGATGACCTCATGGTTCTGGAAAGATCTTGGAACAGATTGTTTTGATCAGTTTATCAATCTTATGTGAATATGTAGAGGTTTGAAAATGTGCACGTTTTGTTTGGACATCCAACATTGTTATTATTTCCAATTCATCAGATGTAGAACACGTGATCAGCACTGATGATTCCAGACATGGGGATCTACTGGAGTCACTACAGCATTCGTTCTGATTATGAGAGCTTCCTAATCAGGTTAGTGAATTTGCAACATCAAGACCCAACCATCCATTTTCTCCCACTTATCCTGTTCTGGGTCATGGGTGGCTGGAGCCTATCCCAGCTGTCTTTGAGTGAGAGGCTGGGTACACCCTGGACTCGTCGCCAGTCAATCACAGGGCTGACACACAACCTTACACACACTCATACCAATTTTGAATCACCAATTAACCTGATGAGCATGTTTTTGGACTGTGGTAGGAAGCCAGAGTACCTGTTGAGAACCCACACATGCACAGGGAGAACATACAAACTGCACACTTTGAACAATAAGAGACAATTAATTTGGTTAGACAGAGACGCAAAAATGACTTGATAATGTGTTGGACACAGATCACAGTTTGTGTTCAAATTAGTAAGAATTTAATATTACAATATCTTCACCCTCTTTACCCTTTGAGAAGTGAATTTGTTTTTAGGTCAGACAACCAGACCACAAATGTACAAAACTTAAAAACTTTCTGAGAACTCATCTCCTTATTTTGTCAGACTCACTTTGTGAAAGAGAGAGAGAGAGAGAGAGAGAGAGAGAGAGAGAGAAAGTATTTTTGAGTAATTTCCAATTGTCTGAATAGATTAAATTTATTGTGGGAAAAATTATTCAAATCATCAAGAGCTTTTAGAGTCTTCTGCAGTATGACAACACTCAGCTTTAGTGGAGGCCGAAATAGCATCGAGCCTCACACACTACTTCAGGCCCTTTGTTTCATGACCACATGTTTAAATATTGATATTTAAACTTAAACAAATCAAACAACTTTGAAGTTTCTCCATGATTAAGCTTTTAAAGCCGTTTTCTGGTTTGAATGTTGGATAGGAGCAGAATCAATTAATCATACAGTTTGCAGTTGCTGGATTAAAGTCTTCTGTTGAGACCAAAGTGTCAGATAAAACTGATCAGGAGCTTTTTTCTTTTTGAATGTTTTGTGAGAGGAATATATTTTTTTGTTGGGAAAACACCCAAAGAGAACATGAATGTAGAACCTGTTTTCCATAAGAAACAGATATATATGTATGTATCTTGTTTCCACCAAACCGTAAAGGAGAAATGAATCCCAGACTGCTGTGGGTGATTGGATCTAAAACCATCCACGGAACACATTAAGGTTCATTCACACCTGTATTTAAGACGCTCCACTTGTGATCTGATCACACTGGAGGCTTTTTGACACCAGGTGTAAACAGAATTTAAGCACATGCATATTTTGGAGCTCCTGCAGCTGACTGAGTTTGAGCAAAAGTGAGCTTCAGAGAGTGTAACATCATCGTATGGACTGCTCCCAGCATCCTCCACTTCCACCGCTGCCAAATGAGGTCCAACGGCAACTGGGAATAAAACAGGATAAAGCAGAAGCAGCTCAAATGAAGAAGTAAGTAAGAGCACTTACGGCTCCTGCCAAAGATATTTAAGCTCTGTGTTTCTTAACTGTTTGTGCCTTACATTTAATCTAAAGTAATCCTCTGAGACACCGGACGACTGCAAAATGAAAAAAAGGAAAGATGGAACGCAATAAAGTTTGTTCCTCTTAAATTTAATGAAATGTAGAGTCATCTTTACTCCACGTCACAGCCAAGGAAGAAAACAGAGAAATCTGCTTATAAGAGTCTGAGGATGAACACTCTACATGGTCTAAGGTCCCATATTATGCAAAAATCCCTTGACGTCTTTTAGTGAAATTTGTGGGTCTTTGGCTTTCCTCCCAGCCCACAGAATGTGATATTTAATGACAAAACCTGTACTTAGTAGTACTTGTGAATGTAAAATCTTGACCTAAAACTAGCTGTTTGGATTTTGGGGATTTGCCGACATCACCGATTCTCTTTTTTGACCAATCAGGAGCAAGTCTGACCTGATTGGTCCACTGGAGCAGATACTCCCGAACCCCCTCGCTGCCCAATCCCTTCCTGCTTTGTTTTTGGCTGTAAACAGCCACAAAGTTCCATGCACAAGCTTCCTATCTCCAAAGAAGACAAGACCAAGTAGCTTGAGTTCATTTATCAAGGAAACATGCCAGCTACACTCGGTATCAATCAATCAATCAATCAAAATGTATTTATATAGCACTTTTCATACAAATAAAATGTAACACAAAGTGCTTTACAAACAGACACATGAATTAAATAAAAGAATAATACCCCAAACCCGCTCCACCCAGTCCCGGAACCCACCCACAAAGCAACCCATACACAGTGTTACAAAAAATCAACATAGATAAAAGACAATAATAAAGAACACTGCTGTACCCAGTACGTACTGAGGAAACGCCTTCTTTAAGGTTTAAAAATGAGAAAACACTGGAGGTTAGGTTAAAAGTATAAAATTAAATATATCATCATATAAAATAAGAAAATTATTTTTAAGAATTAAGAATAAAAAATAGTTTAAATCAAATATATATATATATATATATATATATATATATATATATATATATATATATATATATATATATATACACACATATATATATATATATATATATATATATATATATATAAAGATATATATATATATATATATATATATATATATATATATATATATATATATAAAGATATATATATATAAAGATAAATAAATGAGGAGGAATAAAAAATAAAACTGGAAAACTAGAGAAAAAATATGGAAAATATAAAATATTTTAAAAAAGACAAGATAAAATAATAAAAAGTGGTCTGTACGTAAAATAAATACAACACCAAAAGGTAATTCAGGTAAAAGCTGGACTAAAAAAGTAGGTTTTGAGTTTGTTTTAAAGACATTAGTAAAACTGAGCATGTGTGTGCCAGTCACTTCACGGCCGACTGCTTTTCCAACTTTGGACAGTACAACAGAGGGCTAGTGAATAGACTGGTCCTGAATCCAGGCGCATTACCAACCATCCACCAACAAACCTCGGACCCTGGAAATGTGAGTATTTTAAATGCTGTGTGCTGTGGAGCAGATGTAAGAGCTTTTCCTTAGTGCCCCCCCTGTCTCTGTGTTAGCTTCAGGATGCTAACTGTAGCTGCGGTTAGCCTGTTGTTTTAGCCTGTAATGTTAAGATAAATGAGCTTCGCTGTTTTCTAAACATTGTGCACTTGGAGCTTGTGGCGCCGCTCTCGGTGAGGCAGAAGATTGGGGCGGTATCAGCGGTAACTCATTTACATATGAAGGTCACGCCCACTAAATCCGAACGTTCTGAACAGAGGGGCTATGAGGGCCTGGAAACAATCCTGCTGTTCTTGTTTTATCAGCTTTTTGGACCAAAACATGTTACTACCATTTCATGAAGACATCATTGATCAATATTAAACTGCAGAAAAGGAGCAGAATATGGGACCTTTATAGATGGCTTTGACTGAAAAAGTTAAAAGAAACTGTTTTTTGAAATCAGCCTCTTTTAAAGACAGATTTTCTGCAGTGTGGGACTCTGAGTGAATTTACAGTAAGCTTCCAATCCTGGGTTGCCAGTATTATAACCAACAATAGAAAAAAAAAACTGCAAAGGTCAGAGCCGCAGCTCTCTACATGAAATGGAACAAGCCAAGACCAAAATAGAGATTAGGCCTGAGAATGAGAGAGATTGAAAGAGGAGAGCGCGGCACAGACGGCTGCAGAGACTCGAGGACAGAAGAGAGATGAAATGAAATGGAAATCCACAGAACAGGAGTGTAAGAAGGTTTGGCTTGATGATTCATTTATGTGCTTAAACCTATTTTACACCACCGCCCCTGTTCCTTACCCAACAACAATAGGTGGTAATTTCCCATGCGTTGATAAATTACATGGCTCTCTGGGAGCAGAACACATCGCTGTTCTAGGATGACAAAAGGAAAATGCTACATGGACGAAGGAGGATGAAAGGCTAAGAGGTTTGAGGGAATAATGGGAAGAAACACACGTTAAGGAAACAGGAAAATAACTGGCTGAATGCAGCGCTGCTGAGTGCAGTGGAGCAATGTGAAAAGGACAAATGCTACCTGTACACGCAGAGGGATTAATGGGCTAATGTGAGGAGTAGAAGAAAGACGGGAAGGCGTGTGCTGCCTGCTCGTGTGAAGGAGGAAAATGAAAGAGAGAATGAAAGAGAAGGAAAATGTGCCAAATTGTGCGGGCGGGCTAATTACTAACTACTCACCACCAGGAACATCAAAGCATGAGAGACAATAGCAGACAACAGGGACTATTTTAAAGCCAACTGTGATTCTGAACCCCCCACGCACAGATACACCACACACACACTCTCTCACACACACACACACACTCTCTCACACACACACACACACACACACACAGGGAGACTGTTATGATGGCTGAGAGCATAATTAAAACGCCCTGAGGCAGAATCCGTCAGGAAGGTGTTCCCGTCGTGGTGTTCCTGTCGCAGTGTTCCTGTCTCGGTGTAGCCTGCTGGGCCCCATGGAGCCGGCTGTTTGTCCCTAACGCTGTGAGATAATGTCTGGAGGTTTACCTTTGCTGCCTGCTACGCACCACCGCCCACCTCATCCCCACATGAGTCACGCCACTCCCCCTCACAGTGGCAAGTCAAAGAGTAAAGGAGATAGGAAAGGAAAAAGAGGAACGTCGTTGGAAAGGAAAATGTACTGTACTATGCAGAAGTCAGAGAAATGTGAAGGATGCAGAAGTGCTGTCACTCAAGGTCTGTATATGAACTCTATTTCTTCAGGGACTTAAAGGATTTATAAGAGACCTTGAGTGACTGTAACTTATGTATCTTATTTTACATTCTCTATTATATTTATCATACTTCTCAGAAGGTCACTGTGATACTTCTCGAGTTATGGTAGGTATCAGCTCTTGTTTTGAAATTCAGCCTGACTCTTACAGTAACACAGCATAATCTTATAAAGAGTTTATAGATGGATCTGCAGAAGTTCCCCAACAACTAGAAGACACAACAGCAAATATCAAAAGCCCTCGTTCCTGAAATCTCCAAAGAGGTAACAAATAAAAAACTCAGTAAGAGCTGCTCTTTATATGTAAGGTCCTCACACACACTGAACTATCGTGTCCACTGGAATATTTGCAGTGTTTCCACAGAGACTCCTCTCTACTCTGCTTAAGACATGATCCAAGTCTATTTCAGAAGAGGAGCCCACGTCTGGTTCACATCATGCTGAACAGAGCAGATAAACCTGGAAAAGAAGTAGGGATGTTTGATACCACTTTTTATGCAGACCGATACCAGTACGAGTACTCCCTCTTGAGTACTCACCGATACCAAGTACCGATACCCCAAAGATCAAAGACAGCACAGTCACTCTGACATTAATTCCAAACAAAACAAAAACAACTCTCTCTGAGTTTAGAATTGTTTTGATAAATCTAAAAAATATATATACTAAAAGTGCACAATAGAACTAACAACTGTCAGAGTTTGAGTATTTTTTAAAGTAAACTCAAGTGCAAAATAAAACAGTTTAAATGTTCAATCACCCTGGTTCATTCATATTGTCTGAGCAGGACATGGTGCACATTTGCTGTGGTGTTAAACCACAGCAATTAGCAGCAATAAGCAGCAACTAGTGGCGAGGAGGACTTATTTGACGCAAGATTTTCTTGCCTAAACCAGAGTATCTGCTGCTGGTATCTGCAGACTTCAAAAGCACTGATACCTTGGAAAAATAAAAGCTTGTATCAGCCCGATACCGTTACCTGGTATCAGTACTCGCCCGTCCCTAAAAAGAAGTCAGTTACCAACTTCTCAGTAAGAAGAGAAGCTAAGTGATGTCACTGCCAAATCTGTGCAATTGGCCATTTGGTTGTAAAAGGATAGAGGAATAATGTAGTGGAAGAGATGGAAATTGAGCAAAACACCGTAAATAGGTTTGAAACAACAAAGGAAAGAGACTTTTTTTTTTTGGAAAGGAGTCTGTAGCCCGGGTGGAAAACCTCTGTCCATACTCCTATCCTTTCATCCAGTGATGAGCAGATCGATGCTGAAATATCAATACTTCTGATACCAGCTGTCTGTGCTCTAGAACCAACCCTAAAACCATAATATGGATACTTTTGATACTTCAGTCATTTGAGGTCCTGTAAATCATTAACAGGAACACAGTGAAAAGTAACAAAACAGTTGAGAACGTATCTGAATGATACACCGTTCAGTGGGAACTCCTTTTTCTCCCGCCTGGGTAAGTGCATAATGCGTAAGTGAAGCTGCACGCTACTCAGTCTGTTACTCTCACTTAGTCTTACCCTATAGTCTTTAGTTCATATAGCACAGAACGGCAAAGTGCAGAAGATGTTGTGTAGAGCTATTGTAGCTCCACTAACAGCCAATACACTGTTTGTGACACATGCAGAGCACTGTTGCTGATGGAGTTGTTCATGTTAATAGATATGGTTATGAAATAAGTCACAAAATTAATACATGATTCAATAAATAGCAGCAAGAGTTTGCTTAGAGTAATAATATGTGTATCAAGGAGGTATTCTTACATTGGCAAAAAGCCTAGATTAATCCAGGTAGGGTTTCCTAAAGAACTGATCATTTAAAGTGGATTACAAACAACAGGCAGCATTAAATAAAACAGAACAATTGCGATAAAACAGTCATGGTCTGTTAAGAAAAATATATACTATAAAAGATTAATATAAAATAACATTTAGTTTAGCGATACAATTTAAAATGCACTTTTTTTAGAGTTACCAGACACATTACATATATTTCCATTAGGTATCAGAATCAGATTGGTATTGCTGATACCAGCCTGAGTTATATACAGTGTCAGATCAGGAAGGAAATCGGTAGAATTGAACATTACTACTTTCATCCCATTCTCTGCGTTGTCCAAGCCCGGCCAGTCAGCATTCAAAAAAGGGCACATATCGGAACATACAAGCAAGACCGGGGACGCTTGAGAGCCATGCTGTGATTCTGATGCCGACAGTGGAGCTTTTTTTTTTTTTTCCAAGTTAAACTATGGAATGGCCAGGTTGAAAGAAAAAAAAAAAGAAAGAAAATGAATTTATACAAAGGATACATATAAAGAAACTCTTTTTCAAAATAGTGCTCTCATACACAACAGTAGCACCATAATTATGTAGTTATATCCAACTGACCAGCAAACTAAGCTTGTGAAGGCATAATCACCTGTTGTTCTTTGTTAACCTGGGGTTCTCTGAATACATTCAGGCTGTGAGCACATGAAGCGCTCAGTCTCAGCTGCCCATGTTGCACTTTGCTGCCATATGATTAAAGAATGGTCAAAGGGGATTGTGCGGTGAGGTACACCATCAGACAGAGACAAAGGCATTGCATGAACAGAACATGTGGCTCACACTGGGAGTATTTCTGTACCTCTTTTCAAAAGTCCCAGAGCCTTAGTGTTACAGGACAAAAGCTGCACCAAAGCCCTTCATCAGGAACTCCAAGCTAGTGCGAGCTAAATAACACCTTTTCATGTACCTGGATTAGATTTCTTCTGAATAGTTAATGCTGTAATTTTTTTCTCCTTCTATAGGTTCAAGCAGCGACTTTTATTCCCTTAATCCATTAAAATGTAGAATCTCATAATAGTATCCTGTGTTGGATATATTATTCCATCACATGTAAAAAGCTCTTTGGGGGTTTAAAAACTGAAGTCCATTTCATTTTGATGGCTACACGGCAGAAAATGAAACCACAGCAAGTGTTAATTAGTTATTTCTAGTAAAATACACTTGTTTATTTTATTGTATAAAACAATTATTATTTGAAGAAACTTTTCCTTACTCCATTGGCAGATTTTTTTTACTGTTTCCCAGCAATTGACACATCCTTTTGTCTTTTAATAGCTTGAGAAATGACTGTGTTCTACACCTGTCAGGTGAATGTGGCCCATATGAAGTCTGTGCTGTTTACTTCTTTCTTGGCTCCATGATCATGACTTGAATTAAGAATGATGTCATGTTTTTGATATTGTATTTTCGTGAGCCACCTTAAAAAGCTTAAATAGACCCATTACTCAGCCTGTCGTCATCAAGTTTTGTCAGTGGCAGCTCTGAAAAGACAACAACATGGCTTGATCATGTGGTCATGAGTAGCATCTGTTTGCCTCATACAACCAAATGACAAATGAATGAATGAATGAATGAATGAATGAATGAATGAATGGATGACATGAAGTCAGAAGTTGTCGTGACACTTTTTGTTTTTATGAGGAATCTCTTTAGTAGGCAAACTCGGTGCCGTCTGTCTCCATTACACAAAGGCAGCTGCACTTTGAAAAATGAATGATGACTGATGATACTGTTTTATTAATACCTGAGCCTTCAATCCCTGCGCCAGAGTGAGAGCTTTAAAACTTAACCCCCCCTGAATGCTGGATTTGCTCCGCAGAGGTACTGCGTGGATCTGGAGGCAGGCAGGGCATACTGCGTACATTTTTATCTATCAGATGGCTGGCCTGAAGATAACAGTTCTGCAAAAATTCACAGCCTCCCCCAAATGAGACTTCAGCAAAGGTCTAAATCTGTCATTACGACAATACTGCCAGCTATACTTTCTCAGCAGCTCCTCACAATGTGTCACTGCCTTGTTTTTCTCCCCGTCCCTGTGGTTTACGAGTTATTATTGCATGATAAACTGGGACAAAATCCAAAGCAGAGCTTAAAACATGTCCTATAAAGGTTATGAAACGAATACAGTCTCAATCTGCTCACATAGGGCCAACCAGCAGTTGAAGGGACTTCATTCTGGTGGATTTATTTTGGTCTTTATCACCATTATGGTGGCAAGCTTCATCAAACCTTAATTGACTTCTAGAGGATCCTTGTCCCCTATTACTTATGCACTTGGGAGTCCTTCACTCATTTGTTACATTACTTTTCTGAGCCTACTGCGTATGCCCTTGACACCACACTTTCTTTGGGAACATCATATTACTGAAATAATAGTACGTCTTACTGCTTAAGTGCTTGGCAGAGTGTCCTCTTAGAACATTGTCTCTCTGATTTAATGTTTCTACAGCTGAATAGATCAAAGAAATCTGGTTAAGAAGCTGGCCATACAGTTATCCTACAAAAGGAAAATGCACTCATAGTCTTACATTAAAGAGGGGGCATTATCCCTCTTATACACATCTATCTATCTATCTATCTATCTATCTATCTATCTATCTATCTATCTATCTATCTATCTATCTATCTATCTATCTATCTATCTATCTATCATGCCAATTACAACAAATGTTATCTCTGGACACTTTCAAAAACTTTAACAGATCTAGACCATAGACTGTATAAAACATGGACGCAGTCTCTGTGATGTCACCTGTTTGTTCCTGATACAGTGAAATGAAGCCAATCCACGGACGCTGCCACATTTAATATGATGCCGGCTTTGAGCTTCCTTTTGAAAAGATTACTGGGCGCTTGTCAGTCACATGACCTGAGCTGTGTCTCTGATTGGACAATGAAACGATCCTAATACCTTCTGAACCGCTGAGTTAGGAAAAATATACCGACCATACAGTGTGTGCTGATAGGGAAATCAACGTTACAGACCCAAGCATTTTTTTTTTTTTTTTTTACCAGGCTGTAAATGTGATTTTAATTGTAAGAACAGCAACTTTTAGCACTTTCTGCTTCATTTTTCCAAACTGGAAGTTGCCCCTTGGTCTAGACCCTACATCAAGACCAGATAAGGAGTCTTATCTCATCTTAACCCATAAATATCCCCCTTTACAACATTTAGCAGGTTACAATGGAAAGGAAAAACTCCCCTTTAACAGGCAGAAACCTTGGACAGAACCAGAGTCATGTAAGGCAGACATCTACCTCGACTGTATTGGGATTAGAAATGTAACATTGCTGAATGTTCATACTAAATGTGTTCAGATTTTCAAACTTCTACATACTCTGTTGTTGAAATCCCTGAATGTGTTTGTGAAGTAATCAAAATGGTCTGTTCTAAACATTGGACGAGATCTGTATGAGTCACTGAAATGATGAGGTCATTGCATAAGATCCTCCTAAGTGGTCATAGACACATTGGAGGGATGGGCCCCAAACACCAAGGTCAACTTTTGGCCAATCAGAGAGAAGGGGGTCTGTGGCGCTGGGAAACTTAAAGAGACAGAAGCTAAATTGAAAATTTCAAAGGCCAAATAAGGGTTTTCAAACATCAGTGTGGGAACATTTTTTTTTTTTTTTTACCTGTAAATGTGGAAACCAGAGACTAAAAATCCAATACCTCCTCTTTAAAGTTCTATTTAGACAACTGGTTGCCAGTCTGTTGGAGGTTGCTGTTAAGTCATCATTATACAACAACTGAAGTGGATGCTTGATTTTCTACCAGCAGAAAACCTGAGTCAGACCCTCTGAACCAACACAGTCTAAATGTAAACATGCTTGAAGTATTAATTTCAATCAGTTTGATTTATTTATGGGCTTCAGCTTTTGGTGCTGTCATTTTTATATTTGCAAACCAACAGTCTTGTTTGGCAGTGCAAAAAAAGAGTGCACCCACAATCCTTTGCATTCACACTAAAAATGTTTTGAGTGGAGTTCAGCGTGACCCTCTAAAAATGTGCAGCGCTGCAGTCTGCGGTCAAGGAAGGTGCCACGGCCTACTGTTATCAACATGCTTCTTAGCTGAATCACTCTTCTTTCTAAAACAGCTCCTTCTCTCTCTGTCTTTTTCATATCCACTATTTCTTACTTTGGTCAACTTGAAGAAAAAGCATCTCATCATGGTGTGGTTTCTGTTATTAACACGTCTTATCCAACCCTGCCTCTGCTCTGCCTCTGCTCTTTGAGTGAGTTTAACTGTATTTGTAGCATGTCAGCTGAGGCTACAGCAGAGGAACGGCCTTCTATAGAGCCAGCAGCTGATATTTAGACACAAATTAAGCAGGCACAGTTCAGCAGGCTGCAGTGTTGAAAACTGGCCTCAGGTCAGTACAACAGAGAGCTGTGCTGACACTGAGCTGATAGAGGGCTTAAGTGAGTCTGTGGTGTTAGTGCTAATAAGTTTAGCTTAATGTAGCAACACTACTCTTCAAAAGAAAGTGCTTTAATTGAATAAACCAGCTGACTGTGGGACTGAAGTAGTCAGCTGGACACTCATAGATAGAATTATTACACCATTTGTTTATACTAAACATGTTGGATTTAAGTCTTTTCTTTGGATGTTTTTCCCTCACAGGATGTGCTGATGGAGAGACCCATGGACTGTTTGTCGACTCAAACTACCACTTTGTTGCGTTTGTTAAAACAGTTGAGTAGCATTCCTGCTTTGTTTACACTCATTCTCAGCTGGTAGTGTTGAAGCCAGGCTCTCTCATCAACCAAAGTGGAGAATTCTGCAGAACCCTGGTTGTTTAAGACGCACACACTGCAAAAAAACTGAAATCTTATCAAGTGTTTTTTTGTCTTTTTTAAAGTAAAAATTGTCTTATTATACTCGATATGAGCCACTTTCAACTTATCAATCCAGAGAAATGTCTTGTTTCAAGTTATCAGAGTACAAAAATGAGGTTCTAATTGCTTGTAACCAGTAAAAAAATCTGCCAATGGAACAAGAAAAAATTGCTTGAATATGTCCTTGAGACTAGAACATTGTCTTAATATAAGTAACTTTTCTCTTGTTCCATTGGCCGATTTTTTTACTGGTTACAGCACTTCAGACCTCATTTTTGTCTTTAAATAACTTTAAACAAGACATTTTTCTGGATTGGTCATGTGAATTTGGCTCATATTGAGTCTGAAAAGGAATTTTCTACTGAAAATTAGATAAAAAAAACTCGATAAGATTTCAGTTTTTGCAGTGCAGAGGATGTAAAGGAGGCAAGGAAAGAGCTGGTGCAAGACGGCGGAGGCTTTTAAAAAAGGATATATAAGCTGTGTCTCCCTCTCTCTGGATAAAACATTTCAGATTCTGATTTGAGCAAACTTAAATCAGCCTTACTGTCTGCTTTGGCATCACTCTGCGTGGCTGCAAATCCATTATCTCTGCTCTTCTCTTGTCAATGCTGCCCTCTCTTTTTGCATGTCAGTCTTCTCCCCACAGCAGTTTTTTTAAGTGGTGAATTTGTGCCTCTTTGCATCAATCAGTTATTGTGCTATTGTGCATATTTTTTTCTTCATATCTTCCTCCCTTTGTGTTGGTCTAAACAGTGCTTAGAATTAAAACTCCTAAAGTGTCCTCAGAGATCCTCTCTCTGGTGGCTCCAACATCATGTTTTATGCAGAAGTTAAATACAACATTTCCTGTGCGAGTGGGAAACAAAGAGGTAGCATTTGTGTGCTCTGTAGGTGTTTGTGTGTGCAGGTAGTGTGTGAATGAGCTTATGCACTTGCGCTTGTGCGTACAATATGTTAATTGAGCCAACACTTGTACGATGTAATGCCATGTGACCACTAAAGGCTTGTTTCAGGTGAGTAGAGAAATTCATGTTTTAAAGATGAGCTTCATCCAGGCTGTTTCCGTGTGTGTGTGTGTGTGTGTGTGTGTGTGTGTGTGTGTGTGTGTGTGTGTGTGTGTGTGTGTGTGTGTGTGTGTTTGAAATATTAATGCAGAGAAAACACAAAAGATGTCTGCAGGAATTTCCCCTCGGTGCTTTAACACACAGCCCCGGGGGAACAGTTGCATATGGAACCAGAGGATGTTTGTGTTTGAATGGGAACATATAAATCTGTGATATAATGAGTGAAAAAGCTGAGGCACACACATTTCCCCCTAAGCTTTCTTTCCACCATTTGCCTCACATGAGTAGGAAAGGAAACATAATACTTTATGTGTAAATACTTACGATAATAAACAGATCAACCATGTGTAAACCTGACCTAACCTGAGGTACAGGACTGCACTTAAGTTAGCATCAGAAAGGATTACTTTGAGGGTTATACTGGAACATGCTTATATTATTTTGTTGCTTTCCTTCTTTGTTTTATTTTTCTGTGTGTGGGTGTGCTTTACCTTCTTATACTGGTGACTGTGGCTCAGTGGCCATATTGGTCGTATCTCAACTGGGCAGTTGGAGGTTCAATCCCAGCTCTTGCACACTTGAAGTGTCTGTGGTCAAGACACTGATCCCCAAGTTGGCCAGCATATAAATGTTTATGAATTTGTGCGTGAATACTGATGGTCACATACTACAACAGTTTCTGTCATCGGTGTATGCATAGGTGAATGAGACCAACAGTGGAAAAAGTGCTTTGAGGGGTCAAAAAGAAAATAAAAATGCCAGAGTATAAGTTGCCCAGAGGTACAAGTCGCATCAGTCAAAAAATGTGTCATGAACAGCAAAACAACATATACAGTGGAGGAAATAAGTATTTGAAAGTTTTCATACTAAGAAATAAATGAAGAGTGTCTGATTTTTATGGCAGCTTTATTTTAACAGTGTTAGAAAGGATATCAAGGAAAAAATCAAGAAAATTACACGAAATGAAAAATAAAAATTAATTTGCATTCCATTGAGGGAAATAAGTATTCGACCCCCTAGCAAAACATGACTTAATACTTGGTGGCAAAACCCTTGTTGGCCAGCACAGCAGTCAGACATTTCTTGTAACTGCTTACTAGGTTGGAGTAATTTTAGCCCACTCCTATCTGCAGATCATCTCCAAATCCTGGAGGTTTTGAGGCTGGCATTTGGAAACTCAAAGCTCCAGCTCTCTCCATAGATTTTCCATGGGATTAATAAGTTCAGGAGACTGGCTAGGCCATTCCATGACCTTGATGTGCTTCTTATGGAGCCACTCCTTTGCTTCCTTGGCTGTATGTTTTGAGTCGTTGTGTGCTGGAAGACCCATCCACGACCCATTTTCAGTGTCCTGGCGTAGGCAAGGAGGTTGTCACTCAAGATTTTGCGATACATGGCCCCGTTCATCTTCCCGTCGATGCAGTGAAGTCGACCCATCCCCTAAGAAGAGAAACACCCCCAAAACATAATGCTTCCAACGCTATGCTTGACAGTGGGGATGGTGTTCTTGGGGTCATATTCAGCATTTCTCTTCCTCCAAACACATCGAGTTGAGTTGAGGCCAAAGAGCTTGATTTTGGTCTCATCTGACCACAGCACCTTCTCCCAGTTTCTCTCAGAGTCATTAATATGTTCATTGGCAAACTTGAGGTGGGCCTGGAGTTGAGCCTTCTTGAGCAGAGGGACCTTGCGCACACTGCAGGACTTTAAACCATTGCGTCTCAGTGTATTACCAATGGTTTTCTTGGTGACTGTGGTTCCAGCTGCCTTGAGATCATTAACCAGCTCCTCCCGTGTAGTTCTAGGCTGATCTCTAACCTTTCTCATGATCAGTGAGACCCCACGAGGTGATATCTTGCAAGGAGCCCCAGGCCTAGGTCGATTGACAGTCATGTTGTAATTCTTCCTCTTCTGAATAACAGCACCAACAGTTGTCACCTTCTCATTCAGCTTCTTACTGATGGTTTTGTAGCCGATGCCAGCCTTGTGTAGGTAAACGATTTTGTCCCTGACATCTTTAGACAGCTCTTTGGTCTTGCCCATGGTGGAGATGTTGGAGTGTCCCTGAGTCTGTGGGCGGGTTGCTTTTTATACAGGTGACAATTTGGGACAGGTGTCTCTCATGAAGGTAATGACTTCACTGAGATTAGGAGTATGTCAATGGTCTGTGGGAGCCAACATTGCTCATGGATGGTAGGGGATCAAATACTAATTTCCCTCAATGAAATGCAAATTAATTTTTCTTTTTCATTTCATGTAATTTTCTCAAAATTTTCCTTGATATTCTTTCTAACACTGTCAAAATAAAGCTGCCATAAAAATCAGACACTCTTCATTTATTTCTTAGTATAAAAACTTTCAAAATCAGCAGGGGGTCAAATGCTTATTTCCTCCACTGTAAGTCCCACTGGACTACCAGGAACATTTTTTTTTTTTTTTTTTTACAGCATTCCACACCTAGCCACATTTTTGGGAAACCAAATATATTTTTATATGTTCCAAATCACAGTTTTATGTCACTAAAAACTGATTTCCGAAAACTCCAGCCAAAGTGAGGATTTTAGAAACCTCTTGTTTCATGGTTTGCATGTAGATGCCAATAACAGAGATTTTGGTTGTAAAATGTCACAGCTGAATGATGGGGGTTCATCCTGATTGGATGGCACGGGTTTCACGTCTGAAAAACACTGCCAAATATGGGTTTGGCATGTTTCAAACCACACTCACTGGGGTGTTTTCATTTTTAAAAATGAACAAGGGGGTGATGTTTGTTTTTGGAAATATCTGGCTATGTGTGTACAGGGCCTATGAGTGTTGCTGGTTAGACTGGTGCAGTGTAAGCTAAAATGAGCTCCATCGGATAAATGTCCACACTTTTTTAAGTTATGTTTTAGGCTTTTTCTATGCCTTTAATGAGACAGAGGAGGACAGCGGATTGAAAAGGTAAGGGGGCGAGAGTGGGGACAGACATGCAAGAAAAAGGCCACAGGTTGAACCCAGACCCAGGCCTAGACCGCTAGCCCTTACGAAAGAAAAATATATTGCAGCATATTGGAAAATATCATGTCATAAATTAGGTAATATATTCCCATATATGAGATTTAGTATTTATATTTTCCAATACATTGCAATGTATAGAAAGCGGCAATCATTTGTATATTTTGCAATATATTGCAATATATTTCATGAATATATAATGTATTGTATATGTGCCCTCAATATATTATTCCATGTATATCATAATATATCAATAATATAATACAATACATTTCAAAAAATATATTGGTACATATATTTTTCTTTCATAAGGGAGGCCATCTGTGCCCCAAACATCCTCATTTTCATAAATAGGTGTTTTGACACTAGTTTGTGACTCAGATTCCAAACAGGGTGCAGAAAATGGGAGTAAACTTTTATTTATCTAAATCACATTATCAGGCGTTAAGCACCAGTAGATTTTAGGCTGTCCAAGGCTGTCAGCATGCAGTGCAAGAGACTACCTCATTAATATTCCTCATGTATGAATTTAGTATTTCTTTTCCCATAAAAGTTACAATAACACAGCACCTCATTAATTTATATATGAGTCACACTTGACTTGAAGAGAGTG
Source organism: Halichoeres trimaculatus (assembly GCF_033239565.1). Classification (NCBI taxonomy): domain Eukaryota; kingdom Metazoa; phylum Chordata; class Actinopteri; order Labriformes; family Labridae; genus Halichoeres; species Halichoeres trimaculatus. Next base: position 8,107,283 of record NW_027437185.1, read on the forward strand.
ACTTATTGTCCAGAAAAAAATACAGTAAGCACAAGCCCATTAGGACTGAGGCTTGCTTTGCTTGACTAAACACTTATCTTAGAAGGCTTTCATTTCCTGATTGGGATGCCTGATCCTAACAATACTTGATTTAAGGTTTTCCCTTTTTCAAATTAGACCTTTTCAGGTCTTTGAAACTAAGTTCAGGCTTTCAGGGGTCGCACTGACCACCAGCATATAAAGGTGAAAACTGACTTTTGGTTGACAACATATCTTGTAAAAATACAAATAACAGTAAATGGGATTTTACCAACACAGCAAAACACCAGAAATAGTAAAAACTTCAAGCAACTTTATTAGGTACACCTTTTTAACTTCTTGTTACTGGAAATATCTAATCAGCCAATCACATCGCAGGAAGTCAGTGCACTTAAACATGTGGAGATGGTAAAGACAACCTGCTGAAGCTCAACATGAGCATCAGAATGGAGAAGAAGCTGATTGAAGAGGCTTTGGGTGTGGGATGTTTGTTGGTATTTCTTAACTGCTAACCTAGGATTTTAACCCACAACCACCTCTGGGGTTTACAGAGAATGGTTCCAAAAAGAACCAAAAATATTCAGTAAAAAAATCAAGAACACCATGTATCAGAGAATAGTACACATATGGTTTATCAGAGAGATATCTCTGAAACACAAAGTTGTATTTTTAACTCTTGGTCATATGTAGAGGCTCCCCAGATGTGCAACATTATGTGAATATATTAGTTAATGTGTCCATCAAGCATACAGTAGGAGAATATGGCTAACGGATTCAGCTGTAAAACATGAGCAAAGACAATCTTCCTCTGACGTGGAGTACACTAAATGTCAGGTAACTGTAGATCTCATCTGATACTGTCAGCATACTCGCAGATTTTATTCATAACTCAAGTTACACATGTCACACAGTGTCTGAAATGGCTTGGATGGGAGCTTATGTAGAAATGTACTAAGTACAGTGAATGCACCATCAACCCTTAAACAACGCATTCAGTGCAGTGGGTTGTGTGTCCCGCATGTCTGTGGGTCAAACTGAAAAGAATAAAGCTCCATGAGACAGCCTGAGCCTGGTCTCCCTGACAGATATGATGGAAGTCTGCAGCATCAACATGGCAAATAACCTCTGTCACCATGACATATCTCTGATCATCTCCCCAAACCCCAGCCTAGAATAAAATACCATATAAAAACACTGTTTATGCTTTTATGATGGGCCATGCTGTTCTGGCAGAAGCCTTCCTTATCTGTAAATCTGAGCCAGAGACATGGCCAGAGTAAGAATTTTATTTCCTCCAGAGAAAAGGACAAGCTCAGAGTGTCCATAAATATCTTATAGGAATGTACAGAAAGCAGATCCCTGCTGTGGATTCTGGCTCACAGAGAATAATTGCACATTAGGATGCTTTTTAAATTGGTGCCAACCTCTAAAAACATCCTTAGATCACAGATAGTCGACATGATCTAAATAAAGCTCAGGCAGCCTTTATTAATCAGCAGTTGAGCAATCCTCGGACTGAGCTCTGGCCAGCGTTACATCAAAGCTCAAAGCCTGGGGGACGCTTTGGAGGCAGGAAACAGCTGCATTTATCATTTACTTATGTAAAACAGTGGGCATATCACAAGCTTGAAACCCCAGTGAGCAGACAGCCAGCAGTATGTCAGCAGCATCATGCATATGTCAGTACACACTGGAGCACTGAATGTCAAGGCTTGGTGAAGCGCTCATGATGAATGATGTATATACAATAACTGTTAATTGTTAGGCTCCTCTCGTGCTTCAGCAAGTGCATCAGCAAACACAAAGGCAAGGTTAGGGGGTGTGGGAAGGCCGTCTCAAAAGCCTTTGGGGAAAAAACAAAACAAAAAAACAATCTGCCCTGACTTAAGGTGTGGCGATGGGCTGGTCCAGTTTTTTTTTTCTTAATAAAAATAGGTTGAACAAAAGCAAGAGAAGAGTCTTTAGAGGGAAGCTAAAGCTCACATACCTCTGATAATCAGCCAGTTATTAAAGGGGCTGTTAGGAGTTTCAAAGTGATCTTCAAAATGTCTCCCTTCTAGATATTTGCCCGATTTAATCCACACTTTAAAATGAGATCATCAGCACCATTATAGGTTGTTTCGAAATGCTACTTCTCAGCCTCCCAATGGGATCCAGCAGCACCGGATTGATTTACAACACCACTAGGGATGGGTACCTTTCACATTTAAAACAATATGGTACCAATGCCCGGTACCTGGCAACAGGTATCGGTACTCAACGGAACCAATTTTTGGTACTTTTGTGTGTTTATGTGGTACTAAATATAAACTTTTCTAATAATGAAATCTCAAGTTTTTCAATTTAACATATTTATTCCTCAGTGTATAAATTTGTGATTCTGTGTTCATGTCCAGCATGGAAAACCACCTACTTTTCGTTTGCATTTAGGTGCCTAAAAATGGTACCGTTTAATTTTGCTGTAATCAGTACTTGATACTACACATAGAATTTGGGCCAAGAAGAAAAGAAGAAAGAAAATAATTTGTTACCCATCCCTAAACACCACTGGCTGGCTAAGTTTAGCAGTCAGAAGAGAGATCCATGTTTTTCTCTGCTGAAAATGATTTCCTCAATCATTTTTTTGTAATAGTGGACACAGGAGCCTAACTGTCAGACAGAAAAAGGACAGATGAGCAGAAGAAAGCTTAACGGGATAGTGATACAGCCTGAGCTAAAGGCTAATTAGCCTTTGGTCGTAATTTCATTCCAACCCACAGTCAGCAGTTATTCTGCAGTGGTCTGTTCAAACTTGAGAGTTTATCAATAAAATCAAGAGTGAGGTTACGTTAGCCCTGCTTGGTAGACGACTGGCAAGACATAGCTAACCAGGACGTTACACATTACAGACATCACGTCTTAGAGCACTGGACTGTTAGCGCTACATATAGACGGCTACTAACTAATGTATAAACTGACTGTTTACCTGTTGTCACGTAGGCCTACGGACACAGATTTTCGTCGTAGCACTGGGCTGCTAGTAGCGCTACATATAGCCAGCTACTGATGTACGTTACAAACTTAGAACGTTTGCTTGTTGTCATGTTCCAAACAACAGCGCTGTGTAGTGATAAAAATCTGATAAAACCTTACCTTTTCGTTTTGTATCCAGGAAAAGTTGTCTTGAACAAAGGAAATTTATTCCAAGACAAACAAGCCTGGTTAAAAGTCACACCTTCATGACAGTGTGTATGAGACTCCGGGCCAGAAGGTGGCGAGGCAGTCTAATTAAAACTGATCCTCCTCATTGCATCTTTAACAACACAGGCATTTAGTTACTTAACGTGCAGTTAGATGTCACAAGTCTCCTAGTGTTTTGAATAGCACATGGTATTTAGAGTTTGATTACTTACATCTTCACTCAACTCAACCACCACCTTCATGCTCAGCTGAACTCAACTTTGTTCTGAACAAATCTGCATTGGGTTTTTCAACATCATTCCCCCTCCTCCAGGTGACCCAGCTGTGGTTCATCTGGCCCCACTTTGTGTCCAGATGGTCACCTACTCCATGTTCCTTCTCCTTTGAGCCACAGCCATATCTTGAGACTCTCTGCCACTTCAGTTCTTTTATGGATGGCTCTCCTCTTCCTCTCTCTTTCAATGCCTCATTTAATGATGGCTCTTGGCAGGGAACAGACTACAAAGCCGCTGCACCCAACTTCCATCTCGCTGCCCATACAGTCTGCCGACAGCTGGTGACCAGAGTACCTGGAGAGCTCCTTTCTGCAGCTTCTTCACCGTGGCCCTCCCTCCTGTGGGGTTACCAGCTCCAGCAGCACAGTTTGTTTGGTGGACTCAGAAACCAAGATGTCTGGTCACAGAGTGGTGACTGGGGAACTCCTGCTGCCTCTCAAGGTTCACCAGCTGCTGCCAGCCACTTGCAGAGGTCAGGATGCCTGCAGATCACAGGCTGTATAAAATATGGACATAGTCACAGTGATGCCACTCGTCTGTCCTGATGCAGAGTAATGAAGCCAATCATTGGACAAGGCCATACTGGATCTGATGCAGGCTTTGTGCTTCCTTCCTTATAGCTATAGGGCGCATGCCAGTCACATCAGTTGAGCTGTACCTCTGACTGGATAAACTCATGATCCTAGTATCTTCTAAATTTCAGAGTTCCAAAAAAGCACCCAATATGTTTTTTTAAATGCTGTAAAAGTCAGTTTTTATTTTTTTTTATTTTATTTTATTTTTATTTTTTTTTGTGGCTTGGTGTGTGTGGTTTCCAGTCTTTCTGCAGCCAACCTCAAGCGGATTCTCAATGAACAGTAACTTTTAGCACTTTTTTTCTCTTTTTTTCTCAACCAGATGTTGCCCCTTGCTGCAGATGTTGCACTTTTGGTGTGACTTAAATGTATACTATATAAATAGATTTACAGCAAATCAACAAATTATGAATAGAAATAAATTAAAAAGGAAAAACACTGTTCATATGTTGGCAGCAGTCAAAACACAGAGCCATTTGTACCAATGTTTCCAGTTACAGGATGGCAACATTGCGTAGCTCATTGTGAGCTGAGTAAGTGACATTATTAATCCATTGTCTGAATCAACCAATCAACCTTTAAATTCATACATACAGTTTTTAAGAACAGTGTAAAATGTGGGCACATTATTGCAAACAAACATGTGACTTGTAGTCATCCATCAAAGTAATTTAAGAAAAGCATCATCATAAGCTACCTGTGGCTTTTTCATTTCAGCTTTACTGTAGTTGCACCATTAAAGAGCAGTGTACAGTGTAGTACAGTAGGCTCTACAAAGCTCAAGTTTAACAGTGTCTGTACACATCTGAAATTTACATCCTAACATATTAGCTCGTGCATACAATTTACAGCACTGACACTGGACATAATCATCATCATCATGGTCATCACACAAATTACTTCTGATAACGTGCCCCAGGTATTTGACTTTTTCCACCACACTGAAGACTTGATCAGAGAGAAAGAAGGATGGAAAATGCTGCTTCTGTTGATCTTTTTGTTCTCACTTTCATTATCACGCTCTTTTCAGAGTTATGTTTAATGTCAAACTGGACACCATAGCTTGAACAGCTTCTCAGGAGTTGCTGTAGGCCAGCACTGTAAGGTGAAAGGATGACCAAGTCATCAGCATACATCAGATGGTTGATGAGCCTGTTACCCATCATGCATCCAGTCTTACAAGCTCTTAGTTGTTCTGAAAGATCATTCATGTATACATTAAATAAGAGAGGTTAAAGTTTACCACTTTGGCGGAGCCCATTAGTAACGGAGAAACATGGTTTGTTGCAAGTACCAGAAATATAGTATTCTTATCAGGTAAAAAGGAATATTTTTTCAAATAATTTTTCATGACTAATTCCATCAGAAGCTTTGGATTTGTCAAGGAAACAGAAATATTGTGGAGTTATTTTCTTTTGTATGCATTTACAACTTTCTATTCACATATCTGTACTGTTTTTATGCTAAAAGCCAAAGTCTCCAAACTCTTGTAAGCAATCCAAAAGAATAAGTTCTAACACTTTAGACAATATTCTATGCTAGAGAATAAAATAAACAAAGCACCAATGTATTGAAACAAGAAACAAAAACACCTGCAAACTGCAGAAATACCACAACACTGGTGGAGTCTAAACACGAAGATACTATGGGCTCTAATTTCGTGGTGCAGCGCAGGGGGCGCAAGCCTGGCGCACCCTGCGCAGTGTTAATTTTGTGCGAGGCACTGCGCAGTGACAATTTCGTGCCAAAAACAGTGCAGAAAGTGTGCTGAAAGCTCGCCAGCTCCAACCTGGTCTATTCTCAGCGCAAAACGGAGTGCACCCTCCGCAGCTGTAATTTGGTGACAGGTGCACACGTACTCACATGTCAATAAAGCCTCAGAGGCAGGTTTCCAGAGTGTCAGGCACATTTTAATGCAGTAAACAATCACAGCAATCACTATTTAATGTAACTGTCTGAACCAGCATATACATTTATATCTATATTAACTGTCCCGTCACATCTGATGTCAGATTAAAGCCGTTTGTCATAATGGAAAGTTAACCTGACGGCAGCTGGAAGTTTGATGCACATCTTACAATTAAACAATAAACAGCCTTAACATCTGATACTGAGTATATATCTAGCTTCTCTCATTTCATTTAATTCAAAGAAAAGAGGGAGAGAAAAGACGAAGAAAAAAACAGACAAAAAAATGTAAAAATAAACCCGTGATTTCCCATATTTCTCTGTTTTAGTCTTTATTTTTAACGTGATCTAAAAAGATGGAGTACATTATTGTGAGGAGGATGAGGTGGAGACACTGGGAGAGTATACAGTATATCACCAAAGGTTCTGCTATTTGGCGATGACAAACCAGGAGTGCAGGTGGATCAAAAGTATTCTGAATGAATAAGCCAGCTGTGTAACTGCCTCTTCATTTTTTACTCCTATTAATGACAAAGGAACAGATTAAATCTGTCCTGGGAGCTGGCCCACACACTGATGCGCTCTGTGTCCTCCGATGCGCCCGGCTGTCCGTTCTCCTGCTGCAGGGACAGCGGTTCTGACCATTTCCGCTACCGAGTCTTTCCAGCACACTCTCCGCGGTGCTGGGGATCACTCAGACCAATCAGACGCTGCGCCTCGGCCGCAGGGCATTTAAAGGCGAGGAGAGGCGCTCATTTGATTGGTGAAAACAGCGCTCAGCTGTGTTAAACCCAATCACGGATTTTCTCCTCCCTCTCTGCCATTTGCGTGGAGGAAGCGCCTGCGCCTCTCTGCACCTTGACTGCACCTCTCTTGGCACTGCAGGAAACTTGCAAAGTGCGCTGGTCATGCCCTGTATGCGCGGCAAAGGCCGGCGCAGGGCAGGTGCGCCTGCGCCTGGTCAACGAAATAAGAGCCGACAGACTCAATTCAGGAAACTCAATAAAGATTTTAAGTTATAAAAAGAACACCCGTGTGAGAATACTGAAAACATATATTTTTATATAAGTATATAAATATTTTTGGGCTGACCTTAAACAGTTACATAAGGAAAGACTACAGCTGCAAGACTGAACATGAACAACAACATGTGACCAACTGTATGTACAAAAAAGTCTGCCATCAAAAAAAAAAGAAAAGAAAAGAAACTGAACAATAAGTTTGGACCAAAATCAACACTGTTCTGTTTGCAAATGAAACCAGAGGAAGAAAGAAAAAATGGCTAAAAGAAAAAATTCTGAGGCTTGATGCAAAAACTGTGCAGATTTGAAACTTGTGACCTGTGGTTTGGTATGCTTCCATTAGTTAAGCAGTTATCGCTGTGTAAATAGAAATAAATCCTTCCTCCACCCTCCATTTTTCATCCCCAGCCTCCCCTATCTTTTTCTCATTTTTCTCGGGTCTCTCGGCTGTCCTTCCCCATTTTTGTCATTCTTCTTCCTCTACACTCTATACTTTCTAACTCATTGCAGTTATCATCACATCGTCTCACTTCTTTCTATCAGAGCGAAAGTCTTTTTTCATCCCCTCTGTCACTTCATATCTCTATCTTCCTAGCTGTCTTCCATTTCCTTGTCTGTCCACATCACACCATTTTTTTTCTCCTGGCCTTTCTACCTCTTTCCATTTCACACGGCGAGAAAACAGCAAAATCAATCTTGAGGTCTCCGCCGCTCTCAGAATATCTGAGCTCAGTTCATTCTCTGACTTTGTCACTCTCCTCACTTTCAATGCAGGAAAAAGAGGCATAGAGAGAAAGCTGTGTTGTTTAAAGTATTCAATTTGAAAACCTGACAACATGTTAGAGTTTTTTATTCATGCTATTTTGGAATGAATGAATAAACGGAGGGCTGACTGTGTACCAGTGTATTAGTCACACATTTCCCCTCAGGCTGTGGCATTTATCAGCATATTGGCGAGTCAGATATGTTATTTGCTTCAGTGACATATCCATAGTTTACAGTTGCCATCCTGCTTTGTGTTTGTCTCTCAGCTGAAGCTGAAGTAATGAAGTTCAGCTCAGTTCAGTTGGTGCATCATTGTTATTATGACAGTTCTGTCCACGGACTGCCACAGCAGAGCCTGACAGACTGAATTACGCTCACTGCAGAACAATGGCAATCAATTACCTACAGATTATCAACATTCAGTGTCATTCTTTCAGGATTGTTGCCCTTTTCCCTTCATTTACAACAGTAATTAAATTTTGCAGCTGGAGTTGGGCTGTTTTTCTGCTACATAAAACTTGGTTTGTTGACAGCATGCATCAGGCAGATAAGTGGGTAGTGTGATGTTGGAGTGGAAATGAGGGCTTTGACTCGACTTAGGAAACATTTTGCAGGTGTGCTGCTGATGGGTTGATTTAAACTTAAGTGTTTTTCTTTTTCTTTTTTTTTTCTTGCTCAGCATGAACATGTGCACCATCTGATGATAAAAATGCTCTAATTTTGGATAAACCTTGTTTTTTTTCATTTTCTCTTTTGAGGGTTGTTGAAGCAACATCAAACAAGTTAGTAGCTGCTACTTTGAAACACTGAAAGCTTTGATCTAATACTCTTTGAAAATATTTGCAAATTATTAGTCTGACTGATGAACTATGTGCAAAACAGCAGTCATTCATTCACCACCCACTTCATCAAGAAAACCTGTTCAGCTGCTCGTGAACACAGATTTCTAATCAGCCAATCATATAGCACTCAATGCATTTAAGCATGTAGACCTGGTGAAGACGATCTGCTACAGCTCAAACTGAGCATCAGGATGGAGAAGAAAGGTGATTAAAGAGACTTTGATTAGCAGTTTTGGCAAACTGATAATCTACGGGGATTTTAACCCATAACCCTGTGTAGGGTTTACAGAGAACCACTTATTACCACCGGGGTCTGCAGAAGACCATCTCTGAACACACAACATGTCCAACCTTAGAGAAGACAGCTCAGAGAATAGACTTTAAAACAGCTCTGCTTGTTTACAAGTCTCTTCATGGTTTAGCACCAAAGTAAATCTCTGACATGCTAGAACCATATAAACCAACGCTGTCTCTGAAAACATCACGAAGGGGTCCCCTGCTGGTGCCCAGAGTCAGGACTAAACATGGTGGGGCTGTATTCTAGTTTGATGCCCCCAAAACCTGAAACAGTCTTCCAAAAGATGTGAGACAGGCCCCAACTCTGACAATGTTCAAATCCCAGCTGAAAACTGCTCTGTTTACCTTATCATACAAGACCTGAAAATATTTTATCTGAACTCTAATCATTTTTAAAGTTTCATGGTATGATTTTATGCAATGATTTATTTTTTCCTAGTGTGGTTTTATTGTATTTTAGCCGTGAAGCACTTTGAATTGCCTTTATAATGAATTGTGCCCCACAAATAAAATTGCCTTGCCTTGCTACAGCAGCAGAAGACCATACCGGGTGACCCTCCTGTCAGCTAAACACAGGAAACTGAGGCTACAGTTCACACAGCAACACCAAAACTGGACAATAGAAGATTGGAAAAATGTTGGCTGGTCTGATGAGTCTGGATTTCTGCTCCACATTCAGATGGTAGGGTCAGAATTTGGCGTCAACAACATGAAAGCATGGATCCATCCTGCCTTGTATCAACGGTTCAGGCTGCTGCTGGTGGTGTAATGGTGTGGGGGATATATTCTTGGCACACTTTGGGCCCCTTAGTACCAACTGAGCATGGTTTAAAGTCCACAGCCTACCTGAGTATTGCTGCTGACCTTGTCCATCCCTTTATGAGCACAGTGTACCCATCTTCTGATGGCTACTTCCAGCAGGATAATACTCCATGTCATAAAGCTGGAATCATCTCAGACTGGTTTCTTCAACATGACAATGAATTCCCTGTACTCAAATGGTCTCCACAGTCCCCAGATCTCAATCCAATAGAGCACCTTTGGGATGTGGTGGAACGGGAGATTCTCACCATGGATGTTCAGCCACAAATCTGCAGCAACTGTGTGATGCTATGATGACAATATGGACCAAACTCTCTGAGGAATGTTTCCAGTACTTTGTTGAATAAATAAGTAGGCAGGTCTGAAGACAAAAGGGGCTCAACTCAGTACTAGCAAGGTGGACCTAATCAAGTGGTCTGTGAGTGTAAATCTCAATAGCTTGTTGAACTCATTGCAGTCTAAATGTTCAGCCCCCTGGCTTTAGTGCAGGCCATCATCAATCCACATAATAAAACCATTGGCTCAATTGACTTTAGTTGTCTGTTTTTTTGTCATTTAAAATCCTGGAAATAAAGAATCAACATGCACTTAACACTTATTGTTCAAAATCTCAATTGATAAGAAGCATTTGGAGATGTAAGTATACAGCAAAAACAGAAGTCAGACAAGGTGGAGAGCAAAATGCTGAGAATCTACAGCAGGAAAACAGACAAATGAAATTAAAACTTTCTCTATACAAGAAACTTACCCTACCAAAACAAAAGTACACAGTCAGCAGCCATCCCTAAAGTACAAATAAAATTACCTTAATGTGATACAAATCCAGTACAGAAGAAGAATCAGCAAACTGAACCTAATACTCAATCCCCAAAGAAAACAAATCTAAGAAGAAGAAGGAAAATGGAAAAAGCTTTGCTCCCTTTGAAGAAACACAGCAGGCCGCACACAAAACTACAAATACAGGAGCGTGCACCACAAACAGGATGTTACGAGATCAGGATTTAATGCTTGGAAGAAGTCCTGAATTATTTGGTTCTTTCACTTTAATTATGAAAGTGAGGTGGTAGCATTTATACCAATGCATGTTGCACTGTGGTTTCTTTACTTTAATGTCATGTTATAAACATGTTGTTATGGAGTGTTAATAGTATATCAGGTATAATAACAAAGTTATAATAAACAGAGTTGTAATGTAAAATTTACCTGACAAAGTACACATATCAGACTCTTTCAGCTTCCTCCACACTCCCGTGCTGTTAATGTGAGTTTAAGTTTCCAAGCTCAGGTGAAATGAGGAAACTATTGTACAGCTGCAGTTGGTTTCATGTCATGCATAAATGTTCTTATGTGGGTGTATCATGGGCTGTAGTGTAGCCAGCTGGGCTTGATTGTGCAGCTGGAAATGTTATTCCTGTTAAGTGCCATTTAGAGACATTTTTTTTGTTTTTTATAAAAGGTACTAAGTGCATGTATGTAAGACCCCCACTGTTAACTTCACAGCTACAGCTGCTCTTAGTGCTTGTTTCTAAGACTGTATGGAACAGTTTGTCTTTGCCTTTTGCTGAACATAATGTCAAATCACACCAACCCGAGTATTAATGATGAAGTCATTCAAGGCTACTCCTGATTCTTGGATGTTACATTAGCCCCATTGTCTTAACATATCTTGTTTCATAAATTTGCAGCTGCTAGTTTGAAAAAGTGAAAATCCTCATGTCAAATCAAGTACAGTAATATCACTAGCCACGGTTACATGAGGAGTTTTTCGTCTTTCCGAATGGAATCTTTCCGAATGACTTTTCTGAAAACAATAGTATACATGGAAAGGAATATTCCAATCTCTGGTCTACATGTGCCGTTGTAATCAAACAGCAAAGTCAATGGGGCATGTGCAGAAAAACGTAAACATCACGAGATTTATCAAAGCAGGGCCCTGTTCTACGAAGCAGGATTACTGCCTAGCGAGGTAGCTTTGAGGATAGGTTCCGGATTCCCTGTTCAAGTCTCCATGGCAACACACGCTGAACGGCTAACCTGCTCCGGGGCAGGTTAGGTTCTAGATTGAACTCATGGACTATAAAAACCGCGCCCACTGTCCAATGAGCCCTCACAAAAAAAGGCTTGTCCGTTCTTAGAGGATCCCGTGGACATCGGAGCCCGACCCACTCTCTTTTTGGGATGACCACCTTTATGAAAGTTACCGGTTTTCCAGGGAGTGGTTGGTAGTACATGACACTTTCTACAGGTAGTTAAAGGGAATGAAGAACTCTCATTGCCGTAATAAGATCTTCAATGCCAACACTTCTGTTCCATGACAATATTTTATTGCCCGTGTTAAAATTGTGACAGGAATTCATGTAGGGCTCATGTGGGCTACATATCACACAAAATGTAAACACGATAGGAATGAACAAATGAATAAATTCATCTAAGAAATAAATTAGGTATGTTGCATGTTACAGTAAAAGTGCATGGTGAACAGTGCTATTTCAGGATGATAATGGCACAAAAGGTTTTTTTCTTGCGCTACACTTACGCATTTAGACTGTCAGCAATTTTCTGCCAGCACTCCTTCCGTGCTTTAGCAGCGGCGACAGTGCTGCTTTTAACGTTAATTACATGTTTCAGCTCGCCATACTTCCTCATGATCACCTCCTGCTCCTCCTTTGTGAAGTATGCGGTCCTTCTCTCTCCAGCCTGCTCTGACGCTCCAGACTGCTCCATGTTCACGATTGGTCAGATGCAGCGGGCTCCGCCTTATATGTGTGCACGCGCTCATTGCCTAGCTGGATCCACCTATGAGGTTGATAACCAGCGTCGTGAAACCGTCTAGGGAGACCGCCGGCTACTCCACTCAGTTCAGCGAGGTAGCTCCAAGGCTATCTCGCTAGGCTGAACTTGCTTCGTAGAACAGGGCCCTGGAGGATGATAGTTTGTTTACCAGGGTATTGCAATACTCCCGAGTTATAAATATTGCGAGTTTGTCGTCCATCCAGTCTTGAAATTATGTTCATTTCTTTCAAAGTTTGGATCAAAAACAAACTTTCCACAGCAGTCCAGTGCTGATGGCTCACCGCCACTTTTCAAGTTGAAGAACGTCTCTAGTTGCGCCTTACGTCATATCTGAGCATGCGCTGAAAGAACGCACCCTGACAACTTTCCGTTTGAGTGGATACATGATACCTCAATCAGTTTGGGGAAAGCAATATTCCATCCCTGTGAAACCGATTGAATGTCCATTCGGATTGGCACTTTTCTTTTGGAATGAGGTGTATACAAAGGTTAAATTCTTTCAGTTTGAGCAAATAAACCAAATGCAAGCGGAATATTTGGGTCCAAGTAGACGTGGCTACTGTTTTTTCAACCAGCTTTTTTATACATTGGCAGAGTGGGAAGGAACCAAGCAGAAGGAAGATTTAAGTTCTCTAAAATTTCCCAGTAAATGTCTGTTTCGACTCTGGACTTTAGGAAACACCATGGACCAACGGCAGCCCAAACCTTCAACTTTACTCTTGACTTCAAGCCGCTTGGTTCCTGTGCCTCCCAATTCACAAATTCTGAGCAACATTCCAGTTCTTTTCCTCCTTAACCCATGTAAAATGTTTCTGATGCCGTCTCTGTTTCAGAAGTAGCTTGACATGAGAAATGCAATATTTCTGGTTTCTGTGTTCCACCTATTCATGTCTCTTGATGCTCTAACACCAGCCTCAGTCCGCTCCTTGTGGTTTTATGTACTGTAGATAATTTAATCTCCCAATGATTTGCAATATGACCGAGGAACATTATCCTGGAAATGTTGAGCTAATTGCTCCTGAAATCTCTCACTAAGTGGTTGTTAAGTTATGTATGGTTTTGCTCAGCTTCTGCCAAAACTTGAAGGAGTCTTGGATTCAAATGAAAGGAAGGTCGGGCCAACACATTCCTCTTTTCTTCCATTTACTGAAAGTCACAGGTTGTTTTTTTGTCTTTCTTTGGAGCAATAACAGCAAATTAATCCGCTTGATAACCTTCAAAAAATGCTCAAATAACACACATTATCATTAACAACAACCCAAATAAACAATTATTTCTTCCATTCAAATTACTCAGTTTTTGAATGATTATTATTACTGAAAATTAAAATGACAGAGCACTGTAAATTAAATTGCTGTCAGTACAAAATAATATCCTGAAAGTGACAGAAATCCTACCAGCAGCGTCTCTCATTGAATGCGTTAGCTGTTCTTCCGACTCTTTCACTTCTGTATCAGTCGAGACAGTGTCTGAGCAGGTGTGGAGGTTTCTCTGATCACCTGCTGCTCCCACTCTGAGCTGCTCTCTCTTCCTCTCCACAAAACTTCTGCAAGTCACAGACTTTTCTAGCTCTTTTACTCCAGCTGGTGTGGACAAATCCCAACTCAGTTAGTTTTGATTGAACAGCGGTGAAGCCCTTCACATCTTTACATGTGAGAGTCTCAGCCACTGTGGAGTGCCCCTTTTTACTACATTGTTAGTCATGTTAATAACCTGTTAAAAATTCACCTGGTTAGTGGAGAAATGATCAGGTGTTTTGTTTTCTTTTTAATTTCATGTGGTGTCAATACCAAGTTTGAAAGCATTTATGTTAAATAAAAGTGATTTTTAAGTTCTGGTAGCATTCTTGACAATAAAATGTAGTTTTTTTTTTTTTTATTTTGCACAGTATCATGAGCACCCCACTTTTGTTTGACATTGGTGTTGTATAGACCAATGGTTCCTAAGCTTTTCAGCCTGGGAACCCCAAAATAGCTTTACTGGAGACGGGCAACCGAGTGAGAATACACTGATAGGCCAATCCAAAACAGAAAAAAAACAAACTAAAAAACAAGGTGTAACAAGGTGTGTGTTTGTTTCGGGAATGAATGGAAATCAGATGTTTGTTTTTTTTTTGTTTTTTTTTTTTTGTTTTTTTTTAACTCTATTTTTCTTTGTTCAAGACAACTTGTTAAAGGATTCAACGTGATGAAGGAAGGGTATTTATCAACAGTCGCGTAGCATTATGGTTTGACAACAAACAAACTTTGTCGGTTTGTATCACAGCTTAGCAGCTGTCATTATTTAGCACTATTCGCAGCCCGGTGCTCAAAGACGTATCTATAACGTTTTTTTCTTGTTATATCCTGCCAGTCATCTACCAAGCAGAGCTAACGTAACCTCACTCTTCATTTTATTGATAGACTCTCAAGTTTGAATAGACCACTGCGGAAAAACTGCTGACTGTGGGTTGGGATCGACTGTAAAAAAAAAAAAAATGGACGTCATCCTGCTCGGCTCGAAGTGAGGTCACCACGAAAACTGCTCCCCCTGGTGGCTGGCTAGGGTATAGGTAGAAAAAATCTGTCTCTCCTGCCATTCCAGATAGGCTGTGGTCAAACTTTGAAAAATTAATACACCTCATAGAAATGTTTCTCACGTCCGATTGTTGTGGTGATTTGAAGATATCATTTGGCTGCCTTGTATTCAAGTCCTCTTTTTTTCTGAAAATTTTTGTTTTTATTAGTTATACAAGGTTAAAAACAAGGTTTTACGTCACATGTAACAATGATTGACAGCTGCCATTCTCATGTATTTTTGGGGGGATTGTAAAATATGTTGGGAGGTAGAGTCCAGAAGTGATTAGACTCTCGAAAGAAAAAAAAAAAAAAATATATATATATATATATATATATATATATATATATATATATATATATATATATATATATATATATATATATATATATCAGCTCCACTCAGATTCTCCAAGAATCCCTCACAGTCTCTACTGCTTAGACTCTGGCTGCACAACTGCTACAATGGCTGCGCCTATGACAGGGGAATTTTGGCTTCAAAACTGTACAATGATAAATGGAAAAGCCATGCTGTCCACTCTATATACAGTCTGTGGTTGCAATCAACTTTAGCACAAATAGTTTAGCCCCTGTGTTAGCCTTTAGCTTGTGCTCCATCACTCTTCTGTTTATTTTTCTTCTTCTCTTCAACCTTTTTCCGTCTGACAGTTAGGCACTGGTGTCCACCATCACTACAAAATTAATCACAGAAATCATTTTGAGCAGAGATAAAACACAGATCTCCCCTCTTACTACTAAGAATTGCTGTAAATCAATCCAGTCCTGCCCGACCTGATCAGGATGCAAAAGAATAGGGATTTGGGCACAACACATATCAGCGCTGATAATCTCATTGCAAATTGTGTATCAGGATTTGGCAAATATCCAGAAGGGAGACTTTTTCAAGATCACTCAGAGACTCCTCACAGCCCCTTTGAATATGAATGTGAAATGTAGCTCCAAACAACTATAGTGGGTTGCAGGATCTCATTAAAGAGTCATTATTGTTACTCAACATCTAAAATATTTTTTCCATTTTATAAATATGTAACTATTGTCATGTGTTATTGCAAATATCCATCGAAAGCAGCTGCCTGATCATGAACAAAAAAAGAATAAATACAGGAATATGCAGGTCAGGGATCAGAGCTCTACCCTGCAGGCATGTTTTCTCACCTGTTCCTCTCCGCATGGCTCTACAGGTGCCAATTGGCAGTGAGCTGTGTTTCTTGAAAACATTGTTTGATGCCTCAGCAACAGAAGAGAGGGTAGAGGAGAGTGGATAGATAAAATGTTAAAAAGGGAAAAAAAAAGGCTGAAAGACAGATTGGCTGAAAGTGTGAGTGAAAGAGAATGGATTCTGTGAAGATAAAAGACTGGCTCACACAAATGCACGCAAGTCACCAAAGACCAGACATTCATCTCTCTGTCCCGTTCTGATTCTTGCTGAGTGAGATATCGGCATCTCTCCATTTAGCTTCAGCAATGGCCGACACAAAGATAGCATCTGCCCTTTCTAGAGGCCGGCACAAATCCATAGAGCGCTGCGACAATTATCAACAATCAATGTCCATTTACCTGCCATTCACAGAGAATGAATACTGCTGTCTGAATGAGGCCAATGTCTATCTCAGTCTTCTGAATAGAAGGGCAGGAGTGTGTGGGGAACTGTTTTCTCACAACAAGGACAAATGTGAAAAAAAAAAATAATTAAACTGAGTGTCAGTATTGTGAATGGGTGACACTTGAAATGAGGTCATTTGGTCATTGTGTTTTCATTCAGTTTTATTTTGCACACTGCAAAGTTCAACCTTCTTTAATGGATCTGAAAAAAAAAACATCTTACAGATTCTTCACATTACTTTGAGTGTAACTTGAGGCTTCTTTCGATTTTCCACAGTACTTTAAAGCAACAAAGAAGAAGAAAAGTGAAAAGCTGTAACTACATTTGAAATCTTCTTTTCCATTTTCCCATCAACCCATCCATACTCTTTGGTCAGATCAGGGGGACGAAGTCGAAGCAATGCAGCCCCCTAGCTTTGTTTTCCAGTGCCCCCAAATCTAGCTCCAGGGCGACCCCAGAGTCCGTCTTCTAGGTGGTTTGGTCAACTCAATGTTCTTGTTTCATTGTAATTATAACATCAGTCCCTGATAATGTCCCCTGAGGTAAATAGGGGGAGGGTTGAGACTCATAGGACCCACATAAAGAAGCAGAGAGGCTCTGAGCCTTTTTGTGTTTTCATTTTGAAATTCTGATTAAATTAAAAGCAATCTCAATGCTGATGAGACACCATTAGCACATTTGAAATCACATTAAACCCTTTAAAAGGCAGCTAACAGTGTCACCAAACCATTTTCATTCAGCTCAGGTCCATTCTGGTTGAAACAGTCACAATATTCCCTGGTTTTCTCATTGAAACACAGAAACTCCTGAAAAGCTAGTAATTATGTCTTTTAATGAAAAAATCTTCCACAGGCTTTGTGCATGTAGGCAACAGCTGCATCATAAAATACATCTTTCCTCAAAAGAGTTAATGGGATGGAGCTCCATGAAATGTGGAAGAAAACATTCTGAATAAAGGTTTGTGGATTGTTTTCTTTTCCTGAAATGTCCACATGAACACACTACTCTATAGTTTATAGACTAAAATGGTTTAAAAGTAGTCACTGCTTTCTAGGGCATTGCAAACTGAACAACACCAAGCAGATTTAGGCTTTGTACACATATAGCTGGGTATTTTCAAAAAATAATATTTCCCCGTTATTGTTTTTAAAAATGATTTTGTCCACACACAACCAGGCAAATCCACCAATAGGTGAGTCTCAAAGCATGCCAAACTCATACATGGCAGTTTTTTCCAGACATGAAATCTGTGCCAGCCAATCAAAATGAACCCCCATCAATCAGCTGTTTCCTGGCGTGCATGTAAATAAAAACAGTGAAACAAGAATTTTCTAAAATTTTCACCTTGGCTGGAGTTTTCGGAAAACATAGATTTTTGTGACGTCTAGCTGTGGTTTTGGGTGGATGACAGGCCTAAATGTAAAAAATATTGCTGTTTCACTGATATGTGGCTTTGGGTGGACATGGTCTTATAAAAGAGAAAACTTTGAAAATACTATATATATATATATATATATATATATATATATATATATATATATATATATATATATATATATATATATATAATTAAAAAATTACATTCGGTTATTTAATAAATAAATATATCATGAAACCTTGTAGTCCTCATAGAATTAAAACCTCAGCATGCTCTAAAACAGGGGTCCCCAACTTTTTTCCCGTCAGGGCCAAACATCTATTCCCTTCTCTGATGGGGGGCCAGGGTCAGTTTGTAAAAAAAAAAAAAAAAAAAGTGTGTCGACCACAGAGGTGTCCAAATGTAAATATTTATCGTTTCCCAGAAAGCCACGCATAACCAAATGTTAATCACCCTTTCTGGGATCTTGACAGGATGAAAAATCAGAAAATAATTTATACTACTGTTAATGAAATATATGACACTTTTTATGAAATAAATAATAACTAAATAACCCTTTTCAGGTTTTCACAGAAAAAAAGACCATGAAATATTAACTTTCTTGTGGACACTAACTTCACTGTGAACCCAGAAAGCAAGCAGGCTAAGAAACCAAACTAAGTGATACAACACATACCAGCACAATACATTTCACTACCAGTATGGTTGTATAACAGGATTTTTTTTTTTTTTTTTTTTTTTTTTTTAGGAAGAGGTTTCAGATAGGGCACAAACTGCAGAAGGGTGGAATAGAAAGTTACATTCTGTGCATGTGTACGTCTCGATCACGTGACCAGACAAACAAAAAACAAAACAAAACATAACGCGCCTTCTGGTATTGTTCAGGGGACTGAAAAAATGTGGAGGTGGGCCGTATCTGGCCCTTGGGCCATAGTTTGCGGACCACTGCTCTAAAACTTTTTATCCTAATAGAGAAACTGGTGTTTTGGAGCCAAGAGTGACTGTGCTAACTGGAGACTTATATGTGATGGTGGTCACAACAGCTGTTGAAACATGAAGTTTGTCTTCATGTTTGCCTTTATTTTTTTTTTTTCCATGTCCTTTGACAATATGGTCGTTGAGGGACTTGTGTAGTCTTCCTCTGGTGAACCTGTCCTTCTACACCACTGTCTTCTGAATATCTGTCCTCTTGTCAGGGTGTTCCACTCACTTAGGGAATTTCCAAGGAGCTTGACGCCATACACCATCGTCAAAGTGAGTCTGTTCGGTAAAAAAAAAAAAAAATGCAGTTTTTGGTGGTTAACCCCCTAACTTGGCGCACTATGATTTCTGCAGTATTTCTGTTGATGTAAATGGGCTTGAAGGAATCTAGATGTCACCTTTCAGCTTTCAGAGCCTGACTTTGATGGAAACATGTGGAACCACAGTATTTTGCATGTCACTGTTGTGTTTACACAGTTTACACTTAAAGGGTTGTAGCACCACTAATATAAGGGTAGGATGTTGGGTGGACTGTTAGACTCAGGAGGAGAGCATGGATCACGTGCAGCAAAGAGGTGTGTATTTGGTTTGATCTAGGCTGCCTGTTTTCAGGACGACACCCTCTGGTTTCACCTCACTGTTGAATCTTATCGAAAATGTATAAGAACAGAAGTTAACACTGGAGGTTGCCACTTGTTTAACACATGCAAATGCTTCTTTACATGGGATCTAACCCTTAGGGAGTCAAGATTGGCTACCTGGATGATAAGAAAGTGTGTGCAAAAAAAAAAATAAATAAATATGATGGGATAAAGTTTTGATGGTTTTAATGTTGTTTCACTGACTGTGATACTTTTTGTATTTTCCATTAGTTTTAGCCAACAATAGAGTGGGATGGAGTGACACATTTCATATTTAGTGCATTAAGTAGGACAAATTTAAAGAGATGGCTGAACAATAAGGAAGAGAAACCACCCAAAGAGCATACAAATGAAGCAAGGGCCTTGGTGTGCTTTCTGTCATGTGGTTTACGTGTTCTGGTAAAAGACTTGTTCTATTCATATGTATAGCCTGGTGCAATAACAAAGACAAAGACACACACATGCAAAAGAAAACAACAGATACGTTCACCCAGAGGAACAGATACAGGTTTAAACACACACTGACATGTGCAGAGGTTTCTAAAATAAGACACACTGTCACATAACTAATTCACACAACAATGCAGAAAAACACATGTGAGAACATTCAAAAAACACATGCACAATCTAACGCACACACATGCACACACACTCACACACACTCAGGGGTCTACTCCTCAGTGAAAAGTGCTGCTGGCATAAACAAAACCAGCACACAAAGTACGGGAAGGAGTAATGCACAGGCATGAAAACGGGACACTGACTAAGTTTGACAGAGCAGAGAGAGAGAGAGAGAGAGAGAGAGAGAGAGAGAGTGTGTGTGTGTGTGTGTGTGTGTGTGTGTGTGTGTGTGTGTGTGTGTGTGTGTGTGTGTGTGTGTGTGTGAGTTAAACCTGCTGTGAGTGCAATTGAGATTCTAAGGTCACAAGCCTTGTAGAAATATTTCACTTCAGACCAAAGACACCCCTCTGAGAACACACACACACACACACACACACACACACACACACACACACACACACACACACACACACACACACACACACACACACACACACAACCTTAGACAGCTCAAACGCCAGCAGACCTCCACATATAGGACACAGAGGAGAGGAGGAGAGGAAGATGAATTGAGGGGAAATAGTGGCAGAGAGGCAGAGAAGTGGAGTGGAATTGAGTGGGAAGGGAAGGGACCGAGCGTAAGGAGTGGGAGAAAAAGAGGGTGGACCTGAAAGAGGATGGGAAAAAAATGAAAAGAAGACATCGATTGATTCTGCAAATATAAGTTTCATGTACATCACACTAGAAAAAGAGAACAAATCTGCTGATGATGACAGAAGAAGACAAGTTTCCATGCAGAATTTTAAAACGTGCATTAAACACAGATTAATGCCCGCTCCTTTGAAATGTCTCAGATGATGCAGGAGACACATTCAGAATACTGAATAACAACATTTTGTTTCCTGTCAGAGACGTTTAGATCACAAAAAACATCTTGCATTAATTTTTCTGCAGTTTGTCCAGTGTGTGACCTGTTGTGATGTGAAGCATGTATTATATTTATCATGTGAATGGACTGTGACATCCCCCACTCTTGTGTTCTAGTTTTGTGAAGTATGTAATCCAGTTGAGTGGTAATGTGATAAATATTCATGCACCAAAGTATCTGGTATTTGAGCAGGTTTATTTATGATTAAATCAGTAAAAAACACTCGGGCACTCTGGGCAGCTCAGGGGTCTTCTGGTTTCCCCACGTGGTTCATTAGATGAAATGAGCTGCAGTATGCAGACCTGCTGAGCTGATGTGCTTTTATATCTCTATTTTCAGGTGGGTGTAATGTAAAAAAAATAAAAAGCAATGAAACAGTGAATAATTTTAGTGAAACTGATGTGAGAAATTAGACTTCTGTTTCTGTGAATCAGTCACCTATACCCTGCTTTAATGTTACCTGTGTGAATATTGGATAAGCATAGATTTGAACCACAGCATGAAGCACAGGGCACTGACCATCTAGCTCCAGGAGTGCTAAATATAGCTATACCTGTGCAAAATACCTTACCTCAACACAACGTAATTTCTTTATTGCATTTTTATTTTTGTTATGCCCAGTATTTAGTGGACCATATCTTGAAAATGAAAATGCAAATGCAAACACCTTTTTCATTTTCATTCAAACAACATCACATAGAATGCAGTCTTAAAGGTGAAAATGATATTTTAAATTTGACATTTAATTTTCAGTTTGAATCAAATACTGCATCTGCATTCTTGAAATGAAAAAAACAATTTCTTTATTGCATTTTCATTTTCATGTTTGTATTTTCCTTTGAAACATGTCCGTATTTAGTGAAGCATTTTTTTTAAATTAAAACGAAAACACCTTTTCTATTTCAATTTGAATGTCACATAAACTCAAGAATGAAAATGATATTTTAATATTTGACATTTAATTTCAAAATGACTCAAATATTGCAGCAATATTCTTTAAATGAAAATGTAATCCCCCTATTATATTTTCTAAATATATATATATATATATATATATATATATATATATATATATATATATATATCTGTGTGTCTGTGTTTGTGTCTGTATGTACTGTATATGTGGTTAAAAGTTGTCTTGAACAAAGAAAAAATCTGATCTCCTTTTTTATTTCATAAACAAACACATGGCATGTTTTGAGTCATGTCTTCACGACAGTGTGCAGGCAACTTCAGGCCAAAGGTGTCACTGCAATCCATTCAAAACAGATATCAGTTTCTTTCAGGCTCTCAGCTCTACAAACCCCCTTCCTTCTGATTGGTCCCCTTTGGGGGCAGAGCTATCTGCAGATTTCTACAACATGTAAATATGTAGCAGTTTGAAAATCTGTACGTTAGGTATGAACCATAGACTGTATATAGAGTGGACAGTGTGACACTGCCATTTACCATTGTATGGTTTTGAAACCAAAGTCCTCACATCGTTATTGGCAGCAGTTGTGCAGTCAGAGTCTGTGCAGTAAAGACTGTAAGGGATTCTGGGATTATCTGAGTGGAGCTAAGTGACAAAAATAACTTTTTTTTTTCTTCCAAGAGTCTAATCACCCCTTACCCTATCATCCCAATATATTTTTACAATCTCTGAAAAAAATACACCAAAACGCCAGCTGGTCAATGTTAAACGTGCATAAACCTCACTTTAACCACTTATAACTAATGAAAATGAAATTTTTCAGAAAAAAAAGAGGACCTGAATAAAAGACAGCCAAATGATATTTTCAAACCACCACTACAATCAGATATGAGAAACATTTCTACGAGGTGTATTTATTTTTTTAAGTTTAACAACAGCCCATCTGGAACTGACTGGAGAGCAGGATTTTTTTGACCTATACTGCAGCCAGCCACCAGGGGGAGCAGATTTTGTGGAGCCCCCACTTTGAGTCTTTTTTTTATAGTCTATGGTATGAACATCTAGCATTGTTACTTTATATCCTTGATTAAAATAAAGGACAGTATAAAACCCATGCATATGTAATAGATCATTTATTGACCTTGATGTGGCAGATTACATTTGAGGAAACTGTTTTTTTTTTTAGGATTCATGAATGAAAAAGTCATTATAAAATTAATTATCAAACAAACTGTAAGAGAAATAGTAGTAGCATACCGAGACAAAGATTGGAAGGTGAATAAATGGCGTGTTCAAACTGTTTTCTAAATGAGTCACAATGTGCTGGAAAAGACAGAGCAGATAAAAATCAAACACAGCAGAGACAACATTTTTTTTAGCTTTGCTGTCAAGATGGCAGCTGTTTACAAGACCCCTCCTGCAGTTCTTCATCTACAACTTCCCGTCAAGACTAAAGATGAGGTAAATCAAGATGAGTGCAGCGTTTACCTCGTTTCACCCACTCCCTATCTTTTAGGAGACAAGTGGGTGTGACTGTGATGAATTAGAGCAACTTGAAACTCGGTGCTTCTGCAGTCTCAACAGATTAGCAAACAAAATGTGTGTTTATTTTCTCCTTTACACCTCCATGGGGTAGATTGGAGATGACAGCAGTCTGCTGCAGAACTGATTAGACTGACTTCTCTGGGCTTTCTTCACGCTGATTGACACATGATGCTGCAAAAATGCAAATTATGTGACTTACTGCAAATCTTGTGATTTGTTTGTACTTGAGCTGGAAAAAAAAGGAGCATTCTCAAGTTTCCCCGAGGCAAAAAGAAACCTTTCAGAAGTCTTAATAAGCAAACTGAGTCAAGTTCTGAAAATCTGTGCATGAATATTTGCCAATTTTTTTTTTTTTTCTTTTTTGTGCCGCAGTGTTGTTGTCGGACTATTGTTCTTTAATTTGGGACAATCCGGGAGGCAGGCTCGAGTTAGCCCATCTTTGAAGTGTCATTTACCAGTCCAATCTGAGTGTCCATTCAGCTGGTAAATGACACTTCAAAAGCCCGAAAGATGAGAGAAAATGAAATCTGCTGTTGAAAGTGGCTCAGGGGGATCTGCAGCGCATCATTTTAACATTTCATTTGACGTTGAGTCAGTTGGTGGAAATCCTACGCGTGACTTGGAAACAGAATGAGTCACTCACAGGCTCGAACAAAACTAATGCCCTCTTCCATGACAACACAGATGTTTCTCTGTGTGTTTGCTGATGGAAAAGTAAACAGCTCTTCCAAGCAACCCATTGACCCTCAGGAGCCAAACGTAATATCTTTCTGTACCGCGCCTTCTTTCTCTGAAACGATGTATTGGTTTGAGAACAAGAAGACAATCATGCAGCTACGGGGCCCTTTGACCTTGCCTTAAAGCCACACATATCAAAGTCCAAGGCTAACATTCTCAATATGATGGAGCATCCACAAGAATAAAGACACACAGGGCCATGTTCTCCACTGATAAGAACTGGATTTTATTTGAGCTCATCCAGTCTGAATGAATCTGAATCCTTCGAAATTACCTGAACTAAATTATCCAGTACATATCTGTATTTATCTTTAAAAAACAACAGAGTGGAAACACAGCTGGGGCTTAATGCCCGTTTGATACTTTGTGATTAAGTAATTAAGTAAAACAGGCACAATGAATATGTTGAAAACAAATATTTGAAACTGCCAAGGGGTCTGTACAATTCTGATGTGTAACAGAAAACTGTTCCACTGTGTAAAAACCTGAGCCTGGACCTTGTGATGTCTAACGGCTAAAATAAACTGAAAGCGTCTGCAGTGCGCCTGCATTCCAATACCGCAAACGGATAAAATAGATTTCATTCAAATCAATGTGTCAACTTACACTGGATCCGTTCTGCTGCAGTCCATCTGCGTGGCTGCTCCATCGTGTTGCAGGTAATACGCAGCCATCCTATTTTTGACGGACGGGGAGCTGTAACGCATAAATTCAGGGCAGAGAAGCTAGAGTAGGACAGGAAGTCATGACTGGAAACTACCTAAAAACACCCAGTGACTTTCAACATAAGACAGACTGTGTCAAAATTGGTTGTATTTAGCTTGACTATGATGATAAACGGATATAATGAGTGGAGCCAGACCAGGAGTCAACAGGTTTGAGGTTTTACAGCTCAACGTGAATGAAGAGGGACTTATCAATGAAGCCCATCTTCCCCAGCTGTCTCTCAGTCATGCGGCTTGTCGGAGTAAACATGCAGCCAGTGTAAGTTGACAAACACAGTCAAGACAGAGCGCAACTGAGTGTGTATTTTAGGCGTAAAGCTTGGCACAGACCAGATCCATATCTGTTGCGTGTTGACTACGTTCACTGTTATCTGTCAACTCATACTGGCTGCGTGTCCAATCCAGCCAATAGCAGGACCACCCTACAGCTGGAGTTAAGAGACTGAGGAGTTCCTGCTCTTCCCACCGACATCATGATATTTCTTACACTCATGTCAGGCTGTAAAACCTCAAACTTGCTGACTCCTGGCTTTGCTGGGCTTAATATATATTAGTTTGTTATAGGAGAATGCTATCTGGTGTCTACACTGCCCCCCCCCCCCCCCCCCCCCCCCAAAAAAAAAAAAAAAAACACTCTAATATTTTATTGGACTGCCTTGACATTTGATAACAGCATGTATTTGCTGTGGCATCGTTTCGATAAGCTCCTGAGGCTAGCTGGAAAAAGAGGCTTCAATTTGCTAGGGAGCATAAAGATTGGACTCTGGAGTAATGGAAGAAGGTCATGGGGTCTGATGAGTCCAGACTGACCCTGTTCCAGAGTGATGAGACATCGGGGTAAGAAGAGAGGCAGATTAAGTGATCACCCATCATGCCTAATGCCTACTGTCCAAGCCTGTGGGGGCAGTGCTGTGATCTGGGGTTGCTGCAGTTGGTCAGGTCTAGGTTCAGCAACAGTCTGTGTTAAAAGAATGAGGTCAGCTGACTACCTGAATATACTGAATGACCAGGTTATTCCATCAATGGGTTTTTTCTTCTCTGATGGCACGGACATATTCCAAGATGACAATGCCAGGATTCATCAGGCTTAGATTGTTCAGGGAGCATGAGACGTCATTTTCACACATGGATTGGCCTCCACAGAGTCTAGACCTTAACCCCATTGAGAATCTTTGAGATGTGCTGGAGAAGGCTTTGCACAGCGGTCAGACTCTCCCATTATCAATGCAAGATCTTGGAGAAAAATTAATGCAACACTGGGTGGAAATAAATCTTGTGACATTGCAGAAGCTTGTCCAAACAATGCCACAGCTAAAGCATGCTGTAATTAAAGCTAAAGCCAGTCCAACAAAATATTAGAGTGAGCTCTTTTTTTGGTGGCAACTTTTTTGGCTAGGCAGTGTATATGGTGCATTTGTGTTTTGGTGCCCCATTTCCTGTCCAACTTGATCTCCTTTGTACAAATTGATGCATCACTGCTCTGCAGCCAAAACTCAACAGAGTGGATCCAGGGTGAGTTGGCAGGCTGACTTGAAGACGGACTGGAGAAGCATCTGGGGTATTGACCTCAGTGCTCTGTCTGGAGCACGAAGGTTCAAACTCTTAGAGAGGTATGATGGTGCAAACCCATGTAACCTCTGAGAAACAGGAACTGACAGGGAGCCAGTGAAGGGAAGCCAGCACAGGCATGATGTGATCCAACTGTCTCTTTCCTAGACAACAATCCAGGTAATAAGTGACGAACATGTCTATAACCTTTTCAAACTCACTCTGAGGGAGACAGGCTTCTAGAAAAACTATAAAGAAACTTATTTTCACTACTGCACTTAGCTGTTCATCAAACCTCAAGGAGCTATCAAAGATCACACAGGCTGATTTCAGCTTCTTTTTTTTATTTAGATTTAAGAAGTTTAAATCCCCATTGATTAAATATTATTCATTATGAAGTTGAAAATTGTAAATCAAGCAGCTGAGGGGAGCACTTTCTCCTAGATTGTTCAAGAGTGATACTTCAGCATTGTAATGGAAAAAAATAAAAATAAAAATTAGAGCAGAAAAGGAGGGAGAAGACTGCTGATATAGTAAGACAGATGATACAAAAAGGAAAAAAAAGGAAGAAAATGAGATAAATAAATATGTTAGGGAACAGAAAAAAAATACAACATAGAGGAGTGAAGAAAAAACTAACAAAAAAGGGAGAACAAAATACAGAGAGACAGATACTGCACATGTAAGCCCAAAGTCACCTGATAAACTTCCACATCAACATGTAAAGTGGATTTGGTGTGAGATTGTGGGGTTTACCGACGTGTCGCTGCAGCGTCAGCAGTTTTCCAGGCCCCGTAGCAGACTATTATTTCCAAGAGGGAGCTGAGCCTTAGGGCAAAGCTTTCGATTTATCAGTCAAGCTACGATCCGACCCTCACCTCTGGGTGGTGACCAAAGGAATGAGATCTTGGATATCGGCAGCCGGAATGAGACTCCTCTGGAGGGTGGCTGGGCTCAGCCTGAGAGATACAGTACAGGGTCAGGATCCTGGACATTAAGAGGGAGCTCAGCATTGCCCAGCTAGTGCTTTGTATCAAAAGGAAAAAGTTGTTTTTCTTCTTTCATTTCTTTTTTAAGTAATATTTTGGCCTTTAAATACCCTCATTTGGATAGAGGAGGACAGCGGAGGAAACGGGGCAAGAGTGGGGAGTGACAAGGCCATCTGCACTCCAGAATGAAGACAGTTGAGGTAGTTTTTGAGGTTTTCTGGGCATGTCACAGTGGTAGAGGACCCTGGGGTGGACCTTTTTACCTGCTAAAGGGTAAATTTATTTCATCACCTGAGGGGTCAAGTCAAAAACCACCAGAAGAAAAATAGTTACTGGAGAGAGGAATGTCTGAGGCAGCTTGCTAAGTCTCCTAGGATAGATACAGTGATGGATGAATAGGATGCAGTGATACGGAAAAAAAAAAAAAATGTATGCACAGATGGATAAATCTCTGCGTGGTCAAATGGATGCATACGACTATGAATGGATGCTCATTGAGATAGATGTATGGATGGCTGCATTTTCAACAGATGGATGGATGGCTGAATGAATAGCTGATCTTTGGAACAATAGATGTGTGGATGAATGGACGGATGGATGGATGGATGGATGGATGGATGGATGGATGGATGGATGGATGGATGGATGAATTGCTGCATTTTAAAAGGACAAATGGAAAGCCACACCATGGACCCAAAGAGGGATGGATAGAACGATTTTGGATGGATGGATGGATGGATGGATGGATGGATTAATAAATGGAAGGATTGTCACATTTTGAATAGATGGATGGATAGATACATTTTGGATGGATGGATGGATGGATGGATGGATGGATGGATGGATGGATGGATGGATGGATGGATGGATGGATGGAAAGAGGAATGGATGGATTGCTGCATTTTGGATGGATGAATGAATAATGGATGGATAAATGAATGGATGGATTTCTACATTTTGGATAGATAAATGGATTGCTGCATTTTAAAAGAATAGATGGAAAGCTGCACTTTGGACGAATTGAGGGATGGATGGATTGCTGAATTTTTGATGGATGGATGGATGGATGGGTGGGTGATGGATGGATAAATGAATGGATGGACTGTAATATTTAGGATGGATGGATGGATGATGCATGGATGGACGAATAATGGATTGCTGTGTTTTTCAATGGATGATGCATGGATGGATGGATAAATAGCTGCAATTTGGATGGATGGATGGATGGATGGATGGATGGATGGATGGATGGATGGATGGATTGTGCATTTTGATTGGATGGATTGAGGATGAATACATGGATGGATACATTTAAGATGGATGAATTAATGTATTTTTGATAGGTGGCTGAATAGCTGCAATTTGGATAGAGAAAGATGGATGGATGGATGGACAGCTGGATGCATTTTGGATGATTAAAAAGATATATTGTTGCATTATGGATGGGTGGATGGATGGCTTGTTGAGCATGGTCTTGCCTTGCAGTTGTCATTCAGCTTCCCATCACTTTATGAAAATAAAATTCAACCCTTTAATGAAATTTTACCTGGACTAGAATCCTGAATGTTTATCACTGATCTCTCTTTTATTGCCGGGGGAAGTGTTCCACCAAACAGACAGCCTTCAAGTTAATGAGGTTCTTATTGCTTCAGGAAATCTGACTGATCATTGCTTCGTACAATAAAAAAAACTGATTACACCTTTGAGCTGAACTTATTCTTCTGTGCTTTTTTTTTCAAGGGTCAATTCATCAAATTTCCAAAATATTAGATAAGATATAAGATTGACTGAAAAAATATAATTATTTAGAACCAGAGTTGAGCCTGTGTCTCTGCCATCCTGGATCTGCTTCCAAGAAAAATCATAAACCTTCCTCCTCAGCTTGAGCCACTCTCATTTTTTCCCCCATTTCTTTCCCAGCTCGCCTTAAAACCTGTAATCATGGTGACATACTTCACAAAGAGAGGAACATGTTTCGCTCTGAAAGCAGGATTGTAGTCATGGTCACGCAGACTGGTTAAATTGCTACACCAACATAAATCCAACAACTCTTTCCCTTATTTCTGTCAGTTGCTAAGCCTCTAGCTACTGGGTTTTCTTCCATCATGCCATCATCTCTTTTCTTCCATGTCCTGCTCTCCCCCTCTCATTCTCTGACTCCAGCCCTCTCCACAGTGGCGGGTAATTAAAGTGGTTAGGGCCGTTCCATTGCCCGAGGGGCGGGACACTTATTCAAAGGCTGCCGAGATCAAAATGAAAACCAATTAGTGCTGGGGTTCTGTCCTTGTATAACGCAGGCAGAGCCGGCCAGCTCATTGGTTGGCCTCTGTCTTCATTCTCAATGCAGAGAGCGCTCGCTTACAGGCTCAGGTTGGATTGGGGTTAAAGCAGGAAAGGTGGAGATGCTCGTGGGAATGGAGGAGCTATCTGTATCAGCTGTCACCTCAGAGGTGCTTGTCGGGGCATCCTGGTACAGAGAGGACACATATAAAGTGCTAATTTGAGAGTAGTTTCACTGTTCTGTGAGGGTGACGTCAGAGGGTCATTTAGCTCAGTTCATAATCATACGCATGAAGAATGAGGAGAGAATAGAGAGAAAAAGGACTGAGCTGTGTGATGAACAAGGCACTGATGTATTCAAATGACTGAAGGCTGTTTGTTTACACTGCTGGATATAACAACTTTCAAGCTATAATTATAGTACTAACACTTTTTAAATTATTGTTATTCATTCAATAGTAAAATGAAATTTTAAACATTGTATTGCTATGTTTTTTTCTTTTAATTCCTCATGAATGACAAAGATATTTGGCTTATTTAAGGCCTGTGGCTATTCATGTATGGGTGTTTTGTCCTGGCAGCAACCACAAGTGGGACTTCTTGTCTCCATGTTGGTGTTGATGCTGTGGCACTTCACTTACCTAACTCCTGTCTATTAAACCTTTATAAAATGTCAGTATGTTTTTTTTTTTTGTTTTGTTTTTTTTTTAATTCAAATACATTTTGCAAAAAAAAAAAAAAAAAAAAAAAAAAAAAAAAAAAAAAAAAGAAAAAAAAAAAGAAAAGAAAAAACTGTTAATTCAAAGCAACTGAAGACCTGGAATATTAAGTGCTGAACAAGTGTGGTCAATTTCACCAACAACACCGGATGCATGCGCAACCTGGGTGCAGAAGCACTGCAGAGTATAATGGTTTGTCAACTGACGTGGAGGAGTTAACCACCAAAAAACACATTTTTAATCTAAATATCAGTACTTATAGGGATGGTGAACGCCTCTCAGGATTGTGAAGTAGCAGTGAGTGGACAGGTATTGGGTGGATGGACGTTTTTAGCTGAGAAATCCAGCGTGTACTTACCAGGCTGTGAAAGACCAGGACGTAAACATGTGTCAAAGAATCAGAAACCCTCCCAAACCTTAAAAAGCACACAGGCTGCTGAGTCTGAGACCTGGTTCATAATAAAAGAACCAGAAAACTATGTCCAGAGGACTAAAACAAATCAGATAAAGACAGCACATTTTGGAGACGTTGCTGGTGTTTCAGTGTAAAGTGTGACCCTGTTAACTGGTGACTCTCAGCCGTTAATCACTGATACTGTCGGCTGAGAGTCACCAGTTAGCATGGTCGCTATTAACTCCAAAACACCAGTTGCTCTGTGATGGTCAAAACTTGATAGACATTGCCTCTGTTGTATAGTATCGTTTTTAAAAACTGACCACAGAACAACTGTGCATTTTTATGCTGATAACAGGCTGAATTTGGTGTTTAAAAAAATAACTCACCTAAAAAACGGAGCTAAATGCTGCTTCTGCGGTCAAGATGGGTGCACATGTTTATGACAAAGACTGATAATCCCTCTATAGACTTTAAGCATCACTAGAGACAAAGCTGATACTTCCTTGATTCTGGTTGGTTGATAATAGAAAGCATGTACAGCTGGCAGAGATAGTTTTGAACTATTTGGAACTGAGTGATACAAAGCACCCCACGAGTTATATTAAGTTTTGAAGAGTGATCAAGGAAAATACTGGAATGCACCATAAAGAAATCCCTACCACCCAATAAAACAAAACAAACCAAACCAAGGAAATAAAAAAAAAAAGCTTTATGTGGAAACTAGGATTGTCTTTCTAAAACCGGTAGGATTGTACAACATTGCCACAGTTCATCAAGAATCCTCACTTAAATGAAAAATTTACAAACAACTTTTAGTTTAAGTTAGTACCTTTTTAATACAGCTAAACCCATGAATCAGCCATTCCATTTTGAGATTTTGGAAAGT
Organism: Halichoeres trimaculatus; assembly: GCF_033239565.1. Classification (NCBI taxonomy): domain Eukaryota; kingdom Metazoa; phylum Chordata; class Actinopteri; order Labriformes; family Labridae; genus Halichoeres; species Halichoeres trimaculatus. Next base: position 8,139,188 of record NW_027437185.1, read on the forward strand.
TCAGATTACACACTTCAGTAGTCACTCATTTATTGTCTCACTTTGGTGGCCATGAAATGAAAACTATAACTAAATACGCCAGTCAGTTAAAAACACCTAAGATCTTACAGTTTAAATTAATTTCTGATTGATGGCACTTTTTTGTTTGTTTCCTAAGGCAACATTTTAAGTCTATCAACAAATTATTCTTCACTGTACAATTTGAGGACTAAAAAGAAACACAAAATTCACAATTATCCTGTGACATCACACACTCATGGAAACACAATTTATGGACAGACTTACACACTATGGGGAAATTACCAGGCTCTGCTTACAACTTTGTGTTCGAAGTTGTTGTTGTGTTGTGCTTCTAAGAAATCCCACCTGAGAAAGAAAATCCAGAGAGGGAGAATTGATGAGTTGATGCTAAAGATATTCTGCTGCTCCTGGTGAAGGGACCGAAACAACGGCAACAAATAAAGTTCAAAGGTCTGTGAGTGGAAATTGTAAAAGCTCTAAGTTGAATTTCAAACTGAGTATTTTGATTATTTCAGACTAGCTTGCTGCTAGCTTTTTTAATAAGGCAATTTTTCGTATCCAAAATTTTTTATCATCATATTTGTGATAAAGTGTTTTTTGAAAGTTGAATAGGGGATTAATATTAAGTGTCAAGACTTGACTTAAACTTTTGGGAGGCAGAGACAGTCTTATTTGTCTGTGTGGATTATATATCACCGACCTTAGATGTGAAAATGAAGAATTCCACGTCTCAAACTGCAGCATAACTGGCCCTGCTGGATCAAAAACACTTCTAGCTGTCTGTAGTTGTAAAAAAAAAATAGCCAACATGAAGTTTCAACATTGTCTTAGCTGTTTCAGGTGACTGAAATAGTGAGGAGGATGCTGCTTAAGGCAAACAAGCGCACAGTTTTTTAAGTTTCTCTTTGTTTTTCTCGGATGTCAGGAGTTATAAATATGCTGCCTTCTGAAGAGATAGCAGAATCGTGCTGCAGCTCCTGACTTATTTTACTCCTCTTTTTACCCTCCAGGCCTCCATGCTGGTCATGTGACTCAAACTATGAATAGTAACCTTGTGGTTAAAAGTGTCTGGCTACAAAGAAGAGTTGTTCTTTTGCTATGTGGGGAAATCAAAGCGACTCTATCAGTTATTTTCACTGACTGTTCAGCACCCTGTGAGTATTGATGAAGACTTAAACTATCACCCTCACAAAGCTGGAAATTTAATTTGGGCAATCCTCCCATTCTCCCTCCGTTTCTTGGCCCTTGCAGCATCTTTTGAGCAGTGCCTGAGCCGGGCTCATCACGTGGGCAGTGTGAAGGCTCTATCTCGTTAACACCTGTGCCAAAAAGAAAACCATGAAGGTCTGCAGCCGACACACACTGCTCAGGAGGGCTGCATGAATCAGCGGTTATTTGTTGTTCACCCTGAGTGGTTTATTTTGAAAGGGCACAGTAAGAGATGTGAAGAGATCATTTCACACAGGCTCTTGGTGTAATTTCTGAGAGGATATGATTGTCAGTAAATGTGCTGAGTGGCAGTCAGGGCTCTTTATGATGGTCTACATTTAACACATTTTAGAGTGTAATCATTCTAAGAGTGTCTTCCACACATTGTAAGCCCTCCATTTGATTTATGTTATTACACTGAAACCAAAGATGAAATTGTTGTTGAAGCTGGTCTTTAGCTTTTTGGCTTCCACCTAAAACAGATCCTAACCTGCTGATTGCCTTTGTCTGAATAAGTATACATACACCCACGAGCCACTTTATTGGGTACACCCCTCTATCTGCTCGTTAACACAGTTTTCTAATCAGCCAATCACACAGCAGCAACTCAATGCATTTAGGCACGTATACATGGTCAAGACGATGTGCTACAGTTCAAACCGAGCATCAGAATGGAGAAGAAAGGTGATTTAAGGGACTTTGAACGTGGCATGGTTGTTGGTCTGAGTATTTCAGAAACTGCTGATCTACTGGGATTTTAACCCACAACTATCTCTAGGGTTTACAGAGAATGGTCCAAAAAAGAGAAAATATCCAGTGAGCAGCAGCTCTGTGGGCCAAAACGCCTTGTTGATGCCAGAGGTCAGAGGAGAATGGACAGACTGGTTGGAGCTGATAGAAAGGCAACAGTAACTCAAATAACCACTGGTTACAACTGAGGTCTGCAGAAGAGCATCTCTGAACACACAACACGTCCAACCTTGAGGCAGATGGGCTACAGCAGCAGAAGACCACACCAGGTGACCCTCCTGTCAGCTAAGAACAGGAAACTGAGGCTACAATTCACACTGCAACACCAAAACTGGACAATAGAAGATTGGAAAAACGTTGCCTGGTCTGATGAGTCTGGATTTCTGCTCCACATTCAGATGGTAGGGTCAGAATTTGGCATCAACAACATGAAAGCATAGATCCATCCTGCCTTGTATCAACGGTTCAGGCTGCTGGTGGTGTAATGGTGTGGGGGATATTTTCTTGGCTCACTTTGGGTCCCTTAGTACCAACTGAGCATGGTTTAAAGTCCACAGCCTACCTGAGTATTGTTGCTGACCATGTCCATCCCTTTATGAGCACAGTGTACCCATCTTCTGATGGCTACTTCCAGCAGGATAACGCTCCATGTCATAAAGCTGGAATCATCTCAGACTGGTTTCTTCAACATGACAATGAGTTCCCTGTACTCAAATGTCCTCCACAGTCCCCAGATCTCAATCCAATAGAGCACCTTTGGGATGTGGTGGAACGGGAGATTCTCATCATGGATGTTCAGCCGACAAATCTGCAGCAACTGTGTGATGCTATCATGTCAATATGGACCAAACTCTCTGAGGAATGTTTCCAGGACCTTGTTGAATCTATGCTACAGCAAAAGGGGGTCCAACCCAGTACTAGCAAGGTGTATCTCATAAAGTGGCTGGTGAGTGTTGATTTTCCATCTTACAGTAATCACACTAATGACTTGTATAAAATATTCATGAGCTCCACCTCCAAAATGTTAATGGTTTTGGTTTCGGTCCCCTTTGCTTGAAGGACACAAAGATGTCAGATACGCCCCCGAGGGGCTCACTGAAAACCTCCTTCCTGGTACATTTCCTGCTGTTTCTCTTCAATTTGTTATCTATTCAGCAACGTAGAGTTAAAAAAATATTTCACATGAAGACAAAGACTCTTCTCTGTCTGCCTTTTCTGTAACACATGTAGGTTTAGCCATGTGAGCTCATCACTCCATGTCAATCACGTCTCTGGAGATAGACTGATCTCCACATTCAGCCTGCTCCCATTTCCCAGACTGAGGCACACTGGTAGACACAGAGATTGTTCCCACGGTAAAAGTGAAACCTTTCATCGATTATGGTGTCTTCTATTGTAAAGTGATGTTTGATTTGCATTGAAAAGGCTAACAATGTGCACGCTCAGTGATAAGATACAGTCACAAAGAGATTCAAAGATAGAGGGAGTTTCGTCTCGCTGCGGTTTGACCCATCAGGTCCGGTTGATGGAAATGAGCCTTTTGTCCAGCAAGTCTTCAATTACTCTCTTCTCCGTCCCCCAGGCTTCAGTCCAATCAATAGCGTGGAGGATGGTTATCAGCCAGACTGCAGTAATCCAGTTAGATTTGGTGGTATGACTGAAAACTCAGCACCCAGACAGATTCTGTTAAAATCCATCCAAATGAGCAGTGGGAGTTCTTTTTCTTCTCTTCTGGGGTCAGTGGTTCAACCCTTCAGGTCAATGTAATGGAGACGGGTAATTTATCTGGTCTCTGTCTCCATTTACTATCACAGTCCTGACTTTCAGGAATGTAAAGAGCAATCAAGTGAGTATAAAATGGAAAGAGTAGTGCCTGTGTTAATTGACTGACACAGCTGGAGTCCTTACATGGCCTTTTTTTCACTTCTCCATGATTCAGTTAATCTGCCACAATATTGACGTAGCTGTTAGCTCTGCAATGAGAGACGTTTGTACAAGGAAAGCCAGAAATAGTTGTCCAGCAATCAGAAGTCACGTGCTCCTTAAAGTAAATTGAAGTTAAATGAATAATCTTCTCTTTTTTTTTTTTTTTTGGTTAATTCATTTTTACAGGTGATATGGGAAAGAAAGGTTTTCACACTGTTAACAGAAAAAAATCAAATAAGTAAGAATAGATTTGCTGGAACTCCACGTTTTGATTAATATGTTTGTGTAACCAGTATGATCAGGTTGTCCATCATGCTCAATCTCTTTATTCTTTCACAGTGAAACATCACAGTAGAAACATAATTTTATATATTTATATTTAATATAAAAACAATTTCATTTATTACTACAAAGTTAAGATACCAAACAAACAGGGTCAAAAACAGTGAGGTGTAAATGTGCAAAAACTTGTACTTTTACCTCAGTTTGCTTGCCAAAGTAGCAAACTTTGCTAAGACAGGACTCTTTTCTTTGCTGTAAATGAGGATAAGGAGGTGAGGACAACGTGCTGGTTCTCAGGTGTGAGCTAAGGAGCAATGATATGGACCTGTCCTTCCATCCATTGTTATTGGGAACATGAGATCTATCTCCAATAAGATGGACAAGCTAGCCATGCTAACGCAGCAACAGAGGGAATACCGGAGGGCAGCGTAGCATCATGCTATTCACAGACATGGCTAACAGAGCTGACATCAGACACCAACGCCACATTGGAAGAGCTTCACCTGCTGTGAGCAGACAGGATCCAGGAGACAGAGACTGAACAGACTGCTGAAGAAGCTCAGTCCTGGACCCTGTGGAGGTGGAGGCTGGCTGACTGGACAATGATGGACAAACTGTCATCTGTTTTCATATGGACCTTTTTCCACTTTCTATACACTTTCTTATTTTTGTTTTCTTGATCACTGCTGTGACTCCTCCTGAATTTCCCCTCAGTGATAAAGTATGTATCTTCATTACTGTAATATCATATGGTGTAACACATTGCCAACTTATCTAAAAAAACTTGAGATTCTCCAAAAAAAAAAAAAAAAAAAAAAGGAATGGTCTGAGTTCAATTCCCCCACCAGAATGCTTTTCAAACAGCACAATCGTATGTTGACTGAGTTCAACTATTTCCAGAATGCCTGTGTTATATATCAAACTGTACATAAAATGAACCATAAGCTGTGTGAGCTCATTCCTATTTTTCTGTCCCTGCATACCCATGCCACCAGGAACAAAAACTTAATCACTGGGGAAAAAAAGGAATCTAAAATGTTACAGCTTCAGTATCTCATGCAGAGGGCCACCAATATGGAATGAGCTTAACAACACACTCAAAATGTCACAATCCGTCTCAATCTTCTAGAAAAGTCCGAAATCACAACTTCAGACAATGTATGATTAATTCCTGAATTGTACCACTACACCTACCAATCTGATGTATTCACTAATCTGGGATTGTCTGCCATGTGTTTATGTACAGCTGTATGTTGATGTTTTTGTTGTTGAAAAATGGGCCCCCTCCTAAAAGTTTTAAATGGCTTCTTTGGGGTTACCCTTTCACACATTCAGTTTTTGAAAAATGTGAACTGTGCACAATATATACGTACAGATATGTCTGTAATGCACTTGCATAGTGGTGATACGTGTTAATAAACTAAAATAAACTAAACCAAACTAATCCAAGGCATCATTGTAAAAGTGGCTCCAGCTATAAAGGAAGGAGGATTGATGTGCTGGATGTGTTAGAACGCCAAGGCTCTGTATTCTCATGTTAAGACCCAAGTTTATAAAATAAAAATAAGAAAAATGCAAAGCTATATGCTTGGACGGGCTGCTTCCCTCAACGCCACAACCCAGTCTGTCACACGACTCTGAAGCCCAGGTGAGCTCAACCCTGTTGAATTTCTCGTTCTTGAAACCAGTCCTTAGTATTAGTCTATCGTTGTTTCAACACTGTACATGTTAGGTTTAGCTTCCCAGGTTTATGCTTTCCCCTTAGACCTTATCTAAACCATAACATGCTAAAAAAAAAAAAAAAAAACTCAACCAACACTTATCTAAAGTACATTTACATGATATGTTTGTGTTTGCAGCACAAACTTGATTCTTTTTCACGAATAAGCCACCAGCGTTCTTGAATTTACTATCAGCGGTTTACGCTTCAATCCACTTGATGTCTTTTTTTTAAAAACCCTTTAAGGGATCCTGAGGGATCCATCACCCCATTTGTTGATTTGTGTGAGGTAAAGTGCTGCTACAAGTAAAATTTCTCATCCATTTAGCAGTTTTTACTCAAACACTGATCAATCCCCCACCCTGAGTGTGACGCCACCTTAAAATGGGGCAGCGTGGATATGGCCCATTCAGGACATTAAGAAGGAATTCTCTTTTTTTCCCTCCGTTCTTTTAGTATTTAATAAATGTTATGTAGGCCAGAAGCTAAACTCTGCATGAGCACCAGTGTCCACCATGATGAAATACCTGCTTTGCTGCTTTGTCCTCTAAAGGGGTCAGAGAGGGTAACTGTCTAAAGCAGCTACATGTCAGTCTGTGATGGATTGCAGAATCATATACGTCCAAACACCTTTAAACCACCACAAAAGAAAGGTCCCTTTATTGGGTCTGTGGTGAATTACTGCCCTTTCTGTCACACAGATGTCGCACAAATCAGCCGTTTGGAAGCTAAGCTAATGAGAGACTGGTCCTTTCAGTCCCAGTCAGCCTCGCTGAAACAGGCGGTGAGCAGCAGAAGTGTCCTCTCTATTCATCCACACTCTAAAAGCTGAAAATTGACTCCCTTTTGACACAGCATTCACTTACATCAGTCTCTGAATTGGCTTTGATGTGACAATCTGCTCAGGAATAAAGATGTTTTGAGTTTTTGAGGAAAACTGATCGACATGGAGGTGAATAAGCTGATTGAGTTGAAGCCAAATTACACAGAGACGGTTATTATAGAGATGGAGTCATCAGTCTTCTTGTGTCTTTCCTGTCCCCCAGGCGTCCTGCAAATCAATCCACAGCTGAAGTGGTCAGTGGTCAGTATTGCTTTCAGCGGGAATGGGGATAGGTAAATGAGCCAAAACATAATCTATAATGGATTGAAACATGAAACAAGCTGGAGGTCACAATGAGGGAGATAGGGCACTAATTCATACGGTGGCTGTCTCGTGAATTACAGTCCCTTTGTCCTATCAGGCCTCTGATGCATAAAAGACAAATGAGCTGATACTTAATGTGGACCAACGAGCACAATACAGTTGAATCTATACAGTCTCTTTACAATTGAACAAATATTACAAAGACAATTGATGACATATCTTAATACTCAGTACTCACGTACTTGTCAAAGTTTTTTATTGTGTATTTCAGGCATCCTGTTGGTAAAAGAAGTACTGTTGAATGGGCCCCCAAAATGGGTACTCCTCAAGAAAAGGCCCATCATGTGTGTGATGGTTTAACAAGAACAAACATAATCAGATGCAGACTCAGCAAAACAACAGAACAAAGTATGGAGGAGATCCACTGTCATGTCTGTTATTTTGTGCATGGCTCAAGGAACTTATGGAGACAGGGACAGTGAAAGTGTTGGATAAAAGGAGGAGTGGAAAACCCAAAACATCTGAGGAAGATATTGATTGTGTAAGACAAAACTTTCATTGTTCTCATACAAAGGTAGGTCTCCTATCCCAATTATGACTCCTTCCCCTTCCTCTTGGGTGAAAATACATCTCCTAGAAACGAGATGCCATTTGACTCACGCTTTGTCCTCACCTTCGTTACCCCTAGACGCTCAATGACTTTTGCAGACAGAGAAATAGTTTATTCACTGCTGAACACAAACACATTTTTACAAAGGGATAATAAGCTGATGTCAGACTGGGGTGAGAAATACACAGCAAACAGAGTTCACAACATTAAATGCAGTTCATTGTGTAAAGTCTGTTTTCTATGAATTAATCATCCTGGTCCAACACCAGTGTAGCTTTTATTGGCTACTTTTTTTTTTTTCTTTTGCTGTTCAGTTTTTTTGAACTTTTATTATTATTATTATTATTATTATTATTATTATTATTATTATTATTATTATTATTATAACCTTTTTTTATTTATTTATTTATATATTTCAGGAAGGAGCATACAAAGTCCTTCCAACACAGTTAGACGCCAAAACGTGTACAATAAAACATGTGGCACAAATACAACTTGTGCAGTTCAGGTCTCCTTACTCTTATGTATCTGATCCATTTTGATGTAATGCATCTTTTTTATGTTAGAGTAGTGCACATAAAATACATCAGTTATTCTCCAATGCGGGTATGCATTCTCCTAAGAAGTACGTGGGAGTACTGTAAGGGGTACTTGTCAAATATTTATAAAATGTTGCACAAAACAAAACAAAAAATCTGATTACAAACAACTTTTTCAAAAGCATTTTAGTTGTATGTATATACAACACCAAACAAGACACTATTTCTGAAAAAGCATATTTATTCGCAATATATATTATTGTCAAAACTGCTTGGACTAGATGGTCTCAAATTGTTGACGTAAATTGTTCAGAGAGACAACAGTGTTATTGTTTGCATTTGTATGCTAACAATAGCAGAGCCAGGAGGATAACAATGGAAAGGTGGTTGAAATGAGACACATTGGTTGAAATGAGGTGAATGATGAAGAAACTGTCAAAAAGGAAACAAAAAACTGTCAGTATCTAGTGGAATATACACTTTTTTATTTATGTTATTTTCCAGGATTGTTTCCTGAATTTCTTTTTCTCAGACATACATGGGAGCACTGGCAAAAATTATTTTTGAAAGGGGGTACACAAACCAAAGAAGTTTGAGAACCCCTGAACTAGAAAAAAGATTTGGATATATAAGAATTATCAGAGCCTATGTAAACTTTTGTGTTTATTACATTTAGACTTATGTGGGATTTTTTTTTTTACATAAATATTAACTCAATTCAGATGAACTTAAAACCGAAAATTGAAGCCACTGGGTGTCTCTGTCTATCTATGCTGTTGAGGTGTGTGTGTATGTGTGTGTGTGTGTGTGTTTGCAGCGGCCATCGACTGGATGAGCTGCACCTCGGCTCAGCACTATTCCCTCTTCAGTCTGTGTCTGACTCTGTGGCTCGGCACGTCGGCTCTCTGGCACTTTCTCTTTTTTTGAGGCTTCATTCTCGCTGCCAGGGTTTTTTTTTTTTTAGTTTTGTTTTTATGTTTTATTTTTTTCCTATCTCCTCTGTTTTTCAAGTATAGACATTTTTACTCATCAGTACACACACTACATCAATGAGACCAATGATGTTAGGCTGAACATAAATACACCTGCCCAGTCGTAACACATTAAGAAGCCAAGTTGGGACAAGATATGCACAGATCAAAGAAAATACATGGTGTCATTATAATGTTGTTCATTTTTTTTAAGTATGACGAACTTGGAAGCCTCCTGCCCAAATAATTAACCTTTTTCTATTGGTCTCTCACCCTCTCAGCCTTCTATATGTGTCATTATGTATATATAATATAAGTGACTTGCGCACATGATTGAGTATTTTTAATTCCGAAGAACATTTGATAAGGTCTGTAAGACAAACAAAGAAATGTAAACAGGTGTGCTTGAAGTGTGTACATTCAGTGAAGTGATTCGACCCTCTGTGTCAAAGACATGTTGTGAGGTCACTGTGAACAGGTCAGGGTCAGCAGGAGCAAACCAGAGCTAATCAATGGTAAAGAAAAATATTGGATTTCCTCTTAAAGCACAAACCACAACAGTAACAGTACAAGAGTTCACGTGTCCAGCTGCTGTGTAAGTGTGTTTACACTTCTCCCTCCTCCTTTGCTGCTGTAAGCATTCAAAGCAGCAGAGCATTAAGCAGACTAACAGTAACAGGATGTTTGTAGGGCTGTAACGTTATACTGCTGAGCTCAAACAGTGGGATAAAACCCCATGGCCAAATGGAGCACCTAGGTTTACCACTTGGTGACCAAAGGGTAAGTCTTTTCTGACACAGACCATTTTGTTATTCTCATTCAGGCCTCATACATACAGACAGCCTGTACCGATAAGGTGTCAAGTGCTCAGCCGGACGTGAATTGAAACATGAACACTTTTTGCACTGAGGTCATTCTATATGCAAGGAAACTGAATCCCTCACACTCTGGTTGTTTTATGAAACTATTCAGTTGTTTATTTTACAAAGCATTCCAAAAGTCTTTTGATTGTGCCACTTCAATAGTTACTTAGCCAACAATACAAAAAAATGGATTTCTAGAAGAAGTAAACTTTTCGAGTAAAGTGCACAGCCATACACAACCATTTAGTGGGAAGTGATTTGAATTTTAGCTGTTCACCAATTTCTGGAAAACTGTAAAAACAGTAAAAATTGTTAAAACAATATGCTACCCACCTTTATTTCTGACCTTATGTCCATGTAAGATGCTTTTTTGTGATTGGTTAAAACCCTTTGATGATGGTTATTAGCTTTCACAAGACAGCTTCAGAGAATTGGCTTTATTGGGTAAAGAAAAACTCAAGGTGAAACACCCGGTTTAGAAAAGTGAAGCTAATGAAGAAGTTCTAAAAGTTTATGTTTATCAAGAACCCGCTCAAAGCTAACTGCAGTAAGCCAAAAATCAGACTTTTACATATATATATATATATATATATATATATATATTTATATATATATATATATATATATATATATATATATATATATATATATATAAATATATATATATATATATATATATATATATATATATATATATATATATATATTTATACCCCACTCGTCAATGATTGGCTCCATTACTCTGCATCAGGAACAGAAAGGTGACATAGCAGAGACTACATCCATATTTTAAACAGTCTAAACCTAGCTTCTGTTAGCATCATATTGGTAAAGAATGTAGTGAAAACTTTTTTCTTTTTTTTTTTCTGTTAGCATGCTAACTCAGCAGCTAATCAGCATGGACATTTTCATATTGGATCATATCCTTGTGATAGCAGCAGAGGAGGTGAGAGAAACTTTAGATAACATGGTGGTGTTTGGTGATGATTACAGCATGCTTCAAAGTTCATGACATTTTTTTTGTTAAATTTTAAAGGAGCTCCAGCCACAGAGGTTGAAAAAAAAAAACAGAAAGCAGAGAGAGGACAGTTTCATGCTAACTCCACCACACCTGGCAGATATGAGTCCATCATCGTGGAATGCTAACTTCTGAGTAGGAATGGGTATCAAAAACTGGTTATTGATGAGAATTGATAAGAAATGTTTCAATCCATCAATATTTCCCCTGTGATTAATGATTCCCCTGTGACTAATGATTCCCTTATTGATTCTCGTCAACTAGTCTGCCGCCGCTATCTTAGCTTTGCAGTTAGATAAGTTTCTCAAGAAAACTCTGATTCAGGATTTTCAGCTTGAAGTTTTACTGAAGACCTGAATACACAAAGAACTGTGCATTACTCTCTCACACCAGATTCCTATTCAACTCATTCAATATGTTTTACATCTCCTTATTTACCAAAAATGATTTCAACAAAATAGCGCTAGCATGTTGCTAACGTATACTGGAAATTGCATTGATATGCAAATAATAACTCCAATTTCACATTTATTTATCTAAAAACTCAGTCAAATGGACCGATGGACTGATCATGGTACTTTATTGTACAGAGAAAATTTGCAGGAGAAATTGATAAGGGAATTTATAAAGGATCTGATCCATACGCAGAATCGATAAGTGCATTGGTATCAATAAAACCTTATCAATGCCCTACCCTACTTCTGAGGGATGGCTGGAGAATTTTTTTTTGTGGTAATCCTTGAGGTAATCTGTTAAAGTTTGTCACCAGTGTGTTTGTATCTTAGTAAAAAGCCGGGTAACAGGCAGGATAGTGTTTGATTTGCATGTAGGTCTTGTCACCCTGTTGAGGTTCTCACTACCATCTACTAACTAAACATCATCCCTTACATAAAACTAATGTACAATGCAGAAAGTCTCTGTGCTCTTGTTATTCATTTAATAGTGTTCTCATAAGAGACTTCTCTTTATGTCTGAACATCTTCTTAATGCTACAGTGACGGTCACAATTCCTATCTAGACATAAGCTGTAAAATGAGCTATCAGGACTCCAACCACTTATGTGTGGAAATAGTAATTATGGAGAAACAAGTGGGGACTTGAGAGGAATCCATACACCAGCTGTTTAATGCGCTGATTTCTAAGCTCTCCTGCATCAGGACCAGAACTTCAGTGTGTGTGTGTTGATATAGCATGGAAATAAATTTTAATGCCTGATGCGATTTGATTAATGTCGTATACCGGCTGATTATTTAAATGCTGCTTTTAAGGATCTTCCATCATATTTTGGCCTCTTGAGCTGGGACTCGTGATTACTCATTAACTTGTGAGCTGACAATCTTCTCATTTGAATCAAAAGTTTGATTTACATACACCAAAACAATCTGAAATCATAGCTGATGATGAATAAATATGTGCTGAAAGTAAGGGACAGGGAGAAAGCACAGTGAGCTTCTAAACACTCTGAGTGGTGGACCTCAGAAACTGCTCAATGTTTGAGACTTTCACGCGTAAACGGTTGAAATGTTCAGCTTTAAGCTCTGTACAACTCAAACATGCTACAGGGCTAGTGCACTGTACTGCAGGAGAGTGAAAGCCTGCCCAGGCACCAAAACAAATAATACACACAGAGACATGTATCACTGAAACACACATTTACACACGCTGACAAACACACACACGCGCACACATACACAGAAGTAAAATGCACGATGCTCAGTGGTTGCTGCTGCCTTTGGCCTGCAGACATGAAGAGGTTGAAATTCAATCAGTCACACTCTGGCAAGAAGCTCGTGTGTGTGTGTGTGTGTGTGTGTGTGTGTGTGTGTGTGTGTGTGTGTGTGTGTGTGTGTGTATTTGTGTATGTGTGTGTGAGTTTGTGTATGTATTTGTGAGTGGTTTGTATATACATAATGTGTGTGATGCTATGCAAAGCATGAGTGTGTATCCAATTGCTGCTTACCTTCAAGTGGCAGTGTGTGTACATGTCCAGATTAGAGTTTGTTTACCATTAATGTCTTATTGACTGTGAGTGCATGTCTGTTTATATATCTGAGAGGTGTTTGTACATTAATAATTTTTGTGCAAGGTTTACAGTAATGTCACCAGAGAGCAATTTTTTTTTTCTTTTTCAGTTCGACTGTTTTTGATTAAAGGGTCTGTGAGAAGTGGTCTTGAAAAGTCTCCCCTCTACATATATATGATCATAATCCACCCTTTGAAATTAGATTATTAGCGGCAATATAATTTATTTCAAAATGCTACCTCTTAGCTTCCTGATTGGGTTGGACCGGACCAAATTGATTTACAAGTCTAAGTCTCTATGACAACTCCACACTGGCTAAAGAAGTTTAATATAGAGAAGAAATATTTGTGTTTTTCTCTCCAGAAAGCACAGCTTAACGCAAAAGAGACCGGGCACTAGCTAAAGGCTAACACAGATGCTAAACTGTTTGTGATAATGTTCATTCTTTCCCACAGTCAGCAGTTATTCTGCAGTAGTCTGTTCAAACTTGAGAGTCAATCAATAAACTGAAGAGTGAGGTTATGTTAGCTCTGCTTGGTAGATGACTGGCAGGCCAAAGCTAACCAGGATTCACTAACGTTACACATTAAGGACACGTCTCAGAGCACTGGACTGTCAGTAGTGCTAAATATAGCAAGCTACTGACATAGTTTGCTTGTTGCCACGTTTCAAACCGTAGCGCTACATAACTGTTGCTAAATACCTTAACTTGTCATGCTGTATTCATTAACAAAGGAAATTTGTTCCAACCAGATCTTAACTCATTTCCAAAACAAACACATGACTTGATAAAAGACGTCTTCACGACGGTGTACGTGAAACCCTGGGTCAAAAGATGGTGCTGCAGTCCAATTCAAACAAATCCTCTTTAATAGAGATACTGGTGTGGCCAATATACGGCATTTTTTAATTGATTTATTTATTTATTATTATTTTTTGGATGAGTAATTTTATCCAAATGGTAATGGCAATTGAAGAAACAGTTTGTGCACTTTAGTGTGTGAAGCACATCACTTTACAAAGCAAGGTTAGGACCAGTTAGGCGTTAGATTGTGATCATCACTTTCAATAACCCTTCAACTGTCCAGTCCTGGAGTGCTGATTCAATGAAAAAGACTTTTGTTTAGGGCTCGAATGCATCTCAACAAATTGGATGGGGGCAGTGGGTCTGTCAATGTTCAACCCACAGGTATAAACTGCACTTTAGGCTGAGCTGAGATGTCATACAGGTAGCTGGTGGGGTAGCTTTAACAGATGGTATTCTAAAAGACTCCATAACTGCACAAGCACTGCACATTGTTCCATGAAATGAAATCTCTCAAACATAAACATAATTCAAAAATTTCCTCCCTTGGGTCCCTCCAAATGGACTGCTTCTTACACTGGATCATCCTGGATACTTGGTTTAATGGTACCTGTTTTTGCTGCCAATAAAAAAACTTCAGTTTGAATCATTAGTCGGAGCGCTATGGTGTTATTCTATGTGTTTGAAGACTATGACAGATAAGCATTGGGTATAATTTGCTAAAAGTCATAAATCTAAGTCAGCTGAGTGAAACTAAATGTGTATAAGTGAGCTACTCAATTACAGTGATGAATTTGTCTAATTTGTAAAAGAGTGGAAGTTATAGTCCAAATTTGTTTAGCTTGTTCTGCATTTAAACTGGTAAAAGCCTCATTAATCTTTGTTTAATAATACATCACTGAACAAAAACCCAATAAATTAAATGAAAGAAAAATAAATTAATAAGAAAAATAAGCTTTATGGGCATTATGTCATCCCCCCTTTGCCCTCTATTATTTCAGAAAACCCTTATTTCAGCGTCTGTCTGAAAAACTTTGTTTGAGCTGCTGTCTCTTTAACACTCCTCACTTCACAAACCCCCATCCCTCTGATTGGCCAGCCCTCTGGAGGCCTGTTTGGGGCAGAGCTATGAGCAGACCTTGATGTTTGAGGCCCACTGCCTATAATGCATACTAAGCTGAAATAGTGAGAGCTTGTTGCAGTCCCATTTTCACTGTCATCCTTCTGGGTTGAACCTTAATACAACAGTGAAAAATAATTTCTTCAGCCAACACTTTTTTGTTAATGCATGTTTGTGAAGTTGCCTTTGTAAGAACACCAAGCTTCTTAAAAGTCCACCCTGAGCCAAAGACCAGTGATGCGTCCTTAACCCTGGTCAGTGCTCATCCTAAATGTGTTGACAGAAACAGTTACTGACCATCAGATCATGTGTGAAGATGTGCATGACTCCATTGCCAGCTTTCGTTTGTTGTCAGTCTGAGTGAGCCTCTTTCGCAGACACATTGAATTTGTCTCTGTGTATATTTGTGAAAGGTTGCATGAGCCTCTGTTTCATGTGAGCATCCATGAGTGTGTGTGTGTGAGTGAATGGATGTGTGTTTGCTTACAGGGAGTTCTACCTCAGGCTGTCACACTGAGTATCTGTCTTATGCACACATTTGAGAAAAAAAAAAAAGTAACATCTCACTGAAAAAGCCCAAAGCTGAAATGGTCTTTACACACACACACAAATCTACACAGAGTGAAGCGTGTGTATTAAACCATCAATTTTATGGCTTAAAATGGAGCCACAGAAATGCACATTTCCTTCCAAACTAATTGTGTGTTTGTTTTTTTTTATTTAGTCATGTTTTACTCATGTTATGGTTTTGTTTTGGGATGGAAGCTTGCACCACGTCATCAGCCACCAGATCAGCCAATAGAAAACTTGCAGTAGCATGCTATGTTACTGGATATCATACAGCCATGATCTGGAAGCAGACCAATCACAAGTCTTGTGACCCTTTGGACACATAGCTACATTTGGAAGGAGGTGCAGGTCAGGCTACATGCATGGACTACTGTGCGAGAAACAGCTACACAAACCTACAGTGAGGGGTTTGTCATCTAACAGAATAGAATAGAATAGAATAGAATAGAATAGAACTTTATTGCCATAGTAACAAGTACAACAGAATTGAAGTCACGGCAGCAATCAAGAAAACACAAGTAAGAAAGTGTATAGAAAGTGCATAAAGGTCCATAAGAAAATGGAGCAGGTGAAGCTCTTCCAATGTGGCGTTTGTGTCTGATGTTAGCTCTGTTAGCCATTCTCTGTTGCTGGGATAGCACAGCTAGCACATCCATCTTATTGAAGATACATCTTCCATTCCCAATAACGATGGATGGAAGGACAGGTACATGTCGTCACTTCTTAGCTCACACCTGAGAACCAGCACGTTGTCCTCACCCCCTTCTCCTCACCTTATGAGAAGACATCAGGCCTTACACCAGTTAGCATTGACATGCTACAGGCTGCTAACAGTTGAGTTCACATGTAAACAATGCAGCCATGGTTACATGTAGGATCTCCAGACAAACACAGGAGAAAAGTAGTAAAAATATCGCTGAAGCCACAAAAAGTTTGGTGTCTATGACCAACAAATGAGTCATACAAAGTAATGATCCACTCCAAATACAAAGATTATGAAAAAGAGACAAAAAAATTACAAGAAATGGACAAGAAAGAGAGAGCTGCAGCAAAAGGCAGCCATAGCCAACAGAATGGCACCTAGCAATTGAGAGTGCCTATTCAACAGAGCAGTCAAAGCCAGGCTTCAGGCATGTGAGTGGTAGGATTTATGATGAAACTTAAATAAATGTACTAAGAATAACTCCCCAAACCAAGGTCAAGGTCAAGATTAAAAAAAAAATAGACTGCACCTACACCATGACTTTTTAGTGGACAAAAAGTCCACAGTAGAGTGCTTTTGTGCTCCTCAAATTAAACTAAGACCAGTCTTAGTCCAGAGAAAATAAAAACTGAGTATATCCAAAAAGTTAACAGTCAAAATATACCAGATGAGTCCCTGACACGGAACTGGAGTAGATATGTTTCTATTCAAGTAGAATTCACACTGGATCCACTTCGTTGTGGTCTGGCTGTGTCCCTGCTCCAGCAGATAAGCAATAGTCCTATTTTTGCCAGATGCCAGAGACGTGTTAGTTTAACAATAACCAGAACAACTAAGAGACATAATGAGCGCAGCCAGGCCAGGAGTCAACAGGTTTGAGGCTCATCGTTAAGGTGGGAGTTGATGGAACTCCAGCTGTCTGGTGTCCTGAAAGGTGCCAGACTGAACACGGAACTGGTGTAAGTTGACACACAAAGTCAACATGCAACAGAGCAGAGCCGCACTGGACATGCTTCTGGTGTATTCCCTGAGTGATATATACAGTTAGAGCACAGGAGAGTCTACAATGTGCTTAGAAGCAGGTTGAACTGCAGCTGCTATGAAGAAGGGGTCAGTGGGTGCAGTCACTGATCAGAGGGTTGTGGGGTTTGCAAACTGGCCACACAGGTGGGTGTAATGACCAGCTGAGAGAACACACTGTCCATTCACATTCATGGATACTTAAATATTCCCTGGTCACTCTTAAACAGAGGTTAAACACACAAACAGGAGAGATGGTGTTGCTATGGCCATTAACAATGTGTTTTTCAGCCACTTTAGATTGCTTCAGTGGGTTTCTGTGTTTTTTTTTTCTTCTGTGTTTTTGGATTAGCTCGTACCATTAGTATGTGAATCAGCTAACCATGTTCTGTGCTGTGCGTGCTCTTTGAATTATACAGCATCCCTGATAGTTTGGCCTTGGGAAGACAAATAGCTCCCCTGCCCTTTGCTTCAATGCTTAGTGCTCTGGAGGGCAAGCGGCTAATTGGCTAACACCATTAATGCTGCTAATTACCATTTGCCTTTTCAGGTATATATACCCCCTCACACACAAACACACACATACACACAAATTAGCATTTGAAGACATGTGGACATGCTGGCCTGCACAAAAGCGTGACTTGGTACACATAGGCATATCTTTACCTTCCATGCACCCACACCCACCCACACACACACAATCCTACCTGTCAATAATGAGCCACAGGATAATTGCTGGAAGCAAGTCAGCCATGTCACCTCTGTTATTACTCTGTGGTCATCAATATGTACTGAGGCAAGGGACAGTATGCCTGTGTGTGTGCTTGTGTGAGTGCCTGTGGGTGTGGGTGTGTATGTGAGTGTTTGTGTGAAAAAGGAGAGTGAAACAGATGAATAGAGAGGCAAAGAGGAAGGAAGGAAGAGGGGCTGGTGATGCAATTGATTGGCAACATGATTAAATGGTCCCAACAAATGTAACTGTTGGACTGACTGCTGAGGGCTGCTAGCGCCCCCTGCAGGCCACTGTTGTCATTACAGCCAACAATTCAGATGAGTTGAATGGACTCAGGCTATTTTGAGAATCTTAAACTAACCAGTTATGGTCATAGTGGTCAAAGTGGGACAGAACTGGGGTAACAAACATGACTGATCACTAGAGCGAATGGTTTCATTATGAATGTATGCACAGCTGAACTCCAGTGACTGGACTCAGTAATGCTCATAAAAACCCGAAACCCCCAAGAACATATAATTCTCCATGGTATTTCCAAGCAAAATGTCACTTTGTGTCTTTTGAAGCATGTACACAGATAGTTATGCAAGTAACTATTGGAATAGAATAGAATAGAATAGAATAGAATAGAATAGAAAACACTTTATTTATTCCCTAGGGGGAATTCAGGAGTCACAGCAGCAGTCAATAAAACAAAAGTAAGAAAGTGTAAAGAAAGTGCAAAAAAGGTCCACAAGAAAATAGATGACGACAGCCCGTCCACCACTCTCCAGCCAAGCCAGTCTCTACCTCCACAGGGTCCAGGACTGAGCTTCTTCAGCAGTCTGTTCAGTCTCTTTCTCCTGGATCCTGTCTGCCCACAGCTGGCAAAGCTCTTCCAATGTGGCGCCGGCGTCTGATGTCAGCTCCTTCACCCACGTCCATGAAGAGCACAACGCCACTCTGCCCTCCGGCAGCCCCTCTGCCACTGGGCTAGCACAGCTAGCTCGTCCATCCCACCGGAGATAGATCCCACGTTCCCAACAACGATGGATGGAAGGACAGGTCCACGTCATCACCTCCCAGCTCACACCCAAGAACCAGCACGTCGTCCTCACTGCCTCCTCCTCAACTTGAGGGAAATCATTAAGCCTTACACTAGTTAGCATTGACATGCTACAGGCTGCTAACAGCTAATTTCCCATGTAAACAATGCAGCCATGGTCACATGTAGGATCTCCAGACAAACATAGGAGAAAAGTAGCAAAAATATCACTGAAGCTACAAAAAGTTTGGTGTCCATGACCAACAATGAACCATACAAAGTAATGATCCACTCCAAATACAAAGATTACAAAAAAAGAGACAAAAAAAAAATGACAAGGAACAGACAAAGAAGAGAGAGCTGCTGCAACAGGCAGCTACCTGGGCAGCGCCTAGCATATATCGTCTCATGTTGAGGTTTAGCTTAACAGGAACCAGAGAAGGGGCAGACTCCTCCTCTGAGGTCTGGGGACATAGAGGCTTGTGGCTTTGTGATCTTTAACAGGGCGAACAGGCATTCATGGCCTGCCTCACCACAACTACAGCACACCACCTGTGCTTTGTTTACTTGCTAAGTTCTGCTCACAGTGCTTTCCTGAGCTCTATTTACCTTATACTGTCTTTCAGAGCTACTCACCAGACCTCCAACCTTAACCACGCCTTAGACTTACCTCTGGGTCGCTGCAATCTGGTGTACTGGAAATCCCAGGGGCCTTTGTGCCATAGATGACTCTGAGGTACTGCTCAAGGACAAACTTTTCTCCACTTCCAGCCTCCTCTGACAAAGCTGCTGGCTACTACCAAGAAGGGGTGGTTAATATTGAGTCATCACTTTACTTTTCTCTAACTCTTGTCTGGTCTAAATATGTGCTAAACATATGCATTGGGGTTAAAAAAAAAATATTATCAAGATACATTAACATAAAGCTTTTGTTTGAATCAAACTTTCAAGATCATTTCTTTTCATTCCTGAAATCCCCCCTCCCTCTCATCCATACATGGTTCCTTCCACTTGGCACACCTTCTTAAAAGCCAGTGACAGGCTCCTGTTCTGTTTGGCAGTACCTGGTTCTGGAGGTAAAACATGGCCACAGAGGACAGGTAAGGAACGAAAACTGGCATTCACAGGTTTACCCCCGAAAGAAAAACTTTATGTAAACAAGTAATAAGTGTGTCTTTTACTTGAAATGTTGAACTTTGTGGTTTCTGTGTGTCCTACATTATTTGAGATTTATCAACAACTTTCAGACACAATGAGGCAGCATGCTAAGCTAACCACAGACCTCTCAGACACAATGAGGCAGCATGCTAAGCTAACCACAGACCTCTCAGACACAATGAGGTTTCATGTTAAGCTAACCACAGACCTCTCAGCCGGCTAAATGTCCAAATAAGAGAGGCTCTATTACCCTCACGGCATGCGTATTTTCACTTAACTCTGCAGGGCTCAGGTTTGCCCTGTGACAGGCAGGCTGTCCGAGAGATGCATGTGTAAAAAGGACTAATGTTATTACCTCTTTAACTCGTTGGTTTTGTCTTTCACACTTGGTGGTCTGGTTTCTTAACAAAGGATGCTGACCTGACAAGCAGTTTGGGTGGTTAATTCTCCGTTGGCAAGTACTGCAAACAAGCCCTTGTTAAAAACCAAGTGAAGGCAAAAAAAAAAAAAAAAAAAAAACTTTTCTTTTTTAGAAGCAGAGGCATGACCTGCATTTATTTCCTTAATCAAAAACAGGCTCTCAGACAATGTTGTTCAGAAGAGCACTCTACTGTAAGCACGAGTACACCTTTAAAGTCTGTTTGTTCAAAGTGGGAGTTATAGTTGAAAGACTGAAAAAGGAAAGATGCTAAAAACTCCAGGAGTTAATCCAATATTTATCTAATGTCACTTAAAATTATTGTCTCCCTGGCTTAAGTCCTTAATTTTGAATGTTCCAGTAGCACGACCCCTTTCCCTTCCACTTACCCTCCCTCCAGCTTTCCATCTAACATGAGTGCTTTCAACAAGATGTGTTGTCTGTATCGTTTGTTCTCAGAAGAGTTCAGAAAATAACAGGCTTCCCTTTTCACCAGAAAACTAGGTAATTTGAATGAAATCGGAATAATGGGAAAATGTACTGCTGAAGATGTTATCAGTGTGAGAAAAAGACAAAATGAGATAAGAAATGAAAAATCTTTCCTCAAGGGTTGTGATTCAGTCAGAGACAAAGAAGGGCTTTCCTCATTTTCCCAGTGATGCCCTTTGTCTCAGTCCAATCTCTGTGACACTTTGGGTTTAGACTATTCTGTCCATCCGGTGGCACAAGGGGATGTTAGTAAGAGACCACAAGGGGAAGACAAAACTTTCTTTGTTTGTAATCAATACAAAATTCAATCACTTGATTGCCTCTCTTAGGTTTTTAGGGGGAAAGTAATGAGTAAATAATAATATCTGGTTAGCCAAGATAATTTTAGCATTAAAATAAAGCAAGTGCAAAACATTCTGTTCCAAATTGTTCTTATTTTCAATTTAGCTACTAATAGATAACCAATCTATGCCCCTTAAATAAATACATTAATAAATAAATAAATAAATTGTGTTATGTATTGTTAATTTATTGCCATCCATAATAGTCCAAATCATTTGTGTTTGGTTACATCTGTACATGAAAATAGAAAAAAAAAAAAAAAAAAAAAGAATCAATGAAAGATATTAAAAAAAAAGACCAGTAAAAGAGGTGTCTGTATTTATACCACAAAGTGTCTTCACAATGGAGGATATGCTGTGCCATAAATCTTTGTTATCCATTTTGCAGATGATGTCTGGAAGCTCTGGATCGTTCTCTTGCAGAATAAAAAGACAGGGGGGAAAAAAAATGAACCCTGTTACCACTTCTCCATCCACCAGCACACCGTCACAGACAAAATCCTCCAATGCTGCCCTGAGGTTAGTGTCATCCTGGTATCATTAGACAGAACTTTCTTGTCTCACTGTGGAGATTTCAGTCATTTCAAAACTCCACAAAGACTGTTAGGTAGAGAGAAATAAACCACTCTCACTGATTCAAATTAAACCCCTCTTTAAAGAGGGGGTATGAATTTTTTTTTTTTTTTTTTTAATCTATTTATGTTTTTGTTAGACTTTATTCTGGCCCTCTGGATTCTAACCCTTGTGTTTTAGAAAACCTTTTTTTCAGCCTCTGTTCAGAAATCTTCAATTAAGCTGCTATATCTAAGTTTGAAATATGGAAAGCAAAATACCCCTCTTTAAGAAAATATTTAAAATGTTTAAAATGTGTGTATATTAGGAGGAAATAGTTAATTCGCTGTCAGAAAGGTGTGATGTATGGTAAACACAATATTTCGTTTTCAATTTCAACAAACAATGGTTGAAAATAGACACCCACTCAATTTAATAGAGTACATTTTCATCAACTAAAATAATGAGAAAGTTGTGCATTAAAGATGATATTATTTTAGGCTTTATCCTGTTCCTCTGGTAGCTTAACATCATTTACACCAATAAAATAAATAAATAAATAAATAAATAAATAAAATAAAATAAAATAAAACAAATTAAAAAACAAACAAACAAAAAATAAAACAAATTTAAAAAAAAAAACAAAGAAACAAACAAAAAAAACTTTCTCACTTTTTTCAGCAACTATCTGATTTTTTTTTTTTTTTTCTTTAAGCTGCTGTCTCTTTAAGACTCCATTCTCCACAGACCCTCTTACCTCTGACTGGTCAGCCCTCTAGAGGCCTGTAAGGGGCAGAGTTAAGAGCAGACCTTGGTTTTTGAGGTCTGTCCCTCAATGTGTGAAGAACCAGTTTCAGAACCAGAGATCCTTGTGTGATTATTTTATGACTTTAGTTTTCTAAAGGGTCCATAAAGATGTCGTGCTATCTCTGAATTCAACGGTTTTGATCAGTTTACTGACAGATTCAGGGATTTCTCTAACATATGAGCATGTTCAAGTCTGAAAATCTGCGCCTTCAGAATTCCTACTTAAAATTTTTGGAAAGCATCATACACTCTCTTTGAAGTAGCATACCAGCTTTTTTGGCAGAGTCCTTGAAAGGAGTTTCTTAGAAATCTATAAAGAGATATTTCAAATGTGAAGAATAAACTTCACTTTTGAAATATCCCATGTCGCAACTCTGCATTAGCACAGATCATTTTTCAGAGGACAGGTCTCGTTAAAGAGAATTAAAGGATTTGTTTTTGTAATATAAAAGTTTTAGGATACACGTCTTTGAGGCTGTAATATCGTCAAACATTTTAAACTGCTGCACACAAAGGCAATAAAAGCACAAGACTTGAAAAGTCATGTATCTGTGACTTTAGAGCCTTTGTTTCTCTTTGCAGCTTTTCATAATGCAGCCAGAATATTGACTCCATCACATTATTCATGAGCCTCTAAGCAAAGCACATAAAACCTAGATAGAAAAGCCTATACAGTATGCAGAAATTTAAAGTGGCGATTCATTTTGTTTAGAGGGCAAATTCTCTCATTTTTCACTCCCCTCTCTGCCTCCGCCACTCGCTCCTTCTCTCAGCACACTCAGGCTTCATATCTGCATGAGAATTGCATATCAGGAGCTCACAGAGGCAGCGTCGTAGCTTCCTGTGAAGCCCACAGCATATTCCAATAGCCTGCAGAAAGCCATTATGATGTGACACTAGCATACATTTACAAGGAAGAAAGTGAGGAGACATGGGGAGAGCACGAAATGTAAAGAGAGGGATCCAGAAAGATGAGACAACAGGAAACTGACGAGAAGACAATGATGTCTGCCCCCATCCCCGATCTGTGAGCTGATGTGCTAATACGGCACATTTCTGACTTGCGGAAAGGTAAATTACTCCTCACGGGGAAAATCAGCTGTGAAAGCAGCAGAGAGATGAATATTTGGGCCCATTACAGGATTCTTCAAACCTTCATACATTTAGAGAGCACACACTGTCTGAGGTTTCTGCCTGTTAAAATAAAGTTTTTCCTTGCCATTGTAACTTGCTAAATGCTGCAAAGTCCTGTACTCATGGTGGATTAAGATAAGATGAGACTCCTTATCTTGTCTCGGTGTTGGGTTTCTGGTAATAAAACTAAATAAGACCTGTGAATGTTTTTGCAAAGTGTCTTGAGATAATGTTTGTTATGATTTAGCGCTATACAAATAAAGACTGATTGATTGATCGATTGGTGTGCTCTACATACACGACACCGCGCACTGATTCTTCAGCAGGGTATCAGCTTCTTCTTCTTGTGCAGTAAAACATGACTTTTGTGTAAACTAGAGTTTAATCCCGGGAGATGGGATTCCCAGGAAATCTGATAAAATCTGTTTCTCGTTTCCCAAGGAAGGTAATGTTGGGAAATGGGGAAAAAAATGCACCTTTATTATAGTATTATGGTAATGTTAATGCAGGCTGCGACGCTTCACTGTAGTTACGGTTATACACAGGCTTGCTTACGTAGCAGTAGCCACTGGCAGCTACCATATGTGATGATGTCTGTGGCGGCAAGGTTTGCCTGGGAGCATATTCTCTCTCTCCGTTGCTAGGCGCTGCCCAAGTAGCTGCCTGTTGCAGCAGCTCTCTCTTCTTTGTCAGTTTCTTGTAATTTTTTTTCGTCGTCTTTGTATTTGGAGTGGATCATCACTTTGTATGGTTCATTGTTGGTCATGGACACCAAACTTTTTGTGGCTTCAGCGATATTTTTACTGCTTTTCTCCTGTGTTAGTCTGGAGATCCTACATGTAACCATGGCTGCATTGTTTACATGTGAAATTAGCTGTTAGCAGCCTGTAGCATGTCATGCTAACTGGTGTCAGGCTGATGATTTCCCTCGAGCTGAGGAGGAGGAGGAGGTGAGGACGACGTGCTGGTTCTCGGGTGTGAGCTGGGAGGTGACGACGTGGACCTGTCCTTCCATCCATCGTTGTTGGGAACGTGGGATCTGGCTCCGGGGGATGGACGAGCAAGCTGTGCTAACCCAGCGGCATCGTGCTGTTCACAGACGTGGCTGACGGAGCTGACATCGGACGCCGGCCCCACATTGGAGGAGCTTCGCCTGCTGTGAGCAGACAGGATCCAGGAGACAGAGACTGAACAGACTGCTGGGGAGGCTCAGTCCTGGACCCTGTGGAGGTGGAGACTGGCTGGGCTGGAGAGTGGTGGACGAGTGGTGGACGGGATGTCGTCATCTAATTTCTTATGGACCTTTTTGCACTTTCTATACTCTTTCTTACTTTTGTTTTCTTAAATGCTGCGGTGACTCCTGAATTTCCCCTCGGGGATAAATAAAGTATTTTCTATTCTATTCTATTGTATTCTATTCAGCGACTTGTAAATGAAAGGGCAAATTGCATGGTGTGTGATCAGATCATCATGTGTTCTGGAGGATCCAGGAAGGGATTGCAAAGGCATTCACAATTTCAGCATGACAAATTTCTCAAAGAAAGCCCATCCAAAGTTTCAAGACCTTCAAAAACACTAGAAAAATACTGTAGCAAAGCTACACCAGTGAAGATGGCAGCTTTTGATAGTTTTACATTTCACTCTTTCCTCGCCATTGACAAGATATTCCGTCAATTTGTGTTTTCACCATGCAATTGGGAGGGGCGCTGTTGCATATCTTGTGAATGACCATGCATTCCTCAAAACAAACAAAGAAGAAGCTGCTGACCTGGGAAACATTTTTACAATAAAGTTATAAATACTATATCCTGAATGAGGGATATAGTATCGACATCGACATAAAGCAGATCAGCGCGCTTTGAAAAGTGTTGTCTCTGCAGAAAAGGTGTTTCAGAAGCTCAAGAGGCACTATTGAACTCAGACTCTGACAATTCGATGTTTGATGGACAGTCTGGAGAAGATTCAAGTGCCAGTGATGGAGAAAGTGAAGGTAAAGGAGACGCTGCAGGTGACCGACACAGAGATGAGGGAGGCAGCGGAAAAAAGATGCACAGCGACAGACGCAGAGACATGACATGATCACGGGGGAGAGTCCGTGGACACAGAGAGACACGGAAATGAGAGACAATGGAGGATCCGTGGAAATAGGTGCAATCCAAATGTATTCAAATGAGCAATGTGAAAGTGTTTATAAAGAAGGTTAAACTGAAATGAAGATAAATTATTACTGATTTTTGTAAATATGTTAAGTTGATTTTTTTTTTTTTAATCCTGTGTCCTAGGAGATGTTTTGTGTAAAATTTGAGTAAGTTTGTGAGAAAGTGTGTGAACTTTGGGATATATTCAAACTGGTTAGTATTATTATTGTTACCATCAATGCTATGATTTACCATTTTGAATGCTGTATTACTGAAAGAGTCAAAAACTGTAAATATCTAATCAGCTTTATCTTCCTAAATAATGTTTTGGATTAAAAAAAAAATGTTTTCCGTTTTTTTGTTTGAATTGACTTCTTTTTTTTTCACGAAAACTACTATTGTTCAAATGTTGATTACTCAAGAATGAATGAAGATAAAATAAAATAGTTTTTTGTGTTTAAAAGATTAAAGTCTCTTCTTTTATTTTATGTATCCAGTGTTAGTATACCTCTTACACAACATTTTCAGTAGGCCTTCAAAGATGAGTGAGAATGATCATAAAGAGACGGACACACTCTCCCTCTGAAATCTCCCTACAGGTTAAAGGGTTTGCTCATACGCAGAAAAACAAGCTGGTAGCTATATTCCAAGACATGGTGGTAAAGCAAGGGATGAGTTTTTCTTAGACCATCGATGAATACACTTTTTTTGCAACATAAAAGATTCATGAGCATAAATGCTCACTGTGCACAAACATATCTGCATAATTTACCTACATATAATACATATGGTATGGTACACTGTAAACAAACATGATGGATGAACTGGAAGAAGCAACAAAGGTTGTTTTCAGCCTCTTACTTTCAAAAATAAATAAATAAATAATACAAATAAATAAATATGGAAAGAGTCATGGAGACAGTGGGAATGTGAACTGTATGCATTCACACACTAGTTTGTAATAAGTTAAATGGTCAGAAGTTTTACAGAAAGCTTGAAGAGCAGGGCTTCTTTCCTTTCTTACTTCATCTTCTGTCAGTCAGCCGAGTCAGCTCCCATCTCGACTGGCTTTTATTCCAGTACACATTCTGTGCACTGTGCACATTCAACTCCTCTCAGAGGAACCCGCACATGGCAGGATTTCTATTCCCCAGTTCAAATATTAAACATCTTAACACACCCCACAGGAAAATCAGACACGATGTTGTTGGTAACCATCAGACAATCGGGCTGTTGCTGGCTTTGAATAGTGAGGAGGAGATCAAGACAAAAATCAGCCCCATTATACTGTTGTTTGCTCACCTCAACCAATCTCATCCTGATCTACACGCATGAAGCAATGTTCGAAACAGTGAAATCCACAGTACATACACAAAGGTAAGATAAAGATGTAAGGTGTCCATCAGCAGGTGAGGAAAGAACACCCACCTGGAGGACAAACAAAGATCCTTTCCCAGCACAATGCATTCATCCAGTCGTGAAAATATAACACATACAAACACTGATCCTGCAGAGAGGCTGCTCATATGAGACAGCTGTCACTCTGTGTAATCCTCCAGGCCTGGAAGAGTTCAGTTCATTAAATATTATTTCATTATTTCCTCCACAATATTCTTTGGACACTGAAGCCCTTTTCCTCAGCGGATAAGTATTACCTGGGGAACTCTGATAATTTAGAATAATTGCAGAGGCCGGCTGTGTTTCTGATTCTGTGTGAATTGACTTTGTCTGTTATTTGTGGACTGGAAATTCCAGGGTGAACCACCTGAAAAGCTGATAATATATATTCTTTTCAAATCAGCATCCGAGTAATAGTAGTTTTTTTTTATTTCATTATTTTTCTTAATAAGATCTTTCTTCACTTCATCTTCTGGTGAAACTGACAGATGCTGGTTGGACATTGAAAATCAAGTTTCTGGCAGCAATTTGGTGCAAATTTAGCTGGTCTGATTCACAGCAGATATAAAGATGCTCTATTAACCACTATCAGGATGAGTAAATATAAATATTAAATGGCGAAAAGTTAAATACTAATCAAATTCATGTCTCTCTCACATTACGTACAGGATATTCCACAGTTCACAATAACAAAACACATTTTAACAAGTGAGACCTTCAGCCTGCTCCATAATCAGACATGTTGTTGAGGCAGCAAAATATGGATCCAAAGATTTAAGCCCTGTTTCCGCCAAGCAGTGTGGTTTAGATCAGTACTATTGGTACAGGCTAGCTCTGTTACACCTGGTCCTGTTTGCGTTACTGCTGCCAACCGTGCCCCCTCTGTGCACTGCATCATTTAAATAATAGCACGACGCCATAGCAGCCTACACAGTGTACCTCGCTAATAAATCCAACAAAGAAGAGAAACGCTACACATTAAACAGAGAGCAATGATGGAAGACATCCAGCAAATTGTCTTCTTTGTGATTGGCATGTGACTCTTAGTGACAAAGAACAATCGAGCTTTGTTTCAACCCTAAGTGACAATTCTTTTGACCAATCACGGTCTGCAGTGTTGTAGCTTCCCCAGCTGGGATTGGATCAGTTTAGTCTGGCACCGCTATGTAAGGGTCCCAAAAAAGGGGGGCGGTTCATCTCGGTTATTTGGGGATCTGTCCCAGGATTAGTCAGTGGAAACACCGTAAAACTTGTGCCATGCTGAGATGAACTGAACTGAACTTCTTGGTGGAAACGAGTCTTTAGATGTGGCGAATGATGGAATGATGACATGCTTTGCAGCGTGCAATAAGGGAATATTTTCTTTCCTTTAAACAAGTTCATTACCTTTGTATTACAAACAAAATTTGCACATCTGGGGAATTTGATTCACAAAGCCCAAAGTACACCAATTTGTCTTTTTGTATAGATTTTGAAAACAAAGCCTTCACTTCATTTTTCAACTCTGTTGTGCAGACACTTGAAAAAAGAACATCCCTGACTACTAAAAGAGGAGCTCAGGTTGGGATCAATACAAACAGCTTTGTTTCCTGGTAGCTTTAAATTTTACATGAAACTACATAATCAATTTAATAATTTGTCTGAATGCACATCATGCACAGTGATTCAGGAAATTAGGGGATGTAGACATCTTTCTTGATTGACATGTGTCTGGCTGTCTGTTTGCTGCAGTGTGATGCTGCCCCCAGAGGTGGCTGTCAGCAGCTTCCCACTCTCCCCACTCAGAAATGTCCATTACTTTAACAAACAGTGGGTAATCAGGGATTAATCTAATTCTGTGGGAGTATAATCTTTGAAATGTTTGATTAAAAAAGTTAATGTGCAGTAAAGAGTATCACTCTGCAAGAAGTAAAATAGATTTATATTGTTTTCTAAAGTTATTTGGGGGCTTTTAATGCATTTAATGAGAGGAGAGGACAGAGGATAGAGCAGGAAACAGGGCAAGAGGGAAGACGACACAAGGGAAAGAAGCCTCAGGCTGGACTCCAACCAAGACCTCCCACTGGAGGGCGAACCTCACGGGGCGTAACCTCGACTGCTAGGCCATCTGTGCTCTGTGAATGTACAGTGATACCTAACATACAAGCCCAGACCGAACGTTCATTTAACTCAAATAGTCTCATAAAAGAGTCACAAGTAAGAGAGACTGGGTCTTTCTTACACAACTGATGCTGCACACAGGTATATAGGTGTGTACAGTGAGACATGAGTAACTTTCTTCTCAGTGTTTTGGAGTGCTGCTCTTGTCCACTGGGAGCAGGCTTGACTGAACAATCTGACTGCTGCAGGAAAGAAGAAGCTGCATTATTTCTCAAAAAGAGCTGCTGGGTGCTGTGACAGCACCACGGAGGGAAGTGGGAAATATCATCCGTGAGAGATGATTGTTTTGCCATCATGCTCCTGCCTCTCACCACCTCCACAGGGTCAGGAGGGCAGCCCAGAGCAGAGCTGGTCGTCTTCACCAGTTTGTTAAACTTCCTTCTGTCTGCAGCAGATGACTCCATAAAAGATTGCTGATACTGCCACCAGAGTCACAAAAGGTCGTCATCGGAGGACCTCATTCTCTCGGCAGATGGCTAATTATTTGATTTATTATTAAAAAAAACTGAGGGATACAGAGAGTGTTTATGTGTGGTTTAAATCTGTCTGGAACAGGACGTCACTGCAGAAAATGCAGAAAACAAGTTTATAGTATTTAACATAGAGATCAGGAGGGGAGCATGAGTGGGGCACAGTTTAATGAAATAAAGTAGCTCTACCTCTGTGTTATTTCCTTGTCTCTCTGATTGTTCAAATTAATGGAGAAAGACGTTTTGGTAAGGGGAAACAATGCCATCTGTTGTTCTCTACTGACTCCTGGAGGACTACCTGTGGCAAGTTGCTGTCTTGTTTTTATTGATTCATCATCTCACCCTGTGGCATGCATGACAGCTGGCTATCTTATTAACTACTGAGCTGATAGAAAAGGCTTTAAGTTTTCTAAAAAGACACCTCTCCAGCTCCTGTCTACATCAGCAGTAATGGAGTCAGTTGACTGTGCAGGTGGCAGAGAGCTTGTCAGGGTAATGCTAGTTGGCTAGCAAAGGTTAGCTCACTAACTACATCTGCCCATCAAGCTTTTTACATAGTGCCACTTCTATTAACTCATTGGCTGCCATTTCAACGACAACCATTTATTGCATTTATTGAGGTCAATTTTGTTTCAGTAGGGTCTGGTGGAGCTTGTCAGTCAAAATCATGCTCATACACTACTGTGGACGAGAGCGTTGCGCTCTTTTGATGAGAGATCAGCATGGATACGAGGAGAAGATGTGAGATGACAGAGAAGAAAAGTTCAGGCAGCTCACGCTCCAACTGTGGATGTGTCGCCGTAGCTCAGAGAGAAAGAGCGGCACTATCGTAAGAAAAAACAATGAAGATTGTGGAGAGGATCAAAGGATGGAGTGCCCAAGATGAGTGCCACCTAAAAAAGTAATTTTTTCCCTGTTTTATTATCTACAAAC
This sequence comes from Halichoeres trimaculatus, assembly GCF_033239565.1. Taxonomy (NCBI): domain Eukaryota; kingdom Metazoa; phylum Chordata; class Actinopteri; order Labriformes; family Labridae; genus Halichoeres; species Halichoeres trimaculatus. Next base: position 8,170,240 of record NW_027437185.1, read on the forward strand.
AGGAAAAGAAACATGGAAAAAGAGTCCACTCGTCTTAGGTAGTTTTGGTGTTTACATAGTCATAGAAAACAACATAATTTGGTTCTCCAAAGATGGTTCAAGATGCTCTAAAAATGACTGGCAGCCAATGAGTTAAATGCTCTGAATCAGCATCATGTGATCACTTTCAGAGGAACGGCTGCATCCTCTTTTTCTAAGCACTTTGATTGGTCAGCTACTCATACCATACTCCTTAAATCTTCCCAGCCTGCTCACAAAGATGCTGCTGTCAAAGCTCCAGACAACCAATCAGATAGCAGATAAGGACATGTCACCCAGCTGAGCAAGGAACAGAGGAGTTGGGCACTTGATAGCCTTACTTATGGGACCATATGGTTTGTATGTTGTTGATAACTGTAGATAAAAGTCAGATTGATAAAAAGAACATTGCTTAACAGGTTTATATAACAATTTGAGCAAGTAAACAATAACATCTGAAACTAACAAATCTGAACTAATGATAATTGTGGCCAAAGGCATTTGCAATAATGTAAATATTGCGATATTACTCCCTTTGACTGAAACCAGGACAAGTCCTTAAGTTACAATCCCACTTTTTTGTACCCTTCTGTTGGGGTATGAGACATACTGATCTGACGCCAGAGGTTGGAGCTAGAAATGTTAACCCTGCCATGTTTAAATCTCCAGTCCACTTTTTGAAGATAATTTACATTTTGTTTGAGAAATGTCATCACAAAACAGAGTAAAACTACCGTAGAAAAGAAACTGTCTCGATTTTCTTCTTGTTGGATTTACAGGCGGGGTTAGCTGACGCAGCTATCTACATCATGCTTACACCCCGCTGGCCAAGAAGGGCATGGTTGGCTGTGGAAAAGCAAACAAGGTCAGGCTTTACTTATCCGACCCGTACCAAATTGTACTGATCCGTATCAGACCGCTTGGTGGAAAGACCACTTTGATATGCAGTATTTGGCCATGTTCAATGGTAATGTATTGAATTTGTTCTCATTTCATTTTTTTAATTTCCAACCATTCATAGTCTGTGTTGTCTTAGATTTTGTGCAGACTGAAATGTCCACAAGCACCTTCAGGAATTTCCAAACACCTCCTCATTGGAGAGCTAAGTCCTTCAAGGTTTGGGTTAAGTGTTGCCCTGTCATCTCACATCTCTTTGGATGTGATTTGTGCTGGAGTTGGAGCCATACACTGCAGTAAAGGTTAGCCAGCTATCTGTCAACCATCTCCTTTTAGTTTCACTCTTTCTGCTCCTTTTTGTTCTGTCCTCTGGGAAGCATCAAGCATACAGAACCACCACTAACTCCTACTATCACCCGATTAGTTACAGGGTATTAAATGCTTGGTTTGAAAGTTTTTAAGGGCCTTATTAGAGAAGTTTCTAGTTGTAAATCTTTAAATACAACCTGAAGAAGTCATTTAGTATTCAGCCTGTGTATATGTGAGGAGTAGTTTGTTTGTTTTAACTTCATTTGGTTCTACTCTGAGGTCTTGAATTTGTTTTGCTTTGGTACAGCAGGATATGAGGTTAAATGTTAAGTTACACTTCAACTGAATGAGAGGCACACTTTGCCTTCTAGTGGCTCTGCTCATCCTCTCTCCAGGCTTATACCAGCCCACATTCAACACAACGTTGATCCAAGAGATAACTTTTAAGTGGAGTTGTGAGCTCATTTAAAATTGATTTTAGAACCAAAGTGTTTATTTACAGCGATGCAACACAAACTGAAATATTTCATTTTCAGTTTAGGACAAAATGATCATGCTGTTCTTTAAATTGACTGGGAAAACTTGCTCAAATCAACCTGCTTTCCTCTATATTTATGATTAGAGCCACTTCCAAGCATGTTCACATAGAATTTAGGCCTTTTCAACAACCCCTTGACCCGAGATAGTCAGCCAGAGGCTCTAAAGCTCTAAAACATCTGGTCGGGTGCTGATTCTTTCTGTTTTAATTAAGAAAAACCTTTTAAAGGAGGTATTCAGCCTTCATATAGTTTAAACATGGATGCAAAGTAACTAAACAGGATGTTCATACTAAGCATTGGCAGATTTTCAAACTTATTAATACTTGTGTGTTGTTGAAATCCCTAAATCTGTCTGTAAACTCATCCAAACCGTCTGTTCTAAAAACAGCAAGAGATCTTACCAAAACCAAGGCGCAACATCCAGTTTAGAAAAATGAAGCCTATGTTGAAGTGCTAAAAGTTGCTGTTCATCAAGAATCTGCTTGAGGCTGGCAGCAGAAAGACCAGAAGTCACGTACACACCCAGCCATAAAAAAAGACTTTTACAGCATTAAAAGGTTTTACAGCCTGGTTCAAAAAACAGCTTGGGTCTGAGACACTGATTTCTTTCTGACACACACTGTAAATGGGGGTGATTTTTTTTTTTCTAACTTGGTGGTTTGAAGTTATTAGGATTGTTTGATTGTCCAATCAGGGTCACAAGAATCAGGTCATGTGATTGACAGGCGCCCTGTAGCTGTTGGAAAGGAAGCTCAAAGCCAACATCATATCCAATGTGGCTGCGTCCGTGGATTGGCTTTATTTCACCGTATCAGGAACAGATAGGTGATGTCGCAGACACTACGTCCATGTTTATACAGTCTATGCCCGAGACTTGCTGAAATGATAAGATCATCCCATGTGGATGTCCTCACTGGTTAATGACATGTTGGAAGAGGGGGCCTTATGCTGCATTCCAGGTGACCCATAACCTGTGTTTTTTCAACCTGTAACTCATGAAAGTGCACTGGCAGCTGGCAGTCAAACTTGTAACTTCCAACCTCCAAACTTATACCAGATCAATGTACCCCGAGTTACGACTTGTGATGTCACATCACTTATTTTTATAGTTTATCATAGCAAGGTATCGCTCTAATGCTATTCTTCTGCTAGTGTCAACACATCATTGGCAGCTGCTCTGGTGTTAGCTGGTTTTCAGTGCATTAATCAAAACAAAATATGTTTCAATGTAACAACAAATACTGTGAAACATAAAGTAGAAGCTTCTGTTACGTTACGCACCATTTCCCACCACCTTTTTTAATCAAATGAGCAAGTCCCAGCTGCTTTGGTGATTAAAATTATTAAGAATTATGCTTATAATGTCTGCCATATTGGTGTATTTACGTACCAGAATTCCTTGCGCTCAAACCAAAGTCATTATTTTTCTGGAAGGCTTTCAAGTCGGAACTTGGAGATTTGAACCGGGTTGCCTGGGACGCAGCATTAAACACCAATTTGTGCCCATAGCTTCACCCTCAGAAGGCTTCCAGAGGGCTGGCCAATCAGACAGAAGGGGGTTTGTGGAGCAGGGAGACAGAGTCTGAAATAAGAGTTTTCTAAAACACCAGTGTGAGAAAAAAAAAAAAAGAAGAAGGTATTTTTGAGCTGGAAATGAAACCCACTGCAGGGTAACAGAAGGACATTATAACAGATGAAAAAAAACCCAATACCCCCTCTTTAAGATTATACCTCTAACAGCCACATTAATATGTCAATGTGAAGAATCCAGTGTTTCTTCTTGAGGCAAGATTGCCTTCTACTTGTCTGAGACTACATGTGGTTGCTTTACTGTCAGAGACATTAGTCAAAATGATAACAGACAAAAAATAAGTTCTTCTGTAGCATCGCTGATCCCAGTTGCTTCTCCTTCCCCCCTCTCATCCTTTCATCTTCTCAGAAAAAGATCATTGGAGAGAAAATGGGATAAAGTAAGACTACATCCAGACAAAGACTAATGCTCATCCGTAGGAAAGGGAAGACAGTGTGAGGATTGTTAGTCTGCTTAAAGACAGACTTCATCCATTCAAGGGGAGAGAAAATCGGGAGGAAAAGATAGAGAAGTCAGGAAAATTGAGGAAGGCTTAAAGGACAGAATGAAAGGTAAGAAAATTAAGGAGAGTGTTGTGTGAAAGACCGTGGAAGAAAAGGAAGTAAGAGAATGAAGATAAGAGGGGTGGGCGAATAAGTGATGAAAAAGAAAAGGAAGAGACTGGCAATGGAGGTAAGTAAATCCATTTCATCTTGGTCTGACAAAGCGCTACAACCCAATCCTATTTTAAGGTAATCACTGGGGAGGAGGAGGAGGAGGAGGAGGAGGAGGTGACGGATGGAAGCAGAGGCAGAGATGAGAGACAGAGAAACAGAGTGTTTGCAGGCTCTGTTTTCTCTCCTTTATACGTGCCCGTGAGTGTAACCAAATGTTGATTCAAAACAACCTGATATGTGCAGACAGAGAGAGAAAGAGGTGAGCCAGAGGGCTCCACAAAGGACATGGCTTACAGGAAAGGAGCAATGTTTAAAGTGTAATAGTTTCTCGCTTTTCCAGCCTCTGCAGTCAGGAGACATCAAGTAAGAATTACACTCCGCAGGCAATAATTGCAGTGCGACCCAGTGTTATTTAAAGAGGGGGTATTGTCCTTTTTCAAGGCTTTGTTCTGTCCCTCTGGTAACCCTTCAGTACAGGGATCTTAAACTCACAGGCAGCCCGTGAAACTATTTCACACAGCCCGCCACTTGATTTCAACTTTTGGTGAAATCTGCTCTGCCGCCCGCATGGCCTGGTTAGCTTTTGGGACCAGAGAAGAAATACTAGATATTCGAGTTGACCCTGAACACAGCATAATCATCACATGAGTTCAAACAGAAAATAAATAATGATAATAAAATAAAAAAAAACACTTCAATCATTTGAACACTGTAAATGTCTTTGTCTTTTTTAAAGACCAAAAGAAAAGTTGATGTCAGGCACAGACAGTTGCACAAGTGGGTGAGTGATCATTTCTGTGGAGTTTAAGGGGAATAACACCTGTCTCATATGCAGAGAAAAAGTTACAGTTCTTAAGGAGTATAACCTGGCCAGGCGCCTGTTTGCTATGGCTGCCTGTTGCAGCAGCTCTCTCTTCTTTGTCAGTTTCTGGTAATTTTTTTTCGTCTCTTTTTGGTAATCTTTGTATTTGGAGTGGATTATTACTTTGTATGGTTCATTGTTGGTCATGGACACCAAACTTTTTGTGGCTTCAGTGATATTTTTACTACTTTTCTCCTGTGTTTGTCTGGAGATACTACATGTAACCATGGCTGCATTGTTTACATGTAAATTCAGCTGTTAGCAGTCCGTAGCATGTCAATGCTAACTGGTGCAAGGCCTGATGATTTCCCATAAGGTGAGGAGGAGGAGGTGAGGACGACATGCTTCCATCCATCGTTGTTGGGAACGTGGGATCTATCTCTGATGGGATGGACGAGCTAGCTGTGCTAGCCCAGCGGCAGAGGGGCTGCCGGAGGGCAGAGTGGCATCGTGCTGTTCACGGACGTGGCTGACGGAGCTGACATTGGACGCCGGCGCCACATTGGAGGAGCTTCACCTGCTGTGAGCAGACAGGATCCAGGAGACAGAGACTGAACAGACTGCTGAAGAAGCTCAGTCCTGGACCCTGTGGAGGTGGAGACAGGCTGGGCTGGAGAGTGGTGGACGGGCTGTTGTCATCTATTTTCTTATGGACCTTTTTGCACTTTCTATACATTTTCTTACTTTTGTTTCTTGATTACTGCTGTGACTTCAATTTTGTAGTACTTGTTACAATGACAATAAAATTCTATTCTATTCTATTCTATTCTATTCTATTCTATTCTATTCTATTTTATAACCTCACACTGCATTATTCGGCTTAACATGCAGAGCAGTCTCTAAAGTACCAGGGAGTTAAGGGAACACAACAAGTTGCACGGCTCATGAAAAAGCAACAAAATGTATTCCGACTACAAGAAGTAGGCAGATTAGAAAAAAGGTCCAGACTCTGTGATGCCTATCTTTAAGTTATACTCAAGGTTTCAACTAACACCTCCCTCAGAGAAAAATGTATTCATTTATTGACTCCTTGAAGGTGTCAAGGAGTCTAAACACATTTCATCTAACTTTGCATGAACAATTTAACAGAAAACTTCACTTCTGTGGCTTTCAGGAGACAGACTTTTCATTGTGGTAAAAATGTGGAGGATATGAGCCTGTGCTCTGTAAAGAAGGCTCACAAAGGTTACTCTAGTAGACCAGAGCCTAGAGTTTTTATCAGAACTTTACTAAAATTAACATCAAATCCATCCAGGTGAAAACTGATGAAAAAAAAATAATAATAATAATAATGACAAGTTTGCTTTTGAACAGTTTGTTAACCCAAAGACAGTATACTGACATGTTTTCATGGTGAATCTGTAATGGTACAGTGTTGCCACAGGGCAACATCAGCATTTTTACATATTTCCTTAAATTAACCAGCAAACAAAGGAAATAAAGCTTTTATAGATTAAGCTTTACTTGTCTGTTAATATAAACATGTTTTTTTCTAGACTAAAAAAAAGACAGAGTAAAAAAGTTATTGGACAGTTTGAGGAGAGAATTGGCCGAGATGGTCCTAGCAAAAAAGGAATTCTGTATGACATTAAGAGGGTCATATGACAAATTCAAACCCTGTTATTGGTTCTTTAAGGTGTTCTTGTTTTAAAGGTGTTTCATTACAGCTGGGATGTATTGTGTTAGTGTTAAAGGCCAAAAATGGTGGCAACAAGGTACCATAGAGGGTTACGTTTGAACACCTGTTTTAGTAGGTTAAATATATAGCTCAAAAATTCCCAACTTTTCTCACTCTGGTGTTTTAGAAAACCCTAACTTCAGTCTTTTTTTTTGAAACAATTTGTTTTAGCTGCTGTTTCTTTAAGGCTCCCTGCTCCATAACCCACCTTCCTTCTGATTGGCCAGCCCTCTGGAGACATCTCAAAAGCAGAACTACTGGCAGACCTTGGTATTTGAGGCCCACCCCTTCAACTCATCACAAACCACATTCAGAGATTTTCTACAACATATGAATATGTAGAGGTTTGAAAAATCTGTGCACATTAAGAATAACTTTTAAGTTTGGTAACTCAATATTCATGTTTGAAACGTTAAAAAAAGATACCCCCTCTTTAACATTTTTTTTTCTTTCACAGCAAACGTGTAGCTTTATGATTTTTTTGACAAATTTAGCACTTTTCAAGACAAGTCAAACAGGCTAGCATCAGTTTTCTTTAGTACATCACAGTGATCTCTGAAAAGTAAAGGAGGGGCTTTTGGGCACCATTAAACTCAAACAAAGTCACACATGCATGCAGACATCATAGTTTGTTTTGTGGCTCTAGTTGGAAGAATTTCAACATCACGTTCAGCAGCACCCAAACTTCAGCAAAACACTGTCTGTTGATGAGCTTGTTTTAATTCTGTGAAATTAAGTGTCAGAATACTCAAGAGCCAGTCAGCTTGTGCAGCAGAGCAGATGAGATCATTTGCAATGCAGGGGGAACAAGACCTCTGCAGTCTTTAACTCAGACTTAACTCGGCACCGCAGGGATCAGGTGGTGACTCTGTATCAAACTCAACAACAATATCATAGGATGTTGACGTGAACGCTCATCTTCACAGCAGAAGAGGCACCAGTTCAGTGAAGGAGACCCAGTGACTTTAACAGCTGAGTTCCTTATAGAAATCTGTTGAACCGAAGGTTCTGTGTCTGCAGACTGGACTCAGACTGAATGTTTACAACAAGAGTCAGGTATTACTCATGAAGGTATCATTACGAGTACTTCAGCTAAGCACTGCAATCCTCAGCGTCACTGAGTGAGCAAAGTGCTTACCTGGTCTTTGTGAGTAATTCAAGGTCCACTGTCCTACTTAAAGACACTTAAATAAGTGTGCATGAGGAGCTGAGGCTTGAACTTTCAACCTGGCACTAAATGGACAATCAAAGCCTAAAGGCCTTAATGTTTGTGTTCTTACAGAGGATGATTCATTGCATCCATGGTCGGAAGTGAGGTCAACTTTCTGGATTTCTCCTGTAACTTGTATCTGTCCTAGGAAGAGATCAGATGTTCCCAGGACAACAGACTGTGTGGGGAGCACAAATCTGCCTTGGTGCGGTCTCCGCCGTACTTTGCCAGCAATCATTAAACATTAAGCAATGCCTTAGATATGTCTTTTAACATGTGTTTGATTTTTAATAGTCTCATCTCTATCATCACTGATACTCACTCCATTCTCCACCCTGAGATCTTTGCTGCTGGTCTCCCTGCCTTGGCTTTTTCTTTCTTTCTTTCTTTCTTTCTTTCTTTCTTTCTTTCTTTCTTTCTTTCTTTTTACTTTTATTTTATTTATTTATTTATTTATTTATATAAATGCACATTGGAAAAAAAAAAGAGAGAAGACATGTGCTTCCTCCTTCTTAGGCTCTATCCTGGGCAGGGACCTTCCAGTAAAGAGCTTTCCCACCAAATATAACTTATTGCATGCAAATACCTGACTCTTTCTGTCAAGTTTAATGTTGTTTTCAAGACATGCCTGCACAGAAAAGAAAAGCTTATTTTTGAGTCCATCTTATTCTGGTTCAACTATCACATGGAAAGCAACACTAAAGGATTTCGCTGCCAAGCTCATCTGAAAGCCACTGGGCATTGTGGACTCCACTGGGGCACTGGTACCCCAAGTGCTGACTTTTATATGGCCAATTACATCTCCAGACCCATATGATGGATCTCTGCAAGGATCTATTAAGTAGTCCTTGCAGATGGTATATACTTTTAGAATGGTTTTAATCCAGCAGTTAAGTTTGCGGTTTTTTTTTTGTTTGTTTTGTTTTGTTTTTTTTTTTTTTGTCAGGAGAGACAAAACCATATTGCTTACATGCCTCCATCTTGACTCCCGAAAAAATAAACATCTTATTTATGAAGGGAGGGATGGTGACTTAGCTTGATGGTAGTGCCCAATGCAGTGTTATTAAATATCATAAAGTTTCAAGCTGGCTATCTCTCGGTCTTGAAAACCAGGGAAATAGTAGCCCCCTATGGTTTTTGCATTGCTGGTGATCAAAAATGGAAAGAAAGAAACATTTTTTTTTCACAACCTTTCAGATGAAAATGTTCATGCATGTACTTTGAGTACTAAGCTCATTGTACCATAGCTGTCTGGGCACCCTTCAGTTTTATTCTGACTTCAAAGTTATAAAAACATTTTTTAATATTGAGGTTATACATGTGTTATTACAAACAATACCATGCAGACCAAAAACTGGGAAAAAAAAATCAAGCTGAGCTCTGAGGATTGTTTTCACACTGGACGCAGGCACTGACAGTTTTATTGATTTACCAGAATTAAGACTCTCTTCTTTGCATCACTTTTTTAAAAAAGTTTTTCTGTTTGCTAGCATGAATAAATCTATTATAATCTCTTTAAATAATTTAGCTGTTTGACTCCATGATGACTCTGTGGGTTTCAAAAAATTAACATATCTTTCTCATTAACTATTAGTGGTGGAGAGGGGCTTTTTATATTCCATAAAACATCATAACATGCCTTTAAGTGCACTAAAACACTGGCTCTGTGATTGAAAAATATGTTTCCTGTATCCTCACAGATGTGCATGGTAAAAGTGTTGATATATACTTTGCGCAGGGTGAAACTGCCTGAGACTTAAATTTTCATTCCAGCTACTTTTAAAGATCTGGTCCCCTCTGCATGGCCAGTTTTTTAGAGCACACAAACAACAGTTAAGAACAAGCACAGACCGCGTGGTGCACGATCACAGGTGGCGGAAAAGTTCAACGCACTGAAACTGAAGACCAAGAATGCAAAATCCATCCCCCTTGTCAAATCAGACATGGAGGCATTTCACACTTCCCTCAAAAAAAGAGCACTAACTCAAAAGGTCAATCATGTTTGCAACCAAGCAAAAGCCTTTCCATCAAGTTCCTGATGTATTCTGTGAAACCCTTCCCACTGCATAGGTTAAAGAGAAAATAGGGTTGTTTTACCAGAGGCTTTTCATAATAACAAACTCTCTCGTGGAGCAGCGTAATCATTTTTCTGTGAGCAGGTCCACAGCACTGTCTCGTTATACATGCAGCGTGTTGTGTAGAAATAACCTGCTTCTCATTAGAAGACTGGGAAATGTCATGGTTCGCCTTTGCTGATGCACTTTCTCTCATTTTAGTTGACCGCCTCAGGCTGCACGGAGACAGAGGCACAAACTCATCTGCTACATTTGAAAGATGTGGATAAAACAACAGTAATGAACAGGATCATTTTCAGTAGCTCATTTCACAGAAATTAAGATTTAAAAAAGAAAGAAAAACATCTTTTTTTTGCAATCTCACCCTGAAGATTTCAGTAAAAACCGACACTTCATCATTTTTTAAAGCGTTTAACTCACCCCTCATCTCCCAGCTGCTGTGATGTTCCCCTGACAGCTCAGAAAAATATTACACGATCCTCTAAAAACCATCACTGCTTCATTTGTTTTCCATTAAAGTGATATCTCTCTGCAGTTTAATACTGACACTGTGTGACGGTATTGACGTCTCACATCTTCAGAGTCAAACTGCAGCTCTCTGCCGACTGGGTTAGCCCAGTTTTCATTATTGTAGATTTCATTTCTTTCTTTTTTTTCATCAAGGTAAATGCATTACTTTAAACTTAATTTCATTGTGAGATCTGCTGAGTCTGCACACGCTCTTTCCCAGCAGATTCTTACAGCTATGAGCAGTAACACGCTGCTGCTTCCCTCCTGTTCGGTGCTGATCTTCACCACAGGAACATTTCAGGATGAGAATGTACTTACATCCTCCACTCAGTGGCGTTTTATCACTTTGACATAAACAAACATATTAAATCTTACTGCTCGTTCCTCCAAAACACATGAGGGCAGTGTGGTGTGTATAATCGTAAGATCACCTGTTTCTGCCTGCTTTTTCACAAGGATTCTGAGTGTATAATGTTATTGTTTTACATAGCTGATGTTTTTTTTTTTGTTGTTGTTGCTGCATTGAAATCAGTTTTAAGTCATTTTGTTTAGGCACTCATGCGGGCAGCTTTGGGTCCTTGAAGTTGTACAGTAGGAGCAGAAACTACTGCAACTGTTCAGAAGTATTTTTTTAAAGTTAACAGTGATGCGTTCTTGAAGAAGTAAGTGTTTTGATAACTTGCAGATTATATTTATTGTTTATTTTGATATTAAAGTCCCTCTGTGGTGTGGTATGTATGTTTCATTTGTTTAAGTGACAGAGAATAGCACATTTACTTGACATTTTCTGCTAAAGCTACATTGCAAGGTGATGCTTTTTTATGTCTGGTATAGATTGTTTCTTTTAATTTTTGCCTTTTTATACTCTATACAGTTACCATATACTGTCAACATACTGTTGAGATGCACAATTGATCAGTGACTGTCTGAGACTCATGACATTCATCCTTCGTACTCCTCATTCTGAATCTTCATGCGTCTATCTGCTATTGTTGTAATGCTGCTACCCCCAAAGGAAGTATAAAAGGCTGAACTGAGGGGGGAGCTGAAATGTAAAAGCGATGTGGAACAGTTCTGGGAATGTTGTAAATACAGGAAGCACGATCCTCAGTGGACCAATCAGAGGGTTTGCAGTTTGCATTGTTTCCAGGTGTAGTTACATTTGGGAGGAGGTGCACATCAGGCTACATGTGTAGGCTTATACGTTAAGGGAAGGTAACACAAACCTGTAGATTAGGGTGTGGTCACACTGGACATCCATACCGTGCCGTTCTGATTTGCCCCCTGCAATGCCATTCCCTTGCTGGCCAGCACCGTTCCAGGTTGCACAACTGGAATACCAACCAGATTTGAGACACGCGCATGGCACATTGAAATAATCATGAAGCGTCTGTTTACAAACAGCGCAATCTCATCAGAGTCACATGAATTTAGAGACTTTTTGACTTATGTTACGCCTTTTGGTCTGACCAGGGGTTTGGACCCAGCCAGGGTTGGGTACTGTTCATATCTTAAACGATACCGTACAGAAACTTGGTACCTGGAAAGTGGTATCGGTACACAACAGTACCAATTTTGGTCCTTATGTGTGTTTATATGGTAATAAATATTAATTTGTTTAATGGTAAAATCGCAAGTTTTTCAATTCAAAACATTTATGTCTTAGTATATAAACTTAGGAACAGCAGAGTTCTTCGCACATCCACTCATTTGGCAGGTTAAAGACAACAAAGTCCAAATTTATCAGAAGAAAGATCCTGCACTTAAGCCGACTTCCAAGAAAAAGTTGGCCAGTGCAACTTTCTTCTGATAGGTATATAAACTTGCAATGCTGTGTTCATGCCTAGCATGGAAAACTACCTGCTCTTCCACTCCTTCACAGTCACAAGGATGCATTCAGTAAACAAAACATTGTATTGTTAAATTTTTTTGTTTATTGGTACTCGGTACTGCAGACAGAATTTGGTCAGTACCTACAAAAGTAACTAATTTGGTACCCACTCCACAGCCCTCTAACACCCCTGTTATTGTTTAAAATGATTGTTGAGAAAAGTGGTCACTGCAATCATATGTCATGGGTTATACATCATGTTTGTTGCTTGTGCTCCTGTATGAAGTGTACTACGAGAAAGCACACCTCGCTGAAGCATGACAAAACAGTGAAGTGTACCATGCCTGAGCACTGTATGCTTGTGGTCACACTGGCCAAACAAACTGGACTTTAGGGTTGAAACATGCGTGGGCACAGTTTGGATGGCCAGTGTGACTGCGCCTTAGAGTGACCTTTTAATCGGAAACAAAAGTATAAACCAGGGTTAAGGGTAGTTTGCACTCTAACAATATAAGGTGAAAATTGCTGATAGGCCTAAATCCAGTGAGACAGTGGGAACACTAAATTCAGAAGTCGACTGCCATGTTCAGGAGTAAATTCACAATAGGGGGTTTAGTTGCAATGTCAGAACTGCAGTGCAACCTTTGTTTTATGGCAATGTGGATTTGGTCCAAAGGCGGTCATCTTGCCAAAATCTGGTCCCTTGTTATGAGTTCTTTGAGATTTTAGCTCCTTTGTTTACCAGTCTAGTGTGAAATGAATTGGTTATGCTCGCTTTCTTTTTTCATTTCCTTGTGGGAATATTAATAATATATACAGTACTTAACCCATGGCATTTCTCTGCAAGTATTTGCTGGAGTCAGCATTTGCCAGAGTCCTCAATCTTCAAGACAAAGCTTTCTGCTACAGACTGGCCTGAATTTAACCCAACAAACACTCTGTTTTTTTCTCCGGGTGTGCAGGGCTACAGTCCCCCAAAGCTGTAGTCTGGAGTTTCAAGGTAATATCTCTCTACTTCTAATGAAGCTTCTTCCAGTGGTTTAAATCTTTGGACTTGTTATACTGAACTTATATATGTCTCATTATCTGTGAAATACACTCACTTTTAAAACATCCCCTAATGATCCCTTATTTCTGCTCACTGAGGTTTTGCTTTGGCTTGTGTAGAACATTGTTTTTTTTTTTTTTTTTTTCCATTTCAGGTTTGGACTCACTAATCCTGAGGTTCTGTTTTATTAAGATCACAAACTTAACCTTTAAGAGTTAGAAACAAATGACTGAATCAGTATCACACGTTACAGCCCTGGTGGATGTGACATTTTTGGGGACGTGGGTGGGGGAAAACATGATTTTGAAAGTATGTTTCACATCCAGAGAACAAGGGTACATGTTAGAAGTGAAAGAGATGTTGACCTGTCGGGAACCTGTTTTTCCACAACGGCTGGCTTTTTATTTGTCTTCAGTAAGACGAGTAAAAGAAGGATTACTGACTGATTTTGTGTTTACCCTCAGACTTCTTCCTGTCATGATGTATAATTTATCGTTCCAATATTAGTCAGGGTAAGGGTCAGTTTGATGCATATTTTACTAGTGATGGCTTAAAGTGGAAGTAAAATATGAAATTATCTTGCAGATGGGATAAATAGTTCTGGGGTGACAAAAACCTGATCCCCAAGCTCCCAAAAAAGTCTTTTAAAAGGCCTCATATGAGATCATGGCCCGCGGCGCCAGATGCCCCCACTGACATTTCCAAGTGACCTTTTGACGGAGTGTCACGGCGAGAACATTGCCTGCGGTGAGTTATAGAGTTGAATTTTATGACTTTAAATAACTTCTGACTCCTCTGTGTCATGTCCCCCCCGGTCTGCGCTTGGGAAGAAAACTCCCTGAAAGTGTTGTTGAAGTCAGAATTGATAAGAGCTGATTTCCACAGCTTCTCCCCATAGCACTGACAGATAGGCTTATGTTTTACATCCTGGAAATCAGATTGTCATTTAGACTTTATTCTCTTGAGGAACTTGCTCACTTGCTATCACACTGCAGTAAATTCATTGCAACTTGACAGCAGGAACATCCCACAGTCCCTCCACTGGAGTGTGAACAGTTTTATATTAATGTCAGGGTATTTTGACATTTCCAGCGGTGTTGTGAACGGATGGTTTCTGGAGCCCTGGTATTGCTCTTTTTAAACTCTGAGACTAATCCTTCCTGAAGCAGGCCTGTCCAGAGTTACTAATTCATCTAACATTCATACTAAAGTGATATTTTACACCGTCAGTACTCAAATGTGCCACATAAGTGGCGTCAAAACAGTTGTAGTTAAAGCCCCAAACATGTGCACTGCTCCAAACTCCATCTTTTTCCAAAACTGTGAAAAACACAGACTTTCAGCTTCTGCGAACAGGAGTCAAAGTGGCGTTTGACTCCTGATAGCACTGGGATTGACCCACTTTACACCAAGCAGTGAAGTCAGAGGGATTTGTGAGTTATACCCTCTGGACTCCGCTGCAGTATGAACTGGACTGACCTCTTTGCTTTAAATGTTTGCTTTTAGAAACCAAAGACAAACTGACAATGTGTTGGATGTTTCTGAGTATTCCCAAAGCCTTCTGAAAAACTGAGTTTTTCGAGTTGGAACTTCAAAAACAAAAAGGGCTTTGGCTTATTTTTGTCACATCCTCCCAGGACAAACAACCTGCAAGACAGTGGTTGTTCTCTGTTTATGTCTTTCTTATATTGGATATTAATATGCTGCACTGTAGTTTCAAAACATCTCATTTTAACAATATGTTCATGTCGGTGACTTAAGGTGCTTTTTGAACACAAAACTTAAGCAAGTAATGAGGGGCTTTCTGGGGAACTATGTGCTTTCCACCACAGGAACCAGGGTCTAAATTCAGTTTTGGGGTAATTGATCAACTCCTTGAAGTTGCCCTTTTCAGCTGGTGGTACTTTCCAGAAGTCGAGCTGTGGGGAGGCAGGGCCTGTAAGCTGAACACCTCTGATTGGTGGAGCCCTCACAGTGTTTTTATTCCCCCCTCCATCCACAATAAGATGACCCCCAGCTGTGGTTGACTTGGCTCGATAGCTCCTAAACAATGGTCTTCTTTGAGCCTGATAGTGTGAATGTGTCCCTGTCCGCTCCCAGTGTTACAGTTTAACCCATGTGGACCAGATGCAACATTTAGGTGTATATACCTTTAAGGCTGGATGCCACATATGCTGTTTATCCAATTTCAGACCAGATGCTATGTGTAGGTAATTCTAGATGGTGTCATCCATCTTAGCTGTCAAAAAGCTGGTTGTGAAACTGGCCTTGACAGGCAATGGATTTGCCACAAGTGACTGTTTTCTTTCAGGTGTCGATTCAATAAACCTATCTGCAGTGCATTGATTAGCATGATGAAAACCGACACAGACGAAATCTCCTCCATGCTAACTGGTTAACAGTGAGGCTGTACTTAAGGATGACAACTTGGTTTCATTTAAACCAGGGATTTCAAACTCGTGCCATGGAGGGGCAAGAGGCTGCAGAGTTTCTTTCCAACCAAAAACTCCACCAGCTGATTTCACTGATTACCTCACCTTCAAGCAGAGAGCAGGGACCAATCAGTGAAATAGCTGGTGGAGTTTTTGGTTGGAAAGAAAACCTGCAGCCTCTTGGCCGTACATGGCACAAGTTTGAGATCCCTGATTTAAACTCAATGGCCTTCTTTTTTGTCTTACTTATATCTACTGGTCTGGCACGTGTTGCAACTAAAGCTGTCAGCCAATTAAAAAAATAGTGTAATTAATTACAGGATTGGTAATTAATCAAATTAATCACATTTTAATCTCATAATCTCTGTTTAAGGTAATCAAATATAGAATTTGAATTCCAGTACATGACAAAATTGTAATCAAATGAATACAGTGGAAGCGAAGATTTGTAAATCCACATTTTTTTCAACTGGCCAATATTAAAATGTCTATGTTTGCTGCCATTGATGTTGTGCATCCGCTTACTGTGTCTATAGAAGTAAATTGTGTTTTTCAGCAGGGGTAGGCAGCGCTTGTCAATCAAAATCATACTTGTAAACTACTGTGGGTGAGAGCAGTGCTCTCTTTGGATGAGAGATCAGCATGGATATGAGGAGAGGATGTGAGATGACAGAGGCATAGAAAGACGCTGCAAGTCAGAAAAGTTCAGGCAGCTCATGCTCCAACTGAGGATGTGTTGCGGTAATAATAATAATAATAATTATAATAATACATTTTATTTGGAGGCGCCTTTCATGACACCCAAGGCCACCTTACAACCAAAGATAAAAAACGTTGTAAAACAGATACAGATTATAGAGAGAGAATCAAAGGATGGAGCACTCGAGATGAACGCGAAAAATGCTTTGTCTTGTTTTGGATCAAAAACAGGAAGAGAGACATAAAAGAAGAAAGACCTCTCTTCTTAGGTAGTTGTGGTGTTTACACGGTCATGAAAAACAATGTTATTTGGGTCTTGAAAGATCGTTCAAGATGCTCTGAAAATGGCTGGCAGCCAACGAGTAAATCTTGTTAATTTTATAACACATAAATTTGCAGTGTAATTAATCAGTATAATTAATGTGTTAAAGTGACAGCCCTAGTTGCAATTTTTGATACACATAATCTATTCAGTACTTTGGCTTTTGGTGAGAAAAAGCAGAGAATAAATGGGCCACAGGAACCATGTTGTTCCTGGGAATGTTTCACCAGGACCCAGAATTTCATCGACTTTTATGGCTAAAAGTACTTTTGTTGCCATTTGGTGCAATATACTCAAGTTAGCTACAAGCGACACAACTTTTGCAACACTTTGGCAGGTCACATTCCCCCCCAGAGATGTTTTTGTACACAATTAAGAATGTGACACATCATCAACAAATCTTCTTTCATTGGTTTAAATCAAATCAAAAGTTTAACAACTTTTTATACCATTTAGCAAAAAATAAACACATCTCCCATTTCTGCTGCATTCATAAAAAAGTTACAGAATCACTGAGGCACTTTACTAGTGTGTTCATAAAAAGTGTTTTTCTCACAAAGAAAAACAAACTTTCTTGCAGGTTTAATGAGTTTCCTGCTGTGATCACAAGCAAAGGGGGAAAGAAAGCAAAATTGCGTCACTGAGAGTGCTTTAGTCCTTTACAGCTTTTATATCCTAAGTTTTCACATTGTAATTCCTCCAGTGTCCCAAATCTCCAGCTGACATGTGCCACTTGACACCTCTCACAGCGTTGGGATTAGCCCACTTTCCTGCTCCCAGGACCACAGGGAGGTGACATCATGAGCTATATTCTCCTGACGGCCTCTACATGGGAGCACTAAAAGAGCAATATCCCCCCGACAGACGCCTCCTCCTCACTTCCTCCGTCTTTCCACATGGCTCAGCATCCCAGCTCTGATTCCTCTCTGCTTAATTCAATCTGGGCTGTCTCTGCAATAAGTATTTCTAATAAGAGAAAGCATCTTTTTTTTTTTTTTTTTTTTGAGGGAGAGACACCTTTTGGATTGGTGATACAAAACACCTCATATGTCTCCTTGTCTCTCCTCTTTGCCTCCTCAGCTCCTCTAATCGCTCTTTTCCTTTTCTTCAGATGCTTCGTTTAGTGCGATAAAGCAGCCTTTCTTGGCTTGCAGAGGTTTTCTGGTTTTCCCGGAGCTCCTTTGATATGGAAATTGAATGACTGCTCAATGTCAGAATAGCTGAGCCACAATCCCAGTGTTAGCGGTTCCGGCACACTCTACTTCTTTTTAAAGCTCCTTTTGCTTCGGGAAAACATTGTCAAGAGAGGAGGGGAGAAGACACAATCACAGTGCGCTGATTATAGCTGAGAGTTTTTCTGAGCGCCGTTTTAAATGCCCACCAGCACACAGGAAACTTCTCAGGAATCCATTTTTGATAGACACTGGTCCTGGATGCTTTGCTGTCCTTCTCTTAAAGTAAATCCAGCTCACTCCAAGAAAGTGGCACACGTGCTTTGAGGAATACAACAGAAATATTAATGTCTTAATGAGCTCTTCTGATCTGAGCACTTTGAAAGCTAACAGCGTGAGCTTTCATATTTGTTATCACTTCAGAGACAGCTGATAAAAGCACAAACCACGAGAGGAACCTGAGAAACAAAGGCACCTATAGTAAAGCTTCAAACAAGGGTCTGATGTAACATGCTGCTGCAAAGCGAGAACATCACAGTCGCTGAGGAAAATTTCAGCTGATGAAACACATTTGACCTCTGGGTGCGTCTTGTTGAGGTAATGAAATTCAAAAATAAAGCCGAGACGTTGGGGATCAGCCCTAATTTCCCTGTTCAGTTTAAGGTCTTAGCATTAACCTCCCCTACTGCTCGATTTTATTACAGAACACATTAAATCCCTCTGATATGATGACACAGATCAGGGGAGCTGTAAAACTAAACAGGGCTCAATGCAAGCTAAGTGTTATCAGAAGTGACGCTCTATTTTTACCCCAACACAAGAAGTTACAAACACGACTGAAACAGTGGCTCACTGTGTGCCAACTGTTCACTTAAAATACTGCAGAATATCAGGCTTTGAGGCCTTGAAATATCAAAAAATACCCAAGAATATAAAATTCAGTGTTTTATTAACATCCATGAAAATCTGACAGAAAACAAACACCCATAACTGTTCAAAAACAGCCTTTTTTCCAGTTAAAACCATTTCTCAGGTCTATGCAGGCAGCACAACTCAGTGTCTTGGTAGATTCTGTAATAAGAAAGTGAAAATAGTTTCATTTACATTAACCCAAACACAAAACCCTTAATGAATTAAATTTTTGCTGTAACCCCCCCCCCCAAAAAAAAAAAAAAAAAAAAAAAACAATCAAAAAAAAAAAAAAAATCTGTATTCAATGAACTCGTGCTTGTTTTCAGCTCCCGGCTTTTGCTGTCATTTCAGCTGCTGTCTCTTTAACATGTTAACCAACCAGCTTAGATTTCCATACAGAGCCTTGAAGATTCTGCGAGGTGTTTAAAAATCCTGATACTACAGAATCAGCATTGTAGTGCAGGCTCTCCCTTTTTCATTGACACCTCACTTTACCAACTGGGTCGATCTGTGGTTTCTCCAGAGCCAACAATATCCACCAAGTGTGACAGAGTATGAACGGGTTGCTATATCTGTTTGTGTATTACATAAGTGTCTTAGTTAATTGATATCACCAAAAAGAGAAGAGCCTGCACTACAGTGTTGACACCGTTAACCCCATTGAGACTTGAAAGACCTGGCACAATCTATATGGTACTTTGCCCCAAAAACCTTTGCCTCCAACATGTCATGAACCAGTTAGGAAATCCTTATGTGATGACCTCATCATTTCAGCAAGTCTCATGAAGATTTTGTGAAGACCTCCTTTTTTGTAAACATAAAACAGAACATTTTTAGCAGCTTTCAGACAGATTGTGGGATTCCTACATACACTCAAAAAAATAATGGATATAGGCTGTGTTCCAATTCAGGGGCTGCAACCTACGAAGGCTGAATTTGAAGACTGATGACATCACAGGGGTGCGTCGAAGGCTGTCCCATTTCAAAGGCTCCTCCAAATGCATCCAACAAATACGGCCTCCTTTTTGGGTGCCACGAAGGACAGATTTGGTGAATCCTTCGTAGCCTCACATATCCCAAGATCAATTGCACATGAACGCCGAAGATGGTTCACACGGCCGAACTTTAGAGGAAGTCCTGTATGATCCAGATGTGAAGGATTTCTGGCAACAGATATGTGATCTTATTTCTAAATCATTAAAGAAAACTTTGTTTTACTGTGTAAAAATGTGTTGTTTGGGCTCTTTTTATTTAATTTTATTTTTATTTTTTATTTTATACTTTTTTATTTATTTATCATCCCCCCCAGCACTTGATCAGATGTTGAAAATATACGTTATTGCCTTACTGTCATGTAAATGGTGTTTCTATACTCTATCACTAAAGAAAATAATAATAGTAATAATGATAATAGTAATGGTAATAATACTGATAACGCAAAGTAAAAAAAAAAAAAGAAAGAAAAAGAAAACATCATACTGTTTGAAATGTGAGGTTTTGGTTTACGTGCGTGTGATAGTAATGTAAGCCTGACAGGTGAGAGCGGCGCTGTGTGACGTCGAGGCTGACAAACAGGAAATGCTTCATAGAACAGAGTGTCTCAACTCAGTTCGGCTTTTGTGGATCCTTGGAAGGTTACAGCCTACGGAGGCTGCAGCCCCTGAATTGAGACACGGCCATAGTCTTCCTGACCTTACCCATCTGTTTCTGAAATGGATTTTTGAAGCAAGTCGGCTATTGTGGCCATTTTGGAAGTGACAGGGGCTTCGCATACAGCCAAAGGGCACCTGTTAGTCACCTCTGATTGGGCGAGCTCACAATGCTACTTTCCTCTACCCCCTGTACAGTGTGCCCCGATAGTAAAGCTAGTGATTAAGACAGGAGACAGTTTTTGAACCAGGGTGTTGATAAGTTATTTTATGCTGTGAAAACATTTTTGGCTTGGTGTGTATGTGACTTCAGGTACTTCTAGAGTCTCGAGCAAACACTTGAGAAACAGCGGATTTTAGCACTTTAAGCATTGTCTTATATTTTTACACCAAAGGTAGCCGCTTGACTTTTTACAACATGTGAATATGTAGAGGTTTGAAAATCTACACAGGTTAATTGTGAACATTCAGGGAAGCATAATACCTCATCTTTAAAGCGATGGTTACAAAATGAATGCAAACAAGCTAAAAAAAACAGACTATCAACCCTTTTCTATGTGAAAGTTTGCATGGATTAGCAGGAGAATTTCAAAATAAAAGTGAAATATTGCCTCATTTGTGCAGAGGATCTTTATATCACCCACAACTTCCTCTTAAATACTGAGGCTTTACCATCCACGGAGGCTCTGCACAGGGATTTACTGGGGGTGAATTTACTGAACACCATGATGAAACACACTGCATGTTATCTCAGGTCACTTGTTGAGTGAAAATGAAAGCAACAACTCGTAGTAAAAATACATACTACTTACATGCTAACATACATACTTAGTACAGGTATCCTGTGCTGAACAGGTGAATCTCAGCTATTAATATGTCAAGACTGGGATGAGTTATGTTTGTGGTTTTGATTCAGCTGTGTGATCTGAAAGGATGAAGAGTTCTTATTACAAGTGTCTCTTTGCCTGGATGTTGATGCTGAGGTGGATGTGGGTGTTGTTAAGGTGAAGGTGTGTGTGTGTGGGCGTGAGGCTGCTCCACACTGAGATTTGGTCAGGAGGATTTTTCATGTGAACAAAAGGACACATCTGTGGAGGAAACACGGCTACATGTTAGCTTCAGCCTCCGCACTGTGTCAAGGCTGCAGGATGAATTTGTCAGATTCTTCACACACCTCTTACACTCTTTGTGAAATGTCACATAAAAAGCCTTTGGAAGGGAAGATTATTTCCATTTTTCTTGCTCATCATAAACAGACACATTTCCTCTGAACGTCTTCACTTTGATAATATTGCCAACTCTGTATAAAAGATCATTTTTGAGGAATGATGTGAGTGGGTCATAGCAGGATTTTTCTTTTCATCTGCCATTGTGAGGAGTTGAATGTGGGTGTGTTTGTCTAGGTCAGGGTTTGGACCTCTGTGTTTTTTTTGAGTTTTATTCTCAAACTCTCAAAAATGTCAAACTACCAGCCCTGTAACACTTAAGTAACTGGAGTGCTGCAGCGACTGAAGTTCCGATTCAGTCACGACTCAGAGAGAAGACACATTTCAAAAATTATTTTTTGAGTCTTTGCCATAGCTTACAGCTGAAAGAACAAACTGTAGCTGTTTGGATATCTCTGAAAACAATGTTGCCCTACATCCATGCATAACAAAGATTTAGTCGCTGAATAATTCTCAAACATTCTTACATTTTTGAACAGTCTAAACGCTGACACACCAGTGCTGTGCAGTTTTTTTTTATGTACTGTGCTTGCATCCGCATGATGGGCCACCAGTTAGTTTACTTCATGATTTAAATGTGACGCTCTTAAACAGAGTTGAATGTGACTTGTTTAAGAAGATGCTAAACCATTGGAGGTTGCAAATCATGCATGATCAGAAGATGTTTTAAAAACATCATAGTGAAAGAATGTATGGCGCTGCTGTCAACTACTGTCCACATGAAACTTTCCCTGAGTTTTTGGTTTGATGATCGAACAAACAAAATCAGAGATGTAATCGTTTCATTTTGTCAGCGAATGAAATCAATCTGTACTTATTCTGCACAATATATGGGACCTTTGCATTTAAGACAAGGTAAATAAGATACACCTTTATTTGTCCCATTCCAGACAAATCTACAGATGTAATCCTATTATTTATTTATTTATTTTGAATGGCAATCTGTGTGTGTGTATATATATAAATATATATGTATGTGTGTATATATATATAAATATATATATATATATATATGTGTGTGTGTGTGTGTGTGTGTGTGTGTGTGTGTGTGTGTGTGTGTGTGTGTGTGTGTATAAATATATATGTATGTGTGTATATATATATATATATATATATATATATATATATATATATATATATATATATGTGTGTGTGTGTGTGTGTATAGATATATATGTATGTGTGTATATATATATAAATATATATAAATATATATATATATAAATATATATATATATATATATATATATATATATATATATATACGTGTGTGTGTGTGTGTGTGTGTGTGTGTGTGTGTGTGTGTGTGTATATATATATATATATATATATATATATATATATATATATATATATATATATATATAATTTTGTCAATGATTTACTTGTTTTAAGTTTTTTTTGATGATTAAGAAACAAAATTCAAGTGTTTTTAGGGTGATCTCAAGGTGCCTTCTTTGTAAAACTACAGGGAGACACAAAGAAACATGGTTCATGTAGTTTCAGCTGTTTGTGTATGGGGAGAGGGAGAGGAGCAGTTGGAATTTTGTTGAAGCAGAAAACTACTTTTGAGGAAAGTGTGAGTTCTGTAATAAAGGTCAGTTTTGCCCTTGGTGTGATTTTTTTTTTCCTTTTTTTTTTGATCTGGAAAAAAACTGATGGTGATTTGCTTCCTTGTCATCACCTAAGGTTGCGAGTTTCTCTAAGTGTGATGAAGTTAATGTGTCCTCTTCTGACACTGAGGTAAGAGGTAGACAAATCGGCATAATACTTTAGATTCTTCTGCCACTGATTTTTTTTTTTTTCTTTTTCTTTTTCTTTTTTTTTTTGCAAACAAACAAAATAAAACTATAAAAAACTCTAAAAATTAAATAAATTAATAAATAGATACATAGATCAACTCAATATCCTATGACCTGGGAGATTCCTTGCCGAACAGAGAAACTTTGGCCAATGATATATTCAGCAGGAGGTTGTTAGCATATTCCTGTTAAACTGATTTTTTTTTTTTTTTTTTAATAGAATAAATCTGTATCATCTATTAAGATGGAAATTTATCTTTGACTTTCCATAAATATAATATGGACATAATGTGATGTGTAACCAACTTCAGAGAGCTCGTGGAAGAAGAAATGATCTTCTCATATTCCAGACTGGATTAATAATTGGACTTTAAACAGCAGAGCCACAGAAAATGATGCTCCCTGACATATCAAACCGGCAGGTCATTAATTCTGTATTCATCATTAGAGAAGTGGACATAAATTAATTACATGCGCACTTCATTAAAAACCACTGATCAGCACATATAGAGCTCCCATAGAGAAAAAAGATTTATATGTATTCAGTATATATTTCATATTTTGAAGAGTTAATGAACTACTTCAACAAAATGTTAATGAGCTGTCTTTATATGGTGTTTCATCACTAGTACCATTCACCATTCACACCACACTCACACACTGATGGCACAGCCTCCAGGCAGTTCAGGGTGAAGTGTCTTTTTCCAAGAACACTGTGCCGTGTGGACAGTAAGACTTGGGATCAAACTGTCAACCTTAAGGTTGAGACACAACCCGCTCCACTGCTGAGCCACAGCCGCCCTGAAGGTAAAATCAGGGGTGGCGGTTTGGCCTTGGGGTCTAAGTCCGGGGCCCCATGCACAGAGGCTGTAGCCCTCAAGCAGTCGGCCAGGAACCTTCAACCTGCGGTCCCTTTCCCACATGTCACTGCCCACTCACTGTCACTGTTAGCTGCTCTATTCCACATCCTATCCTCTGTGAATACATGTAAGGCTGGGAAATTAACTTCATGAACAGTGAAATCATAAAAACTGTGAGCAAATAATTTTGCTGTAATTAGTTTTAGATTTAAGTAAACATTTAAAATGTATGTTTCCCACATTCACAAGTGATTTCAGATCAATACAGCATAGTATGTTGACATCAAAGGAGTTGTCAGCGATTGTCTATTCTGCACTATTTGTCAAAATCACTGTATTTATCCTCTCCATCCACAAGATACCATCACTGACAGCATGTTGAAAAAAAGTACGGTTTCAATACACAGCCTTGGCTCTGAATTTCAGCAGGTAAATACTGTGACTCGGACCGAGCCACCAAAACAGGGTACACCCCCACACACCCAGGGGGGCGGATCATACTCATGAGCAGATCAGACAGAGGGGGGAGGGGTAGTAGTATGTTGCGTAGCGTGTGCAGTTAGCGTAAGAAAGCAGTGTGATACCAACAGTAGCAATGGCTGAAAAACAGCCCAAAAGAAAAAGGAAAAAAGAGCATAAAATGAAAAAGAAGGTCTATGACCATAACAGAGGGAAGACCTGGGTCAACATTGGTGTGACTTTCTGATGGTGGAGGGAACTCTGCGATTTAACAGAGCTAAAAAACGGACGCGGATGTCGCTGTCTTTCTGCTGGACAGGTTAGCAAGATTAGCTTTGTTGTGCTTCACATAACAGTGACAGCCGTCAGGCGTTCATCTTATTGTCTAAACTGCCAAAATGTACTGTTGTTGTGATGGTATCAATTATGGCAGTCGAGTTGTCGCTACTGTTGTCTGACGAGTCAGGGTTACCTTAGCTTTGCAGCTTAGCTGTGTGCTAACCCAGAGTCGGCGTCAGACAAAATTAAACAGGGGGCATTATGACAGGTGCAGGAGGCACAAATTCTTGTTCATCGCTGGATTCATAACCATTGTGTAAAGTTCTGATTCACATATACAAGGCACTGTACCACAATGAAAGCCACGTCCCTTTCCGGTGCACACACAACCGTGCATCTTTAGGGCACCAAGATTAGAGTGAACATCAAACACCATTCAACAATCAAAGAACCACGAAACCCCAACAGTAGTAGCAAGCTAAAGATAGATATACCTTTAAAACAGCTGGAGTCGGCGAGTGTTGCAGCTTAATCTCCTGAGGACAGTATCGTACATCTGTGGGTCAAGTCTCTTTCGAAGGCAAGCTCAACAACCTGGACCTTTCTATTGTGGAGCATGGCACGTCTTAGATCGGAAAATATTTATTTATCTAAGTATTATAATATCTTTTGCTACAATGCTACTAAAACTCGTCAACTGCTACTACTTTCAAAGTAATAAATACGGCTTCACGTATTATAGGGAACTGACCCAAGTTGGTCAGCTATGCAGTTTCTACGGTCGTTTCCATGACGATGCATGTCCATCATCTTTTAAGCGTGGAGCCAGGGGTGGGTTATTGGGGGGAGGGGCGGGTCTAAATTAGTTTATCAACAACCTCTCCACTCGTTTTCTCCGAGACGGCTGACTATATCTTTAAGTCTGTTTTTGTCCTTCTCTTGTTTCCTTTCTCTGTCTCAAATTCACAGTCTGACCTGTTACGTCTAAAAGGAAATACTGCATGCTGAAAAAGTGTGTGCATGTTTGGGAATGTGTGCTTGAGCTTGTGTGTTTGTGTGTGTATGTGTGTGTGTGTGTATGTATGTGTGCACACATTTGTTTGTGTTCAATGACTGTGTTCTTGGGTGTGTGTGTTTGTGTGTGTATTTTACTGCTGAGGTGACAGAATGGGGGCAGATGGCAGATTGCTGGGGTTCCTGATGAGACACACACACACACACACACACACACACACACACACACACACACACACACACACACACACACACACACACACACACAAAAAGAAACCTGTGTGGCTGCAGCTCTCTAACAATCCATAATCTAGATCCCTTCCTGCACTATCAAAGGAAAGTCAGTCTAATTGTTGCACCTGGCAGTCAATGCTCATCATCATCATCATCATCATCATCATCATCATCATCATCATCATCGTCATCATCATCATCACCCTGTATTATCATTATTACTTTATGTTGGTATCATTAGGGTCAGTATTTTTGCTTTTTCTATTTCAATCTACCGGGCTTCACACAGAAGTAAATGTCTCTATGAAACTTAAAGTCTATTCTTGTCATTGTTTTACTGTGGATTCCAAATATTTTGGATTAAATGAGAGAAAAACATTTTCAGGGGACTTCATTTTTAGTTAGTTTGACTTTAGAGAAGAATATCTGCAGCAGTGTAACTGTGCTATTAGCAAAATGAAAATAAGAAAGGCATACTCCTGGTAGTCTCTGATCCACTAATTTGTTTTTCCTTCCTCCTTTTCTTCATGTTTGCCTCTGCAGCCGTGTGATTGCTGTTGCCAGAGCACAGTGACAAAATATATTTCTAAACTAAATGTTTCACATCATTAAAAAGCGTGTCATTGAAAGCCAGCAGGACAGCTAGAATGCCATTATCATTAGTTGAAGGAAATAAAAACCTTGTGAATAGCAATTATATTCATGAGTGTCTAACGGTTAGAAATTTGACATTTAAACTTTAATAGGTATCACAAGCTGCAGCAATTCTGAAATGCCAAACAGCAAGCGCTCTTAATAAATGTTCCAACAGGAACAAAAAGAGACGAGGATTAAGTCTAAGGCCAAAGAATTTATCTTAAATTTCAAGGAAATACACATAATTAGCATAAACCTGTGTAAAGCCTTGGTCTGTGTGGTTCTTTGTGGCTTCTTAATTACAGATTTTGAAAAGTTAAGTTTTAGTCTTTGTGAGCCTCAAGGCCAGCTGGTCTAAGAATAATGATAGTAGATTTGAACAAAGGTTGGTCTCACAATGTAACGTGCTTTCCAAGGTAAAATAAACCAGTTACGGCTCATGTTTTGGAAGATCCAGATTTTAAGCTCACATTGTGTTGGTTTTGGTGCCACCTGTTGGCCAAATAGTCTCAGAGTTTTATTCTTTACATGAACTTTTTTCTGGATAAATATTTCAACTTCAAAAAAGTATAACAAGTAAATAGAGCATTGACTGCATTGGTAAATATTCATCTAAACATGTATAATTCACTTCATTCCCTCAGATTTACACAGCTTAGCCAGAACTTTTGCCTTTTAACGGCATGCACATGATGGTCAGTCACCTGTGACTGATTTTATGTGAACAGGACATTAGCCTGAAATCCCCCCTTGCCAGCTGTGTCCCAAGACTGCAAACAACAAACAGCCAGGGAAATAACCAATAACTCTTCTTGTTGCTGGTTTTGTTTAAGATGCCATGAAGAGGATCTGTTTTAAAGGTCCCATATTATGCAACTTTTCAACAAGTTCAAATAGGTCTCAGAGGTCCCAGGACAGTCAATTTAACGTTTTTTTTTTGCTCCTGAGAACAAGCCGTTTCTGTGGGCATAGCTCTAAATAATAATGAGCTGCCCTGTCCACACCTCCTTCACAACTTCTTGGGACACGGGTGTGGCTTTTGCTCCAGTACCGTGCTACAGTGTGTACAGAGAGTGCGTAGCTATGGCTCATAGAAGCACCGAGGTTCAGTCATACCAGTTTCACCCAGAGACTGACCCAGAAGGAGAGGCGCCTGAAGAAATCCAAACTCTACAGCTGCAGCAGGACGTTTCTGAGTGGTTAGTGACAAATATTATGTGTTTTGATATAAATTAACGTTAGCAGCTTGGTGCTAACTAGAGTTATATGACCATACCGAGCAGAAAGAACTGTGTGCAGCCTGAACTGTTAGTTACAACTTTTTTACCTGGTACAATGCAGCAAGGTAGGGTTTTTATCAGTAGTGCTGTTGTGTAAAATGTGAAAACCAGCAAACATTATAAGTTTGTACCGTACGTCAGTAGCCGGCTAAATATAGCATAAATAGCAGTCTGGTGTGAAGCTAACATGACAACAAGCAAACAGTCAGTTTGTACAGTAGTTTAGCCGTCCATATGTAGCGCTACTCACAGCCCAGTGCTGTGAGACATGTCTGTATTGTGTAATGTTAGTAAATCCTGGTTAGCTATGTCCTGCCAGTCATCTACCAAGCAGAGCTAACGTAACCTCACTCTTCATTTTGCTGATAGACTCTCAAGTTTGAACAGACCACTGCAGAATAACTGCTGACTGTGGAACAGCAGACATGCCCCCCATCTTGCCAGGTGCCTGGTTTTAAAGAAAAAAGAGACTTGTTGGCCTTTTTTTCTGCCATGACAGAAACCATGAACTGAGAGAGCTCCTGCTGTCTGGAACAGGAGCTGGTAACAACAGGACCTTTTTGAACCATTGGATGCCAGCAGCTCACATATGACAGCAGACTATATCACTCACCATCCAGAGTTCTCTGCCTCACTGTACGACACCACTTGATCCACTTTCTATGACTTTTATGTTCAATATGAAAAAAAAAAAACCCAAACAGAATATTTATGAGCAACAGCTTTTGCTTCAAAGACGTCAAAGTCAGTTTAGATCACCTTAGAGAGAGTCAATCAGTATTTGGTGGTTTGTGGACCTGATGTTAAATTCTGATGAGCTTGATTATGATGTTTTATTTTTTTTTATTTTTATTTTTTTATGCCTGTATGGTGCTTTTCTCTTTTAAGAAAACCCTGACCATTTTTTTCCTACTGTGGTGAATATTACAAGCCATAATTGGGACTAGTGGAGGCACATCTTTTAAGCACTCAGACTCACTCAAATCTAAACCACAAATAGAAGATAGCCAGGGCCTGATATGATCCATCCATCTAACTGCAGAAAAGAAAAAAAGCAAAGCTGGTGCTATTTAAAGAGGGGGTATTGTGCATTTCTTCTTAAGGCTTTATTCTGCCTCTCTGGTACCTCTGAAGTAGCTTCACACAATTTACAGCAAAAAAAAAAAAATCAAATTTTCTCACACTGTTTTTTTTTTTTTTAGAAAACCCTTATTTTATCCTCTGGTTCAAACAGTTTAGCTGCTGTCTCTTTAAGTTCCCAGCTTCACAAACCTCCTTCCCTTTGATTGGCTGACCCTCTGGAGGCCTGTCAAGAGTGGAGCTATAGGCAGACCTTTGTGCTTGAGGCCCACCCCTCCAAAGTGTTATGAACCACTTAAGTGGATCCTTGTGTGATGGCGTCACTTCAGCAAGTCTCATGAAAAGCTCCTGATTTTTTTTTTTTTTTTTTTTTTTTGCTATTTTTAAAACATTACATTTTGATCACTCAGATCCAGGGATTTCTACAACATAAAATTATGTAGAGGTTGTAAAACCTGCACACATTTAGTATGAACATCCATAATTAATATATCATATCTGCATTTAACACATGGGAAAGCATCACACCCCCACTTTAAGGTTATTATGAGTGAGGAGAGGATTGTACAAAAGAAATCAAGTACCTTTACTTTGCTGTTTTGTCTTACCTAGTTCATCTGGATAGGGCTGATGTTAATAGACTTGTCTACTTTAAAATAAAAAAGGCACTGAATCGTGCAGACCAACAAAATTTGTGATGTTTTGGACCTTAATCTGTGAGCCTTGCTCACTAGACCCCTTGAAATCCATCACTTCTGTTTCATGCTGATAATTTAGACGGTAACCTTTTGGCTGTTCTTTCCTGCCTCCCACTCCCCCCACCTTCCAGTCATCTTTGTTTACTCCATCTCTGTGTATTTCTCCACCTTCCTTTCTTACTCAGACTGTTGACCAGCATAGTGCCAGCTGAAACCAACACCTGTAAAAACCACAACCAGGATCACAGCTGCTCTTTTTGCTCTCCTCACCATCTTCTCTCTTATCACTACGCATTCATCCTCTGCTTCGCCATCATCCCTGTAATTCTCCCTCCGTACTCCTCTCTGATGTGTAATCAGTCGTATTCACGTTATCAACAGCTTCTTTGTCTGCAGTGCTGACATTACAGTCTGTCAAGTCAAATGTGAGCCTTGCTGCGAGTACATGCTATCAAATTGTTGGAAATAGTATTGTTTACAGGACAATCATTCAATCTTTTCGTTCCTTCCCTTTCATCTGCTCTCTTGTGTAGACCCAATCAGTCCTACAGTATCTAACCTGCTCTGGTTGTGGCCTGTAATCCCACCCCTACATTGTGATATCCTTCTGATGTCTGTTTCTTCTATGGCCAGCACAAATGTGTTTTCATACAAATTTTTAAAAACATGTTCTCATGTTTCTCATTGCATTCTGTTCACTTTGTGTTCCTATTTTTATTAAGGTGGTATTCAGGGTTACAGTCAAACAGGATGAATGAGTTTCTGAGAGGAAATGATATGCATGAACAGGGGAAGATGACACAGACTGGAGCAGATCCGATTTTTAATTAAAGACCAATATCTTCCTCATACATCGCTCAAACAGCACCTGGCTGACATCACACCCACTCCCTCTTCTGCACCCCCCTCATCCTCATCCTCCTCTCTCATTTTTTAGTCCTAATTTCCCTACATCACTTTCCATCTCCTCCTTTTATCACAGCATCTGTACTGTACTTCCTCACTTATTTATACCTTTACCTCCCCCTCCTCCTCTTCATGTCCCTCCTTCAGTCTGTGTCGTCTTTCTCTCATCGTTTCTCCCTGTCTTTGAACCATTTACCAGTCCTCTTATACTTGCAAGCCTTTGAACTCTAGATCAGGATTCATTACCCCTCTCCTGCTTCTCTCCCACAATAACCCTTAAAAGACACTTCACTTCATCACTTCTTTAACCTCCCATCATTCTCATTCATCCGTCTCTTTCTCTGTAGCTCTCCACCAGCCCGACGAATATGTTTTGCTCTGCTAATTTTGTTTTCCCACTAACTAAAGAAGGCCACATGAAGATGGAGTTCCCCCCTCCACCCTCCCCTCATCAGTCTGTCTTTCTTTTTGCTCTCTCTCATTATCGCCTCAGTAACAGTCCCCATGGTGATAGCATAGCTGCGGAAACCAGGACATCCTTGACAAGAGGTGGTACCTTTTTTTGGAGGAGGAGAGAGCGCGGCCGAGATAGAAAGGAGGAGGAAAATTGAGGCGAAGAAGCTGGAAATACTTTTGAGAGCAGGTGAAAGAGTGGAAAAAAAGGGCAAAGAGGACAATTCTGGTCAAAGACGGAGGAAAGGACGCAAAGAAAGGGACGGGGACAAGAAAAGTTCCCATGGAGATGAAGAAAAAAAGAGCACAAGGCATGAAAGTTTTCAAAAAAATGTATCAAAAGCTCATCCTTATTCAGTTTAGGCAGAAAGTACACATGCTTAGTCTTGTTTAGGATGAAGTCAGGTGTCACGATAACACTGCAGAATCTTAAAGAGGGGCTTTTATATTTCACATATTGTAAAGATGAATATAAATTATCAATGCTGGATGTACAGATGAAATGTGTGAAGATTTTCAAACCTCTACATATTCATATGTTGAAGAAATCCTTAAATCTGTCTTCAACTGATCAACACAATCTGTGGAAAAGAATAGCACAAAATCTTCATGAGACTTGCTGAAACGATTAAGTCAAAACATAAGGATCTTTTGACAGGTTCATAATATGTTGGAGGGAGGGGCCTCAGACACCAAGGGCTTCCTGTAGCTCTCCCCCAACTGGCCTCCAGAGGGCTGTGAAGCATTGAGACTTAAAGAGACAGCTGCTAGAACAGGCATGGGCAAACTATGGCCAAGGGGCCACATGTGGCCCATTAAACGTTTTAATCCGGCCCGCCGAACTTGAAAAGATTAAATGAATAAACCTTGTTAATGTTTTATT
Source organism: Halichoeres trimaculatus (assembly GCF_033239565.1). Lineage (NCBI taxonomy): Eukaryota > Metazoa > Chordata > Actinopteri > Labriformes > Labridae > Halichoeres > Halichoeres trimaculatus. The sequence continues at coordinate 8,202,460 of NW_027437185.1, forward strand.
TTCCATGCAATTCTGATGTTTTCCCACTAGATGGCGCACTGTAGATACACTGGCTTTGTTGAGGTGAAGCGTAGGCCTATTACTCCATGTTTGCACTTTACCCTCTGACCCATCAGCCCTTCTGTAAAGATGAACGGACCTAAGAAAAGGAAAGTGGACAAAACAAAACTCATTGAAACACATGGAAGTGCGCATATGCGCGTGGATAAGATGGAGTGGATCGTCAGCGATCTGTTACTTATAAAAAAAAAAAAGCTCTGGAACATGTCTTCAATGTGAGTAATTTGTCTAACTTTTATATAGACTTCACATTTAATATCAAAATATCACACAAACAATTTTGACACAATCTTTTATTACTTTTTGTTTTTTCATTTTTAAAACCAGGGCAGAAAAAAATGTGTTTTTTTCTGTTTTTTCTGTAATTCCGTTTTTCCGTTTTGGTTTTAAAACAGAAAAACAAAAAAACAAGTCAATTTTTTCTTTTTTTTTCTTTTTTTAAAAATTTTGTTTTGAAACAGAATAATGAAAGAACGAACCATACACAGATTAAAAATCCCATTATAATTCCTTTCTCTCATATTCTTATTTTAATTTCAAAACAAAATCAAAACAGCGAAAAATAGACCGTTATTTTTTTTCTGATTTTTGATTTGAAAACGAAAAATTGAATAACAAGTCGTTTTCCGTTTTCCGATTTTGGATTCTAAAATGGATATTGAATGAACAAATGATACCCTGATAGTTACCAAAGCACTCCATCCATCTGCTCCTGGTCCGGCCCCTTTGTCAAATGTTAGAAACCATTGTGGCCCACAAATCAAATAGTTTGCCCACCCCTGTGCTAGAACAAAGGAAGATTCAGACGCAGGCTGAAATCAATGATTTCTAAAACACTAGTGTGAAGAAAGAAACTACAGGGGCACATAAGGGACAGTATGATACTCCCTCTTTAATCTGCATGGCTACTCACCAGTGGTGTTGTGCTCAGAGTTTGAGACTTTTATCCTGATGGAGACTGATCCAGGCTCTACAGGTCACTATTAAACAAATCACTATATTTTCTGGACTATAAGTGGCTCCAGGGTATAAATTGCTAATCTCGCAGAGCAGATGGACCTGGTTGATTCAGTTTCTGAAATCCTGCAGATCCATCTTGCCAGGCTGCCAGACAATTTCACTTGGCTAAATTCTAACCCGCTCAATCAGGGAGGAGCTGTGGGAGCAGCGAAAGTGACGAGCAGACAAGACATCAGCAGACTTTCGTACTTGTCCATGTTCCTTTGATTCTTAAGTTAACTTCACAAAAACAGCAGCAGTCGTCTCACGCCATTATCACAGCTGTTTCTCCTGTTCCTGTAGTTGTTTGTCAATTGTTTCTCAGCAGCTGCGCACATTAGCTACGTCATACCGTGGCTTGAAGTGGATTGGTCTGTGGTGAGTGTGTCAATCAAAACAGTCGTCCAATCACCAGCTGCTGATTTTTTTTAAGGTCCCGCCTCTGAAAACAAATCTGAAGAGCTGCTACCCAGATGGACTTGTGACATATTTCCATGGCGGATATTTGAACCTGTCCGTCTGGCATGTCAGATTAATAAATTGCATATAAATCATGAAAAGGAAAAAAAAAAAGTCACACTGACTTTAAGACACATTTATTTAGAATGATTTGGTTTGTTTACAGTATTTCCAGAGATAACATATCAAATACAACTTGGATAAGTAAGAATTTGTATATTAGGAGACTTAAATATTTCCGCTACAGCACATCATATCCGTGCCCATAGTTAAGTTTCGGTTTCTGTTCTCTTTCCTTGCTTCTCTCATACACTTCACTGATCGCTATCTTCCGTTGCTGCAATGAGTGTTGCTGATTAGACCAGTGCAGTATGAGCTTCAATAAGCTCCATCAGATAAATGTATTTACTTTTATAAAGTTACAGGAGTTTTGACACTAGTTTAGGGCTCAAATCCTGAAAAAAACTGTCTATGATGGAGAGTGAAGAAGACACAAGCAAACTTTTATTTCTCTAAACCATGTTATCAGGCCCGACAAAAGTCAGACTCTCCAAGCAGGAGATGCAGAGACGCGTGCAGTGCTGTCAGGGCCATATAAATATTTCCTCAGCAATATTCCTTATGTATGAATTTAGCAATCTTTTTCCATAAAAGTATCCAATAATACAGCACCTTATTTGTTTGATATATAAATTACAGCTGACTATAAGTTGCAGGACGAGCCAAACTATGAAAAAGTGACTCATAGTCTGGGAAATACAGTAATACTGCAGAACAATCCACCTCAGAATAGATCCCTATTCCCTGATTAAGGCTCACAGTTTAATCAGTCTGTAGAGTCCACAGTCCTGAGCTGCCCCACAAACCTCACACCGTGAAACAACCCACACACAGTTTTTAAACTGTTTGGAAGTTTTTCAGGTTTTAAAGCCAAATCAACATGATAAAACAAACTTAAAAGCCCAGACGATCTGCATCAATCAGTTTTATGCACCCAAACAACTTCTTACTTTCCTTTATTAAATAATTACTGACATTAAAACCCCTACAGCAGGTTTGACCACGTTTAGAATACCCAGGCTGCCATCGCATTTCACCCAGTAAAATGTTCACATTACATCACTTTAACAAGCAGCATAAAATGTAACATTTATTGCTGTTTTAGTAACAGTAAAATCAGTCATAACTGTAGGATAAAACTATGAAATCTCCTTCTTCAAGTGGAGAAAAATGCCTTCTCTGTGCTCACCAGGAGCAGAAGGAGATTAAGAGTTGGGATAAAGAAGAGAGAGGATATAAAGAAGAAAAGGAGACAAAGAAAAGGGAAGGAAGGAGCTGGGAAAGAATGGATCAAGACAGGAGGTGGGAGTACTCTCTCATACACACACACTCACACACACACACCAACCATCTAAACCCACCAGTAAGCTATTTCTCCCTAGAGTTTGAGAGACAGAGGGTGTGTAAGTGTGTTGGCTTCGATCCCAGGTGTAGAGGAGGGATTTGAGTCCTTCTCTTTGTCTTAATGTCAAAGTAACATTGTCTTTCTTTGAGGTTAGAAGTCTGATCTGCATGTATACATGTCATAGTGTGTGTGTGGTCTGTGATGTTTGTGAATTAGATTACTGTTTAACAGAGAAATTTCTTGGCTGGTCTCTTTGCAGACCTTAATACAAGCTTTATTTAAAGTTACTGCAGCGTTTCCTCAATCTGTAATTTACTCCTCTGCAGCTCAGTAGAGACCAGACATACTTGGCTGCACACATTCCCCTCCTCAATTTAGATACTGTTGATGCAACGCTTCAGCGCTGTCTAGCATCCCCTGCTAAAAACAAACATGTAAGTTTATATCTAATCTCTAGTTCCCTTCACTGGGCTCAGTCTGCCAGCTGCTGTCAAAAAACAGAAACACACCTCCTGCATGCTGAGATGTATAGACACCTCTCTGGATTACCATGATGTATTCTGTGTTCATGTAAGTTTAAATGGTGACAAAACAACTAAATTGGACTTATACACAGTTTGTGGCGCTGTTCTTGTCTTTAAAAACCTTTGATGAGATGATGGTAGGTTATTTATCAGTCAAATGTTTGCATGACTAACTTGTAATATTCCAGATCTGAGGAAGTTTGTAACTTCAAAAACCCGGTGAAATAAAACAAGATAATTTGAAGATTAAGCATTTAATCTTCTCCAGGGAAGTGGTTTTTTAACGGACCCAAATTATACTGATACCTTGCATTAGCTTCAAGAGCAAAACAGACCATGAATATTAAGGAAAAATGGCATTCAATTATGTCTAAAACTGCTGGCAGGGAAAGTGTTTGATTATGTCAGCTGTAGTGATTGACCGCAGACAACTACAATGGACAAATAATACATTTATACTTTAGATTAGAGCACTGTGAGGTTGCAAAATATAACAATTAAAATTAATTAGGTAGCGGACAGATTCTGAAGTAACAGGTTTTGCTTTGTCCAAAGAAATTGCTCACTGGAGCTTTACAATAATAATAATAATAATAATAATAATAATAATAATAATAATAATAATAATAATAAATATATATAAAAAACTTATATATATATATATATATATATATATATATATATATATATATATATATATATATATATATATATATATATATATATATATATATATATAAACAAATAAAACAAAATAAAATAAATTAAATAAATATAGAAAATAAATAAATGATCATTTAAGGATAAAAATATTCTAAGCCACGTCAAGAAGAACAACAGATTATTAGGTACAGCAGGCTACAACATAATGGAGCCACATTTTTTTTTGATTAGCCAATCACACTGCAGCAACTCAAAGCATTTAGTCATGTAGACATGATGAGGACAAACTGCTGTAGTTCAAACCGAGCATCAGAATGGGGAAGAAAGGTGACTTCAGAGACTTTATACATGGCATGGTTGGTGGTCTGAGTTTTTCTCAAACTGCTGATCTACTGGATCTATAACCATCTCTAGGGTTTACAGAGAATGGTCCCAAAAAGAGAAAATATCCAGTGAGCAGCAGTTCTGTGGGCCAAAATGTCTTGTTGATGCCAGAGGTCAGAGGAGAATGGACAGACTGGTTGGAGCTGATAGAAAGGCAACAGTAACTCAGATAACCACTGGTTACAACCGAGGTCTGCAGAAGAGCATCTCTGAACACACAACACGTCCAACCTTGAGGCAGATGGGCTACAGCAGCAGAAGACCACACCGGGTGACCCTCCTGTCAGCTAAGAACAGGAAACTGAGGCTACAATTCACACAGCAACACCAAAACTGGACAATAGAAGATTGGAAAAACGTTGCCTGGTCTGATGAGTCTGGATTTCTGCTCCACATTCAGATGGTAGGGTCAGAATTTGACGTCAATGACATGAAAGCATGGATCCATCCTGCCTTGTATCAACGGTTCAGGCTGTTGCTGGTGGTGTAATGGTGTGGGGGATATTTTCTTGGCTCACTTTGGGCCCCTTAGTACCAACTGAGCATGGTTTAAAGTCCAGAGCCTACCTGAGTATTGTTGCTGACCATGTCCATCCCTTTATGAGCACAGTGTACCCATCTTCTGATGGCTACTTCCAGCAGGATAACGCTCCATGTCATCTCAGACTGGTTTCTTCAACATGACAATGAGTTCCCTGTACTCAAATGGCCTCCACAGTCCCCAGATCTTAATCCAATAGAGCACCTTTGGGATGTGGTGGAACGGGAGATTCTCATCATGGATGTGTAGGATGTCTGGCTTAAAAGTTTAAACAAGGACTTCAAGCTTACTGTGCTAGCAAATGGTATTACATTAAGCATATTGAGGGATGCAGAGAGGTAAATCACAATTACTGTGGTAATAACCAATAACTATAATGCCTATTTATCAATGTGATGTTCATTATTAACATCAATACTCCATAGGTACTGAACCAATGTTCTATTAGCATCATTAAAACGAACCTCAAAATAAAGGCTGTGTTGAGTGAAAGCTTTGAAAACATGAGTAGTTCATCATATGAATCTCACAGAGGAAAGAAGTGTGGAAAACACCAAGGGCTGATAGCAAAACAGCATTAGCATCAATGATGGATGATGTTTTGCTTCACCAGCATGTCTGGGCACTTTGGTGAATGTAGAAAAACATTTGTCTCTGCAATGTTACTCTAATAGTTCACCAGATGAGCTGTGTGTTAATGCTTCCTGTTCCAAATTTAGTCTGACACTCCTACGCTTCTGTTAGGCCAATGATGTTGCAGACACCCATCCTCTCTCCTCTGGACTTTGGGGAAGAAGGGAATAAATGAGAAGGGGGGTGCACAAAAGTCTGGGGATGGGACATCTGGTAAATCATTTACCAGACAAGAACAGGTGGCTTTCTAATCCCCCTACGTCATCCTTCATACTTTACAGGCTAAAATATTTATTGTGCTGCCACAGAACGAGACCCTCATAATTTGGCTTCCGCACATGGTGGCACTCAGGCTCATTACAAGTAAATATTATGCACCATATGCTTTCATTTTTACTGACTAATGTCCTAACAACTAATGTGCTGTTACCAAAAGAGGAGGGGAGATGAGAAAGGAGGGTTGGGGTTGTCAAGCCAAAACTAAAACACAAAGAGGGGACAGAGAAAAGCAGCACTTGTGGTCACTTTATAAGGCTGTAGATGCTCATTGGTCATAGATACCAAACCAGTCTTATCTTGTAAGTATGTAGCAATTTTCCCATTGTTTTTTATTCTCCAGATTGATTTAGAAAAGTGCTTTAATGTATTCAATATTTGTTTTCTTTATTTTTTTCTGAGGTTAGAGTGATAACTTATTTGTGTGTTTGTGTCCTAGATAGACCGCTAGCTTCACTGCTAGCTTCACTGCTACTTTGAGTCTGAGTTTTGATCATGCAGCAGTGCACGTCTGCAATGTGTTTACAAATAGTGCAAAAACAAACAGGCCTCTAATGGCAAAGTTATAGGATAATTCTCTGTAGATTGTGCAAATTCATTAAGATGCTGTTTGACTGTTTTTTTTTTTCATTGAAGGGTGCATTAGGGCTATTAAACTCATATAAGCACACACAAGCCTTCTTCAAATGCCTGAAATATCCCTTTAATGACTACATTTTCTTGTAGGTTTGGTAGTAACTAACAGTTTTCTGTTTTAATACAGAAATAAAGTTTCTTTGGAGTAATTTCAATTTGCAAAAATAACAGTGCAGATGACTTCAGATCTGAGTTTTACTCAACAGAAAACCTGAGTCTTTAAACAACTATTTAAATGTTCCTTTAGACGCCTGGTATTATGTAAATGAGGGCCTGGCTCTCAATAATTTCTGAGCTAAATAAAGAGCAGTGTTGTAGTAATACATAATGTTTAAAAAATGTAATGTTTGTTACACACATCTAGTGATACTTATTCTTGGACACATCATCAGTGATAGTACCTGGGGTCATAGAAGGTTTGGGGTCTTTCAACTTCAGACCCCCTCTTCCAGGCGACCCGACCGGGAGTGATCAGTTCCCGGTCTATGTCCAAGAAGCGCTCGTCCCTCTGGATCCACAGCCATCGTGAGGCTCTGTCCGCAGCCTCTGATGATGAACAGATGGCTTTTCTTTTGTGTGCACCTGTGATGCCCAAGAGGCTAAAGGCCTTGCAGAGTGACTTCCCTGCAAAACCCCTTGCCCCTACCTCAATGGGCAGACATCTTGCACGCCACCCCCGTCCACGGCACTCCTCTACCAGCTCTGCATACTTCTCCCTCTTTCTCTCATTGGCTTCCTCTATCCGCTCCTCCCAAGGCACTGTCAGCTCCAGCAAAACGACCTGTTTGGACGTGGCTGAGAACAGGATGATGTCTGGTCTGAGGGTGGTTTCGATGATGTTTTCTGGAAATTTCAGTTGTTTTCCCAGGTCCACCCTTAGCTGCCAGTCCCTGGCTGTTCCGAGGAGGCCAGTTTGAGTTTTCCTGCTGAGCGGTGGCTGTTCCCCAGCTTTAACAAAGGGTATGACCCGTGTTGGTGGTTGTAGGCGCCTGCTCTGGTCTATGGCAGCATTGATGGACTCAGCAACCGCCTTTAGCACCTGGTCATGGCGCCAGCGATAGCGGCCATCACCAAGTGCTTTAGGACAGCTACTAAGAATGTGCTCCAGCAATCCTCTACCCTGGCACAAGGGGCATGCTGGAGTTTCCACCTTGCCCCAGCAGAAGAGGTTGGATGGGCTGGGCAGGACGTTGTAGACCGACTGAATGAGGAATCTGATGCAAAGGGGCTCAGCTCTCCACAACTCGGCCCATGAGATTTTCCTCTCCATGGCTTCTTCCCATCTGGTCCAAGCACCCTGCTGCCTCAGACCTACCCATTGGCTTGCCCGCTGCTCTTCAACCCCCGCCCTCACTTCAAGCTGGACAAGGTCCCTCCTTTCCTTGCCCTTGACCTTGCTGTAGTGGGTTGTTGGGATGGTGCCCAGTCCTGCTTGCCCGGTTGCCACGGAACCGACCAGTTCTTTGTGGGACAGCCGTGCTTCTGCCTGGTCCACCGCCTCCTGCGCCCGCCACCTTCTGCCCGTCCTCACTTCGATACCGGCTTGGGGCGCTTTCGGGTCCTTGGACTCCTTGTATTGGAGGACTTCCCTCACTCTGGCAACCTTGAATTATAATAAATTGAACAAATTATGGACATTTAAAATTATAAGTGTAAGGGCTCCAGAACCCAAAACAATTATTGTACAATTATAATACTTATTATATTTTATTTTCAACTGATGTTGAAAATGTGACAATAAATAAAGTAAATCTATGAAAATATAACTTTACATTTTTGAACAGTTTGTCTGCTTTGCATTATCTTACGTATAAACTTTAAATGGCACAGTTTTTCCACACATTGTTTTTTTTTGTTTTTTCTCTCCAAGTGATCAACCATTTAATTGTATTCCTAACCCTGGGGTAAAATTATTACAACCCAAACCCAAATCAAAACTGTGTTTTTTAGAGGGGGTATTCCCTCTACATGTTTTTTAAGGGCTCAGGGGTCATCTGAAGAAGTAAAAACCTTCAATGACCAATCTTGTCCAGCTGGAGAAGAATCCAGGGATTAAATGAACCAGCTGGACATCACTTTATGATGTGTTATTATTAGCTCTTGGCCTAAACTCTAACAGGTCTTGAAGGCCTTGATGCTCAAATCCAATTTTTGGTTGCCTGTGACTTGTCTGCAGACTTTCAGTGCATTTACATGCAGTCAGTACCCTTTCATATTTGGAATACTAGCAATAAACCAGTTGCGCAAGGGCCATGTCAACACTAATAACCCTTTAAAAAAACTGGAATATGCTCATATTCCGGTTTTCCAAACCCTGAAAAACAGCCCTGGGTTCCTCCTTTTCTGACCTGAATATTTGTCCCCATCCAAAGTAATATTATTTTGTGATCTGAGCATGTTCTGTTCACAAGGAATCTTGGTCTTTTGAGTACAGGAAATTCACCATGCTGCTGTTGTTGTCGTTGTTGCTATGGATACAGCAAGATGAAGCGGAGATAACGCGCATTGCACCATGATGTTTGCTGTGCCTGGAGATGTTGCCCGTGCGATCAGAATACCTTGTAAACAGGAAGAACTCTGCTCAAGCATGTAAACGGGTTATCCTGAACATTTCAGAAATCAGAATATTGGCTGCATGTAAACGTAGCCTCTGACGCGAGCAAAACATGACATGAACTGTGATGTGTGTCGCTCCAGAATAACATCAAAGACTCATTAAATGTGACCTGGCAGTTCAGATTGCCCTTGCCCTCAACAAATCTAATATGATTCCGAATTCGTACTCCATTTGAAAGTGGCCTGAATCTGACTTGGGAGTGTCAGATTCAGTGTGACTGTTACTGTTCATACCTTGAGAAACAAAGCAGATATGGGTAACATTTGAGAAATAAAATCAAATTCAGGTCACTTTTAACTGCAGTGTGAACACAGCCTAAGACCAGGTGTACATGTGCTCAGCTTTACCATTTGCAAAATGATAAGTGTTGTTACACATATGAGGGAAATGCAGTCCATCAGACACACACACACACACACACACACACACACACACACACACACACACACACACACACACACACACACACACACACACACACACACACTCAGTGTCCTCAGTAACATAAAACCAGAGAGTAAACAACATTTATAAAGCGAGGACAGGAAACCTCTTCTGTCTGACACGTTGCAGGGTGAGCTCTTTGATTCATTCCAACAGGCCTGTATGACAGAAGGCAGCATTAAAATCCCTGTCATCTTAATGCACTAACATCCATCATCCCTGTCTTCTTTTTTGCTCTTTGACTTCTGCATCTTTTATTTGTTGTATATAACCTCAGTCCGACTTTACAAACATGCCCTTTGCATGAAAGTTGCACCCAAGTTTCCCACAAACAAGGATTGTGTCGTGCACCCACTCTGACTTTGAGTGGGTCGTAACTTGGGGCTCTAACTCAGATGAGAGGTTGTACCCATGTGTGCGCCCAGCTGGTGCACTCGGCTTCAGATGACATTCATTCCGAAGTATTACCATCAGTGCCATTTCCATTTATTGATCTAGTCTGTAAGATTCACTTCAAAGTGAAATAATGTCTGTCCCTTCTTCTGTCAGACAGTTTCTAATTCTGCTTTTCACTGCTAACAAAGGCTGAGAGACACACACACAGAGCGGGAGTGATGGAGGAGCAGTGAGAGCTGTTGAAGAGCAGCAGAGCAGAAATAAAAAGTGTCCACCCCTTTGATTCTAAAGAGCATTTGGACTCAAGGCGCTGGGCTGGAGTGAATAGGCAGACTAATTGACTCACTTTACATTTGAAGCAGGCTCTATACACCATAATTAATAAAGTGATACTGCCCTGCTGAGCCTCACAGCCAGTGGACGACGGGCGATTAATGGCTCCCACTGTAAAGGTGCCAAAAGGAACGGTCATTACTGCTCTATGTGTGGACTTCTGTGAGTCATTTGTATGTTATCTGGGAGACGGCCTCTCCAATTATGTCACCCTCTTAATGTGTCTTAACATGGTGGACAAGCTTTAGTACAACAAATAACTCAAACAGTTATTGCTCTGAGAGTTTCACTCTTAGCACTGTGGTTTGATTGTATGCAGAGGATCAACAAAACAACACCTCAGCTGCCTTTACATGGCAGTCAAGAAGGAAGGACTTCCAGAACTTTTAGTTCCTGAAACTACTCTACCAGGAAGTACATGATTCCTGTGTTTGTCGTACACACATATATATATATATATATATATATATATATATATATATATATATATATATATATATATATATATATATATATATATATATATATATATAAAATAAAACAAAATAAAACAAAAGCAATTGCATTACAATGCGTTCCACCAATAGAGGGCAGTAAGACAACAATAAAACCATTTAACACAAGTGGCATACACAATAATAAATAAATAAATAAATAATTAAAAAAAACTCAATTTTATGTTTTTTTTACCCTAAAATTTCAAATTGTTTTTATCTTTTTTAAAGACTATAAAAAACTGTAAAATTACAGAATTTATCTGTAAAATAAAAATCTGGATGTTTATTTATTTATTTAGTTTTATGCCTGTGATGTATGACAATGTCGTGCTATGTTTATTTATAATGTTTTATCTTTTCTGCTCTCTTAAATCACAGTCAAATTCATGTAAAATGACAATAATTAGCCGAAACAGTGGAAAGAAGTTAGTACACAGGCCAGAAATATAATGTCTGACTCTACAGTTATCCCTTTTTCACTGGAAAAATCTCTGTTTAAAACAAGTTTTCTCACAAGTTTTTGTGACATAAATGCCCAAAACATTTGACTTATGGTAGAAAGATAGATTTTTAAAGCCCCAGCAGGGATCACTTTAAAGAGACAGACCCTGTTAATCAACTTCTATAAGGGCAGAGCCTTTAATACTTTTCTGATGAGGATTTTGTAATATTTTGATTGGGAAAAAAAATGATGGAGGACTTCTTCTGTGTTTAACAACTGTAGTTAATCTGACATCCAATGACACATTCAGCTGAAGTTCTCCAGTTTACAGAGTAACTCTTTGAATTATAACAGCTGGAGATGACACATGGTTTCTTAGAAGGTCCCTGGTTCCCAGGGAAGGTCCCTGCAGTTGAAAAGCAACCTTAGTCTCATTAAAGTAGTCCTTGTGTCTTGGAGACAGGAACCACCTTTAAAAAAAAAAAACATTGTGTCCTGTGGAGGGCTTTACAACCCAAGGATTAAGTTCAGACCCTGACTCCTGCAGCCAAAAAGCAAAGAGTTTCTCATAAGACCCTGGCAAAAAGTTTCTGCAGTCTAAAAGCATCTGAAGTGGTATTTGAAGGAAAAGGAAGGCTGAAGTGGGTGGATACATCTATCATCCAACTCTTACCTTTCAGATCAGTTCATCTTTGAAAGGTGCGGCAGGCTATATTTATCAAATCAGCTGATTTTCTGCAACATCACAGGCAAAAAAAAAGAAGAAAGAAAACTAGTTGGGATGAGCTCTGAGCAGTACCAGTTATTTGTATTTAGCTTTTTAATCATTACTAAATTTAACTTATTTCTTTATGATTTATTTAATGGACAAAATCTAGTATGCTATTTGACTTTTTTTTTTTTTTTTTCTAAATGAAAGGTTCTTTGTAAGCACACTGCAAACACCAAAAATTAGCTCTCAGGGCCAGGCAAAATGTGTCAGCTGCAGAGAGGAAGCTGTAATGGGCTTCATGAAACCTTGTAATTGTGTTTTCTGAGTAATGTCACTTTCCAGGACATTCTTCCCAATAGCTGACATTGAGGTTTTTTTAAGCTCACTGGAGCCTGACTACTGGCCTAAAAACATTACTTTTGATTCATACAGTGACAGTCATTGTCTGTGTTTTTATGAAATAGTTGGGTAAGCTGTTAGCTCTGTGTTGTGAGTTATCATACACACCATTCATGCTTCAGTGAGTTATTGGAGGAGAGGTAGCAGATCCACTGGTTTATGTGCACATCAGAGAAGAATAACAAGTTAACACAAAAGCAAAACTACCTCACTTTTTCTAAACTCTTTTTTTTTCTTGTTGAATTTTCAGATGATGGCATTTACCAGCAGATTTGTCAATAGACTGTGTTTTAGCTTCATCGTATTCCAGCTGACTGCAGTGGTCTCACCAGGGTGGATCAAATTTTCTTTCTCTCCTGCTCTCAGACCTTGGTAAATCTTCAGCCCAAGTTCAACCAAGCATTCAAGTATTGATCAGTACAGTTTGGCACTCTGCAAAAACTGCAATCTTATCAAATGTTTTTGTCTTCATCCATCCATCCATCCATCTTCTTCCGCTTATCCGGGGTCGGGTCGCGGGGGCAGCAGCCTAAGCAGGGAAGCCCAGACTTCCCTCTCCCTAGCCACTTCGGCCAGCTCTTCCGGGGGGATCCCAAGACGTTCCCAGGCCAGCCGAGAGATGTAGTCTCTCCAGCGTGTCCTGGGTCTGCCCCGGGGTCTCCTCCCGGTGGGACGTGCCCTGAACACCTCACCAGGGAGGCGTCCGGGAGGCATCCTCATCAGATGCCCGAGCCACCTCATCTGGCTCCTCTCAACGCGGAGGAGTAGCGGCTCTACTCCGAGCTCCTCCCGGATAGCCGAGCTTCTCACCCTATCTCTAAGGGAGAGCCCGGCCACCCTACGGAGGAAGCTCATTTCGGCCGCTTGTACCCGCGATCTTGTTCTTTCGGTCACTACCCAAAGCTCATGACCATAGGTGAGGGTGGGAACGAAGATCGACCGGTAAACAGAGAGCTTCGCCTTCCAGCTCAGCTCCCTCTTCACCACGACAGACCTGTGCAGAGTCCGCATTACTGCGGACGCCGCACCGATCCGCCTGCCGATCTCTCGCTCCATCCTTCCCTCACTCGTGAACAAGACCCCGAGATACTTAAACTCCTCCACTTGGGGCAGGATCTCATCCCCGACCCGGAGAGGGCAGTCCACCCTTTTCCGGCTGAGGACCATGGACTCAGATTTGGAGGTGCTGATTCTCATCCCAGCCGCTTCACACTGGGCTGCGAACCGCTCCAGAGAGAGTTGAAGGTCACAGCTTGATGAAGCCAACAGGACCACATCATCTGCAAAAAGCAGTGATCCAATCCTGAGGTCACCAAACTGGACCCCCTCGACACCCTGGCTGCGCCTAGAAATTCTGTCCATAAAAGTTATGAACAGAATCGGTGACAAAGGGCAGCCCTGGCGGAGTCCAACCCTCACTGGAAACGAGTCCGACTTACTGCCAGCAATGCGGACCAAGCTCTGGCACCGGTCGTACAGGGAACGGACGGCTCGTAACAAGCAGCCCGACACCCCATACTCCCGGAGAACCCCCCACAGGACCCCCCGAGGGACACGGTCGAATGCCTTCTCCAAGTCCACAAAACACATGTGGACAGGTTGGGCAAACTCCCATGCACCCTCAAGAACCCTGCTGAGGGTATAGAGCTGGTCCACAGTTCCACGGCCAGGACGAAAACCACATTGCTCCTCCTGAATCCGAGGTTCGACGATCTTACGGACCCTCCTCTCCAGTACCCCCGAATAGACCTTACCAGGGAGGCTGAGGAGTGTGATCCCCCTGTAGTTGGAACACACCCTCCGGTCCCCCTTCTTAAAAAGGGGGACCACCACCCCGGTCTGCCAATCCAGAGGCACTACCCCCGATGTCCACGCGATGTTGCAAAGTCGTGTCAGCCACGACAGACCCACAACATCCAGGGCCTTAAGGAACTCTGGGCGGATCTCATCCACCCCCGGGGCCCCGCCACCGAGGAGCTTTTTAACCACCTCGGCGACTTCGACCCCAGAGATGGACGAGCCCACCCCATCATTCCCAGACCCTGCTTCCTCCAAGGAAGACGTGCCGGTGGGATTGAGGAGGTCTTCGAAGTATTCCTTCCACCGATCCACAACATCCCGAGTCGAGGTCAGCAGCGCACCGTCTCCACTGAGCACAGTGTTTACAGTGCACTGCTTCCCCCTCCTGAGATGCCGGATGGTGGTCCAGAACCTCTTCGAAGCTGTCCGGAAGTCGTTCTCCATGGCCTCACCGAACTCCTCCCATGTCCGGGTTTTTGCCTCAGTGACCGCCGAAGCTGCATTCCGCTTGGCCTGTCGATACCTGTCTGCTGCCTCAGGAGTCCCACACGCCAAAAAGGCGCGATAGGACTCCTTCTTCAGCTGGACGGCATCCCTCACCACTGGTGTCCACCAGCGGGTTCGGGTGTTGCCGCCCCGACAGGCACCAACCACCTTACGGCCACAGCTCCGATCAGCCGCCTCAACAATGGATGCACGGAACAAAGTCCATTCAGACTCAATGTCCCCTACATCCCCCGGAACACAGTTGAAGCTCTCCCGGAGGTGGGAGTTAAAGCTCTCTCTGACGGGAGATTCTGCCAGACGTTCCCAGCAGACCCTCACGATACGTTTGGGTCTACCAGGTCTGACCGGCATCTTCCCCCACCATCGGAGCCAACTCACCACCAGGTGGTGATCGGTTGACAGCTCCGCCCCTCTCTTTACCCGAGTGTCCAAGACATGCGGCCGCAAGTCCGATGACACGACTACAAAGTCGATCATCGAACTGCGACCTAGGGTGTCCTGGTGCCAGGTGCACATATGGACACCCTTATGCTTGAACATGGTGTTCGTTATGGACAACCTGTGACGAGCACAGAAATCCAACAACAAAACACCACTCGGGTTCAGATCGGGGGGGCCGTTCCTTCCAATCACGCCCCTCCAGGTCTCACTGTCATTGCCGACGTGAGCGTTGAAGTCCCCCAGTAGGACGAGGGAATCCCCAGACGGAGCACTCTCAAGCACTCCCTCCAAGGACTCCAGAAAGGGTGGATACTCTGAACTGCTATTTGGACCATAGCCACAAACAACAGTCAGGATCCGTCCCCCCACCCGAAGGCGGAGGGAGGCTACCCTCTCGTCCACCGGGGTGAACTCCAACGTACAGGCACCGAGCCTGGGGGCAACGAGTATCGCCACCCCAGCCCGCCGCCTCTCACCATCGGCAACTCCAGAGTAGAAAAGAGTCCAACCCCTCTCGAGAAGGCTGGATCCAGAGCCCTTGCTGTGCGTTGAGGTGAGGCCGACTATGTCTAGCCGGAACTTCTCAACCTCGCGCACCAGCTCAGGCTCCTTCCCCGCCAGAGAGGTGACGTTCCACGTCCCTAGAGCTAGCTTCTGCAGCCGAGGATCAGACCGCCAAGGTCCCTGCCTTCGGCTGCCGCCCAACTCACACTGCACCCGACCCCTATGGCCCCTCCTGCGGGTGGTGAGTCCACGGGAAGGGGGTCCCACGTTGCCTCTTCGGGCTGTGCCCGGCCGGGCCCCATGGGAACAGGCCCGGCCACCAGGCGCTCGCCATCGAGCCCCACCCCCAGGCCTGGCTCCAGGAGGGGGCCCCGGTGACCCACGTCCGGGCAAGGGAAACGCTGAACCATTGTTTGTACTCATCATAAGGGGTCTGTGTGAGCTACACTTTGTCTGGCCCCTCCCCTAGGACCTGTTTGCCATGGGAGACCCTACCAGGGGCATAAAGCCCCCGACAACTTAGCTCCTAGGATCATTGGGACACGCAAACCCCTCCACCACGATAAGGTGGTAGCTCACTCATGGAGGGGATGTTTTTGTCTCACTACTGAAAATAAGACAAAAACACTTCATGAGATTCCTTTTTTTTTTCAGTGTAGAGGTCAGATCAGCAAAGCCTGATCCGTTTTTTTTTTGTTTTGTTTCCACAGCCGACTGTGCTCCTTCTTGGTATGCCGCGTATAAGCTAGATGACAATAGACACATCAGTTCCGTATAGTAGGAGGCCCTAGCAGCAAGATCCAGGCTACCTGCTAATTAATCCAATGAAGAAGAAAAAACGTACACAGTAAACAAAGGGCAACCATGGAAGACATTCAGCGTTGCGTCTCCTTTGTGATTGGCTTTTTGTGAGAAAGAACAATCAAGCTTTGTTTCAGCGAAGACTGTGTGCCAGGAAAAATTACAGCAAATGTCGCACAGGAAGAAACGATTCTTTTAACCAATCAACGGACTGCAATGTTGTAGCTTCACCTTCTGGGGTTTGGTCTGTATGTCTGGCACCTAAAAAAGTGGGTCAATACAGGTCAGTTTTAGTCAATGGAAATGCCACAATATGCGTGCTGTACCAGACAAACCAAACTAAACAACCAGGTGGGAACGGGACTTTCCTCTACTCTTCAGGTGGATTTTCTTATTGTGTATCTTGACTTTTGAGAGAAATCCCACTCCCTCAAGCAGCGACACTGTTATCTGCGTTTTCCTTTAACTACGTCACATGTGAACTGCTTCTGAAACACTTAACCTGAAGAATTTAACTAAACACTACAGGAAAACGATATATAAGTGTGTCATGTGTCTCAAAAGTAGCACAGTCTGTAAAGGCTGTATTTTAACAGGGTGGTGAAACATGATACTATCAATCATGCAACCAGGCCAAACGCAATTCTGAGCCCTGCTTCCTCTTTGATCCGTTTGCATCTTCACATGTAAGCTATAGCACATCATAGGAGCCATATGCCCCATAATGCACTGAGGCTTTCCTTGCATTTGTGTCTGCTTCATAAAAATTCTCTCAGTTGTAACAGTGCAGTAGAGTACAGTATTTTATGGCTGGGATGTAAAGAGAATTCTGTGTATGAAGCTGGCTCATCTTCAGTAGAGACATCAATAAGTCATCTTTAAAAGCTCTCATCTATTAATTAAGTTACGATGTGCCAGCCTTGAATATTTCTCTGCCAAGCCTTTGTAACTCAAGGAGGGAACCACCTCGAAACAGGATACACATATGCCAGTTCTCTGAACAAGTGCAGCCCGTCACCACAGTAAGAAAATCCAGTCTTTAATCAGCGCTAAGACAAAGAGGACAGATTTTCATTACGTTACAGACACGCTCTGTTATTTAAGACATTCAAATAATGTTCCAGCTGGCTCCATCAGAGGAGAGCTTTATACTCCACTTCATCCATGTAGAGTTTCTCACTGAGTCATCCACTGATTACCTCTCTGTGGGCCTGCTTTATGTAGGAGGTATGAAGTGATTAATGGCTGAAAATAACTGTGTTTACTAGAGGGACGAACAAGAAAACGGTGTACTGTACGACATACAGTGAGCACGGCTTCCACTGTTAATGAAAAGAGGAATAGATTGGAGTTTGAGTCACACTAATAATTTTTCCTTTGGGATGGGATTCATTTCATATGCTGTCTGCACTCCTACTCTCTGTGGTTGTTTCACCACTACTTTAATACTGTAGCTACTGGTTGTCTTATGATTGGGGCTTTTCTCATTTACTTTCTTGAAGGAAGGTGGTTGGTGAATGTTGTTAGTAAATTGCAAGTGAGTTTTTTTTTTTTTTTTTTTCTTTAATTAACTCTAACTTTAATCACAATAAATGTGTGATACATGCAGCGATAATGCTGAAAACACAAGGATAAAATGATCAACAGGAGTATTTGAGTCATTACATTTTAATTGGATGAATAAAAACAGTGAAACAGAAAGAAAATATTGGAGTCACTCTGCATTAGTTTTACTGCTCAGTCATCAAACAGAGGAAACATTTATACAGTTTGCTTCCTGAGCAGCTGTTGTACAACCCCAGTGATGACTGTTAGTGTAAAGGCAGGTACACACTACAGGATAATGGGGTTGATTTTTTCCCAATCTCCCCTTACGATCAAAGTCGGCAAAGGCCTGATTGTCTGTCTGCAAATGACACTGGCTGTGTCCGAAATCACTCCCCATTCATTATATAGTGCACGATAAAGTGAATACCTCATTTTGGAGTGTTGTCCAAAATCTGAGTGAGCATGGTCATTCACTATATAGTCCACTCAATGTATCCCACAATGCATTTTGAAAAATAGTGTATTAGCAATGCTCACTATATGAGCAATATATACTGTAATGACACGACCCTTCTCAAGTCGAAGTGAAAATGCTCAAGGGGGGAAACTTTAAGGGAACTGATCAATTCTGCCAACAAAGCATATTTTAGTAGCCACAAGTAATAAATGTTAAATGGATGAAACCAATGAACTCTTAAAGGGGACATATCATGCTGATCCGTGATTTAATACTTACATATAAAATAATAAAGTTGAAAACAAGACCTTTCACCCCCTGAATTTTCAAACAATGAGATATTGTATTTTTTCTGATATTCTTGAACGAGATTTGATGCCTCTGAAAATAGGTCATTGACATTTGGCCGCGAGATTTCGACCTTCATGACGACACAAGTATCCTTTCATTTTATTGGAGGAATCTGATAAAGCAGCTCCTCCTCTGTGATGTCAGTTAGTCACACAACCGCCACCGAGGGATACACCCACCAAGAGCCGAGTATAAATAAAGCTCCCTGCTAGCTCTGGCTAACTTGACTGAGTACTAACATAGTGACGAACTGATGGTAGAGGCGATCTTTAGACTACACATTCAGCATGATGGATAAAACAGACAGAGAAAAGTGAAGGAGCAGGATGGAGCCCTGTTATAGAAATAGTTTATTGGTGAAGTCTGCCTATATTTCCACGTATAAACTATACATGTTACAGTACCGCTTTGACTCACCACACTGAAGCGTCCTGAGATGATCTGTGTCCAGGTGGATTTTCTTCCTCCTGAGCTGCAGAACCGTCCGGGTCTGACTCGGGGTCCAAAACAAAAGGACGTATCCTACACTCTGCCATTTTATTAGTGCTATCAATGCTTTACAGTGAAGTTTTGGCAAACAGCAAACTCGCTCGATCTGCCCCATCCAATATTGTGATTTTGTAAATACTGCCATGCTGCAAAAACCGCCCCCTGGCTCTACCCCCTCCACCCCTCTGATAGAACTGACCAATCAGAGCACAAAGGGCTGTGACGTTGCGAAGTTACTGGAGGTCATTCTCCAAACGCAGCGTTTCAACGAGATCTTCAGAATGGCCTAAAATGAGGATATTGAGAACGCTATTGTGGGGCAATGAAGGAACTAAATGACTTGTACTGAGGGCAGAAATGCTTTACAGGCATCCTAGTCTGGCATAGTGAAAAAGAAAAACAAGCAGGATATGTCCCCTTTAAGAGACTGTCCAAATCAAAAAAAAAAATGTTTACCATTTAATTAAACCGGATAAAAGCCTCTCCTGCGCACCCACGCAATAGCAATCAAACAAAAATATTCAAATAATGCCCCAAAAAGAGTCTTTTTTCACCCTAAATAATGTAGAAATTCCCCCTCTACAAAAAATTACCCCGCTTGTCCTTTTTCAAGTCCTTTTAAATTGTCTTTCACACAGTTTTTTGGTCCTCTTTCCAAATGGAAGCCGGAGTGAATCCTACGAGCCCCAAAAGTAATCAACACAGAAAAAAAACAAAAACGTGATCGATCAACTAAAAACACTGGTATACTAGGCAAAGTGCAAAATAAAGACGTTCTCACCACCCTTGGAACAACTTAAATCAACAAAGACATCGGTCCGTTCCTTGCACACACTCTTGGTCCCAGGCAGAGATAATCCACAGGGAACCGTAGGGATGTATCGGCACTCTCCAGTAACTACCCTCCAGAACATTTATATGAAGTTGATTTAAACTTTTCCCCTTTCCTGACGCCATATCCTCCTTTTTTTTAATTTTGTCCTTTATTTTCTTTTTTTTTGTCTTAACCATGAACCCACTCATAAAACATTACAACAGGCACCCCATCCTATCTTACATTTTTTTTTCTAACAGAGATTAATTTTCATCAAACTTAAAACCTTTCATTAGTTTCATTACTCACACTTATACCTTTCACATTTAATCAAATTCTCGTTTTTGGTGGCACTGTCACAATACCATCATGTATTGCGGTTCAAACAGAATAAATGGCTGATGACATGATTACTGATTAAATTAAACAACATTAAAAACTGTCAGAGAATCATACTTATCTCTCTGTTTAACTTTCAGACGAGCCCGTCTCACAACTTTGAGCAAAGAAACACACAACACAGATGTTAGCCACTAAACCGTTCATCATGGGTGATGCATTCACTGGACCCTTGTAATTCTCAAACACAGCACAAGTTTCACGCAAATATATGGTTTCTTTACTTAAAAAAATTATGAGTAATTAGTGTTTCTATTATATTTGGCTGTTGCAGAAAAAATCTAAGAACAATATTAGTTATCACTACTGTTTTCCAGTGTTTGAGAAAAGTTATCACTGTAAATCCCCAGCTGTCTGCGAGCGACGCAAGATTAATTACATCACTGTCAGCAGCTGGCTAGTGAGTAAGTAGCTTCTGAAATGATGTTTTGATTTAGCTGATTGAGCGGAATATATAGTCAACTACATCACTATATAGTGAGTTGTGGGTAGAGAATGAGTGAATGATTCGGACACAACCATTGTGTCTTTTTCTGTGGTGTGGGGTGTGTCAAGAGTGATTTTTTCCAGTCAGAGCCGCTCTGAAGGCCTCTGATTGAGAGGTTGGAGATAACGAACATGTTTAATATTTTGCAACTAAAAATCCTGTAATGTGTTGGCTTCTCTTAAAGGAGCTGAATGGTCACAGTGTGTGATGTCAGGTGTATCGGAGCAAAGAAGGCAAGGAAGTAAGAAATCTATCTGAAAAACTTGTGACAACTTCACTCACCTCCAACTCGCGCAGTTTTTCAATCAGCCCATATCCCCACCGTCTCCTTTTTCCATATTTTTTTTTCTTAGGTTTTTTTTTATTTTCTAATTTTATTTATTTATTTATTTATTTTTTTATTTTATTTATTTTTTTATTTTTATTTTTTATTTTTTTTTATTTTTTTCAAAATTTTAGAAGCCCAAAACATCCATCATTGCTTTTTCTTGTTCACCTGTCATGTTTGTTTACACTGAAGTCGTGTTTCACTATTTAAGATTTGGAATACTGAGCATGAAGAAGCTGATACTCTGCTGAAGACCGTGTGTGGTGGCCTCCAGAGTGCACACCACACACTCTAAGATCAGAAGATAGAGATCTTGTGTGATCTGTCTTTTGTTATCATTAAGTGTGTGCTCTCTAAATGTGTGAAGGTTTAGAGAATCCTGTACTGTGTGCCAGCCTTGACTTAGCTTTGTCCTCCTGCTGTTTTTCAGAGAAGAATGAGATGAAAGATGAAACATTTTGAATGTGCTTTCGTTTCTGAAGCTTGATTGTCTGCTGAACTTTTCATCATTTTTTGTAAGTTTCCCAAAAGCCTGATATCAGTGCTTTTTTCCTGTTCATTAGCTCTAACAGGAGCAGTCACAACATTATTAGTGGAAACAAGAGTCTGGTTTTTACCTCTTTGGAGTCGTGATCGATGTGATAGATATGGACTTGAAATGAGACATTAATTATCTTCTCACTATAACATATCCCTTACTGAACATTGACCAGGCTGTCAACAACTGCTAGTCTGGACTCTGCTGCTCATTGAGGTTGAGCAGTGTTTAACTGACCCAGGGTCAACAAAGCATCCTTATGAAGGTTGCTTTTCAAAATGCTGACTTTTCTTGCAGTGTGCACTGGTTTGGCCATAAATGTAGTTTGTGAAAAAGAAGTGGTTTAAGAAAGTTACTCAGGATGCATCGGGCCAGTCTACCATATTGTTTCCTGCTATAGGCACCATGCTTATCTTTATTTATTTATTTATTTATCTATCTATTTGTTTATTGATTGCATGTGGCATTCAGTTTTAAATGCATTACCTCCTTCTACTGTGTTGAGTTACCAGTAGCATTAACATGTCATAAGAACTAATGTTTTATGGCCTGTTGGATTAACAGTGAAGAATCTTGTCACTTCATGAAAGAGGTGGTACCCATCCCACAGCCAACTGTTCAAAAAGGTCATATTAACTTTTTTTTTTTTTTTTTAATCATAAGTTCATGAAATTGAAGCTGTTTTCTGACAGCTTTCTGAAACTGGAAACCAGAAAACCATACTACAAAACAGATCCAACAGAAAAGTTACACTAAGTATATCTGCAGTGAAGGATGGAGGGCTGGTTTGAAGGACTATTTACAACTCAGTGGTATATCGGTTAGATCTGAGCAGCACAGTCAAGGGTCTGGTTTATTGGTTTTATTTCACAGTCTGAGCAGTTCTCTGACAGAACAGGACAAAGAACAAAAGGATATTACAGGCACTGTGATCTAAGTGATGTTGAAAAAGTCTCCCTTCTAGATATATGCCTGATCATAATCCACACTTTGAAATGAGATTATCAGCACCAATGTAGGTGATTTGTTAATGCTACTTCTCAGCTTCCACATTGGGTTGAACAGGAATGGATTGCTTTCTGGCACATCCAGGTCTCTATGACAACACCACACTGTCTGATGAAGTTTAGTAGTGAGGTGATAGATCTATGCTTTCTCCGCTGTGTTTTTTTGGACTAATTTTGTAGTGATGGTGGATACTAGGGCCTAACTTTCAGACAGTAAACAGACAGAAGAGCAGAAGAAAGATAATTAGGAGAGTGGCACAGCCTGAGCTAAAGGCTAAAACAGAGGCTAAGCTGTTTGTGGTAATGTTCATTTCAACCCACAGTCAGCAGTTATTCTGCAGTGGTCTGTTCAAACTTGAGAGTCTATCAATAAAATGAAGAGTGAGGTTACATTAGCTCTGACTGGTAGATGAGTGGCAGGACATAACCAGGATTTACTAACATTACACATTACAGACATGTCTTAGAGCACCGGACAGTAGGGCTGGGCGATTATGGTAAAAATAAGAATCCCGATTATTTCAAGTGATATTGAAATCACAATTAATATACAAAATTATTCATCTACTCAAAAACTTCAGTACTGATTTAAACACAACTTTAAAGAACCAGCAAGTGGCACATACAGTATTATTGATACACATAAATCACACACACTCGCTGTGGCTGCACATGGAACACAGAAGAGCTATGAAGCACAGGAACTTGCATACATCTACACTGTGTGGCATATTAATTCTTTCTTCATATTAAGTTTTTCTTCGATTATATTGTTTTTATGATTGTCAGATGGCTAAATTGAAATCACGATAAAAATCTGATTAATTGTCCAGCCCTACCGGACAGCCAGCTGCACTAAATATAGACAGCAACTAAACTATGGTACCAACCTAAGATGTTTATTTGTTGTCATGTTTCAGACAACAACGCTACATAAATGTTTTAAATACAATTCCTTGTCGTATTGTATCCAGTAAAAAGTTATCTTGAACAAAGAAAAGTTAGTTTTTAAAAGAAGATCTGATCACCATTCACTTTTCATAGTGAACATATGCCTTGCTAAGAGTCACGTCTTCACGACAGTGTGCTCACAACTCTGGGGCAAAGTTGTCGATGCAGTCCTATTCAAACAGAGCCTCCTCACAGCCTCTTTAAACTAAAAAAAAGTAAGATAAAATAAAATGATTAGTCTTTCAACTAAGGTAATTGTCTCAAAACAAATCACAATAAACACTCAGGAGTGATGAGCCAAGAGACATAACCCAAGATGTATAACGAAAAAAGGGGAAACTCACAGAGTTGGGTGAAAATGATGAGGTTGGAGTCTTTACACTGATTTTCAGTGCTTCAACATCCCTTTCAGAGCCAGAATCTATCTGAACAGCTATTTTCTGGTCAATTCTTTGCTATAACTGGCTCTGCAATTGACTCTGAAATTGATATCCATCCTCTGAGCTGATCTTTCCTCTGAGTTGAACAACTCATACATCCTGCAGCTTTTACATGAGAAAGTGTTTGTTGCAGCAGCACCAGACCTCAGCTTCACACCTTGCACTTGAAAGAGGAACATTTAACAGCAGTCTGATCAAGCTCAAAGGTGCAGATGTCCAGTCGTCTGTGCCGAGTTCAACCTGAGGCTGAGTAGGAGCTGCAGTTATCCAGATACTAAAGTTTGGTATCACAATTTTGATCCAGTGGATACAAGATGTGTTTTAGCATTCGTCTTGGTCCAGCAGGTCCAAAGGTTAAAGCTGTGGCACAGGTCAGCACATTCTACTTTAACTTCTCTATTTAAAGTTGTTTTTTGAAGGCTTTGGAGCTTTATTCAGGCAAAAGGATGATGTCCCCAAACTTAGCTTGAAGCGTGATTTATTGGTAGTCTTTTCTAAATGATCAGCTGATATTCTGTCCACTGTAAAAGCATCAAACCCAACCCGTCCTCAACTTGTGCCCATTATTGAGCTGCTGCCCCAAATGAGGTAAGGGTTAAGTGCTGGAGCAGGAGAAATATCGTCCTACACACTGCGCTGTATTTGATTTACGGGGGGTTCAGATGATTTATAGAGCCCTCAAGTTTTATATTTCCCACAAGTGGAAGTACCACTGAAGAGAAGGGGATAAATCAGATTTTAAACAGATCACAGTGGGTTGAAAAGGTCCCAAGAGAAGATAAAAAAAAGTTGTGTGATAACTGATTACTGATTAAATTAAACTGTGGATTTTTACAGGAATGTTTTATAATAAAAGGGGAAAAAACAGCCAATTAGGTGTGTTAAGTCTGACTGATTTATTCGAGGTCTCCTGTTAAAGCACCGTTTTATGTGGCAGTGTTTCTGCGCTGTGTCACTCGAGGAAAACTCCTGAGAGTCTATTAAAAGTGAAAAATTTGGTTTTCAACACTTTTGTAACCGGAGTAACTAGCTTCCCCCTTTTTACTGAGCGCTGTTTGATGACTGCAGTTTGATTTCCTGGGGCTGCAGTCTACATTTATCATGTCCAACCCTTGAAACATTTCCCAAACGCAGAGACAGGGTTTAAAAAGATAAAAGAAAAACTGCTCCGGGACAGGTCAGGGAGTTCTTTTGGCAGCAAACTGATCCCCTAACTGGGCAAATGTTACCGCACAAATGGGTGCTCTGTGAGTTGAAGTGTTCTGCAGTACATCTCACTTTTTGATTGTGTCAGATCTACTGGGTCTGAAATGTGTAAAGGTTCTTAAACGTTCTGGGAAAACAGATGCTCTGCTGTACATCCTGGAAACTTCAAGACATCTGGAACAAAAGGGAAGAAGCACTGCTGGGTCTGATTTTAGTCAAGTACAAACACTATTTGGGTGTTTAAGGGCCCTAATGAAAACCTGGGCTCCATCCATCTTTAAAGAGGGGGTGTTCTGCTTTCTAGTGTTTAAATATGGTTATACAGTAACAACACTGGATATTCAAATGCACTTAACCTTTACACATTTTCAAACTGCTACAAATACGTATGTTGTTAAAATCCCTGAATCATTTTGTAAAGTGATCAAAAGTGTTTATGCTAAAAGTAACACAAAAATGACAGAAGTAGCATTGAAGTATTTATTACTTGAAGCCAAACTGTGAGGAGTCTTGATAAGTCTGAAGTTAAAATGTAACTTTCCTTAAGCCATACCTGTCATCAGTGGAGTAAATGAGCAAATTAACAAAAGGCCAAAAATCTGAACTTTTCAACTGAATAAAAATATTGAGTCCCTCTCTAAAGCCCTCTCTCTATTATTTTATTCTGTGCCTAAAATAGTTCAGACTGCCCTCAGGATCAACCAGACTGCAGTTAAGCAAAATCAGGATGTCTGAAAGAAAAGAACAGGAAGAAAAAAAAAATACTGGTTTGCTTAAGGAGAGAGCTTTACCCACACAGTCTGAGAAAAGTTAACAGTAGCTGGGATTTAAAGAGGGGATATCAGACTTTATCATATTTGCCTGTTCTTGAAATAGCAAAAGCTGAAATGATGAGGTCATCACATGAGAACCTCCTAACTGGTGATACATTGAAAAAGCAGGCAAAACATCAAGGTCTGCCCGTAGCTTCGCCCCAGAAGCCTCCAGTGGGCTGTCCAATCAGAGGAAAGGAAGTTTACTCTGTGGGGAGCTTTAAAAAGAAGAAGCTGAAAAAAAAGTAATTCAGAAAGAGGTTAGAATAAGGGACAGGGAACACACAACAGCCCTTCTTGAGGTCATTTCACCTTTTAAAACAGAAGTATTTTTGATTTACTCCATTATTACAGTGTATCCCTAGTTGTTTTTAAAGAACAGTTGGGGTTTACATTTTATTTTACCCATGCAACCACCCTTTAACACAAATAGATAGATAGATAGATAGATAGATAGATAGATAGATAGATAGATAGATAGATAGATAGATAGATAGATAGATAGATAGATAGATAGATAGATAAAAAGTTCATCTCACATAAATGTGTTTGGCTTTAGATTAAAATATAAAAAGATATGCAAAGTTCAATGTAGAAAAGTCATGATCATTTTGTTGTTATCAAGTGTTAGAGATCCATTGTATTGGGGCACCATTGGCCCAGCTGTCTAAGAGTGTGTCCACTTTACTGCGGCTGAGGACCTCATAGCATTGGTTGCTGGCTCCACTCCTAGGCACATACTTTTTCTGCCCCTCTTCTGCTGTCCTATCAAGGAAAACAGAGCAAACACACTTAAAATATATAACTTAAACTAAAAAAAAGAATTGATCGTCCTCATCTTCTTTAACAAATATTTGCTCACTGCAGGAACAAAAACAAGTCAAACACTGACAATCCAAGGGCAGACATGGTTTAGGGGGATTGTCCACATCTAAGTCCAAGTGAAAGTTGATGTAGCACAAGTTGTAAAAGATGTCAGAATATTTCATTGTGTTTGGCACATTTCATAGAAAGAGTCAAACTAGATTGAATCAGTACGTTTCTGTTTGTCCTCAGGGAACATGTGCTGTTCTGTCTGTATCCAGTATGTTCTTAAAACATATATACTGAGATAACAATGCTTTAAGGCTACAGTACATCTTCTTTTCAGATTTATACAGAAAGATAAGGGAAATTACAGCCAAGGACACATCCAACCACACAAGGACATTATCTGTCAAAGCTAGGGTAAGTCTTTTATCTGCAGAGAGAGACTGCTTCATGGGAGGATCCTACTCAATTCCACTGTAAAAGATCACTGGCTTTACATTGAGGCTTACATTGCAGCACGCACACACACACACACACACACACACACACACACACACACAAACACACACACACACACACACACACACACACACACACACACACACACACACACACACACTTATATATATATATATATATATATATATATATATATATATATATATATATATATGTGGTTTTTACCTTCCTGCAAAGTATGTTAATGACTACGCGCAATACAAAACATATTTTGTTATTGCTGCAATGTTTGCTTTCTTTACACTTCATGTCATCTTACTGGTACCCATGTGGTACCAGGCATGAATTACTAACTAACTGAATAAATAAATAAATAAATAAAATAAAATAAAATAAAGAATTTAAAAAAAAGATAAATAAAAAAAAAATATCAATTACAGTTGTTGTTTTTTTTTTTTTGGTTTGTTTTTTTTCCAATGGTTGTTTTAGAAAATACTTATTTCAGTAATTCTCACCATAAGACTCTCTTGCTTCACAAACATGTTTTCCTCCTCTGGGGGCCTGTTTTCATTTCAATTATTTATTTGTTCAATTATTATCATTTGTTTACTATTTATGGGATGGACTAATTCGATCATTTTACAAACATACTCAGAGATGCCTACATCGTATAATTATGTAGCGGTGTCAAAAGCTGCAGTATGATGTATAAACAGAACATGTTTAAATGAAAGAAAGGAGAAACCTTTCTCATCAAGACAACTTTTTTTTATGTCCACAGTGATGTACATCTCATGGTGATAGAAGCAAAGATCTAGACCAGGGGAAATAGCATTATCAAAATGACATCGACTGCTTTAAAGCAGAACTAAAACACAGGTGCTGTGCTGTGAGACAAAGTAAAGCAAAAAAAAAAAAAAATCCCAAAACTGCAAAAGAAAGCCATAAAATAAAGTTCTATCTAATGCCAACTATAAATGCCAATGCAGGTGTCTTTAAAGTCGTTTTTAAGGATGCAGTCAGACATTTGATGGGGATATTACTCATAATCTATAAGGACTTCACTTTTACTCAAACGATTTGTTCGCAGTGGAACAGAGATTTAAAATGACATTTCTATCTCTGTCATGGTGTGTCTGAAATTCTTCCAGTACCAAACTGTCTGGTAGCAGTAATGTATTTCAGACTCCTCACTGCAGGGACATGTGAAACGGGAGGGATTTGTGATGAACCCTGTCCTGTATTCTGTAGGACGACTTTATGATGGGATTTTAATCCTCTGACTGCACCACCTCTGGGTCTCCAGTCTTTGCGGTGCCAGCGCCCGGGGCGAACCTGCCCACGGATAATGGAGTCAGCAGGCTGTTCCTCATGCTCTGGTCTGACTTGTCGGTGATTCAGGGGTCATTATGGGGGAAGTGCGAGCTTGACATTTACACAGGGACCAGAAGCTACTCTGTCTCCGCCTCAACACTCTGTGCTTTGAACTTATTGCTTGTCTGACTCTGTCTGTCTGTGTCTCAATCTGTTTCCTCCCTGTGTTGTATCCTCCATCCTGCCCCCATCGCTCCAGTTTTCCTCTCCTTTTTCTCAGTCTGGGGTTCTGTGAATAAGACAGTAAGGTGGGTTTTCATTTTTTAAAGGTGTTTTGTAATTAGGGTCACTGTATTCTGTTTTTGTCTTATTTCTTCCTGCTTCACACTTCTAAAAAATCCCCCAGTCCATCCCCTAACCTACCCAGCCCTCCTGTCTCCGCCCTCTACCCGCGCCCTGCACATTCCTCTTCATCTCAGCAGGTCTTCTCCAACTTCCTCTTTTTCTTTTCTGTTCATGCAACGTCCCAATCCTCACCCTCCGACTCGCCCGCCTTCTGCACTTCCAATCCAGCTCACCTCCTTAGCCCGGCCCTCTCCTGAGGCCTAATTAATTTACTGAAATCTCAATCAGCCTTACGCTCCATTACCATAACCCCACATCCTGGGTGAGGTGCTCTGCTGGGGGGCATTAGGATGATTACATTCAGGAGCTGATCTGTCTCGCTGGCTGACATGGCGTTGTCTCTTTTCTCTAACATAATGATATGATGATGGCGTACACGCCCCTTGCTCGGATCAGAACAAATTGAATCTCAACGCTGAGGCTCTTTAGGCTGTGGAGTTCAGTCAGGGAGCTGTAGGTGGGTGGTGAGTCTCTTGGGCAGGGAATGAACTCATCTGATGTCAAGCGAGAGAAAAAGTGGGGTGAAAACGAGAGCAAGAGAGAGGAGACGGAGGAAGCCGACCATAGACAGACAGGAGGAAAACCATGAGAGATTCAGGGACACGAACGGACAAACAGAGAGAAAAAAGAACCCACAGTAGATCCAGGCGCAGAATGGTTTATTCATACACTAAACCATGTTCGCATACGTGCTCTCAGAACATCAGATAATAAGCAGTGTGAGCTGAGGAGAACGTTCGGACAAAAGAAGAGCAGAATAAAAGGCAGATTTCAAGAAGGAGAGGATGGAGGAAGGAGGAGAATGAGCTAAGGAGAAGGGAAGGAAGGAAGGAAGGAGACTGTGACAAAGAAACCACTCCTCACTACACCAGCATCCCTCTCAGGCTTTTCTTTTCATCAACCTGCTCACAGCCTCACTATGAAAACATTTAACACTCTCTTCATCTCTGTAAATTTTCTTTGCAAGCTAAAATCTCTTTAACTATCTATAAACTCCAAAGCTGTTAGATGATGCAAGTTGCATTTGTTTTGTAGGATGTAGTTGTAAACTAAAGATTAAAGTGGTCATTGAACTAAAAAGAGCAGCAGAGGTAAAAGTCAGAGGATCATCAAGTCCGTTCATTTGTATACAAAAACAAGTTACACTTCAAGACTTTTTTTAAAATGTATTTTTAAAGAATTGACTGTGAAGCCCGCAGACTCAGAGCTCCCCCTGCTGACAGGTTGAAGTATAAGTCATAAACTCTGCTTCCTTACTTGTAAAAGACAGGGCATAGAAAAGACCTGTGAAATAAAAAGCATGCCTGAAATGTTGATATTTTCTACAATCATTTCAAATTGTGCCTTTTTATGCCCAAGAGTTCATTTTCTCAAAGATTAGTTTGAGATAGTCATTTACTCATAAGTTAACAGCTTTACTGACAAATAATGATCCTGCAGGTATCTGTAACAGATCATCAGAGTGGAAGAGAAACACCGAGGAAAAAAATGTAGCAAACTTTAAAACAAGAGTCACTGAACTTTACATTGTCATGAGAGTTTAACACAAATCTGTTCTGCTGTGGACTAAACCCATCTAAGGGGTCTTTAGCCGCGTTTCCACCAGCAGACCAGGTTAGTTCACCTCGGTACAGCACGGATTTTGTGGCATTTCCACTGACGTATCCCGGGACGGATCCTCAAATAACCAAGACGAGCTGTCCCACTTTTTTTTGGACCCTTTCATATGGGTGCTCTTTGTTCACTGTGTCGCATTTTTCTTCTTTGTTGGATTCATTAGCGAGGTACACTTGTGTCGCGCTGCTACGGCATCATGCTATTGTTTAACAGCTGTGGCTTTCAGCATCCTGCTTACATGCCGCCTACCACTAGAGGACACAGTTTTGCTGTGGAATCGCAAACGGGATCAGGCTTAACTGTACCAAACCGTCCCAAACCGTACTGAACCGACCCGAACTACTTGGTGGAAACGTGGCTTTTGATGTTTGTTGTTCAAAAGTTTATCACAGCTTGCTCCAAGAAATTAGAAGGATCTGTACCATGGTCTGGGTGAATACTTGATTCTGATTGGCTGCAGGGTGTCTGTTTAAAGTGATGTAAGACACCTGTAAAAAAAGTTCCGGTCAAATAGCTTGGTGGTTCTAAGGCCTGAACCACTTGTATATGGATATATTCCTAAACGCACATTTTTCTGTCTGATTGGGCCTCTCAACCACTCGAACAAGGCGATTTCACCCACATAAAGGGAGATTTTTAAAAACGGATAAAAAGTGAAGAAATAAAAAAAATATCTGGTTGAGTGGATCCGTGTAGCGGTGTTAAACGGAGCTGGTGTTGACGCGATGACATCAAGCGCCTAGCAACAAGTCAGTGTTTGATTGCGCATGCTCATAACGTTCTTCTTCTATGGTTTTCACATTTTGCTAACCTGCCACTTATCGACCAGGCATGGCATTGCAGGCTTCAGAGGCGATCGTTTTCAGTTTGGCCTCTTCGTATGGACAGAGATGTTTCTGTGGTGTGGATGGAGTTTTTTTTTAAACAAGGACAAAGATATCTGATCAAAGAAATATCCATATACGTGTGGTTCAGGCCTAAATTATTGGGCTGGATCGAACGCCAGTTGGTAACCCTGGCAACAGAAACTCAGAACACACGTTAACATGTTATTTCACAGTTTATTTAATAGTCAAAGTGAATAGTGGGTTATATTTTTCGCAATAAAAAAACAATTCAGCAAACTACCTGTGGATTTTGATTATTTGAAACCGAATTTCGCATCACCCTCTGGACACACACAAGCAGTAAAAGGTGCACCTGCCCTCTGAAATGATACTTTTTATCATGTAACAAAACGTCAAGCAATCATCTCACTTCCCTCCACTGATTAGACCCATTATAACAGCTGCGGCTGACCAAGCTGCAGGTTCTGTGGCCAGAGTTGGTAACCTTAGCAACGCATCACAACAAGAGATATTAAATAGTCCAATCAGCTTCTTGTAAAACAAAAAAAAGTGATGATTTTAACTGTACATTACATAACATTAACATAATAATTTATATAATATTTCTTTCTTTCTAAGTGACCATGATATAACCGGGGTAATGCCCTTTGAGGTGTCCAATATCAAATAGTATTTAACAAATATGTCATGAATGTGGATGGAATTTATTGAGAATGATTGTACTTCTCCCGGTGCCTGTCTGTGTTCTCATCAGGTACATTGACTTCCTCCCACAGTCCAAAAACATGCTTGTCAGGTTGGTTGCTCCCGGTACAGCGTGAGTGTGACTGGCTGTTTGTTTCTACATGTTAGCCCTGTAATAGGCTGGTGACCTGTTTTTGCTCAATGACAATTGAGAGAGGCTCAAGCCCTGCTGAGACCCCTGAAGGGGAAAGGGGTAAAGATAATGGATGGATAGATGTAGGATGAGATCATAGAGGAGAGCTCTGCACAGCACAGAATGGAGATGTAAACAGCTCATCTCAGTCACAATCTGGTCCAAACTGGAGCAGGTTTTGTGCTTGAATATCAAGAGCAATTTTCTTTGTGAAGTAGACATTTAGTTAGAGCAGATAGTGGTGGTAAATGATGCACAATCTCTTCTGCTATTAGCTGCCAGAATCCATTCTTAAATTATGTTTCATTGTTGGTCAGGGGTGGGCTGAAAATGTGACGCTTATTCCCTTAAGTCTAAAAAAGGAGGTGTGTACTCTCCTGGTGGTAGGGAGGGTAGATTTAGAGCTTTATCACTTGACTGTTCAACATGTATGAAACAAACTCACACGATAGTAGGAGAAAAAAAAAGAACATTGAGTCCTTCCAAATATCAGATACTTTCTGCTTCTGTATTTTAAGAATTTTGGGTAAAAATGAGACTTAAGCCTTCAGTTTTAGTATATCCTGTCTGTTCACAAAGGTAGTGAGAGTTCACACTCTCAACCAGATCTTTGCTGTGGTCACAGTGGCAGAAAACAGCCTGTGACAGCTTTATGTTTGACACAGTATGAACGAGTGCATGACCCTCAAAGTGAACCCTAGTGACACATGAGGTATTGTCAGAGAGATTGTTTTCATCATGGGTTTAGCTGATTCTCAGCAGCTATTTGTAACTTTAGGGCAAAGGTGAAACAGCTGCAGGGTTTTAGATAACTTCTCTTGGTGTGAAGGCACTGTGTTAAATTAGTCATCTTCATCCCTTCAGGCCACATTCCAGCCTCAGCCTCCAGCGTTGACCGTGAGTGCTGCTCCCACTGACATGTACATTGATTGATTGATCGGTCCAGCTTTATTTATCTTGTTTTGCTGTGCTCAGTAGAGACCTCTAGGTATCTACTGACTGTTCCTGTCTTTGTGTCTGTTTCTCTCTTATCTGCTTGAAAGCTGTGGTAGCCTTTCCAACCTTTGGGAAGTAGCACGGTAGAGAACACAAAAACATCACAGCAGGGAAAACAGAGACTCTTAGCAGTAACACTACACCACACAA
Organism: Halichoeres trimaculatus; assembly: GCF_033239565.1. NCBI lineage: Eukaryota > Metazoa > Chordata > Actinopteri > Labriformes > Labridae > Halichoeres > Halichoeres trimaculatus. Next base: position 8,236,236 of record NW_027437185.1, read on the forward strand.
CCAGATCCTAACATCCAAACACAACGATCTTATTCACTATCAGGAGCTGATCTTGTATTCACACCATACACCTGAAAAATGTAACCCAGACCAAAGATGTTATTGTCGTCTGTGTGCGTGTTTAACTCCCATTAGACCTGGAATATCAGCAGCTGCAGAGTAAACGCTTGAAATAGACGTTTGACAGGAAGTCAGACAGACGTCAGAGAGATAACGACAAAGATAAATATGAGACCCAGCGTAACATCTCTCAGCATCCGCAGCCTCTTGAGATTCACTGATTACTTTTGTATTTAAAGTAAAGTGCATGCTAATTACCCTCTCATTATGTTCGTCATAGACTTCCTTGTTTGATATTCACACACGGTGACCCTCAGACTGCCCTCCTCCTCAGCTGAGAAACCTCCGGTCAGGTAACTTACAGAACACAAATCAACGGAGCGAACAGGAAGATTTCAAAGAGCGTCTCCGCCGCCTGCTTCGACTGTTCCCTGACTTCCTCCGCTTCTTTTAAAGATGCTACAGCAGCAATTGGCAGCCTTTACAAAAGGAAACGGGGAGGAGGTGCTCGCCACAGGAAACCAGGCCGAGCGTGGCTCCGTTAACAGGTGTTACATCATCTTCAGAGGGATGCAGATAAATCAGCGCTCATGAGAACAGAAACACAGTGTGCTGCTCTATAATGCAAGCCTTTAACAGGAAGTTCAGTCAAAACATTAAGTAATGCATGGTCAAAATGCTCTCATAATGCAAACTTCAGACAAAAAGTAAAAAACCCATGAAGACTTCATGACTTTGGAGAAGCTTTTTTTTTTTTTTTCCATCATTACAGCATGAATAAATGCTACTATGCTGAGCTAAACATTTAAAATATCTGCACAAGAACAGGTCACCATAACATTTACCATACTGAAGTAGTATTTTGTGGTTATTGACCAAATAATCTCACTAAAGAGAAGCTGTGAATAACAAAAAGTCTAATAATCTATGACTATAAATATACTTTGTTTCTCATCTTCCAATCACAGGTCACTTTCTCTCATACCATCACAAAAGGGGGTAAAAAAGAGGGGTTGGGAATAACCATATGCACTGATGGTTTAAAGAGGGGGAAGACTGTGCTTCTTTGTAGTAGCTTTAGCTTGTTTCACAGCTAAAAACGTTTATATTTTCACACACTGGGGTTTTAGAAAGGCCTTAGTTCAGCCTCTCTCTGAAATGGTTTGAGGTAGTTCTTGTTATTTTAAGGTACCCCATTCCACAAACCCCTTCCCTCTGATTGGCCGGTTCTTTAAGGGCCTGTTTGGGACAGACCTATGAGCAGACCTTGGTATTTGAGGCCTGTTCTTACAACATGCCATGAACATAGACTGTAAAAAAAAAGGAAAAAAAAAAAAAAAAAAAAAACAATCATCTTGCTCAGCATAAAGTGAGGTTTCCACTAAAACTGCTCCCCCTAGTGGCTGGCTGCAGTGTAGGTCAAAAAATCAATCCCCCCAGTCATTCCAGATGGGCTGTGGTCAAATTTTAAATAATGAATACACCTCGTAGAAATGTTTCTCACGTCTGATTGTTGTGGTGATATGAAGATATCGTTTGGCTGCCTTGTATTTAAGTCCTCTTTTTACTGAAAAGTTTTGTTTTCATTAGTTATATGAGGTTAAAAATGAGGCTTTATGTCACTTTAAATGATGATTGACAGCTGCTGTTCTTGTTTTTTTTTTTTTTTTTTTTTTTTCTGGAAAAGTAAGATATGGGGAGAGAAGAGATTAAACTCTCTAAAGAAAAAAAATAAAATAATAATAATATTTTTTTTACCTAGCTCCACTCAGATTCTCCCAGAATCCCTCACAGTCTTTTGTCAATGGGGAAATTTGTAACAGGGTATTTTGGCCTTAAAACCGTAAATGGTAAACGGCAGGGCCACACTCTCCATTCTATGTACAGGCAATGGTCATGAACCAGTTAGAGGTGCTTATGCAATGAGACTATTATTTCAGCAAGTCCCTTGAAGATCCCATGCTGTTTTTAGAACACTTTTTTGATCAGTTTACGGACAGATTCAGGGATTTTTTACAACATATGAATACGTCCAGGCTTGAAAATCTGCACATTTAGTCTGACCACCCAGCATTTTTACTACATAACCATGTTCATTGCACCCCAACTTTTAGGATGGATATTAGCATCTTCAACACGCCTCATCAGCAACATGTCACCCACTGAAGGGGAAATAGTGAAAACATGTTTTCACCTCTGATTCACTGTCAGCGGCTATTGTAGAGGCGGAGAGGGGCTGTACAGTGGGGTTGAGATGGTATGTGAAGCTGGTAGGATGGAGCAGCTCAGTGTGAGTGTGTGCGTGTGTGTGTGTGTGTGTTTACACCCCATGCCTTTCAAGCTCCTCCATTAACTTAATGCAGTTTGAAATCTCACAATGGGACATCAATAGTGTACAGTTGAAGAGTTCAGTGTGAAAGAATCAAAGCAGAACACGGTTTCGTTGCAGGGTTTCTGTCAACTTAATGCATGTACATTAGTTTACCACAAGATAAGTTTAAAATCTCCATTCAGCCTTCCTGCTTCATACTACAGCTACAGATGTTCATTTATTTCATGTTCCAGCTGGATCATTATGGTCCTTGAGTGCTTTCCTTCCAAATGCTCCTGATGTGTCCTGCTGGAGAGACAGCTTTCTGTTTTTATGCACCAAAACTGTTGGACTCTGCCTCTGGACAAAAACATGGAGTCCTCTCCTGGTGTTTGACTTAAGATTGTTCTTTTTAATTTGCTTTTTGATTTGTAATAATTATCTTTTTTAGCATCCGGCTGCATCATTATCACAGTTCAAAGAACATGTATCTGTCCTATTTATTGATTTATCTGTTTAGCATTCATCTGGTTTTGTATTATCTTTCATTGATTTTAATTTTGTTCCCAGTCCCTACTTATGCTATTGATTTTACGGTGATGATTTTTAGCCTCAGGTTTCTGTTCACTTGAGCTAGTTTAAAATGTTCCACTTGAACTGACCGCTGGTCCAGGAAAAATGATCACCTAAAATCCTCAGCTCTGTACTTTGACTTCCTGTCCATTTTGATATTGATTTCAAAATTCTATCAATAACTTAGAAGCACTACATGATATTGCTACTGAGTATATATTGACCTTCTAACCCCATATAAAGCTATGCACCCTCTCAGATTAGCTGATATGGTAATCACAGAGCTAAGAATGACCTACCCCCTCAAGCTAAATCTGTTTGTTATTTAAAATCCCTTACTTTGACTTTTTTCTTTTTTTTTCTTTTTTTTTAAAATTAAGACCCAAAAGGGTGAACAAGCTCCTAACCCCGCTAACAATATATTATTCCTTACACAAACTTAACCAAAGATTTCAAAAGGTTTTGTTGTTGTTGTTGTTGTTTCTTACACAGTCAGATGTTGATTATGTCCATAGAGTTAATGCGCACGAAAAAATGTGGTAAACATAGAGGGCTCTAATTTAGTGGCTCAGCGCAGGGGGCGCAAGCCTGGCGCCTGTCCATTCTCCTGCTGCAGGGATAGCGGCTCTGACCGTCTGACACTTTCCGCGGTGCTGGGGATCACTCAGACCAATCAGACGCTGCACCTCGGTCGCAGGGCATTTAAAGGCGAGGAGAGGTGCTCATTTGGTTGGTGAAAACAGCGCTCGGCTGTGTTAAACCTACTCACGGCTTTTCTCCTCCCTCTCTGCCATTTGCACGGAGGGAGGCGTGGACACGCACCTCTGCGCTCCTCTGCGCCTCTCTTGGCACTGCAGGAAACTTGCAGAGTGCGCCGGTCACACCCCGTCCGTGCGGTGAAGGCCGGCCCAGGGCAGGTGCGCCTGCGCTTGCGCCTGGTCTACAAAATTAGAGCCCAGACTGTTTTTTTCAATGGATTATTTAATTTAATTTAATAGGTGGAATAAATCATTTATTAACCATCTTTATTCCTAAATGTTTGCAAAGTTTATGATAAAGCCAAGAAAGTACATCTGACCTGAATAAGAAGCAGTCATGCTTTGTGAGGCGTTGTATTGCTTGGATCTACTTCAAAAAAATCATACAGGATTTAATTTCCTGCAGAAAAAAGATAAAATGAGCAATATACAAAATATGAAACCATATTTGGGGGGGTAAACACAATGCCACAGTTTAAGATTTAATCTAACACAGAAGGACAGATGATACTTTAAGGGATTTTGTAGCAGTTTCAGAGTAACAGATGTGCTGCAGGAGCTAAGCTAATATTCTGTAATTGTTTGTTATTCAAACAACACACAGCCCTCTGTATAACAGTTATTTGGTGACTCCAGGGATTTCCAAAGTATGCCAACATGTGTTTTACAACTTGTACACCACATGGAGAAGAAGAAGTTAAGCTCTGGAGCTGATTAAATGTATTTTCCTGCAGAATTTATCCATGGTTCAGGGACTGGGAATTCCACTGACTGACAGGTTCGATATCATACTAACCAGTCCTGGGATTCTTTTGTAATCACTGCGCAGGGCTTCCATTAGTTTTCTCTGAGCTGTGGATTAATAACTTTTGTTGATTTTGTTTGGAAGCTGTGACAGGCTCCAACTGTTTCCTGGTTTTAAGTGTATCCACATACTGCTGTCATCAAGCTCTGCTCACATGAGGGAGTACACTTCCTGTTCGGTTCACGCCCTGAGAAAAACTCAGAGGGAAAGGAGGCTGAGTGAGCTGAGAGCTCGGAGGAGATGGAGTTCAGAGAGGAGATGTTTTTGAGATGAACTCTGCTGCAGAATGAAACTCATGTTTACCTTTGAGAAATCAGAAACTTTCAGTGTTGTAAAAGGGCTTGGTTGGTTTGCTTTGACAGCGGAGCAGGGGAAGCTTCAGGGACTGAAATGAATCAAAAACACCACCGAAGTAGAGAGAAGAATCGAGACAACAGTGTTTTACATCTGCAGAGGCTGCTGAGTTCAGAAGATGTTAAACCAACACCTGATTGAAAGCATCTCTCTATCACCTGCATGGTAACAGGTTGCATGAAGCGTCGCTATGATCTGTTGCTCCCATTTTTAAAGGGCCAGTTCCACATTTTTGAAACTGTAAAGTGCATTTGTAATGTTTTACACCATTGTGCCTGTTCTTGCTAATGGGAGGGCTTTCTCACTCACAGTGTCATGTCATGGCTACAACCAATAGTTCACCACTTAGTATAAAAAGAACTGCTAAGGAAAACAAAGCCAGGCAGAGGCTAGCTGGTCAAGAGAATCCACAGCATCTCTTAGTGTGACGTATGTGGTAGAGTGAAGAAAAGGATCATAAAAACACCAGGAAGAAAGAGAAAAGGAAGGAAGACAGAAGTCCAAGATCTGCAGACCAATAGAGGAGGGTGAGGTAAAGATGGGCGTCATTCAGCAAAAGTGACACCATAGAAGGAGACACACAGGCCAGTCCTGTTTTCTGTAACACCCTTGTTAGCCTGATAGCATCGAGGGTATTCAGCATGTGCTGGGTTTGAACTTGCTTTATTGTACTGCAGAAGGATTTGTTGAATTGTAGAAAACAGCTGACTTCGTCCAGCGAAACACTGGTTGTTTAAAGCGAGAAGATCAATGGAAACCCTGTTGATTGATAACTTTAAGTGGGATGCTCCCTTCTCAAACACCTTAAATTATCATTTAATACTTATCTGATGTTAAATTTGACAGATAGTGCCATGCCTTGTCAGATGTAAACTTTGATTTCTTTGATTTTTGTCTTGTCTCCGGTGTGTGTGTCAGCTTTTATTTTGTAGTTGTGTCATTTTGTGTTGTTCTAAGTTTTACTTCCTGTCTTGTTGATTGTTCATCCCTCCCTGATTGTCTCCAGCCCTTTCCTTGTGTGGATTTAAAGGATAATTTCGGTTTATACAGATTTTACATTGTTTATAGAATGAAGTAGAACAAAATACTCACCTAGAAGGCTTTCCTGATGCAAGCAGTGCTTCGGGAGATATTTACATCCAAAATCGTGCAGCAGACGTCCATATAATGGGATCCATTGGGGCATAGACAGCACCACTCCTAAAACTTCATTAATTGTCCAAAAACTTGTGTTTTTCACCAATATTCCATCACGGCTTGCTCACGTTTCTCCTCCATTGCAGTGCCGGCTCGCTCCTTCCATAATGTGGTCACTGTACTGACCTCTGAACTGAAATGTTTTATTCCGGTTGCTTGCGCATGAACCTTCTATTCACAGACGTGCAGCGTTTTGTCGCTGTCCGGCCAGCTGTTCTTCTCTTTGCCTCCTTGTCCTCCTTTCGATGAGCTCCTCATCTGTATACTCTGGCTCGAAACTGTAAGGACACCCATCATATTCAAAGTACTCCTCCACGACATCTTCATCTGATAGATATTCGTACATTTTGCACAAAACTGGAAGAAGAAAGCTACCATGTGTAGCCACCGCTCGCTGCTGAAACAATGAGCCGTACTGCGCATGCGTGAGTAACCCGAATAAAACATTTCAGTTCAGAGGTCAGTACAGTGACAACAATATCGGTGGAGCGAGCCGGCACTGCAATAGAGGAGAAACGCAAGCAAACTATGATGAAATATTGGTGAAAAACATGAGTTTTTGGACGATTACTGCAGTTTCAGGAGCGGCGCTGTCTATACCCCAGTGGATCCCATTATACAGACGTCTGCTGTATGATTTTGGATCTAAATATCTCCTGAAGCACTGCTTGCATCAGGAAAGCCTTCTGAGTGAGTATTTTGTTCTACTTCATTCTATAAACAATGTAAAAGCTGTATTACCAGACCTTATCCTTTTATTTTGGTGGCTACCTTAGGCTATGTCCACACATAGCCAGGTATCTGGGAAACCGCATATGTGGCCTGTCGTCCACACAAACCACAATTTAACGTCTCTAAAAATGAAACTGAAAACTCCGGCCAAAGTGAAGATTTTGGATAGAACTGGTTTCACGTAGAGGCCAGTAAACAGGGGGTTTAATTCTCAAACGTCACAGTTGAATAATGAGGGCTCATTCTGATTGGCTGGCACTGGTTTTACGTCTGGAAGCACTGCCAAATATAAATTTGGCAGACCTTTAGTCGAATTTTTAGGCAGATTTGCTTGCTGCATGTAGTGAAAGTATTTTTTAAAATAAATGAGTGAATGAGTGGGAATATGTTTTTGACAAGACCCAGCCTGTGTGTACAAGGCTTTGGTCTTAGTCTTGAGCCAGTTTGTTGTGCTTTATGTCATGTACCTGTGCCTCAATCTCCCATTTATGGTCAAGTGCGTCCGGCCATTTGCTGAGTTTTCTTTTCTTTTCTTTTTTGTTTATTTATTTATTTATTTTTAATAGTTTTTCTGCTGTATAGCAATCCAGCCCTTTTCTGTGTTTTTATTTTGTATTTTTTGTAGTAAGGTGCTCCAGCCTTATTGCTGTGATTTTGAGTTATACTTTGCTTTTTTTGTGAATATGGGGCAGTTTATATGACAACAGTTTTAGGGTGAAATGCAAAAGTTTTATTGCATTTAGGTCTCGCATTCACATGGAAACAGTGTTTTATCAGACCTAAAACACAAACTTTAGAAAACGGCCTCCGGAGTGGAATTTTACTGAAACGCTGTCGACATCATTGTCGTGTAAACAGTAAGCTGGCATTTCAGTGGAAACGCTGACATCACACTCTGCTTCACGCAAGTGCATACAACAGGACAACAGTACTGTTGTTACAATTGTCGTGGATTGCCGTGTTGTGGATGTTCTGCTGAATCTGCCGACTGTCTTTCAACAAAATAAGCATCTGTTACTCTACGTCTGTACTTAGTTTTTGCCAATACACCAGATGATTACCTCAACTGTCATTCGGTGGAGATCTACCAAAAGCAGCTTCTGGACAAGACAGTTACAGCGCCATCTGTAGGCCCTTGCATTTTCAGCCCCTCAGCAGGTCTGTCTAAACGCAGTTTTTTTTACCACTTTATGGTGTTTTCAGATGAAACACTGTCATGAAGGGGCCTAAATCTCTCTAATTTAGTTCACCCAACTGGAGTCTGCCATTTGGGTCCTTACTCTTAGCTTGTTGGATATATATTAAAATATAACTAGAGTATGTTTTAGAGGACTTCTTCCATTTTCCAACCGATGCTTTTAAATGGATATCCACTGACAGGGTCCCCAGTTTAGAGGGTCACTCTTTGAACTGTAACACAGGGAGCTGACAGGCACATTCACACTATCAGGCTCAAAGAAGACCTTTGTTTAGGGAGTTATTGAACCAAGTCAACCCCAGCTGTGTGTGACGTTAGTGCTGTACCACCCCGCTGGCTGGGTTGTTTCAAGGGGTACATCAGTTATCCCAGATCTAAATTTAGACCCTAGCTCTTGAAGATGAAAAAAAAACTGATTTGTGCAAAAAGTTGTGGTTGAAAGGCATCTTTAGTTTCACCGTAATAGTTCTTGCTTTTTTGTGACTTTAACCGTCTCTAAGGAGTAAAACACTCTGATGAGCAGACTTGAATCAAACACAGGATGCAATGTTTCAGTCAGTATGTTAAAAGTTGTTGCTTAATCTTTTTAAACCTTTTTTTTCTGAATCTTTTGGAATCTAAATGGAGGGGGGTTAGCCAAATCACTGAGTAGAAAACATCTGCTGCAGGATTAAAGGGTTGTCTGGGCTCAGTGTCTCTGTCAGAGAGGGCCACCCCTGTCCTGACTGATCCAGCACCCCATCATGCACCTGGAGTTGCCCCTCCTGGCCGTGGTATCAGGCCTCGAGGCTTGGGCAGCCCAAGGTTCCAGGTCACCTCTTTCCTGAGGCAGGTTTCCTTTATACTCCACCAGAATTGAGAAAAAGTTAAAAGATTTATTGAGCTGTGCTGAATTTGCTGGCTGTAAAGGTGAGGATCTTCTTCTCTTCTCGTCTGTAAATGTTTTATTCAGAGTGACATGATACAAGGTTTGAGGTTGAAGGAGTTTCTGTTTACATCCTGCTTTCATTATAACACTCCAGCGCATCTTTCTTTAATGTATGGTTACAAACACCTGAAGGAACACTGAGGTCAAAAACATCAACACCAGTTATATAACTTTACTGCTCACATAACTGCCTCATAAAGCTGATCGTAAAATGGCCTTTTTACTCCATTATGTAAGGATATATTGTCTCTTAGCCCTGCCAAGAACTATTAACCAACTGTGGCTAAAGTCATGAAGAGGCTGTGGAGTTGTGGAGGTCAGAGAGCAGCAGGTGCTGGCAATATTTCTGAGGTGAGGTTCGCAGGTTTCACCTCTAATGTGGGAAAAAAAAGAGGAGGCTGACCTGTGCAAACTGTTTACAGCCATAAGAGATACTGAAAAAAGAACATAAAATATTGTTTTTAATCATCAGCACTCTCCTTGTGAGTGTCCTTGCCATAATAAAACATAAATACAGCCAAAAACTTCAAACAGGGGATGTAGAGATTGTTCAGTATTAACAGAACTTTTCAACACAGCAGATCATCAACCTCCATCTCCAAAACAAGAATGTCTCACTTCTTCACTTGTTTTGTTTACATCAACTCTAATGTTTTCTTCATCCTACACAGCATGGGATCATGTAATTAAGTCCATGTTTCTCATGTCTCAGATTGCAGTAAGAAGAGGAATCAGGCGTGATAGTAAACCGGTAGTGCTGAGGTGTTAATCAACAACACTTTCAGCTAGCTCGCCAACATTACCTGGCTCAGCTCCGGTTATCAGCCGCCCACTTAGTGGTTTAATAGGTGACATTCCTGTGGTGACGGAAATGTGTCCAATCAGTGGAACATTGCAGCTTTAACCCAGATAGTTAAAATCTTTTTCCAAAAACAAAAAAGTTATTCAACATTTAATAAGTCGCCGTGGGTATCCTGGCTGGTCTCTGACAAAGTTGTGCAGAACAGCTGAGCTGATTTACAGATTTGTTTCCTGAAGTGAAATTAAAGCCTGTCAATCAGACAATGTTCACCTCTAAAAACTCATCCTGTTTACACAAACCTCTGAAAGAGCTCATGAGTGAAACTAATAAACCCTTTAATATGAACACCATGTCATGACTACGTGATATATGAATATTTTTCCCACTAACAACTGGTTTGTTTTTGAAATCCCAAATGCTGGTCCGCTCATCATGTGAATAGACAAATTAACAGGGGTGTATGGGCTGAGGTATGTGCCATTCAAAACTTGATAAGGATAACTATGCTAAATTTGAAATACTCAGTTTGTACTATTGAATTAACCCTTAACCGTCCCCCAAAATACCAAAAACACCTGTAAAATTAAATTAGGCGTGTTGGTTTTGGAATTTAATGGAGATCATACGGAAAACAACGCACTAAGGTAAGGTGCTTATCAGTAGGCCACAGTTACGTAATGTAAAGGTTTGAAATGTGACAAGTAAATGTAGTACCAGGCTACATGTAGCGCCCTGGTACACCCACATATCTGTAGACCAATGTGACGACAAGCAAACTGTCAGTTTGTGCAGTAGTTTAGTAGCCGTCAATTCAGCACTGCTGGCAGTCCAGTGTTCTGAGACGTGTCCATAATGTGTAATGTTAGTGAATCCTGGTTATGTCTAGACCACTGCAGAGTAACTGCTACATGGGGGTTGGGATAAACATTTTCACAAACAATTTTGCCCCTGTGTTAGCCTTTAGCTAGTGTTTTAGCCTTTAGACTGTCCTCTATCCCTCTCACGTTAAGCTTTCTTCTGCTCTTCTGTCCTTTTTCTGTCTGACAGTTAGGCTCCTAGACTACAAAATTAATCACAGAAATTGTTTTCAGCAGAGAAAAACACAGATCTCTGTGTTTAATCTCTTTTCTCTACAAAACTGTGTCAGCGGACGTGGTGTTGTCATGGAGACCTAGACATGCCGAAAATCAATCCGGTCCTGCTCGACCTGCTCGTGAAACTAGGAAGTAGCATTTTGAAATAACCTGTATCATGTAATATTGCTGCTGATAATCTCATTTTGAAGTGTGGATTACGATCAGGCATATATCTAAGAAGGGAGACTTTTTTGAGATCATTTTCAACTCCAAACAGCCCCTTTAAGACACTGAGTTTAAATTGCCTTGAAATTGTATTTTACGTTTTGAAACTGAATTAATTAACTTTTGATTGTATTTTAACCTTTTTAAACATTCAAGAGATGATACTCCTTAAATGTAAAGATTCAATATTCAAATTCACAGAACTACTCACATCAGTCATGTTCAGTTGAGGAACAAAGCTACCATCTGTAAATGACTTTTTGCTTTGTGAAAACTGAAGGTGAACACTTTTTTTTTTTTTTTTGGGACATAGAGAGCTGAATGATCAAAGGAGTAAAAATACATTTTCAAAGAAAATAAATTCAGTTTCAAAATGTTAAATTCATCTTCATTTAAAAATCTTAAAACTTAGACTGGCAATATGATCATGGATGCTACAGTTGTAAACTGACATCTGTCTCTGCTTGAGTCATCCTCAATACCACTACCTGAACTGTCTGACTCGAGTGATATCTGCTTTGTTTGCTCTATGTTTCACTCATATTCTGTACAATGTACAACTATACCACTTTGGCAAACTACGTCATGAACCAAATTTTTTGAGATTGGACTTCCAAAAAGAAGAGAAAACTCATCAGATGATTTCAGAGCAAAAGTTAACAGAAAGAAAGTGGAGGATGATGATGTTTGTCGCTCAAATAAAGAAAAGTAAAAGTCATGTTTCCGCACTAACAGTAAATTAAAATACAGACACCTGAATAAGTTTACTTTATTACTGGAATCCAAAGGAAACAAATTTATAAGGTTTATCATTCAGTGCTCTATGGCCCTCCACCCACAGCCATTCCCCCTCTCAAGAAAGGCCTTTGGACGGCAGTAGCTTAGTCTTTAAAGGACTGGTAAGCTTCTGTTTTAAGAATAAGTGGTTATCACTTATGGATAAGTGCATATATATTTGGCTGGTAGCTTACATAGTGGCAGCACAATTCCTGGAAACTGCCATGGTGCTCAAGATCGAGGCTTCAAAATCCCTCGATTGCTCAGGGATGAAAGTGCTACATAAATAAAGGTTATTATTTTATTAGGCATTATTCTTATAGGACCATACGATCAAAGGAATACATTTGAAGTGTTGGGATGCAGTGATTCAGTAAGGGAAGGAAGATATCAGATTACTATGTGAAATGGTAAGTGCTGTGAAATAGATTCCATCTGAACTCTGGGTTAAAGCTAAAGCCTTTATGCAAAGCATGCATATACCCTCAACAGCTGGAGCTTCATCAAAGGGGCCAAAAGAGACGTGGGCCAAAATCACAATTCCCTTAATCTTGAGCAGAGCATGAGGTTAGGCCGAGGAGATGCCAGTAATTCCACATGAGATCAAAACCTTGTTACTGCAGACGAAAGTCAAAGCCGCACACAATCACACTCTCTGCTCGGCTCTGCTTGAACCCAAGTCAGTGAGTCACACATTACATCTGAAGGAAAATGAGCAACAGAAAAACACTGCCTTTAGCCTCTCTTTGACACAAAATGGTAAATTGGGCAGATCAGAGTGTGTGGAATCAAAATCAGTGCGCATTATGTTGCAGAGTCGTGCTGGGAGTCTTAGATTTGCAGCCCGGCTACTGCTGTTAGATTTGATTGCAGAGGGTTTTTTTTTTTATTGTATCTGGCATGGATTTCATCACAACCTTCACCGTTTCTGGCTTCTTTTGTCTCTGAAGCTTTTAAAGCATCAAGGCAGTTTGCCATTGTCCCGTGCTCTCTGTGACTCCATTTCTTTCTTTCTTTTTCTGTGAGCACACACAACCTCAAAGATGAAATTGAAATCGAAAACAATGTACAAAAAAATTGAAGGGTAGGAGTCAATCAGGGCAGACACAAAAGGATTTCTTAAAATGGTGATTAATTGAAGGATTTCCACAGCTAGCCATGATTAGTCACAATTTTGGGCATAAATTGAAAATCAACTGGTGGAGTCCTTGCACAAGGAAATTTGAAGCCAGTCTGTAGAAAACAGTAGCTAGTCACTAATGCGCATACCTAGCAGCTACCAGGATGTTTGTTTAGTAGTGCAATGGCAACAAGCAAAACTCCTGTAAGCTTGTTTATAGGTAGGGGATCCACAACTAAGTGGAAGCAGTGTGAAAAACGAGAAGAGGGGAGGTGTCTAGGGTCAAGTATTATGGTATTTACGTGTGTATGATGGTTTTGTCGTTGAGTCCAAACAGTTCTGGGGCCTGTACTATGAAGCAGCATTAACACAGCTGGGATCCCTCTGTTTTACTTGGGCAGACTTACGCCTGAAATACACCAGATACGGTGATACGGCAGTGCGACTCCGTTGCGCTGTGTCTTGGCTGTGTTTGTCAACTCACGCCAGCTGCATGTACAAGCTACATGACTGATAGACAGCTGGAGTCACAGACCCAGAAGTTCACATGTTTCCCAGTCCTCTGATAAGTCTCTCTTCATTCATGTTGGGCTGTAAAACCTCAAACCTGTTGACTCCTGGTCTGGCTCCACTCATTATGGCAGTTTCTCCTTTTGGCCAAGCAAAATATGAACTGATTTTCATCCAGTCTGTTTTGTTTTGAAAGTCACTGGGTGTTTATTGGGTAGTTTCCTGCCATGACTTCCTGTTCCATTTGATCTTCCCTATGTTGAATTTATGCGTCACAGCTCCATTATTTTAAAAATAAAATGGCTGCGTATTACCTACAACACAATGAACCAACCATGCAGAGGTACTACAACAGAACGGTTCCAGTGTGAGTTGACACATTGATTTAGCGTAACTTTGAAGGTGAATATCAAGTCTGTAAGTGAATCCACTCTTGATCAGTTCGCGCTCAAATTCAATGGGCTGTGTTTGCAGCGTCTGACCAATCACAAACATGTACGAAAGGGAGAAACTCTGCAAAGCAGCCTACATTACCCCAGAAAAGTTTGATTTCATTTTCCACCGGTTATTTGGGTCCCCTGTCCCTGGCCACTTCCACCAACTCCTCTGGAGGGGTACCGAGGCGTTCACAGGCCAGTCGAGATATAATCTCTCTACCCTGTCCTGGGTCTACCCCAGGGTCTCCTCCGAGTTGGGAATGCCTGAAACACCTCCCAAGGTAGGTGTCCAGGAGGCATCCTCACCAGATGCCCGAACCACCTCATCTGGCTCCTCTTGACATGGAGGAATAGAGGCTCTACCCAGAACCTCTCTCAGCTGTTAGGGCTCCTAATTCTATCTCTAAGGCTGAGCCCAGACACCCTGCAGAGAAAACTAATTTTAGCCGCTTGTATCCACAGTCTTGTTCTTTCGGTCACTACCCAAAGCTTGTGGCCATAGGTAAGGGTTGGAACGTAGATTGACTGGTAAATTGAGAGCTTTGCCTTCTGGCTCAGAAGTTATTCATCAGAAATAAGGATAATTCAAATACATTCTCCAGACCAAAAAGCGTTTGTTGACCTCAATGTTAACCCACCTGCAAGCTGTAGCCGCCCACCAAGCCATCGATGTTCAGTTTGTTGCTTGTCGTCATATGTTGTAAACTGTCAATGGTGGCCAGCCTTTGGTGAAAGGGAGGAGAGCTCAATGCAGAGATAGGGACTCGAGTTTTCGACTCTCACTGGAGTTGCACTTAAGTTGTGCACGCAGAGACTTTAGACTTAACTTGGACTTGTGCTCAAAAGACTTTGGACTCGACTCTGACTCATGTTTTGAGACTTGCGAACAATCATTGTGTTTTCTTTCTTGGCATATTAAGATTGAAGAAGCTCTGAGCTTAATGTGGTTCCTTCTTTTTTTTCATGGTAACTGTGGTAACTACTATATGCTTTGGGTATGCACCTCACAGCATCATGTAGTATCACTTGATTAAGGCAATGGCGACAGACCTGCAGCTGCTGCTGTACCATTTGTCACTAAATTTGGTTATCAAAACTTTAAACAGGCACCAACAAAAAGAGAGCTGACTGCAAAGTCTACACGACACAGATCAAATATGCTGGATCCACCACATTTAACCACTGAGCCTGCACAATATGGGGCAAGATGTACTGTAACTATGTTCATGTTGGAAGAATACAGTTTCTTTGAAAGGAAAGCATTCATTGTGTTTTTTCTTTCTATTGGATGCAAGATGAAGAAATGAAAATTGATCAACCAGTGGCCTGTTAAAAATCATTTTATAATTGATCAGTGCTGATACTGTATGCTAATAGACAGAAGTGATAATAATGCAGTGAATGCTTTAAATGCTTTCTGTAGATATAGCTGTGCAGTATTCTTAGTAGACCAGACCACAGCAGACGACAAAAACTCACAAGACTTATTTTTCTCAATATTTGAGACTTGACTTTGACTCTTGACCTGAGACCTGACTTGGACTTGTGACCAGAGACTTGGGACTTGACTTGGACCCGCAAAAAATGACATGTGAACATCTCTGGCTCAATGCCTGGCCAAGAAGTGATACTTCAGCCTCGATGTTCTGGTGGTAAATCAATCCACATGGAAAATAAACTTAAATATCTTCTATCTGGCAGAGCTCTGGCACAAAACTTGACACCCAAAGGACTTTTTTTTCCAAGTAATATGTTCTAATCCATGTCCATTAGAGGAAGCTTGTTTGTACTTGCCACCCTAAACATTATGACTGTATCACTTCCTGACTTCCTATAAGACAGGCTGAAGGTCATATCACAGAATGTGCTTGTGTTAATCAAAGTTAATGGTTCTAAAGTCAAAAGCTAACATGCTATCCACTTAGCCTTGACAGTCCTATCACGCTTTTTAAAACTCCTCTATAAAGAGGGAGAATCTCTGCTCGTCTTTGTCAAAAGTGAACACCGAGCAAACCACTCAGGCTTTACATGCAGTGATGGTTTTAAATGGTGACCTACTTTATTTTAAATATGCATCTCTCAACTCTCTTCAGTGAAAATGAGGCTAATGACAGTTTAACTCCTGTAACCCTTTGACTTTCAATCATCTTTGTTTTCTCGAGGTAATGAATGTGAGGCCTGTAATCAGTGTTAACTTGTTTTTCTATGGACCCTTTCCTCTGTAGAAGGAGATATGCTGCATTTCTAATCAATATCTAGAGCTGCAGAATTTTTGTTTTGCTTGCAGGGAGTGAGCTGATGCTATGAAAAGATTGGCAGGCGCTAGGCTTGACCAGAACCCTGACCCCCCCCATGGATATGAGTGAAACAATCTGGGAAATAAAGGAAATAAGGAACTAAGAGTAGTCAGCAGGCCGAGCCATTCACCTTGTTATCCCAGTGGACTGCTTGGCCGAGTGCCAAACCGAAACACTGAGGGCCAACACTGAGGAAATGAGTTTCACCCGAGTATCACACCACCAAACAGATTGTGCTTTTTAAAGCTTTTATTTTGTGGGGAATGTTTGCTGAGCATGCGATGCCCTTCACGATTACACCTGAGATTTGCCCAGTCCAACCATTTCAAAGAGCTGAAGTCCAGTGATTAGCAGAGCAGATTAGGTCATTTTTATTATAAGGATTAGTTTCATGATGAGGCAAACACACGGTGTTTTTAATGATGGGGTGTGTAGAGGTTCTGAAGTAACCAGCTGATTTTATCACCTTAAAACCTATACACATCCACCAGTTATCCCCTGACAAATAACCATCTCAAACCCACAGACTTCATCAACCCACTCCCCTGTCTGCTCGCTGTGCTCTGCAGTGCTGGCTGTGTGGCAGCATGCTGCCTGCCCTCTCTGACTTGTCTCTATTAAATGGATGGTGCTTTTGGCAGGCGAGCCTGTGTGGCTTGTTTGCCCTGGGTATAAATGATGTCTGGTCTCTCCAGCAGGTTACAGACTCTGCAGAATGCTCATTACAGGGGAAAATCCACCCAGCACCACAGCCATTGTCTTTTTCTATGTTTGAATGATCCGTAAAGAGAAGGATGATCTTTAAACAGCAGCCTCTGAAGCCATACATTGTTAGAGATCAGAGACAGACAGCCTCACCATGAGGTTGGAGTCAAATGTACCAGAAAAAAATCAATGTGAACACAGGGATGTCACTGACCTGTATATAATTACCCAACACCCCAAACATTTTACTTCTTTTCACAAAAAAATTTAACTTGTGTCTTTACAGGAAGAAAGGAGCTTATACTAAAGACTGCTGCAACAAACACTTTGCAACAACAGGTTATGGCCTCACTGGTAAGCAGCTTATTTAAGTCTTTAGAAAGCACAAGACCTTGCATGTTCATGTCATCATTGAACAATTAACAGTACATTTATTTTGGGGAGCACTACATGCTCAGGGTATCCTCCCCAAGAAACTGTGGAGCATTCTGAACAACTGATAAAGAAAGAGGACAGTGAAAATGTCTCTTTGATAATGTCTGGAAATAGAGTGACGTATGCCTTCATACCACAGGCTTCATGATATAAGGACGTGGACTTCATGACCCGGCCCATTTGTACTGATACAGATTTATGAAGCCCATTAGGCCACATCGTAAATGCTGAAGTTAGGGTTGCCAAAACAGCCACAACAGTAACAAATTAACATGTACGCTTTCTTGCGTTTTTTAGTGTTACAAATCGAGGGAATAACCAAAAGTACTTGTTAGACAATGCGTCTGTTGTTGTGATGCATGAGCTCTATCAGTTTGTGGAAAGCTGCTTAAAAAAAACAACAACAACAACAAAAACAAACAAAAAAAACAGGCTGTAAAGAATACAAACTTGAAAATTATCATTTCAAGGTACATTTGGAAGAGATATAAAATAAAAACTGTGCAATCAATATGAGATTATTCGCCAGTTAATTATGAACGATCATAGGACTGATTGTGATTAAATATTTGAATGGATTGACAGCCCCTGCTGAATTACTTCAAGCTTTCTTTGAGTTGGGATAGGGTAAAAGGTGGGTCCATATGTGGTTTACGCCAACTCAAAGTGGAACCTTAAAAAAGATGCAGTCTTGAGCTTTGCTTGACATCATATTTTAACACCAGAGGTTTCTAATTGCCCAGTTCTGGTCAAAACATGCATCTTGAAACATGGACGAATGCTGGACAGACATGATAATGCATGCAACTTGTTACTGATGAATTGTTTTCTTAGCAAAGTTATAACCTAGTATAATGAGGAAGCTACCCTGCAAAGTTTTGAATTGTTTAAATTGCTGTTCTTGAGTTTGCATACTCTGTCTTGAGTCAAAGTCACTGATAAAGATGATAGATGTTGATGCTGGTAACAGTTTTACTAACTACTTGCAAGAATGGGATAGAAACACGGACCTCAGGGGAAACTTGTAAGTTTTGCACAGGGTAGTTACCGATCATGACATGGTACAGCCTTTTTATTTTCTTCACTGATCGTTAAACCCGATCTCTCCCATATCAGTCTCCAGGACTGTGGCAGTATTTGACCAAGCATTCCTATCCTTTGCTCATTTCTGTAAAACTCATGCAGCCATAGACATATATCACTCAGTTCTTCCCCAAGAATGCACCCTCTGACTGAGAAATTCAATTTACAGTTTCCAACAAAAGATTACTAAGATAAGATGAGATGAGATAACTCTTCATTTGTGCCACAAGGGAATCATTTACAGAATGACAGCGGCAAATATACAGGTGTAAAGCACAAACTAAATCACAAAAAGAATTTATTGAAACTGAGTGAAATAGGTGTAACCTAGACAACATGCAGAACAATTCGCTGACAAGAAATGCATACAAAGTCAATAAACAAATATAGAATGATCACTGATTAATAATACAAGAAAGGCAAAAGCTATATATTATATAATACGTTTTTGAAGAGGAATTGCACGTTGTGATAATTGCACTATATATATATATATATATATATATATATATATATATATATATATATATATATATATATGTATATTAGGGCTGGGCAACGATTAAAACTTTTAATTGTAATTAATCGCATGATTTCCCTGATTAATCATAATTAATCACATTGTGAAAGTGCGATAACATCTGTCATGCAAACTCTAAATCAGCACTTGTTATACAGTTATAGTTTAATCATTTATTTAGTGCAAATCAAATTTACAAAATGTAAATACAAAATTAAAGCTTATTGCCACTGTCAGGGCATTAAAGTGATCCTCCGGGGTGGAACAAGTTGGGTCCTATCTCAAGGTTTAGGGCAGAAATTACCGCTACAGCAGTGATTTTGTGCAGCAGAAGCCCAGGGCGCTCCCTCCCTGCTCCTCCAACGGTTTCCTCTGCACTCAGATAGGGCCATATTTTACTCGACCAAAAACACAAATAAATGGACTCCCACCAAAAAACTCTATCAGTCTGCATTCAAGCTTTATTTAGAGAATTTTCACCGCGTTACTTTCACACAAAAACACCGCTAAATAAGGCTCTAGTTCTCATCGTGTGTCTTCGTCCTGGCACACTACCTGCATTTGTTTATGTGCGGCACGCCGCGTGCGGACTGATACACTAAGCGGCGAGTGCCTTTAAGTTCCGTGGTGTTGCCCCTCTTCTCCATGCTTGTTTTGGTTACTCATCGTGTTTTTCCGCCAATTTCACTTCCGGTTCCACCGCGGTCGGCAACAGACATTTACAAAAAAAAAGCATGTGCACTAATACATATATATATATATATATATATATATATATATATATATATATATATATATATATATATATATATATATATATATATATATATATATATATATATATATATATATATGTACGAAATGTGCCAGAAAAAATCAATGTGAATACAGGAATGTTCTGTGTTTTTTTTTGTTTTTGTTTTTTGTTTTTTTCCAAATAGACTGAACTGTTCACTTTACTGAAAAACAAAACCTTGAAGCAACAGTTGTAGGAACCCAAAGCAAGATGAGCTGATAAGTGTGTTTGTTAAAATGTGGGATGTAATCCTCAAGATGATTTCCCCATCCCATCCAGGTATGACTGAATCAAAGTATGAGTGTGTGGTAAGATTAACACAGCCTAACATAGGATCTCAATCATCCTTAGACTCTGGCTGTAGAGGACTCCAAAGCCCTGGTCTCTGCTGAAATTACACCAGTCAGCTCAACAAAGTGACTTTATGTGCTCTTGGCTGCAGCTGGGCATCAATATTTTGACATCAACATTTTGGGCCTACCTGCTGAGAAAATTTCCCACTCTCTATAATAATTCTGCTAATTACCAAAAGCATTTCTCTTGATCTCCACCTCCAAGCTACAGTCTCACGAATGACTGCTTCTTTATGTGTTACAAAACTATGAAGGAGAGGATCAAATTAAATTCTGCTGGGATATTTCCTCTGAAATTAGCACATGAAAACCAAGAATCTTTCCAGAAGTGGAGCCAGTGAAATGTGAGCTGAGCTCTGCTGTGGCTTTGTCGTGGAAACAATGAAAGGCTTTGAGCTCAGACTCAGACTCAGACTTGGTCCTCTGTGCCTGCTTGAGTCTGGAACAGAAGAAACTGTGCTATTGTCAGTGAAGAAGTGACGCTAACCTGCCATGTTTTTTCTTGTTGAGGTTTCAAACCATGACTGTTTAATCACCGAGGGAGGAAAGCGGGTTTCGAAATACACTGTACTTAATTCATCTCAATGTTTCATTATTTCAGAGCTGAAAGATCTCAGACTAGAAGGCTTTTTTTTGTTGCTGAATGAGTCTTTTGAGTTTTTTTTAAATTTCCTTTGTCTTTTAATGAATGCCCAGCTCTCACTCCTGTCCCACTGATCTACCTGACGCTCTCTAAATGAATGGAAAGCTACTCCAGCTAATTTACTGTTCCTGGTCATAAAAATGGTTCCTCTTTGGCCGGCACAGGGAGCGTGAAGAGGTTTGAGGGGGAGGGCAGAGAGGCTTTCAAATGTTGGGACACTGAACAGATGCAACCTGAGTGATATAACGCTGAAATATTGGCTTGGGGGGCGCTAATATAAATACGAGACGTGGCTGGCAAGGTTAATATGATTGCTTAAATATTGGCAAGGTTGGCTCATCTGAATGGCGCTAAAATACGAGCGCTGAAAAATGGCCACAGCTTTGGCCGGAGCGACAGCGGCTATTCCAGGAAACACTCGAGCCAGGCTCTGTCTTTTTTCTGCCAGCTGTCCTTTTTCCTCTCTGAGGTTATTCCTGAGCATTTTATTTTCCCATCACTCACCCCGGGTTGATGGATGGACGGACAGTGGAGGAGACAGCTGGATCAGAGGGAGATGTGACAGAGGCAGACAGTCAGGGAGACAAAGTCGAAGCTTGAAATTCTCTTTATTTGTTACAGCGCTGCTTCATTTTTAACAGCAGAGTCTGACATATGTTCAAGTTCAAGCTTTTATTTTAATTCAGAAACACAACAGAAGAAAAATGTGGATTCATGCACACAGAGAAAGCTGTGTGGTCCGAATAAACATGTTGGATCAGGCCCATCACAAGCATTACTGTTCCTCTCACCTCCTCCCCTCTCCTCTCCTCTTCTCCTCTTGTCCTTTTTCCCTCCCCCTGCTCTCCTCTGTCTGCTGCTCTGTCAACACAGACTAACTCAGCCAGCCGCCATCATCTCCTCACATCTCCTGGGTCCATTTAGCAGCCAAGAGCCACAAACACTCGTCTGAATCCTAATTAGGGCCCACTCTGGTTGGAGGGTGGCATTTTTAACAACATGATGTGAGACATCAAAACACTCTGAAGCAGAGCGAAGGACGTCCTCGTCATCCTCTGATTCCTCACCGATTCCCAAAACACTCTTTAAGTTCTCTTAGTGAACAGAGCAGCTTCAGCTCGCTGCCTTCGTATGTAACAACCAAACCACGCTGATGTTTATGACTATGGTTCATTTACAGAGACAGTCAGAAGAACAGGATAAATCCTCTGCTGAACCAGAGTTATTATGTTCTATGTACCTGAATACTGAACGGTCAGGACCTTTTTCACCCTGAACACTTTTCTTATGTTCACATAAGCTGCTCAGGGAAGTGCAGCTGCTGTGCTAAAGGTTACTGTAAAGTGAAAGAGGTGAGATTGGAATAAAAGAAGAATTGGATGAAGACCATAGCAGCAAATAAGTATAACACAACAATAAGCTACAGAAAAGTAAAAGAATCACTTCATGGAGCAACATGAATCCTCTGCTGAAAACAGGTTCAAACCAAATATTTATAGTAAAGAAAATTTACCTTTTTGTCTTTTTTTTAAAATCATCCTTTCATCTAAAGTTGACTCAAAGGCTGTTGACTATGGTATAACTGGGTAGGCTGACTGCTAAAAACATGGTCTAACAGCAGGTGTCTTGTTGTGTTCAATCCTGAGTCCTCAGTCAAATCTAAGTCAAGTCTGGCTTACTAAAAGAGTCCTGGAGTCCCTGTTACCTGAGTCTAGATCATACTCCTCATGATTTATGGTTAGTAGGTGGTTATGGGTTAAAGAACACAGGTAGGGATGCTGAGCAGAGGGGGTCTTGTCATACCCTGAAGAGGGGTCTAGGATTGATGATGTTTTGTCATAGGTACCAAAAATGTTTGAAAAATGCAAAATGAACCAAGAACCTGACTGTTTTACTTAAAAAAAAATAAATAAATAATAAAAAAAAAAAGTATAAAGTGCTTCCTTTTATGCTTTAATGCCCCTCTGGTTTCCTCTGTTGTAGCTTTATCAAGTAATTTTTGTCTCTCATTGGTATTTTAGAAAAACCCTAAAATCAGTCTCTGTCTGAAACACATGGTTTTAGCTACTGTCTCTTTAAGGCTCCCTGCTCCACAAACCCCATCCCTCTGATTGGCCAGTGCCTCTGAAGGCATGCCAAGTCAAACCTTGGTGTTTGAGGCCCGTTCCTTCAATGTATCATGAACCTGTTAAGAGGTCCTTCTGTGATGGCCACATCATTTCAGAAAGTCTAATGAAGATTTTATGCTTTTTTAAGAGCAGGCAAATATGGGAAAGCCTGATACCCCCTCTTTAAATCTCAGCTACTGTTAACTGTTCTGTCTGGGTAAAGTTCTCTCCCTAAGAAAACTGTTCCTGTCCTGTCCTTTTTTTTTTTTCTACCTTTTTTTTTTCAGACATCCTGATTTTGCTTTATTCCATTAGAAACATGGTCCTGCATTAGTTATCTGGCTTTCCTAACTGCAGTCTGGTTGATCCTGAGGGCAGTCTGAACTATTTTAGGCACAGAATAAAATAATAGTGAGAGGGCTTCAGAGAGAGATCCAACATTTTTATTCAGTTGAAGAGTTCAGATTTTTGGCCTTTTGTTAATTTGCTCATTTACTCCACTGATGACAGGTATGACTTAAGGAAAGTTACATTTTAACTTCGGACTTATCAGGACTCCTCACAGTGTTTGGACTCATGTTGGAGGATTGTGTTGGTGGATTGGTTTTGGGGCTCACCTGAGCTGGGTTAACGTTTTAGGTAGGGGTGCACGATATTGGATTTTTGCCGATATCCGATATGCCGATATATTAGACCCCTTTTGGCCGATACTGATACCGATACCGATAAACACAAGTTTGTTTTCTTCCACTGTAAATAAAGCTAAGTCAATCCTGTACTGGAATTCACATGTTACTCCTATTGTGACGGTCTTATTTGTTTAAGAAACACACATAAAACAAGACAAACAACATTTGATTTAACCATAAATAAGAAATGTAGTATTTTTTCAAACTCAAGACATTCAGTATTGAAATACAGAAAAATAATTTCTTTAGATCACATGAACTTTAAATGTACAATGCATTTTTAAACATAACCAAGTTGCATTTGATTATTTTAGAGCTACTGTAACAACCTGGTGACAGACACAGAGCTCTGCAGTGCAAATAAATGAAGTGCTACATTTTATTTAAGGAGCTTATTTTTCAGATGGAAAATAATAATAATCCTAATTGAACAGCACCTTATCGGCTGTGACTATCGGCAAAAATTTTCATATCTGCCGATACCGATAAACGTGTTTTTAAGCTTTTATCAGCCGATACCGATATTGTGCCGATAATATCGTGCATCCCTAGTTTTAGGACATAGGCCCTCCCTATCCAGTAGAGCTGACTACAGTGTGTATCAAACACTGCACTGACTGTTTCACGTTCACCACACCTGGTTTTCTGCACATCTGTCGGCTGTTGACCACACACACAGCCCCGAGCGTTAACAGGAGCCAGCTCAGACTGAGTTTATGACGACCTTACACCACCAGATGATGGGATTGCACCAAAAGTCCGATGGAAGTCTCCTGTTTCATGTCTTACCTTGGAAAATTGTCTTTAAGAGTAAAACTGTCTAAAAAGTTGTTGGAGAAAAAAAAAAAAAAACATCTCCATGACAACGTAACATTTCCATCTTCTGCAGGATGTGTTTGAAGCTGCTCTGAGTCAGAGGAGCTCGTGTTTGGACGTTTTCTCCTTCAAGGTCGAGACCGATGCTCCAAAAAGTAAAGAACAAAACTGCTTTTTCTCCTTCAAATTTCAAGATTATCATACATTTCTCAATGAAACTCAAAAGTGTCAAAACATCGTGGATCAACCCAGATAGAGAGCTTTTTCTTTTTGTGTGTGAGCTGTGTTGTGTTTTCTGCACAAACTGCTGTAGAGAGGTGAAAATGAAAACACGGGTCGGGTGACGAAGGGTTTTAGAAAAAGCGATGGAGACAGATGTGGAGGGAGACAGTGACAGAGCGGGAGTGTCTGAGCCCTCACCCCTGCTCGATGTGCTCAATGCTAACTGCTTGACTTGGTTCTCTGCCAGAGGCTTATTCAGGACCAAGGACAGCTCCCTGGTCTCTGAGCTCTCTGGCTGGAGAGACACATTTAGACCAAGTCTTTCTCTTTCATTGCTCCCGTTTTCCTTCCTCTAAAACTCGCTGCGTCTCATTGGGGAGCCCACATTTAGCTACGCCGTCTTTCTCTGTCAGTCTCTCTTTTCAGTCTCTCTGAGGAATGTCAGATTTATCGTCATCTCGTCCTCTTTCCTTTCTCTTCTCCCTTGGTGTCTCTGAGCTCCATTTCCCCTCGGTTCCCCTCCAGTGAGGACACATTTAGAGTCTGCACCATCAGGGAACACCCTGACTTTTCCCTCCTATTCAATTAAGCTCTGACTGAAACACACACGAGAACACACACATGAAGAAGCACACACTTACACACACAATTACAGCGCTCTGATGTCTGGAGACTGGTGACACGGAGAGATGACCTCAGAGAAATGAAACACACACACGTACATTCACAGAAGAAAGGGTGAATTGGACACACACATGCACACATGAAGTAAAAACACTCAGCAATCACCCGACAGAAACTCCCTGTGGTAATTTTCAGATGTGAGATCTCTGCAGTAATTTTGGACTGACTTCAATTTATCTTTTTTCTCCTTTCAGGGTGATTTTTCCCCCTGCTGGGCCTGAAGTATTTAGTTAAACACACACAGGCTTCACACTTTGTTCCAATCTGTTTCAGCGCTATAGTCATCAAGAGACGGATCTGGCACAAGCCAATTGTCAGGATGAGATTAAAAGACACCAAGCACAAAGGTGCATCACTGCTTTTTTTAATCTTAACAGGAGAGGTTAGAAGATAATAAAACGTGTAAATCATTTTTTAGATACAAAGCAACAAAGCAGCCTGTGTGAGAAGAGACTCAGTTTAATTTGTACTGAACTGATTCATGGTCTCTGAGCTGAAAAAAGACAAGTTACAGGATAAAACACTTTTCAGACTATTTTTTAAGAAGCTCATGCATTCCTTGTTTTTTTTTTTTTTTTTTTTTTTTTTAATCAAATATACATGAATTCAACTCAAAACTAGATGCTGGGATAAGCTCCAGCCTTCTCACTCTGAACGAGCTGAGTGGGGAAAGATGAGGAACGGGCGGATGGATGGATGGATGGATGGATGCATTTCTCATCCCACTTGTTTTTTCTTTCATTGCCTTTACTTTCATGTCTTTAGGTCTGGTTGTATCAGTAACTTTTTTCCTTTCTGATTAGTTTTCCAGTATTTATATCTCATGATATTTTCAGATTTTATCCTTGTCTCTGTTTCTTCTCTGACTCTCACTCCCCTCCATTATGTACGCTGTATTTCATGCCATACTTCTGTTGTTAGCACCTCCTAAAGGAACAGCTCTGGGCCTCTTTTAAACAGGCTTTTGAGCAGATATCGAGTATTTTAGCTAAAGAGAAAAGCAGCCAGAGCTGGCGGTACTTCAGCTCTGTGTGCTTGATTTCTTTCAGAGATGAGTGTCACTTGAGTGTTTCCACAAGGTTATGATTCAGAGTTTAGTTCTTGTTTTTGGTTTATTGTATTCAGTTAACACAGACTGTTTTTTTGTTAATCCTCAGTAGTGTTGGTTTTGTGTGGTTTGCTTTGAGTTGTTACATTTTCTCTCATGTCTGTTTGCTGAAGTCTTATATTTATACTTTTGCCTACAATTCATGATTTTTTTAACTAAGAATTTAAAACTTTTATGCCATCCACATTTGGCAATTTACAGTAAGACTGCTACAGGCAAAATAGAAATCAATAAAAGAATTTAAGAATACCTTAAACCTTTCTTTTCCCACAGCTTTCTGTTCTGTACAACACATCACCATAACCAAGGATAAATTAAAAGGTAGACCACTCCTTTATTATTATTATTATTATTATTATTATTATTATTATTATTATTATTATTATTATTATTATTATCAATAATCACTAATCGCTAATCGCTATTGTTAATGCTAGCTTTTATAGAAGGTCCTTACAGCATTTTTAAAGAACATGCAGAGCTGTTCATCCGCAAAAAAAAGAAAAGAAAAAAACAAACAAACAAAAAACAACAACAACAACAAAAACAATGAAGAAGACAAAGCTGAAATTGTACTTTATCTAATACATACTAAGACTTACTTGAAAATGTCTGAGCAGGACCACGTGTTTGTCAGTAAACGCCATTGTCATCACAAAATGTCTGGGTCCCATATAGATGCTAAAGCTTTTCAAACAGTCATGTTGGGAGCCCATGTGGGCACTCAAGAAAAAAAAAGAAAAAAGAAAAAGGAAACACACCAAAAATAAGGAGTCTATATGATTTAAGGCAAAAAAGTGTATGACATATCCTCACTGAAAACACTGTTAAAACTCTGATCTACAAATGGTTAAAAAGGATAGATGTGGCTCAGTGGATGCGGTCATCTTTCAGACCAGAGGTTCTCTACCTCAATCCATGGCTTCCATACGTTAAAGTGTCCTTAACGCATTTCCCCTGAAGGCAGAGAGTGTGTATTTATGATTAAATCATTAGCAAAGGGCTCTCTGCATAGCCCCCTCTGCCACCACTATAGTATGTGTGGAAATGTGACATGAAGTGTAAAAGTGCTCTGAGTGCTCAGGATACTATAACAGCGTTGTATAAGTGCAGTCCATTTACAGTTTACTATTTCAAACATAAAATTATAATAAACCAAAAGGCAACTTTCTATGTTGCAAACAAAGCAAAGTGTAAATACAGCTGTTCCTCATTTATCCACTTGAGACTGGCAGCAGAGACCAGGAAAACTCTGTCAGGTCCTGTGTCAAAAAACGTGTTTTTAAAGCACAAGTAAACCCATTCACAGCCACAAAATATTAAAATATTCCACATGTGAAGCTAATTTATAAACTCACAAACATGGGACAGAGAGTTAAAGATTTGTAGCACAAGGGCCTGGCTGAGATTCTGAAGGTGGTGGTTTTGCAGGAGGCTGAAAGCTTGCGTCAGCTCCACCTCTTTGACTGTGGATCAGTTGGTTAAAAGTTAAGTTAAGTTCATATTTTCAGATAGACTTCCCTTCAGAAACAGTGGTTGATATCACTGAGACAAGGGCTTCGTCCACATGTAATCTAGGTCGCGCCCTATGAGGGGCCTTAGTTCAGGTCTGGCCTGTGGCCTGCTTTCCACATGTTGTTCCCCAGTTTCGCCTTGTTACTGCCAAGTGGCAACCTCCGGTCTAAAAATATGAGACGATGCAGAAGTGCCAAAATCTGCTGTTTCTCAAGTGTCGGCCTGAGGCTGGCTCCGGAAGTACCTGAAGTCACATACACACACACCAAGCCAAAAAAGCAGTTTTCAAAGCAGAAATTAACTTATTTACAGCCTGGTTCAAAAAACTTCTCCAGACTGAATGCTAATTGTACTATCTGCAAACACTGTACAGGGGGTATATATATATATATATATATATATATATATATATATATATATATATATATATATATATATAATTTATTTATTTTTTTTATTTAACTCGACCATTCAGAGGATATTAAGATCATGAGCTCGCCCAATCAGAGGCACAGCTCAGGGTAATTTGACCGACAGACACCCTTTAGCTGTACATGAAGCCTTTGCCACTACCAGTTTAGCTGCTATAGCCGACGTGCTTCATTTTACATTTCAGGAACAGATGGGTGACATCGGGGAGACTATGTCCATGTTTTATTCAGTCTGTGACTACTGCTCTATCCACTGCCTTATCCTCTCCAATCACAGGCATGAAAAGCCAGAAGAAAAAAAAAAAAACTACCATAATAATAATAATAGTAATAATAATAATAATAATAATAATAATAATAAAAATGATAATAATAATAATACACTAAGCCAATACTAATAATAACAATTACAATGTTGTGAATAATGCTCATAAAATCAGTTGCACATTTCAATTTATGCACTTTAAGGAAGAGTCAGTGACCCTTTTTTATTTATTTAAATTTTGAAAAAAATATTGCCCAGAAAAATAAAAAATAAAAAATAAAAAATATTTAAACATTAAACATTAAATAAAATAAAAAAAGATTTAAAAAAAAAAAGTTCTTTATTACTTTACGGCTGTTCTTGTGCTAAGAGAAGTGAGTTAAAACAAAAATGAGTGCTTTGACAATAAATAGATAAATAAATAAATAAATAAATAAATTGTGTTGTTCTGCAGTGTGAAGCTGAAATGCAATTGTCTGCCCACATGACTACAGACATGCCTCACATGACTTATTCAGAAACATTTTTAGTGCACAAGTGCAGACTGATGACCAAAAGACTGCAAAAATGTATGTTTTTACATACATGTGGACGGGACATTTGTGTTATTTAGGTCCTGATCAGTCTGTGGCCTTAGCATTGTAACCCCTTTCAACAAAACCTCACTGTGACTTTTTTTTTTCAGAAAATTATTTGTTAACCAGAAATTTATGAGTAAGAGATCATAAATGTTACAATCAAAACACTGTTGGGGTTTAATGTTAAATACACAGGTTTGAAACTAACATACTCTCAACTGGTCTGGATTTCAACCTACTTTATCTTTTCCTAAATTTGCCTTTTTAAATAGAGTGGATTTAGTTTTTATCAGAGGTCATGTTGTTGTATCAAAGTGTGCCCCAGTTGTCGGTGAATCAAGTATTCATTGTATAAATCTTGGTCAGTGCAGCCAGCAATGAGCTCAGACAGAAGGGTGTTTGGTGAAAGGAAGCAGAGCTTGAGGAAACAATGAGATAAATTTAGCTGAGAGTTTTGAACACATGCAGGAAGAGGGGTTAGAGGTTGAGCATGAGCAAGATATTTTAGTTTAAAGCTCAGCAAAAACTCAAATAAAGGACAAAAGACTACCGCCAATATAAACAAACACAAGTTACTGTTTCTTTATTCAAACAGAAAACAAATCTCTCTGGATCTTACTCATGATAATCAGCTGTGAGCTGAACAAAGGACCATGGACAGCTCCGGTTTCAGCACCCTGGACAGTGACGTTAGCTAAAAGCTCACAGTGTGCAGATTACAAACTCCATTAATCACCTGACATCAGACCTTCACTTTATGCAACTCTTAATGTTTTCTGCTTGTACAAACTTAACAGCCAATCAGAGTGTACTCTAAGGTCAGATGACACAGACGCAATAATTCAAGGACGAAGAAAAACCTGAGCTGCTTTAACAAAGATTCATCTCTGCTCTGAACTTTGAATCAGAGTCAGGCATTAGAAACAATGAGGTGATGAAACATTTCACTGCAGGATATTCTCTGAGGGATAATTAGTAGAAAATAAATCCTCTTCATTCAAAATTCAACACTTTTTTTTTTTTTTTTTCCTGTGGGCCATTGGCAGTTTGTTCAATAAGTGGATAAAACACTCTGTTCTTCACACACTAGAAACTCTGTCAGATACCTTTAACCCAGGGATGGGGGGCTCCAGCTTTACCACATCACAGAAACACTGACCTTTGTGTGTGTGTGTGTGCGTGTGTGTGTGTGTGAAAGAGAAAGAGTCTGAGCCTCAGAGTGTTCAGACATGTATGGGTGAAAGCACTGGCCTCTGTTCCATGTGTGAGCATTTATGTGTTTGTTGATGAGTGTGAGTGTGTGTGTCTGTTTGTGCATGTGTGTGTTTGTGTGTATGTGACCTTTCCAGCAGCTCCTCTCTCAGCCATCAGGGTGCTGTTTTCCTCACCACTGACTCTCTAAAGAACTCTTTTTTTTCTGTTTTCCTCCTACAGTGCATCTCAAAGTGTTTCCGCTCACGTTAATCGTTTTCAGTAATTTCAAATGTCACCAAAACTAAGCCGTGGAGTGGTTTAATGAATCAAAATGGTTAAGGTGAATAAACATCTTATTGCAAAAACATCATGAATCAAATCATGAAATGGAAATAATTCCTCTGGACACATTTTACTTGTAAATTAGCATCAGTTCAGGATGGAGGAAAATACGAACAGATAACAGTCTAGAGGCAGGAATTTGTATTGTTGCAGTAATTTTCTATTTTTGTTTAATTAAAATGAAAAGATTTCAAAAGTAAAATTTTACTCATGTACTTCAGTCTTTCTTTCTTTTTTTTTTTTGACCATCAGATGCACATACGAGCACAACTTATTCAACAACCTCTAGCAAAGAAGTGACATTTTAAATTATTTGGATGGAAAATTTAAAAATGTGTGATTACTAACAATTTTCATTTCAAACAACACTTTTACAGATAGAGATGGTGCAATTTTCTTAAAATTGTTGAAAAAATAAATATATTGGATTTTTATATTTCAGATAATCAGTGAGGTGGTCTCGGGAGCCTTAGGAATGACGATGTAAGACAATGAAACCGTTTTCCTGGAGCAATGAACAATAAGACAGAGTCTGTCACAAGTTTTACAGATGACTAACAAAGTGCCTCTCCAAACAGAGATGTTTTAAGAAAACTGATCTGCACAAAGACTTCTTTGAATTTGGCTTTTGTTTGAACTGTCTTTTGCTTTCTTGCCTTAAGAAACTTCATTGTGACAAAATATTTGCCACAAAGCCTGAAAACATGCCAGACACTTTTGGGATGACAAAAAGGCACAAAAAGTGCATCTTAAATACTGAAAGTCATTTCAAGTATTTCTTTGTTTCGCACTCAAAAGCAGAGATACTCAAGTCCATCTTGGAGAACAGTTCATTTTCAAACTGTAATAGAAATTTTAAACCCAAACTCTGTAGTGTTAAAGTTTAACAGATCAATTTGTGCATCCCTCCAACTCGTTTTGACTGAC
This sequence comes from Halichoeres trimaculatus, assembly GCF_033239565.1. Taxonomy (NCBI): domain Eukaryota; kingdom Metazoa; phylum Chordata; class Actinopteri; order Labriformes; family Labridae; genus Halichoeres; species Halichoeres trimaculatus. The sequence continues at coordinate 8,267,810 of NW_027437185.1, forward strand.
ATACACTAGATGTGTCTGCAGTGCGTCTCCGCTGCCGTCATGGCAATGGACCAGATAGGTTCGAGTCAATCTGTCAACTTACACTGTATCCGTTCTGTTTCAGTCTGTCTGCATGGCTGGTCCGTCATGTCTCAGGTAATACACAGCCATGATGCGGAGCTGTGATGCATGAAGTCAGCGAGAGGAAGATTGACTCAGACAGGAAGTAGTGACCGGAAACTACCTAAAATCACCCAGTGACTTTCAAAATAAAACAAACTGTGTCAAAATCAGTTTGTATTTAGCTTGACTACGACACTAAACAGACATCATGAGTGGAGCCAGACCAGGAGTCAACAAGTTTGAGGTTTTACAGCCCAAAATGGATAAAGAGATATTCAATGGAGTGGGAACGTCTTGATCTCACGACTCCAGCTGTGTGTCAGTCACACAGCTCGTCAGACTGAGCACACGGCTGGTGTGAACTAACAACCTCTGTTAACCCAGGAATGATGGAGTCAGACTGCAGACATATCTGGTGTATTTGAGGCGTTGGATGTGAGTCATGTTGTTTTTTTATTAAAAAGGGGACATGGTTGACTAAAGTGACGCCAAGTTTAAAAAAACAATTTGTTTTAAATACTTTCATTGGAGGCTGTTTCAGTTGATTCGGTTAAGATCAGCCATTTCTTTACCAAACAACAAACTGAATTCAATAATAAGAACAAATCATCTCTAACCAGTGGCTCTGAAAGTGCAGTCTTGAAAGAAAGAAATAAAACTGGATGTATCAGTGAGGTTATGATTGTTACTTGTGTAATTATTAAGTTGAAATGGTGGCAGCCAGTGAGGAGCCTCTTTGAATTCAATGATTGGAAAGAAGAGTGTTTGATTTAAATATTTTCTTTTACTTTTGTAGAGCTGACAGCCTGACTGTGAGATATCTATTTTACCAAACTGTATCCATGTATCTTCTCCTGAACCTGCACTTCATTTCAATCTGAGCTGACTCGGTTTCCTCCTCCTTTCACATCAGAAAACATTAAACACGCGGTTGTGACAACCTGCTCCAACGTTTGCTGCTGTATTTTGACAGCCAATTAAACGCTGCCAGCTCGTGGCGCTGTAAAGCAGGTAGACGTACAGTACAGAGCTGCATGTTGATGATTGAGAGCAGAGCTCCTGTTTTATTCATCCCAAGGTCGCCCAGGGTTCAGGGAATATCCCTCCCTCCAGAAACACGGCTGCACTAACGCGCCCTCCAAGGTTCCTGAGCGTGATTCATTTATACCATTAATACAATCTGGCTGCTGGCACCCAGACCACACACACACACACACACACACACACACACACACACACACACACACACACACACACACACACACACACACACACACACACACACACACACACACACACACACACACACACACACACACACACACACGTTTCCAGTCAATTGGCTGTTGCGTCTCCAGAAAGGCTTCCTATTAAATAAAGTGGCATCCAAGAGCTTAAACACAGCACCTACTTAGAGCGAAAGACGCAGAGACGCAGAGAGAGCAGCCGAGAGGAGCTGATGATGGAGGAAAGGGGGGTGAAGAGGAGGAGAGGAGGAGAAAGAAGAGGGATCGCTCTACACTGAGCTGTAGGTAAAGATGTCTTTGAGCAGAAAGTCTGTGTGTGTGTGTGTGTGTGTGTGTGTGTGTGTGTGTGTGTGTGTGTGTGTGTGTGTGTGTGTGTGTGTGTGTGTGCTCCCTCTGAACTCCCACTCTCTGGCTTTAAGTATACCTCAGTATTCATGTGACGAGTCCTTTTATCGCTCTGATCCTGAGAGCTTCACACACTCTGACACACGGCAAACATTTCAGATTCAAACCCTCACATATCCAGATTTTCTCCACACGCTAACTCACAGAGAGCTCTATGATTCATAGACACACAGCCAGGATGTGGATAAAACTCTAATATGATACAAAGTGACACACACACACCTACAAGCACGCAGAATTTGGAGGGTGAGGGACTCAGTGGAACAGTTTAGAATTCTTTGACGCCCTCAACACATCACAGTTAATCACTGTAACCTGCGTCTATAATGTGAGACACACACACCTAAACCTATTTCATGACATGTCCCTTTCATGGATCGTTTGTGGGTGTTGAAAATAACAAACCAGCAGAATATGCTGATGAATATTCTTTCATCTGCTAAATAACGGGGATTACACTCATGGGGATTAATAGCAGAAGGGTCATGACTTCCTTTCAGGTGGACAGGAAATGAAATGTCATTTGTCATTCTGATTGGCTGATTCCATATTTGATTACCTCTCATGATGGATACCCACTATATAAAGGGATCTGTTACTTATGTTGTCAATAATAAAAAAAAAAATAAAAAAATAATAATAATAATAATAATAATAATAATAATAATAATAATAATAATAATAATAATAATAATAATAATTATAATAATAATAATAATAATAATAATTATAATAATAATAATAATAATAATTATAATAACAATAATAATAATAATAATAATAATAATAATAATAATAATAATAATAATAACAACAACAATAATAATAATAATAATAATAATAATAATAATAATAATAATAATAATAATGATAATAATAATAATAACAATAATTATAATAAGAAGAAGAAATAACAGCAAAGTGTAAATTTTTCAAATCTATGTGCTTATTACTTTGTATACATGTCAGATTTATTGAGAGCAAATTGATTCAGCTTAAATCAGAAGTTGTAAATAAATAATTACAAAATAGAAAAAAAAAAAAATTATCTGATTGTTATGTTGTCAACACATGAACTACAGAAGCTGGTGACCAGTCTGCCCTTTCCCGTAAAATATATTTTTAAACCAGTAATAAGCAGAACCCTCAGTGTCTCCCCCATCTCCAGATGTCCTGTCTGAATCTAACATCGTATCCCCAATACTTCCTCATGAAGATGAAACTTTGGTAACACTTTACTTTAGAGGTCCGCAAATTTCATCACACTTAGGTAATAATAAGGCAAATTTTTTTCTTATTTCTTTAAAATTAGCACATAGCTTCTTTAAAATAATGTCTAAATTTATTGTCGCAAGTCACAATGGTCAGGTTACCGTTTTACTATTTTATTTTTCAGTTTCTTTGAAATTTACTCCAAATCGCAAGGTAAGAAAGTGACGATAAGCAACTAATTTATTTGAGATTAAATCACAACCCACCACAAAATGTTTTTAGAAGTATCCCGTCGTTTCTGCTATTTGCAGAGAAGCAAGTGTTAAACAGCTGCTTAGTTCTTGAAAACAGAAGTTAGCTTCATTGTTTCCTCTGATAATTACCTTTGAAATGTCAAGTGTTTAATTTAATTTCCCAATAAGCAGTTGATAGTCGGCTATTTGTTATTTAATTTCACCAAGTGCTTTAGTACTCAGTTTGTAGATTTGCATAATTGAGATCACATGAAAATTGATAAACCTTTATGATTAGGCCTATAATGTTTTACATTATACAACTGAAGGCTTCAGATGTGATATTCACCAAGAGTGGGGTTGTAAATTGGCCTTATCTGATTGTGATAGACACTGCGAGTACAGGCGCACTGCAAAACAGAATCTGGCCAGAAGTTATGTGCTGGTTTTCACCAAATTCTTAGGAAATTCTGGGGTAATTTGAAAGAAATAAGAAAAAAAAAAAGTCTGATTATTACCTAAGTGTAATGAAATTTGCAGACCTCTAAAGTAAAGTGTTACCGAAACCTTTCACAACATGGCACACCCATCCTCTTCTTACTTAAGAAATGATAGATCACTGGCATCTGCATCAGTGTTTTTCAAAACCCTAAACAGACACATCTCTCTGTGTTTCTCTTTGACATATTTTGTTCATATACATATATGTTTTATTGTTATCTTTTTTATCCAAATAAATTGTGTCGTCTAATTTTCTGGGATTAATCAAAAAATTTTCAATTTGCCTTCAGCACTAACTTGCTGGTGCTTCAAATGTGCTGTCAGGAGGATCTGTTTTAAATGGACTGCAGTGACACCCTTTGGCCTGGAGTGGGACACACACTGTTGTGAAGATGCGACTCTAACAAGACGTGTGTTTGGTTTGGAAATAAATGTAGATTTTCTTTTCTTTTCTTTTTGATTTATTTTCTTTTTTCTTTTATCTTATTATTATTTTTTTTCCTTTTGGAGGAGTTTCCGCTCTTCCCAATCCATTTTTTGAGCATCTCCTTATTCTTGTTTTGGCTGTGAATCCTCCAACCTGTCGACTGGCGTAAAGTTGTACCACTTACTGTGAATGTTTAATGTGGTTAAAAAAAAAAAAAAGAAGAAGAAGAAGATAAACACTGACTCTTAAAGATGTGGTGAAATGTCTCACATGACACCTCACCCTCTCAGATCTTAATGCCATTAAACATCCAAAACAAAAAACAAATAATCCTCTTTTCCTGTTTAAGTAAATAAAAGTAAATAAAACATGGCAGAGGTCAGTCCAAGTGGTTCCACGTTTTCTCACATTGTGCTTTATTAGAGGTTCTAAGGAGAGCCAGCTACTTATGTATTTATCTGCACAGAGGAAACATGTGCAGCTGGATATCTCACCACAGGACTGAGAAGAGAAATGCTTTCTATTGTCACTTTCCCTTTATTCAGCTGTGCAAGAAATGTGTTTTCACACAGGGGGTTGAATACATGTTCGAGTAATGTGGGGGAGTACCAAGGTCATCACAACAGCAGCAAAGACAGTGAGCACGATAAATATTACATATAAGAACAACATTAGGAGAGGAAAAATGAGAGAAACAATGACATAAAACAAAAATAAAATAAAGTCATAATGATAATAAACAGTATAATAATACAACTGAATATATATATATATATATATATATATATATATATATATATATATATATATATATATATATATATATATATATATATATATATATATATATATATACATTAAGCAAATGTGAAGAAAGTGGGAGAAAATTAATTTAATTTTTTAGTTTAATTCAACTGAAATTTTACATCAGAAATCTGTCAAATGGTGTCACTGTCTCATTCCACATAAATATAATACACAGACCCCTGACACTCAGTTATTTACTGTATCAAAAACCTTGAACAACAAACACTCTGGTAGCTGATGGATGATAAAAGCAGTAGAATCAGAAATAGATGTTTGGTCAGTCAATGTAACCAGTGAAATTACGACATGCTTCCCCACCTGAACTATGACACTGAGATTATATGAGGTTTTAGCAGTTCAAAATCGGTGAAACTGAAAAATGTGGTTACTGTTTCAGTGTTTATTCTCTCATCTGTACATAAGTATCTGTATTCATATATGTATGTAGGTATCTGTTGCTATGCTTCGCCCTGTCGGTTGTTGATGCCTGTTACAGCTACTCTCTCTTCTTTGTCTGTTCCTTGTAAAAACTATTTTCACCTTTTTTTGTCATCTTTGCATTTGGAGTGGATCATCACTTTGTATGGCTCATTTGTTGGTTGTGGACACCAGACTGGTTTTGTCTTCAGTGATATTTTTACTATTTGTGCTCCTGTGTTTGTCTGGAGATCCTACATGTAACCATGGCTGCATTGTTTTCATGTGAAATCAGCTGTTAACAGCCTTTAGCATTTCAATGCTAAATAGTGCAAGGCCTGATGTTTCCTACAAGGTGAGGAAAAGGAGGAGAGGACGACGTGCTGGTTCTCAGGTGTGAGCTAAGAAGTGACGACATGGACCTGTCCTTCTACCTATCGTTATTGGGAACGTAAGATCTATCTCCAATAAGTTGGACAAGCTAACTATGCTGGCTTGTAAACAGAGGGAATACCAGAAGGAAGAGTAGCATCATGCTAATCACTGACATGGATAATGGAGCTAACGCCAACGCCATGTCGGAAGAGCTTCACCTGCTGTGAGCAGACAGGATCCAGGAGACAGAGACTGAACAGACTGCTGAAGAAGCTCAGTCCTGGACCCTGTGGAGGTGGAGACTGGCTGAACTGGACAATGATGAACAAGCTGTCATCATCTATATTGTTATGGACCTTTTTACACTTTCTATGCACTTTCTTATTTTTTTTTTCTTGATTGCTGCTGTGACTCCTGAATTTCCCCTCTGGGAAAAATAAAGTATTTAATATGGTATTGTATTTCTATTCTGTGTAGGTCTAAATGTTTGTTAAAGTCTTTGTAGATTTTGTTCCTTTGGGATAAATTGAATGGTTATAGAACCTTAAACCCAATGCTCTTTAACCCATGTTTTAGTGACACAAATACGGTACCTTTTGTACTTTGAAATTTGTTTTTGCTGAGATAGATCTGGGATAATCTCAGTTTCTGGCTGTAGTTTGTTTTTTTCTCCACACAGAGAGTTTTTTCAGTGAAATTGTTGTTTCAGAGTATTTTTAAAGCCTGTTTCTTTCCCTCTGCTGAAGGATCTGAAACTGCCCTCTGCCATCGCTCCTTCAAGAAACAATGTTCTGTTTTCATCACAGCTGTTTTCAGAAGGGCTATTTTCCACCAAAGAGACACTCAACCCAAAGCAGAGTTCGGAGGATCCCACGTTGAACCTGGGAGCAGAGATCTACCCTGGCTGTACTTTCAGAGGCGCCGCAGCTCTTGAGGTGAGAAAGTGAGATCTGAGCTGGCAGTCCTGACCTGACCTCTGCTCTTGTGGAGGTGGTCTGTATTCTCAGTGTGAGGACGGCTGGCCTGTAGGCCTGCAGCCAGACTGTTTGGTGTTAGAGTGGAGATGACACATCACAAGAAATAACACGCTCTGACCGCAGCACCTCTCTTTGTTTTCCCATCTCTTTGTCCTTTTTTATCCTCTGAGGTTTTTTTTATACTTTTGTTCTCACACATTTTTTCTTCTTCTGTTTTTAGTTCCTCCTTCTCATAAAAGAAGAAGTGTGCAAACGTGTAACCTTTGATCTCTCTCTCTCAGTCGTACTCTCTTTGGACTACCACTGTCTTTTAATAATAACATTAGGTGAAGTATGTTTTATATGTAAACTCTCAAACATTAAACAGAGATGACTGAACTTAGACAGAAACTGAACAGAGCTTTAGACTGCTGGTCGTGTCAGGTTTTGGTTTTCTGATCAACACTGCAGTTCTCTTACATATTTTTCTGTGCACTTTATGACACTGGTATGATTAAGGTCAGTAGGAATTTTGGACCATTCCTGTTTACAAAACTGTTTCAGTTTAGCCATATTCCTGGGATTTCTGGTGTGAATCATGCCACAGCATCTCAACCAGGCTGAGGTCAGGACTCTGACGAAGTGACCCTCAGAAGGCGTTGTGGGGTCAGAGTGTTTGTGTTTATTTGCTTCTTTGCTTCTAGTCATTGTCCTGTTGGATCAACCATCCCCTGTTGAGCTTAATTTGGTGGATAAATTTAAATTATCCTGTGAAATGTCTTGATGAACTTGAAAACTAATTTTTCTGTAAATATTAGCAATCTGACAAGCCCAGAGGCAGCAAAGCAGCCCTTAACCATAGCTGTGATCAGGTTTTGATCTTGGTGTGCCTTGCCATTTTTCCTCCCCACAAAGTGCAGTGTGTTTCTTTCAAACAAACGAGCTTTGGTTTCACCTGTCCTCAGAATATTTTGAATTTGAATGTATTTATTTGATAGGGACAATGCAGTTAAACATAGTTCACAACAAAGCATGAATTAGATGTGCTGCAAAGAGAGTTTATAGCGAGTGCTAATTTCCAACTTTTGTCCCTCGTTGGGCCTTTAAAAAACTAGATCATAAAATGTGCATTTAACCAGCGATAAAATGGCAAAATAAATAAATAAATAAATAAAAATACAGGATAACTGTAAAATAAAAAATACAACATAAAAAAATAATAACAATAAATAAATAAAAATATCCAGTTATTGGAATCCAGTTTTTTGCCAGTAGTGCTGTGAAACATCCAGGTGCATTTTTGCAAACTTCAAATGTGTTCCTTTTTTTTCTTTTTTTTTTTTTTTTTCCTTTTTTTTATGGACAGCAGTGGCTTCCTCTGTGGTGTCCTCCCATGAACTCCATTCTTGTTTAGTGTTTTAGGGATCGTAGATTGGTCACAGAGATGTTAGCATGTGTCAGGCAGTTTTGCAAGTCTTTTGCGGACACTGTAGAATTCTTCTATACCTCATTGGGCATTCTGTGCTGTGCTCTTGCATCTTTGGAGGATGTCCAGTCCTCGAAACAGTAGAAACAGGACTGAACATTCATTCCATAGATAGTTTGTCTTTCCATAAACTGATGAGCATGGAGAACTTTAGAGACACTGTTGTAACTCCTATCAGCTTTATGCAGATCAAGAGTTCTTAAATCTTTGCTCTCCTGAAAGTTCTTTTGTGCAGAGTTTGGTTCACATCAGGCGATGCTTCTTGAGAATTGCAAACTCAAAACAAAAGTTTTTTTTTATACGGCAGGAAAGTTTTTAGAAGATACTGGGCTCCTGGTCCACTTCAAATACCTCCTGTTCTGACATCCCCACTGGAGACAGAGTTTTTTACTATCATCATTCATAACATGTATTACCATTAGATACAAAATACATGATAAAGAGAAAAAATGAAGTGTTCATCTTGCTCTTGGAAAAAAAAATCACCTTTGCCTCTTTCAGACGTTAATGAGCCTCTATTTGTCTTCAGTGAAGATTGTTTCCTCCCTTCTTTTAATTAAAACATCGGCTTTTACCTTTACACAGAACATCAAAGAGGAAACAGGAGCTGCTGCTAATTGGAGGAAGATTTGAGGCTTTAATAATATTTTGTTGTGACTAATTTCTCCCCACACAGGTGAACAGAGAGGAGGCAGCAGAAAACAAGAAAACAGAGTGAAGAGGAGAAATGAAACGATTATTAGAGGTAAAAATAGAACAGCAGTCTTTTGTTTGCTCGGGTTAGGTGGAGGCGAAGACGTGGCTTTGTGTTTGTAAAGGGGGAATCAGTTAAAGTGTAAAATAGAGAGGGGATTGAGAATTAAAGAGGAGGCTCATAACCGCTAAAAATAGCAAGACAAGAAAGGAAGCTATGAAGAGATTAATCAACATGGGAGGAAGTAACAAGGCACCAGGGAGGAGAGACAGGAAGCCAAAGCGTCATCATGAAGAGAAGTTAAAAGGCTGAAACTCTCGGGTTTCCTCCTGTTTGTCTGTGCTGCAGCAGCAGAAAGTGAGGCGACCGTAAAGCAGGTGAAAGGGTCAAAGGAAGAGAGAAAAAACAGGTTTAATTATCACCTCCTCTGTTGTGTTTTCAAAGTGTTCATGTCATAATTACACGTCACAGAAAACAAAGGTTAAACAGCTCTGCAGGGAGTCTGCTTTCATTTATCAAGTCAAAACATTCGCCCACTCACAGACTCAGGGTCACAGCGACCCGGCATTTCACAGACCGGAACAAGTGGGCCGAGATGAGTGATGACATGTTTGAGAGGCTGTTTCTAATTCTGTTTCTAATGATAAATAAAGCTTGGGTGCTAAACCAGACAACAGGGTGTTTTAGGCTCAGAAAGATCTCCTGACTGGTTCATGACACGTTTGAGGAGTGGGGCCTCAAACACCAATGTGAGCCTGTAGCTCTGTCCTCAACAGGCCTCTGGGGGCTGGCCAATCAGAGGGAAGTGGGTTTGTGAAGCAGAGAGCCTTAAAAAGACAATAACTAAAAAAATAAATAAATTAAAATTAAAAAATAAATTAACAAAAAAATTAGACAATAATTGAAATTAGAGTTTTCCATTCAAAAATAAAAATTAAAAAATAGGAATTTGGAATTTGTTTTAGTCATGCAAAGCTGATACAGGGGGTACAAAAAGGATGGCAGAAAAACTCGGAAAAAAAACAAAGAAAAAAAGAAACATATCCCTTTTTTAAACATTGTTTTCAACATGAAACCCATACATTTTATTTGACCAAAAATATCATACTGTCTTTCTGTTTCTTGCAATTTAAATTGATTTAAGTTTTTTTTGTTTGTTTGTTTGTTTTTTTCTTAATAATGGTTACACATCCATGTAAATACTTGAGATGAGCATTGATAAGGTCTTATTGATACCAATGCCCTTATAGATTCCTCTTGTTCATCAATTGCCCCTGTGAAATTTCTCTTTACAAAATGTTTAAGATAGCTGCAGCAGACTAGTCAATGTTAACTCTGTCAGGTGAAATGTAAAGAATCAATAAGGGAATTGTTAAGCATGAAGGCTAGTAATATTGATGGAATTTGACCATTTATTGAGTCTAAACAGAATCCGGTTTTCAATACCTATCTCTAGTGAATACTTGAGTCTTTGGTCACCACATAACAACATTTTATGGCAATAGCCTGTTCTCTTGACAGCTGATTGTTACGAAGAACAAACTGTGCCCCCAGTACACTTGGACTGACTGTGATCAACACACACAAAGAAGATCAATGAATATGTTGTTGGGTGTAAAGAGTGATCAAACTAAGAAAAAAAGACAAAAAAGAGAAGGAAAGAAAACAGAACTATACAAAAGTTAAGACTTGAAATCAAAATAAAGTTCACACCCAAAAGCACACAATGTGAGAAACTAGAACTTATCCATTTGAGGGAAAATGTCATAGACTCTGAGAGTGACAAGGCAGAAAAACTCCATTAGGAGAAATTTTCTGTTAAAGTGAGTGAAATCAGCTAAAGTTGCTCATCTTCAGAGGGTTAAAGAGTTCACTCTTACTGTGGACTCAGCTCAGGCCTAAAAGGTACAGAGGAACATATTTAGCTGGTCACAAAGACAAGGGGTGGGGACAAGTGTCTGTTATTCAAGCAGCCAATCAGGAGGTCTATTTGGGAAGATTCATGTCCATCTAGCCTATATGGTATGATAAGAAAATTAATGTGTCCAATTGTTCGAAAACAAGCTTGCAGTTTTCTTTGGATACACAAGGTGGAGATGACACAAGACAGTGAGCTGTGCAAAATCAAAATCCCAGATGTCCAACGCAGAATTCAACAATACATGCAGGTAGTGGTCTGACTATGGTCATAGTTCGACTGTAACAGCACAGCAGAGGATCTAGTCTCGACTGCATAAACATGCAGGGAAAAGAATCAGACCTCTGGCCTCATAGTCTGATTTCTTAAGCTGCATGTTCTCAACCTGAGTGTTGATTGAACAAAACTTCTATTTCCACCAAGCAGTCCGGTTTAGGTCAGTACGGTTTGGCATTGGTTGAATCAGTCAAACCCGGTCCTGTTTGTGTTTCCACAGCCAACTGTGCCCCCTGGTAGGTGGTAGGTGGTGTGTAAGCTGGCTGCTGATAGCAGCATCATTTAAAAAATAGCATGACACCATAGCAACGTGACACAGTGTTCCCCGCTAATAAACCCAACAAAAAATAAAAATGTGACACAGTAAGCAAAGAGCAATAATGGAAGTCATCCATCAATTTGTCTTTTTTTTTTTTTTTTTTTCGTTGCTAGGCGCTGCCCAAGTTGCTGCCTGTTGCAGCAGCTCTCTCTTCTTTGTCCGTTTCTTGTAATTTTTTCGTCTCTTTTTTCATCATCTTTGTATTTGGAGTGGATCATTACTTTGTATGGCTCATTTGTTGGTCATGGACACCAAACTTTTGGTGGCTTCAGCTACTACTTTTCTCCTGTGTTTGTCTGGAGATACTACATGTGAGGAGGAGGAGATGCGAACGACGTGCTGGTTCTCGGGTATGAGCTGGGAGGTGACGACGTGGACCTGTCCTTCCATTCAATCGTTGTTGGGAACGTGGGATCTATCTCCAATAGAATGGACGAGCTAGCCGTGCTAGCCCAGCAGCAGAGGGGCTGCCGGAGGGCAGAGTGGCATCGTGCTGTTCACGGACATGGCTGACAGAGCTGACATCGAACGCCGGCGCCACACTGGAAGAACTTCACCTGCTGTGAGCAGACAGGATCCAGGAGACAGAGACTGAACAGACTGCTGAAGAAGCTCAGTCCTGGACCCTGTGGAGGTGGAGACTGGCTGACTGGACAATGATGGACAAACTGTCCACATCTATTTTCTTGTGGACTGTTTTGCACTTTCTATACACTATCTTACTTTTGTTTTCTTCAATGCTGCTGTGACCCCTGAATTTCCCCTCCGGGATAGATAAAGTATTTCTGTTCTATTCTATTTCTCTTCTATTTCTATTTTTTGTGATTGGCATGTGACTATTTGTTACAAAGAACAATACAGCTTTGGTTCAGAGAAGTCTGTGTGTTGCCAGGAGAAATGCAGCAGCTGCTGACGCACGGTAAGTGATGATTTTTTTTAACTATCAACGGTCTGCAGTGTTGTGGCTCTACCCTCCGGGATCAGATCGGTTTGGTCTTGGGGATCTGGACAGATCCCCAAGACCAAACCGTGGAAACAGTGGAAAACACCTTAAAATCTGTGCCGTCTTCCCTTACCAATTCAACAAGCCCTTATGTTTGGTATGGTTGTCGTAAAACAGGTTATCTTGAGAGAGTGGAAATCAGCTTTTCCTCCATGCAACAAAATATGGTTGAATGACATGGTTTCCTGAATATATTTGGAGGAAATCTGGTATACTCTGTTGGACACTTATCAAAGGATTCTGGACATGTGGGGCCCCTTTATTGACTATATCCAGAAGGACAGGTGGCAACGTCAGGATCAACCACACTGAAATGTTTCCCCTTGCATTATATTTTTTACGTGGTGCTGGGAACAATCATACTTTGATACTTTAACTCTACCGGACCTCATTTGATCAGGGTCACATGGACTCAGTCTATAACTGAATGGTCCTCTTTTGGACTCTGATGTTAATGTACGGACTAACATGTCCATTTATATCTCTGTATACATCTCCGTGTTTGTTGATGTTGGCAGTTTTTTGTTTGTTCGGTTTTCTCTTTTGTTAGCTGATTTGCCTGTTTTTTGTTCTCTTGTCTTTTTTGTTAGTGAAAAAAAAAAAAAAAAAAAAAAAAAAAAATGTGCCGTACAAAGACAAACCAAACTGAACCCCTTGGTGAAACGGGACTAAAGAGTACAGTCTGGACCTCTTCTTGTAAAGATTCAGAGTTCAAGATGTAAAACTGAATTAACCTGTTCAGATTTGTTTAAGTTTCTTTTGGGAAAACTTTAAATTTACCTTTCATATAAAAAAACAAAAAAAAAACAAACAAACAAAAAAAAACCTTTTTTTTGTTCTTAATATCTAATTAAGGATTGAGTTATGGGGCCCCAGTTAAGGCAAACCGAATCAGACACCCTTCTCTAAGGGATGTTTCCCGTTACTTCCTGAAATACCTTGAGGTGTTCCAAAGCCAGAAGGGACATTCAATCCCCCTCACTTGGCTCTATGTTTGCCCCAGGTCTCCTCCAAATTGGTTGTCCTGCTTCAGCTCTCTATGAGTTAGTGAGTATTTTCAGAGTTGAGTTAAATGAGATCACAGATAAGAGCTGAAACTCAGTGAGCGTAGGAAAGAAGGAACAGAGAAAATAACTTTCTGTTTGTGCTTTCAGCATATTTTAAGCCTCTATCTTCAAACTTTGACTTTTTATTAAGAAACAAAATCAATACTGCTTCTTACAGCTGAGTCTTATTTCCAGATATCTGTTTCCAAAATGAGTGCTCCTTCCTCACCTCTGTAGAGAGGTCGAGCCACGTTTGGTGAATCACTGATCAACAGTGTTAATGTTACATAATGAAGACTCAAACCACTGCTCTTAATGTTTGGCCACAGACTTGTTTTTTGATTAGAGCAGGATTTATTCTTTGGTTCATCGGCGTGTCAGAGGACGGTGACATCAGCTGGTCTGTCACCCGAGGTGGAGCATTAGCTTCGTGGACCAGCGACTGGCACACTGACTCACTCTGAAACCAAACAGGGTGAGGACAGCAGAGTCATGCTAACGTCATACTTTTATTTTTGTCAGTGTCATAGGTCACGGCAGCACGGCTCAGCTCTGTGTGCCTTTGAATGAAACAGAAGTCTGTTTTTTGTCTGTTTCATGGTCACCACAGTGAGTGAGAAAAACAATTTGAAGAGGCCTTTTTTTATGAAAAGTGTTTTTGGAAACACTTATTAAAAACCAGTTTGAAATTGTGAAACAAAACAATTGAATGAAACCTCTAAAGTAAAACGAGGCACTTCATTCCTCTCCGCCTCGACAGTTTTGCTCTTTTGTTTCTGTTTGAAAAGAGTCCACAGAGATCACTTGCAAACATTCATATGATGTTTCTCCAGTCATTTAAAGTCTATGGTGCATGAGGAAAACTGTTGTTGCATCATAAAAGTAACAGAAAGCTCATAAGTTGGTCCCACAAACAGAAAACTGTCCAGCTTTTGCCTGGAGGCTGCCAGAACAGCAACACAGCAGACGGCAGCGAGCAAATATTACGGAGGAGCATGGATTTAAAATGTGAAACTTGAAGAAAGAATGACAATGATGCAAGAGCCTGGAAAGAGGAAACAGTGTTTGAGTAAAAAGACCCTCAAAGTCAAAGTTTATTTAACATGCAACATTTAGTTTTCAGAGACAAAAGTCTGTTTTATTATGTCAGTTTACACACAGCCAATCACAGCCACAGCTGTGATCAATCCTGATCTTAGTGGTGATCCTTTTGTGATAGCTCTCAGAGCCCCCCTCTTCTGTGGTCCACAATCATGTCCAACTTCCTCTGTTGGGACAGATGTTCACAGTTCAGTTTATGCATAAAGACACACAAAAAAAAACATAAAACACTTTTACACAGTCCAGCTGAATCAACATCCAATGACAAACAACTACAAGGTGCCAGCAAACACCCCACCGAAAAGGAGCAAAACATGGAGAAAGAAACAACATGTGAAAACAAATAGTGAGAAGATCAGACAGCTTTGACAGGAGACAGATCATCATCATCAAACATCCATCCATCCATCCTCTGCCGCTGAAGCAGGGAAGCCCAGACTTCCCTCTCCCTAGCTACTTCGTCCAGCTCTTCTCAGGGAATCCCGAGACTTTCCCAGGCCAGCCAAGAGATGTACTCTCCCCAACGTGTCCTGGGTCTGCCCCGGGGTCTCCTCCTGGTGGGACGTGCCCTGACATGCCCTCATCCACCTCATCAGATGCCCGAGCCACCTCATCTGGCTCCTCTCAACACGGAGGAGCAGTGGCTCTACTCCAAGCTCCTCCTGGATAGCCGAGCTTCTCACCCTGTCTCTAAGGGAGAGCCCAGCCACTCTACGGAGGAAGCTCATTTCGGCTGCAATCTTGTTCTTTGGTTCACTACCCAAAGCTCATGACCATAGGTGAGGGTGGGAACGAAGATCGACCGGTAAACAGAGAGCTTTGCCTTCCGGCTCAGCTCCCTCTTCACCACGACAGACCAGTGCAGAGTCTGCAGTAATGCAGACTCTGCACCGATCCGCCTGTCGATCTCTCGCTCCATCCTTCCCTCACTCGTGAACAAGACCCTGAGATACTTAAACTCCTCCTCATCATCATCATCAAACAGAGATGTGTCAAACAAGTACAGGTTAAACAGATGAGAGCAACTGAAGAGGAGCAAAACCATAGACTGTATAAAACATGGACGTAGTCTCGCTCATGTTACCCATCTGTTTCTAAAACAAAAAATGAAGCGCATCGGCTATAGCGGCCATATTGGTAGTGGTAAGGGCTTCGCCTTCAGCCATAGGGCGCCGGCCATCACGTGACCCTGAGCTGTGCCTCTTATTGGGGGAGCTCGTGATCTTAATATCCTCCGAACGGCCAAGTCAGACAAAAATTCACCCCCGTACAGTGATAAAAATTAGCGATAGTAACCGGTACTGGTAGTAAAATCAGCAACTCAGACAGGAGACGTTTTTTGAACCAGGTTGTAAATAGCTTGATTTCTGCTTTGAAAATGGCTTTTTTTGGCTTGGTGTGTTTGTGACTTCTGGTACTTCCGGAGCCAGTCTCAAGTGGACACTCCAGAAACAGCCGATTTTAGCACTTCCACATTGTCCCATGTTCCAAGACCGGAGGTTGCCGCTTGAGCAAAACACAAGAGCAGGAAGTTCAATCAAGGGCCCTTTCAAAATAACTCTTAACTGACCCAGAAATCTGGACTAAGACAGGCAGTAGGGTTAGCTAGAGACAAAATAAAACAGGAAATGAGGTCTGAATAATGATATAGTTAGTATACAAAACTCATCTTGGAGAGAGCAACTCATGACACACTCAATACTTAATACCAGTTCCTGAACGAGACTTTTTTCAGGACCATTTTTACAATGAAAATTCCAACAAAAAGGAAATAACATTACACATAACAGTACAACTGTGAGTCTTGTTCTTCAGCTGTTGTATTTTTACGCTCTGAGCAGTTTTCCTACAAAAAAAAAAAAAAAAACAATAATTGCCTATGCAAAATAACTGTTGCAAACACGTCACAGGTTAGAACAGATATTGCTTTTTTCCACAAAAAAAAAAAAAAAAAAAAAAAAAAAAAGACTCTAGAGAGGTCTGAAATGAAACGTTACAGCCAATCTCCAGTGCATCAGTAGAGCCTAAACAAGTGATTAACCCTTTGTGAAGCATGTTTTGATACTCTGTACTACCCAAGCGTTTTGGTTGGTGCCATAAAAGAACCAAATTTCAGTACCCAGCCCTACTCCTTTGACACCCCTGAAGCCTCTGTGCAAAGTCTCCAAAGTGTTGAAAATCTCTGAAGTTTCCAAACTCTCTGAACTCTTCAAAGTGCCGAAACTCTCTAATCTCTCCAAACTCTTCAAACTTTTAAAACTCACCAAAATCTCTGGATTCTCTCCAAGGTGCAGAAAAGTGACATTCTCTCTGGGTGTGTTTGTCTCCCTGGCCCTGCCTCTGTCTCTCTGTCTCCTCCAGTTTCTCACACTGCTGCTTTTTTCTGTGTGTCCTCTTGCTTTTGCTGGTGCTGTCCCTTCTCCATGATGGTCTCCTCCTCCACACCAGACTTAAAGGTCACTGTAGGCAAAGTCTTCAACCTTGATTGGCTGAGTGGCAGCTCCTCCGAAGACTGCTCGTCTTCAGTGAAAGAGAATCCACTTTTTGCCAATTTGGTGGGGGATGGATCGATACAGGGGTCCTCATCCTCCTGCTCCTCATCATCTGAGGACATCTACATTCACTCCACGACTGACGGCAAAGGATTTGTTTCCTTCTTCCTCACAGCATGGTCAGTGTCAGAAGAGTCCCACTAGGTCCAGGGCTCCTCATGCTGTGGCTGAGTGGTTTGTCTCTTCAGGCACTCCCTCTTTTTACCCTGTTTCCTGTTCCCCATCCCCTGGAACTCTTCTTTTTCTTCTTCTCCTCCTCCTTCTTCTTCTTCTTCCTCCTCTTCTTCTTCTTCTTCTTCTTCGTCTTACTCTGGTAGATTCAACTAGAGTTTTCCTGAAGAGTTGTGGAGAAATGACCTTGTGCCTTTAGAGATCAAAGGTTTGTTATGTTGTTTGAACCATGCATATGCCTCTTTCCAGCAGGATGGCTGTTTGCCTAAAGTGCTTGGCTTTGTGCCCATTAACTTGAATGACTCAACTACCTTTTGGGGTCTTTTTAGCGATCTAGACCTCTTTCACAGTCAGGTTAAAGAGCACACTTTTACTCTGTTTAGTTGTGGCAATGATATACCTGCCAAGTGGTCCAACAGAAACTCTCAAGATTCACAAAGTTTCTGTCTTTGCCAGCCCTGTCTTAAAATGCTCTGTGATGGTATTAGTGAGTGGAATAAGTCCAAGGGCTCTAATTTCGTAGACCAGGCGCAGGCGCACCTGCCCTGCGCCGGCCTTCGCCGTGCGCACAGGGCGTGACCGGTGCACTTTGCAAGTTTTCTGCCGTGCCAAGAGAGGCACAGTCAAGGCGGAGAGGAGCGCAGAGTACGGAGTCCACGCCTCCCTCCACGCAAATGGCAGAGAGGGAGGAGAAAAGCCATGAGTGGGTTTAACACAGCCGAGCGCTGTTTTCACCAATCAAATGAGCGCCTCTCCTTGCCTTGAAATGCCCTGCTGCCGAGGCGCAGCGTCTGATTGGTCTGAGTGATCCCCGACACCATGGAAAGTGTGCTGGAAAGACCCAGTTGCGGAGATGGTCAGAGCAGCTGTCCCTGCAGCAGGAGAATGGACAGCAGGGTGCATCGGACACAGCACGTCGGACACAGCACGTCGGACACAGCACGTCGGACACAGCACGTCGGACACAGCACGTCAGACACGAATCAAACTTCCAGCTGCCGTCAGGTTAACTTTCCATTGCCTGTCACCAAATTACAGCTGTGGAGGGTGCCCTCTGCTTTGCGCCGAGGATAGACCAGGTTGGAGCTGGCAAGCTTTCAGCGCACTTTTTTGGCACGAAATTGTCACTGTGCCAACATGAATCTGCTGACACCTTCCCCTGGTGCGCAGTCACACCCATCTCTGCACAGACGGTCTACCAAATTGTCAAATTGGCCATGCACAGCGGTGCGCTGCACAAAATTAGCACTGCACAGGGTGCGCCAGGCTTGCGCCCCCTGTACTGCGCCATGAAATTAGAGCCCCAAAAGTTACAGGTTAGAGGTTTCCAGAAGTTATCACAAAGGTGTAAATCAGCTGATTTAGAAGTTACTGTGAGTATCCTCCCTCTTGTGCCTCCCCTGTCCAGCGGTGCTTCTCTGTGAGCACTGACAAACAATAGAGCAAGGAGCCAAACCACAACAGAGCAGAGAGAGTCTAAAAACAGGTCTGGTGGAAATCCAGAGTGACTGTACACAATACCCACGCTTCCTGTGGAAATGAGGCATACGTTCTGAATGTATGAATACAGGAATTTCACAACTTTTGGGTATTTTTTTTTTTCTCTTTTGGTTTTCTGTTATTCAGAAACTCTGCCGAGGATGAGTCATGATCCCACTGTGACAGCACAGAAAGAGGAAAAATATATCTATAAATAAATAAATAATGGCTATTTTTTTTCTCCTTTCTTGTTTATTTGCTGAAGCAGCAGGTGTCTCCAGGTGAGTTTGTGTTGTCATGTTCTGGGACAGGTTGTATCGTTCTGAACGGCCCACAAACAAAGCTACAGTAGCCTCCGTCTGCAGCTCCCCTCACACACTCCTGCTGAGCTGTTTGAAGACCATGTTAGAGCTGCTGTTTAAAGTTACTGTGCTGTCAAAACACACACAAACTCACACACACTCACTCACACACACACTCCGCCTGGTATTTGGATAAAAATGGATGCTGGCAGGGAACTGAGTGGAAAAGTCATCATTTTACACTTTCATGTGACAGTTTTACATATTTCATTTCATTTTTTCTGATGAATATTTTTGATATTTTGTTTGAACATCACATCTTTTTTTTAAAGAAGTGGTTCATGTGGAAGAAGTGATTATTCAAAGATCATTTGTCAGGTGCCTTCCACTTATCCGAATAAATAGATAAACAAACAAATGTAATAATATTATATATAGCTAGTGGTATCAATGCTTATTAAAAGTGAAAACATTTCACTCACTGACCAAGTACAGAATGAAAAGATAGGGCTGACTTTTCTGCATGACGTGACATTCAAGTGGACAATGGTCTGGAAATCAGAGAAATAATTTGCAGCTGAGAGTTGAAAGTGGAAATCACGCTGTTGTAAGAACTAATCCATGAATCACTTAGCATAATTTTTATTACCCGTTGGTATGAGGGCTGAAAAGCCATCTGTTATAATTACAAGTCGTTTATAAGCAGCCACCAAGGTCCATCCATCCATTTTCTTTACCGCTTATCCTGTTACAGGGTCGCGGGTGGCTGGAGCCTATCCCAGCAATCATTGGGCGAGAGGCAGGGTACACCCTGGACTGGTCGCCAGTCAATCGCAGGGCTGACACATAGACAGACAACCATGCACGCACACACTCACACCTAGGGACAATTTTGGTGTGACCAATTAACCTGGTAAGCATGTTTTTGGACTGTGGGAGGAAGCCGGAGTACCCGGAGAGAACCCACGCATGCACGGGGAGAACATGCAAACTCCACACAGAAAGACCCACCGGCCGAGGTGGGGATTTGAACCGGTGACCTTCTTGCTGTGAGGCTGCAGCGCTAACAGTTGCACCACCGTGCAGCCCAGCCACCAAGGTGTTAAACAAAAAAAAAAAAAAAAAAAAAAAAGAGAGCGCTAAT
This sequence comes from Halichoeres trimaculatus, assembly GCF_033239565.1. Lineage (NCBI taxonomy): Eukaryota > Metazoa > Chordata > Actinopteri > Labriformes > Labridae > Halichoeres > Halichoeres trimaculatus. The sequence goes on from NW_027437185.1 coordinate 8,287,983, forward strand.
ACAGAAGTGTAAAAAGCTGCAGTTCCAGAAGTGTCCACTTGAGGCAGTTTCGAGTGTGTTAATCATGTGTACAGCTTGATATAAAGTGGTTTTGATGTTATACATCTGACATGCCAACCTAAAACCAACATTAAATGACAGAGCTGTCACTCATGATGTCACATCCTTTATTTAAAAAAGAAAGAAAGAAAGAAAGAAAGAAAGAAAGAAACAAACAAACAAACAAACAAACAAACAAACAAAGAAAAAATTATCTCACAAGAAAAATGAGCTTTTGAAAAAAAATCAGTTTGATAAGAAGTTCGTTTTGCTTTGGTTCCTTTTGTTAACATTAAGGTGGTGGAGTTTATTACTCTGGTCAGTCAGCAGGGGGAGCTCTACATGTTTCGCTCTGAGGTCAGTAAACACTTACTTTAGAGCATTTTCTTTAGTTTCATTTTTAATTTGGATTTCACTTCCTCCAGACTCCAACCATTGTGACAGAATGTTAATATGTGTCATAAGTTACAACAAGATTCCTGCATAGAGTCAGCAAGGTCCAACAGGCAAATCATCAGACAACCAAAAACATTTTTTTTTTTTTTTTTAAGTTAACCAGATAAACATCATTTATTTGTTAAAAATGGGAAATTTAGGAAACACAAAATTTAGGAATACATTTATTTCAGAGCTGAAGTATCAGGACTGGTCCTTTAGATTTTGTTTTTACTGCAGAGTTCAGTCAAACATGTTTCCAGTTTGATAACTGGAGCTTTAAATCGTCGTCTGCTTCTCCTCGTGCTCTGACGATGGAGGAATCAGGACTTGTTGCGTTTCCACAAAGAAGCCTTCAGTGAATTCTGACTTCAACATTTCATGCTCCACGGGGAGCTTCTGACATTTCAGTCAAAGCTGCTTCATATTTCAAGGACAACCGAGAGAGCACACACACACACACATACACACAGACTTTCTACAAGGGTGTTGTGCAGAGGATCCCAACAGCTTTATCTTCCACACACCTCTCCATCAGCCTTCACATAAAATCCCTAAAACACACCTGACCATGCATCTCATCAACCTTCAAACACTTAGCACTAACACACACATGTACACACTCGTGCACACACACAGAAGATCTCCCGCTAACTGCTGTTGGCAGCCACTGTGCAGTTTTGCTTCTCTTGTTTTCTCCACAATGAGCCTCCATCAGCTCACAGATCACATAGATTCATGGACAGATGTAAAGATTTCCTGACAAAAGGGCAAATGAGAGAAAAATGATCATCTCACAATATAAGAAAAAAAAAAAAAAGAATAAAAAAATAAAACAGGGATGAGCATTGGTTCGGGGCAGAGGTAGAAGTTTTCTTGGAAATACTTTTCCTGCATCTCCTCAACCAAACTTACCACAGAAAAGAGATTTTTCAATTCTCCACCCTGGGCTCCCACTACTGTTGTCTCCTAGGATCCAGAAAGAGAGGAAAGAGGAAAGAGAAATGAAAGAAGTGTGCAGAGAGAAGACACATGGAGGGAGGGAAGAAGGATGCATGGGAGGTGAACGAGAAGAGGAAATATGAAAACTGATGAAATTTAATTTTTAGCATGGAAAGGAAAGACTTAAGGCAGGCAGACAAATAAAGGAACTTTCTGCACACATGCACACACAAACACACCTGCTGCACACAGCAGGAGAGAGCTGATTTATCAGGAAACACACACTGAGTGGCTGAAAAATCCAAAGAAAGAGGAACCAAACTTAAAGTAGATCTAGAAATTCAGATCTCAGCTCTTTACGTCAGAGCCGAGCTTATCAGCTGACAATGAAGAGAGAAAAGAGATTTATCTCCAGCAGTCGTATTAGAAACGCTCCAGTGTTTCCATTCTCTGACAATATGAAGGTTTGATACCATCATCAGATGGAAAATAGCATTCATGATGAGTGAAACATGCAGATTTGTCAAAAGTGCTCTCCTCCTCTTTTCTTCTCTAAGAAGAGATGAGACGTTTACTGACCTGCTCAAAGTCACTTTACAGACCAGATGTGTTTGTCTGTTTTTCCTGAGTAAACCTGACCCTGGCCTGGTTGTTTATGAGGCATCTGTCTCTCCTGTTGCCACTAAAAGAAAGTTTGTGAACATGAATGAACTTTAACTTAAAGTTTGTTGTTGTTTCTTTTGACTTAAAAAAAATGATGTGAGCTCATGTCAAAAGGTCAACGGTATCTTTATGTTCATGCAAACAAACTATGACTTGTGATCCATGACTCTTTCACAAATTACGCATCCAAAAAAAAGAAGAAGAAGCTCCAGGAGATTTCTGAACGTGTGACACTTCCACAAAAGGCAGCAGCACTACTTTCCTTCAGGGCTGAGAGAGTGAAGGTGTTATTCAGAGGAAATCTAACACCAGGAGCACCTGCAGGAGACTTTCACACAGACCTGACCAGCTGTCTGTCTGTCTGTCTGTCTGTCTGTCTGTCTGCCTGCCTCCTGTTAGCTACAGTACAAAGAAACACATCTGAGGCTGTCCTGCAGAGGAGCTGTCAGTGGAGGAAAAGGCACAGTGTCAGATTCACTCTGATGGAGGCCAGTGTGTGTGTGTGTGGGGGGGGGGTTGGGAACTGAAAATGTGGCTTTTGCTGCTTAAAAAATAAATGTCCAAATTGTTCAAATTCAACTGGGAAAACGTGAGTCGTTATTGTTGTCATATAATTGTTTTTTTTTAGGGATTCAAGTCATAGATTTAGATGCAAGTTGATTGGGAAAACTACACACTGTGGAAACACTTTTACGAACACCAACTCAGGTAATTTTGGGGGACAGGGCTCCTAAAAACAGGTCAAGAACAATTTATGAATAAACATCAATCCTGTCATCCATGCATGCCCCTGCCCATTGTTTCTATCTGATAAACTCAGTATGTGTGGATGTGTGTGGATAATTTGTTTCTTCCTCTAATAACAGCAGTGGCGTGGCGTGGGGATTTTATTTGAGGAAGCCAAGTGAGACAAAGCCTTTAATCTGTATGTTTTTTTAGTGAGTGGGGTACATAAAAGACTATGTTGCAGTTTGTATGTTGCTATTTCATGTACTGGAATGACCTGTTAGAGCGCCCAGAGAGCGCTCATTTTACTTACACATGCTTGTTATGTGACCCACACTTTGAACACCGACACACGCCCTTTCACTCTCCCACCCTCAGTCACTCATTCAACACGTACATTTTCCTCTTTACTTAGCTTAAACATCTTATTAATTTACTCAACCCACTCAAACGCACAACTGGCCACTCCATGCACACTCCTAATGTGCTAATCTTCCTAATTTTATTCAGTGGCTTGATGATGATGATACTGTGATTTGATTGGTTGGAGGCCAAAGATGGGGTGGCTCCCCGTGACACAGTCTTGGCGAATCACAGGTGAGCAGTGTCATGAGCGCAGCCCCATCTGATTGGTTTATCATTTCTGTTTTTTTCACCAAGGGACGCCAACTCAGCTTGGCCTCTTTGTGGACAACAGTGTGCAATATCATATTTTCACCACTCATTTGCCACATAGGAGGGCAAACACATCGTAAAATGCTCAATAAGTAGAGGAAAGAAATAAGTAAGAGATGTCAGTGATGAAACACAGAAGAATAATCAAAACTGTTAAAAAAAATAAATAAAAAAAATTCATTAAGTCACAACTACTGTCTGGCCTCCGGTAGAAAACGCCACTGAAAAACAGACAGTGTGGCCTAGGGTTGGAACTGAATTAGGTACTGTCATAGGTACGGACTGAATTTAGTCAAAAGTACCAGGTACTGATTGGCATAAAATCAAAAAGTACCATGTTCAGGTACCTAAATGCATCGTTGTGACTGTGAGGAAGTGGAAGAGTAGGCAATTTTCCATGCTGTACATGAACACAACAGTGCAAGGTTATATAGTGATGAGTAAACATGTTAATTGAAAAAAATGAGATTTTATTAAAAAACAAATTTATATTTTTTACCACATAATCACAAAGAAAGTTCAGAAAATTGATTCCGTTGAGTATCAATACTGATTGCCAGGTACGAGCATCGGCACCGTATCGTTTTAAATGTGAAAGGTACCCATCCCTAGTGTGGCCTTCAGTTTTTGGTTTGTTTCTTTTCGTTTTCCTCAACAGATTTAATCCCTCCTCTGTGTGTCCTGTTCCTCAACCCCAGTGTAGAGACTTGTGTTTCAGAGTCAGCCCGTCAGGACACAGTGGATTTCTACTAATGAACACTTTAGGCTGTAAAAGTTTAGACTTCAGCTTCTGTCTTCACTGAGTCCATGTCTCATACGTCACATCTGATCTATCTCGGTAAATCAGGAAGTAAACAAACCCGTTAGTGAGCGCTGTTCAAAAGCAGCAGCAGCAAATGAAGCTGTTCAGGTCGACAGAGGAGATTTATACCCAGGACTTTAGGTTCAGGACTCCTCCCAGCCAGGCTCAGCACCGCATACAGAGTTGAGCTGCTGCAAAACCATCATCAGTCTTTACAGGTGAGCTGTTACCTGGAAAAATGCAGAACACAGCAGTGGGACTCTTTTAAAGGACAGTGACACTGTTTTTTTTTTGCTGTTTTGAACATATTTTATTGTAGAAACAAATCTAGGGCCAGGGATCACAGGATGTAAAGAAACACCCTTCAATAAGAAACAGTTACAGTGTTTTCTTCTTCTGCTCTTGTGTTTTATTTTTGACTGATTAACCGTGCACACAGAGGAACGATGTAGTGGGTTTTCATTTTCATTGTTGTGCAGTTTATGTGATGCCTCGTGAGCAAACAAGCCTCCCGCTTCATCACCACGGTTCATACTTGAACATCCAGTTGTTAAAGTCTGTGTGTGTTGAGCCTGAGCTAATTAAAAGAGCTGGCATCCCATCATGCTTTGTTTGTTCTGCTGCTCCTTTCGCACAGCAGCATAGCAGGGGAGGATGCATATTTATCAGACTGGATGTGTTTTTATTTTCATTTTTTCTCTCCTGTTCCACAGAGCTGAATAAAATGTATCAGCAAAACAGTCCAAGGTCAGCAGAAACAGAAAGCAAACATTAAGGCAGCAGGATTTTGTTATTGCTGGAGCACAGGGGAGCCGTGCTCAGGGTTTAACGGCCGACACACGTGAAGGGGAAATGGAAAGAAGAGGAAAAAGGAGAGCCTCTCAAACTTTTCAGCCTGAGACAAGTGGAAATATCCTCTGGACCAGAGATAATTTCAACACATCACCTCCTTTATCATGCAAGCAGGACCAGCACAGCTCATTTTCAGACCTGATTCTGTTTCTGAAGAGTTATTCGCTGCTCTGAAGGATCAATAAATCATTACCACGTTCAGTTTGGAGGTGTTAGTAAATATTTTTAACTCAAATGAGCTTCCAGGGGTTTTGGTAGCCTCCACTACAGCACCATATTTCTCACAGTCCCACCTGGTTGGGTTTGGCAAGAAATCATTTCAAGAGTTTTATGGCACAAAACAAGCAGGAGCTCTCAGAGTTTCTGACAATGAGAGGAGTAAAGCACAGGAGGCCAACGAGAGGAGAGGACACACAGTTTGTTCTTACAGACCTTTAATGTTTGTGTTTAATCCCTCAATACATCAAAACCTGCTTTCTTTGAAAACCATACTTCTCTTTAAAAACACTGACCAACAATCTAAAACAGCCTTTGACCTGCTTTAATCTCCACATTTTCACTTCCAAGAACGACCTCCCCACACTTTGTGGGAAAGAATTAAATTTGTGTTTTGTAGTTTCAGGTCTGGAGAAACATAAACAAGATAAAAGTGACTTTATAATGAGATCTGTTTCCAGGCTACAGCCTCTTTCATCTGTTTTATGCTGATTCAGTCAGAAACTGCATCACAAACAAAGTTATCAAATATTTTTAAGTTGGTAAAGTGGAGAAGTTTAAGAAAAGAAAGTTATGCATACCTTTCTTTAAAGAGGGGGGTTAAGCTTTCTCATATTTAAAATGGGGATATGTTTAGACTACACACATGGTTTTTCAAATCTTACACATACATGTGTTGTGGAAATCTATGAACGAAATCTATGAAACTGACCAAAACAGTCTGATCGTAAACAAACAAACAAAACTGCATTAGATCTTTAAGAGACTTGCTGAAACAACAAGGTCATTGCATTAGGATCTCCTTACTGACTCATGACATGTTAGAGGGTCAGGCCTCAAACACTGAGGTGTAACCATAGCTCTGCCCCTGACAGACAGGCATCAGGCTGGCCAATCAGAGGGAAGGGGGTTGGTGGAGTGTTGAGCCTTAAAGGGACAGTAGCTAACATGAAGTGACTAGGATGAGGCTGAAATAAAGGCTTTACAAAATATTGTTTAATTTATTTCATCTTTATTTGTGTTGTCTTTATTTAAAGCAGTAAAAGCTTATTGAATTTTTTTTTTTTTTTTTTTTTAATAGAAAAATAAGCGACCTGGTCAAGAGGCAGCAGAATTTTTTTTCAGTGCGCAACATAACAACTTAGCACATTTGTACAATGAATAAAATTAAGTAATTTAAAATAGAAAAAAAAAATGTGTATCTGATAGAAAAAAAAATACAAGGAAAAAAAAGTTTTTTTAAACTGCACCTCATAAAAAACTACTGCATGGATACCAGAGGGACAGTGTAAAGCCCCAAAAAAGACAATACCCTATCTTCAAGACTTCCTCTTATAGACTGTAAAAAAAAAAAAAAAAGAATGCCATCTTGCTCAACTCAAAGTGAAGTCGCCACAGAAACTGCCCCCCCTGGTGGCTGGCTGCAGTATGGGTCAAAATATCCGGCTCTCCAGTCATTCCATATGGGCTGTGGTCAATCTTCAAAAAATTAATACACCTCGTAGAAATGTTTCTCATGTCTGATTGTTGTGATGATTTGAAGATATCACTTGGCTGCCTTGTAGTCAAGTCCCCTTTTTTTCTTAAGAGTTTTGTTTGCATTAGTTATATGAACTTAAATAAAGGTGTTAAGTAAGATTAAACAATAACTGACAGCTGCTGTTCTTGGGTGTTTTTTTTTTTTTTTTTTTTTCAGGGATTGTCAAATATGTCTGGGGGGACAGTCAAGAAGTGATTAGACTCTTGAAAATAAAAAAAAAAAAAATATATATATATATATATATATATATATATATATATATATATATATATATATATATATATATATATATATATATATATATATATATATATATATATATATATATATATTATATATATATATATATGCAGGTTGTTGCTGCAGTCTTCGTTTTTCTTTTAAGTTTAGTATGCATGTGTTTGTTTATGGTGACGACCTATTTCTGTTTTTTTTTTTTTCTTTTTTTTGCATGTTCAAAATAAATTCATTCATTCATTATATATATATATATATATATATATATATATATATAAATATATATATATATATATATATATATATATATATATATATATATATATATATATATATATATATATATATATAAATATATGTATATGTATATATATATATATATATATATATATATATATATATATATATATATATATATATATATATATATATATATATATATATGTATATGTATATATATATATATATATATATATATATATATATATATATATATATATATATATGAAAATAATTTTTGTCACCCTACTCCACTTAAATTCTCCCAGAATCCCTCACAGTCTCTACTGGGCAGACTCTGGCTGCACAACTGCCACTGATGGCTGCGCCTGTGAATGGGGAATTTTGCCTTCAAAACCGTACAATGGGAAATGGTGGAGCTACGCCGTCCACTCTATATACAGCTCCTGCTCACCCCATCAGGATTCTACTTCACATATTAACCTCCTCACACTTTTTGTCCCTGATATCTTTTTAGTGTGGCTTCAGAAAGTAAATAGGAAGACTCACAACCACTCAGAGTGTCAGAAACAACATGTTACCCACACACACTCTTTCCCTCACTGACGACATTGGCCAGTGTCAAACTGCCTGTGATTACTGAGAGGATCATTTACACTGAAACATGTTGATGCTGATGTCTGCAGGAGTAATATGGGGTTCAGTTTCCTGTCCAAGGACACTTCGACACGAGTCTGCAGGAGTCAGGGATTAAACCCCTGAGCCGCTGATCCAGAGACCTCCAGCTGTACCAGGCTCTCAGTCTTGCTGCTGCAGGTCTTATTTCAATGATTCATGTCCCTTTCTGTCTGATTTTAAATCAACTGAAGTAAAGGTACAGTACCCAAACACACCTGAACATATCTCAGCTTACTGTCATTCTTATCTGAATCAGAGAGTCCTGCTTTTGTTTCTGTCGTCTGGCAGCATCGTCTCATTGAACATTCAGGGCTTCACAGACTCCAGTGGTAGATCTATTTCTAGACAGACGCCTGTGGCCTGGAGTGTGCACGAGTCTTCAGAGAGGAAATGGAAAGGAAGCAGAGAGCAATAAATAAGTAATCCAGTAAATCCAGTCCGGCCCTCAGACACGGACTCTGTGATAGCACTGCGCCGGGATTTAAAGCAGGTAAATCTGACTGTCTCCCCTGTGGACAAAACTCAGAGCAACTTTCAGGGAAGCGTCAGGTGTGGAGCGCTGTCTGAGTTATCTGAGGGCGCTGAGGAGAGAAACAGGATGAGAGGAGACGTTGTTCAGACGGAGCAGAGTTTGTTATTTCACCGTCAGTGCAGTTTGAGAGGGAAGCTGTTCTGTAATAGACCATCAGAGACAAACCTGTATCATCTCAGAGATTCAGTGTTTATGAAGGTTAGCAAGAGTCAGGTGTGTGTGTGTGTGTGTGTGTGTGTGTGTGTGTGTGTGTGTGTGTGTGTGTGTGTGTGTGTGTGTGTGTGTGTGTGTGTGTGTGTGTGTGTGTGTGTGTGTGTTGTATAACATGTCTTAAGGGTAAACTGAGGCAGGTAAGGGGACGTGTAAATCTTTAAGACACTCCTCTTTACCTCAGCATCACCTCAAACACAAAACCTCTCATACACCTCTGTGACTGCTGCTAACTGTGAACCTAGGTGTGTGTTTTTCTGTGTGTGTGTGTGTGTGTGTGTGTGTGTGTGTGTGTGTGTGTGTGGTTACCTGAGATTGCCTTCTTGTACCTTATTTGTGTGTGTGTTTGTCAGGTTGTGAATATATTTTTTTGCTTCCTTATGTCTGAGTTTGGGTGAGCCTGAGGGTGTGTGTGTGTGTGTGTGTGTGTGTGTGTGTGTGTCTAGCCCCCGTGTATATACCTGGGACTTCCTGATATACACTCTCTCCGACACTCGTCCCCTTCCAGCTGCTCTCTTTATATCCCTCCTTCCTTCCCTCCTCTCGTCCGTCCTCCTTATCCAGCCTAGTTTCTTATTTACAAAACCCAGCTCTCACTCTTCTCCTCAGTCTGTGTACACTTTGAAATTTTCTGACTCAGAATAGGTTGGGATGTAAGACAGCACAAATATGAACTGCAGTAAAACATGTATTTTCTTCACAGTTTGTGGATTGTGTCCCTAAAGCTTAGTAAAGTCAATGTTAGATGCTGTATATTGAAGTGTCAGTTCAGGCCTTCATTCTCACCCAACTTTAGTGAAGACAAATTTATCTCTTCTATAAATTTAAAGCAGAGCATCCAAGGAGCATTACAGACATGATAAGAAAGCAGAAACCAAACAAAACATGAATGAACATGAATCAGATAAAGTTCAAGATCACAGTTTGAGTCAGATGGTTTCAAACTGACTTACACAGGGGCTGGCATGAGGTCGGTGAGGTCACACAGTAGATGTAGTAATTATCGCTACATGCATGTAGTAACACCTTCTGTATCAGATTTCTAACACCTTATGAAAAGAGAAAACATTGAACAGAGCTGAAAACCTGAGCCAGAAAGTGAGTAGCTACATGTAGGAAAGTGGCAGCAGGTCAGAATCAAACCTGTGGATGTCCGCTTGAGTATCATAAGGTCTGTACATGGGGTGCATGACTTCCATAGAAGCCCAAAACAGCAAACCTTTTGTTCATTCAAAAAATAAATAAATAAATAAATAAATAAATAAATAAATAAATAAATAAATAAATAATAAATTCAGGGGCAAGAGGGTCACAGGTTTGAGTTTCGGCTTGGCTGGTGGGCCTTTCTGTGTGGAGTTTGCATGTTCTCCCGGGGCATGCGTGGGACCTCTCCGGGTACTCAGACTTCCTCCCACAGTCCAAAAACATGCTCATCAGGTTAATTGGTCACTTGAAATTGTCTGTCAGTGTGAGTGTGTGAGTGAATGGCTGTCTGTCTGTCTGTGTCAGCCCTGTGATTGGCTGGTGACCAGTCCAGGGTGTACCCTGCCTCTCGCCCAATGACAGCTGGGATAGGCTCCAGCCACCCTGAACAGAATAAGCGGTTCAGAAAATGAATGAATGAATGAATGAATTTAGGGTTAGTGGTTCTGTTTATCTTTCAGATTTAAGGGGAAGTAATGCCCAGCCTTAACCTCTTCACATGTCTTTTGTAGATGGATTGTGCTTGCTAATCTTTTTGTATTTGAATACAATTTTCTAAATTTATTTATTTATTTATTCTTATATTTGTAAAAAATATTTTTTTTTATTTATTTATTTTCATCTTTATTTTTTCTGATATTCCAACATTATTTATTTATTTATAGTCTTGTTGGAATACTTATTAGGATCGGGGCAAGGGGCATAAAAAGAAAATATCGGAAAAAATAAATAAATACATAAATAAATAAATAAATAAATAAACAAATGAAGTTTTTTTTCTAACACATTACTAAATAAATAAATAAATAATAATCCAAATAAATTCTAAGCATTTAAAATGAAAAAATTGAAATGACCTAAAAAAGACTGAAACCAACTTTAAAAAGGGAGGTGAAAAAAGAAAATAGAAAAAAAAAGTTGCACATGGTTGCTATGTTGTATTTCTCACATTATTAAGGTAACAGTTGGTGAATTTGGTGTATTTTACAAAACAGTTAGTACAAACCACAAAACCATGTTGATAACCTGCAATGTAGCCCATCACCCATCACCAGGGGGACCCCCAAAGCTACTTTGGCTTTACTTTTTGAAAGAAGTCATTCCATCAATCTTTTAAAGAGTCAGTTAGAAGATAAACAGCATCCCACAATGTTCAACAACTGATACAATTTCCTTTACGTATTTTAGTTTTTACATTCAATCTGTTTCTGTGTCTCTACTTACATTTGGTGACTCCCTCTCTGTTATTTTTTTTTCCTTCCTTTTTTGTTCTTTGACTTTTTTCTGAAAATTACAACATAGATTCTCAATGTGTTGTATTTTAAACCGAACTAGAAGAGGATTTGGGTCTCTGCATATGTGAGTGTTTCCATTTGTGTGTGTGTGTGTGTGTGTGTCCCATGCTGAGCTGGTGGTCTTGTAGTCAAACACTCGGGGCAACATTAAGACTGGAAAGCAGACTGTTGCATTATGCATCACACACTCGTTGTCTCAGTCCTCCTGGTTTGCTCCCTCCATCTGTCTGCTCCAATCCTCATTTCTCTTCTTCTCTCTGTAATTTACCCTCTCCTTCCTCTCCCACCACTCTTCTTTCCTTTCTCATTTTCCTCCCTGTCTGTTGTTCTTCTCTCTCTCCTCTCTGCTTCTTCTCCCATTTATTCCCAGTGTTTGCTGTTGTTGGAAGCATGCAGCTAATTTCAGCACCAAACAACAGCTGGAGGAGAGGGACGCCTCTCACACACGCACAGGCTGAGTGAAGTTGGAGCAATGACGACATTCCCTGACTCTGATCTCATCCCTCCACAAATTAAGCCTCAGATTGAATAACATGAATCCTTCTCGATGACTGATGGCAGACATTTATTTGTCGTTATGATTTTATATGTTTGAACCAGATGCTGAAATCTCATCTCATGTGATCTAAAAATGTGTTCACAGGGTGAACTCTGGTGAACTTAGCCTGAGTTCTGCTCCATATTCATTCTTCATTGTCATCCCTCTGTAGCCCTCTGTTACTTTGTCTGTTTCCTCTCTCCTCTAATCACCTGATCACAGGCGTTTACTGTTTTCAGAACTCACCAGGGTTTTTCCCATGACCTCTATCAACCAATCACACCGCATCTTTGAACCTGTCCTCCTCTCTGCTCTGTCAGGTTCTTTGTGACCCTCCTGCTTCCAAATCACCTCCTCTCCTTATTATCTGTGTGTCCAGTTCTTTAAATCTTAGTCCTCCTTCTCAGCCTGCATCTTTCTTTTCTCTCACCAACACCAGCTTCAGCGTCTCACTTCTCCTGAAGTCAGCCTCAAAACCACTTTAAAGATAAAAGCCTGTCTTAGATACTCCATATTTAATGATTTTCTCCAAATCAAGTGAAGTAAATCATTATTTACTTGTAATTTGGTCTCTTCTGGTTCAAAAATAAGTGTTTCTTCGTTAGCTAGATTACTGTTTGAATTTTTTTTTTTTTTTTTTTACCCTTGTTCACATTTAATGTCTATACACAAAATAGATGAATTGGATGAATTGAAGCTGAATTTCAAAGAATCTTTAAACCCCCAAGATAAATGGATGTATTAATAAAACTGGGGTGTATTTTAGCCCCATTTCTACCAAGTGGTTCATATCCATTCGTCTTGGTATGGCATTTTGTGCCATTTCCTTTTACTTATCCTCGGACAGGTCCCCAATAATACAGACCCGTACTGTCCCACTTTTAGGTACCCTACTGTTGGGGTACCTGGCATACTGATACGACCCCAGAAGGTGGAGCCAGAAACTCTGCATTTGTTTATTGGCCCAAAGATTCATGACTTTCTGTGCGACAGTGGTCATAGAAACACATGGCTTGATTGTACTTTCTGACAAAGAGCCACATGGCGATCACTAAGAAGACGAACTGCTGGATGTCCTCCATTGTTGCTTGTTGTTTACTGTACTGCGTTTGTCTTCTTCGTTGGATTTATTGGCGCAGTGTGTCACACTTCTATGCCACGATGCTATCATGTAGCTGACGGGGCTATCAGCATACGGCTTACACGCTGCTAACCAAGAAGGGTATGGTTGGCTGTAGAAATGCTAACATACACTAAAAACAGTTGGGTTATTTCATCAACTCAACTTCTGTTTTGGGGTGCAGATGGCCTAGCGGTTTAGGTCGTGCACCATAAGGTTCCCCCTTGAGCGGATGGCCCAGGTTTGAGTCCAGCCTGTGGCCTGATTCACTCGTCTCCCCACTCTCCCACCTTTCTTGCTCTGTCCACTTTCCTCTCCTCTATCATTTAAGACATGAAAAGCCCAAAAGATAACTTTAAAATGTTTTTACATTTAGATTTGTGTCATTTTTGTGCAACTCAAGGGCTGTTTAACAACCCATCAACCCAAAATACATCTGTTGACTTAGCACCTGGGTTGTTTGTAACTCGAAAGTTACGCCATCATGCCAACAGATGCACTCTACCAACCAGACACCATGCCAGGATCTATTTACCGGGTACTCCACAGCTGCAGGTTCTGTGGCCAGAGCCAGTTACCTTGGCAACACGTCACAATAAGAGATATTAAATAGTCGCTTCTTGTGCAACATTTCCTATTCAAACAGTAAAAAAAAAAAAAAAAAGTTTACAGGTTAATGAATGATTTCATGCTTATTTCTTCTGTAAGTGACCATGGTATGCAATGTAATGCTGCACAAGGTGTCCATTACCAGAAATGAATAGACTTGGCAGAAGCATCTCCATGTTGTCCATTCATTTCTGATAATGGACTCCTCATATGGCACAATCCTTTTGTTCTCCATGGCCTGAAACAGCTGTCTGTATTCCACAACATGGACTGGGTGTCAGTGCCCTGCAGCTTCATGGTTAGACCAAGCTTCTTTTTTTCTTTTTTTTTTAATGTGTGCATCGGTTAATTCAACCAAGCATTTGATTACTGAAAAAATACATGTCTTTGAAAAAACTCAGAATTGTGTTAAATTTGACCCAGATTTTGGGTAGGATATCTAACCCATATGTTGGGTTAAAATGGACCAACCTATCCTGTTGGGTCACACTAGTTACTGTTGGTCTGGTGCTATAATGACCCAGCCCAAATAAAATATAAGACAACCCAAAATGGGTCAATTTTCCATCTTTGGTCAATTTTCCATATTGGACCACTTGGTGGAAACAGGGCTTGAGACTCTTTCTTTGAGCTTTCTTGAGCAAACAGGCAGAAACCACCCTATACTCTTCTTCATGTTTTTTATTTATTTATTTATTTATTTTCTTGCTAAAATAAATCCCAAACAAACATAGGCACTGAGTTTTTGGCATTGATGTATTTTTGCACAAAAAGTGAAAGAAGCGAACTGTACAGTGATCAGGCAGTCAGACAGAAAGACAATGATAGATAGATAGATAGATAGATAGATAGATAGATAGATAGATAGATAGATAGATAGATAGATAGATAGATAGATAGATAGATGGATGGATGGTTGGATGGTTGGATGGATGGATGGATGGATGGATGGATGGATGGTTAGATAGATAGATAGATAGATAGATAGATAGATAGATAGATAGATAGATAGATAGATAGATAGATAGATAGATAGATTCTGTAGGTGTTTATTTTATCAAAGAAACAGACATTAAAACGTTCCTTGATCGATGATTGTTGGATTGTTTTTGTTGTAAAGTTCAAAGACTTTATCTCAGCACCGCCTCCTTCAGATCTGTCAGGACTTAAATCAGCCCATAATTACATATTGAACAAGAAACTTTCAGAGTAAATATAAACGGACAATTCATCCCTCAGGAAGAATTGAAACTGTCAACTAATCCATACAAAGAACACACAGACGGAGGAAAGAAGACAGTTTAATGGTCACTGTCTGTGACTGAGTCAACACTTTGACTTTAGGATGCAGATTCTGGTGTTGTTCATTAAACACTTTCAGGAGCAGGAGCATGGGGGTGAGCAGAAAGCACACACAGGTCTGACTGTGGACTGAAACCAAGAGTCCTAAAGATGATCAACACATCCTGTTTGAGTGTGAATCAGTCACAGTCACACAGCTTGACCCTGCAGAGGACTCTAATGTTAATCTGTTTATGCAGAGCTGGAGCCAGGACACAGGACAAATAGAAGGAGGAATTTGGGACAGAAAAATGCTCACTTAAGTCTTCCTCCTGTTAAAGTTTTCTAGTAAACAAACATTCAGAGGATCCTCGAGGTCTAACAAACATTCTGAATGGTTTCCCTCTTTAAAAGATGTATGAAGCTGAGTTCTTGAATATTTTAAATCTTGTGTTGTGTAGGTCCAAGCTTTCAGCCTCTGCCTGTGTGAATGCTCAGCTTCAGGCTGTGTATTCTCTAACAGGTAATCGGTTTGTGTTTGGGACACTGGCTAAAACAAAAAGATTTAAGTCTGGGTTTAAAAAGTGACGCTGATGCTGAAACACCTCAAACCTGCTTTCTTCCTTTGTCCAGCAGAGATTGTTTACCTGCTAAAAAAAATGGTCCCATCACCTTGGAGAGCAGAGCCTTAAGAACACACACTGTTCTGATACTCAGCCCACACTTCTCACCCTCACTGAGACAAAGCTATGCTGTCTTTTATCTTGTAGATGGGGCTTCAGTGGTTAGCAGTCATGGCTGACTTCAAACACTGAGGATATATTAAACAGTCTCATCTGTTTCTTGGTTAACTCAGGTTAAAAACATGAGACTGGGCATAAAACTCTGAGCTGTCTGTTTCTCATCAGTGTTGTTTAACATTAGTCATCAGTGTCTTGATCCCTGAAATCAAACATGAATTTCACCAACGTTTTCCTCTGCTCGTCTGTCACCAAACACACCAGAGAGTTTCTCTCTTCCCCTCGTCTTCCTCTGTCTCTTGATGGACCATGTAGAGGAGCTGAATGTATTTATTATGGGGCTGTGTGTCTCTTTGATCTGTTGCTCTAACAGGCTGCTGTCTGCCCACCGCTCTGACACACTGTCTGCCGCCTGTCTCAAAGACTGTAAGTGCGTGTGTGTGTGTGAGACTCTCTGCACTGACTTGAACTCCAGTTCAGACATCATGTAGAGATGCTGAAGTTGTCATTCACTGACAGCTGGGATACAAACTGTAATTTAATGATCACAGTATCAAGCTTTTATCTGGGCCTCTGACCCATGTTACTTTGAATACCTTTGATTATAATTCAAACCTTTATTTGATGGAAAAGTCACTGTCAGTCAGCTTGTCTACCTAATGGGTCCACTCTGTAATATTTCAATGATGCAAAAGGTGGCCATATAAACTCTGCCTGAATTAAAATTATATATATATATATATATATATATATATATATATATATATATATATATATATATATATATATATATATATATATATATATATATATATATATATATATATATATATATAGTGTTCTGGTAGTTTTAAATAATTTCCATACTAGAAATAATTTTTTTTTAAAAAAAGTCAAAAATCCTTGCTCCAGCTTTTTTTTTTTTGTGAAACACTCTGTTTAAGCTGATGTCTCTTTAAGGGTCCCATTCGACCAACCCCCTTTCCCCTGATTGGCTGGCACTCCAAAGGACTGTCAGGGGGCAAAGCCAGGAGCAAACATTGGTGTTTGCACTGAAAAAAAAATAAAAATAAATAATCCATGTAAGTGTTAAAGGAGATTTGCTTGTTACAAATTAAAAATAGATAAATAAATAAACAAACAATAAAATAAAATCTGCAGATGGAACAAGAGAAAAGTTACTTTTTCCAAGACATTATACTAGTTTCAAACAACAAACAGGCACATTTTCCCCGTTCCATTGGCAGTTTTCTTTTCTTTTCTTTTTTTTAATTTTTTTTATTTCTATTTTTTTTTTATTGTTATAAGCTATTAATATCTCATTTTTGTCTTTGAAAAAATGAAACAAGATGTTTTTCTGGACTTGTCAAGTGAATATGGCTCATAATAAGTCTAAAAATAAATTTTCTACTGAAAAATAAGACAAAATCACTTGATAAGATTTCTTTCTTTCTTTCTTTCTTTCTTTCTTTCTTTCTTTCTTTCTTCTATTTCTTTATTTTTTTGCAGTGTGAGGCTTGCCCCTTCAATGTGTTATGAACTGTAGAGTGCAAAGATGTTTGTGAAGTGATTATAGAGTAAATTTTCCTTAGGAAATTATAAGCTCAAAGCTTCAGCTGGCGCCCCTCCTTATATATTATATGAAATATCTGATTGTGGTTCAATAATGAGTAAAACAAGCATATCAGAGGTCTAAAGTGATGAAATGAAGCATAATCTTGACATTTTAACTGAAATGCTGTTTATTCTGAAATCTGTCAGCTTAATGTGTTTAAGAACAGCATAATATGAACCAAATAACAGCCTCAGTGACATGAACAGCCCCTGACTTTAAAGTAAATCAGTATTCAGCTGCATCAGAAAGCCTCCGGGGATTTATGGCTTCATTATTTCTTCTTTCCAGTTTTTCTTTAATGGTCTAATTTTAAAGAAGGAAGAATGAAAAAACAAACATCAGTGTTTCTCTGAGGCTGTAAAGGTGGCCAGAGCTCTTTTAAGTGGAAGTGGGACATGTCCAAACATAGATTTCTCAGTAAATATTCTGCCCATTGCTCATTACAGCTGAGCAAGCCTTTAGGAAAGTTATTGGCTTAGCGCTCTATAAATAAGATAAGCTTCATTTGAAGACCTAATTAATCACAGCCCATATTCACAACTTCAGCCGAGCGTTGAGGGCCACTTCCACATCAGTCTGTGGTGAAACAACCTTACAGAAAGAGAGTCCTCTGTCACATAAATGAAATCAGATCAGAAAGTGAGAGGCCTGTTGTTTTCTCTTCTACCTCAGGACGACGTCTCCAGCGCGTCTGCATTCTGCTGACCTCATTTGTATCACAGGGATTGTTAAACTGGGAACAAAATTGGAGACATCTGCCTGTGCCAGTGTTTTTACTACATGGCTCAGATCCCTGAGAGGAAGTTTCTGTGTGTCCCAGATCTACGGAGAGGAATAGACCCTCTGTCTACACGCTGGCATCTGGCATTAACAAGTATCCAGGGTGTTGGGCTGTGCTCAGACACATCAAACACAGACTGAAATGCACCCAAGATGCCCCGAAGATACCACCCAAATTATCTCCGGTAGACGTGGCAGACTCATTTGTCCTGATTAAAAACAAAATGTACCAGAGGAGTCATAGCAGAGGTTTTATATACCAAACAGAGCAGCAAACTGATGAAGGACGTCATGAATATTTGATTCAGCTGAGTGCTCACATTGTCCACTTTGATACCAAATCAATGTCCTTTCCACTGGATAATAGGAACAGATACTTTATCAATCTATCAATCTATCAGTCAATCAATCTATCTATCTATCTATCTATCTATCTATCTATCTATCTATCTATCTATCTATCTATCTATCTATCTATCTATCTATCTATCTATCTATCTATCTGTCTATCCAGTAAATTTTCACATTTTTGCAGGTTAGGTTAGTTGAAGTAGGAATTTGAACCTTGGTGGTCAAAACTTCCAGAGCAAGCCTAGTTAGGGTTATATTAGTGAGGGTTAGGGTTAGTAGGATAAGGGTCAAGGTTAGGCTTTAGGAGTAAGTGCTGAACTTAAAGTGATTTTAATTCTCATTTTGCTCTCCAATGTAAGGTCTTAAAACCATGTCTTTCCACACTGACTCATATATGGGCATTCCAATGGCTCCACCCTCGACTTCCTGTGATGAGGGAAAGTTATCTAAACTGTCAACAAATAAATGAAAAAATAAAAATAAAATTGCTGTCAACCTGGAATGAACGGTGGTGGAGACATGGGATGATGTGTTCAACCACCTCAAATTAGATCTGACACCATCCAGTCCTGAATTTCTAGGACCTTTGGTTCCCATGTTATGAACCAAAATGTGTTTCCCATTAAGAATGAATTTGGATCATAGTTAGATGAAATTTGCCGAAGTACTTCTTATAGCAAAATTCTAAGTGTAGAAAGTGTTTGGGACCCTTCTTTGAAGTTATGATTTTGTGAGTGGAAATGTATAGAAGTACAGGTAAAAAATGTTGTGTTTTGTTAAAATGGTCTTTACCTTTGTGTTGTGTTTGTTGTTTCCTGTGTTCTCTTCTTGCAGGTTAAAGGATAAGTTTAGTTAATACAGCTTTTACATTGTTTATAGAATGGAGTAGAACAAAATACTCACCCAGAAGGCTTTCCTGATCCGAGCAGTGCTTCGGGAGATATTTAGATCCATAATCGTGTAGCGGACATCCGTATAATGGGATCCATCGGGGCATAGACAGCGCCGCTCCTAAAACTGCATTAATCGTCCAAAAACTCATGTTTTTCACCAATATTCCATCATGGTCCGCTCCAAGTTGGTCCTCTGCTGCAGTCTGTGTCACTCCAGACAGCGCTGTCTGGCTGTACTGACCTCTGAACTGACAAAGACTTTGACTCCACTTCCTCCTTTCTTTAAGGCTGGAGTGACCTGGAGAGTCTTAAAGCACCTGCTCATATCTAACTTTATCCCTAACCTTATGCTAAATCATTGTCCCTTCCAGTGGATAATGGGAACAAATACTTTAAGACTGATTTATCTATCTATCTATCTATTTATTTATTTATTCCCATACTTTTAAAGTATGTATTTTTGTTTAAATGCTTATGCTTCCTGAAACTTCTACAGAAACTTACAACTAGTAATACTAATAATGCTAGTTGTTCTCTGAAATTCATCTCGTGAAATTACAATTCAAATCCTTTGTTGGTTTCTTAGATAAAGTGAAACTAAACACAGTAGATAATGGATTGTTTGTAATGTGTGTTTTCGCTGTAAGACTTTTCTTGTGTTTGATCTCATCCTCTTCATTTTTGATTCTTTATCTCATGATTTGACTCAACTCAAGCTTTCCAGACGGATTCCAGTATCGTCTTTATTTTGTCCTGTAGTTGTTTGTCTGTATCGATCTGTTGTGCCTGAAAGTTTGAGCTTGTATCAGACAGACTGTTCCGCACAAAGATTTAAAAATGAAGTTTTAACACCAGAGGCACTTTGTAAAGTCTGCAGTCAGTGTGCTGAGATTAGACACTGAAGTCTGTCTCCTTTTATTTATGGGAGTTCTGGTTGAATTCATTTCATGTTTATGTTATGATGTTACATGTACATTTTCTTTGGGACTTACTAAATACCATTTTTTTGCTTGATGGAGCCCCTGTGGTGAGAGTTTATTAGACTGTGATCCAGACTACAGCCCAGAGCCAAGTACCTCATCAGGTCAGAGGGGACAGGCCCGAGGTTGAGCGAGAGGGGCAGTAGTTAGAGGCAGGGGAACAGAAAAAGAAAAGAAAGCATTCGTCTTTCTTTTCTTGCTCTGTTTAGCCAGAGGAGCAGTTACCAGTAATCGGGGAATGAGTAGTTTCTCTGCCATTCTTCTGCTGAGTGCAAACCTGTACACTGCTAAACTCTGGAACACGCATTGAGTCAGGGGCAGTGGGCGCCGGTGAAATGTACGTGCAGGAGGGCAAAACAGCAGGACGTGATTTGATTGGTTTAACATATTGGATCCTAATCGATGTGATTGGCTGATGTTTTCCTGGGTTTTCTCCTGCTGTGGATAGTGGATATTATTCGCTGTCATTTAAAAACACATCATTTATTTCTTGCCATCAGGACATATAGATCATTTTAATCAGTATAACAAAAAGTGTATCTAATCAAACTATCAATTATACCAGGACAGAGCAAATAATCCCCTTTTCAGGTTTAATGCTCTGCTGTACTAAAGGTTCATTTTTATCAAATATAACAGCAGACATGGAGCTGCACAGTGGATCAGCACTGTTGTCTCACAGCAAGGCAGATTGGTTGTTCTAAGTTGCTGGTAGGTGTGAGTGTGTGCATGAGAGTTTTTTTTGTCTCTGTGTGTCTGCCCTGTGACTGACAGTCCAGGCCCAGGTCCAGTCCCTGCCCCTGGCTCAGAGACAGCTGGGATAGGCTCCAGCCACCCGCGGGATAAGCTGTAGAAGATACATGATAACACGTAAATGTTTTAGTGACAATAAAATACATTTATTGACTTGTTCACAGGACAGTGTGTATTGGTCCAGGCTGCTGATCTGCATTCAGCAGACAGAAAAGAGAGAGAAGAGAGGAACAAGAGAAGGGATGGTGGAGGGGGCAAAGAGGATAGAAGTACAAGCGAAGTAGAAAGTAAAAAAGAGAAAAAAAAATGTTTCTTCATCATCATCAGCAGCAACAGCAGCATGTGTGCACCTGTGAAGTGTTCAATGCCAACACCCTGCAACCACTTTAACCACTTTCTCTCTGTCTCCCCACCTTCCTGTTGTTTCTAAAAATAGACGCGCCTAAATCTTATTATCTACAGAGACAAACCTCCATTCTGCCGCTCCTCTCATCGATTTAACACCTCGGGAAGTTTGACAGCTGAGCCAGGGTCATTTTTCACTCTAAACTCACTGTACGTTTGTTTAAACATATGCATGTCCCTATGTGTGTGTCTGTGAGTGTGTGCGTTTGACAGCATCAGGTGTCAAACTGCCTGGTGTAGAGGTGAAATATCTCTCAGTGCTCACACATACACACACACATGCATGCAGTCATCATAATAATATACAAAATACACACCAGATGTGACCAGACAATTGATGAATTGTTGTGTAAGTTATATCAGCGACCAAAAGTCTTTACATTTACATAAACATAGTTCACACACACACATTCACAAGCCTTTCTGGTAAATGGTTTGTCTCCTTCTTCATGTTGTTTTCATTGTTTCACAAAAAGCTCTTTTTGTTTCTCTCTGACTCAGGTTTGCTCCTGTGTTCCTGTGTTTGAATGAATGAACCGTTTTTCATGTTGTTCCCATGCTCCCACCTGCTGCAGGATCTAACACTGGAGAAATCACTGTGGAGGCCTAATGAAGGCACCAAAGACTCCCAGATATCTGAGGAAAGATAATCTGCCACAGCTTCAGTCTTCACATCTAAAACCTCCGACTTTCTGCCTCCCACTCGATCTTCACTTCACATCCAATTCTGTGTCTGTTTCTGAAAACTTTCAGCCTTAAAACCCTCTCTAAGACATTCAGGATACTGATTCATTGTGCAGACACAGAAAGTAAAAACAAAAGATTTTAAAAGCTTTATACCATAGCATTCAACCTGTAATTTAGCAGAGTAGAGACGTTTTAATCTGCTGAATTCAATTATTTAACTGGACAGGGGGTACTATGCTTCTGTTAGGCTTCTTTCTGTCCCTCTGGTACCCCTTGTTGTATCTTTAAATGCTTTACAGCTCATAAACCCTCAAGAGTCTTTATATCAACCTCTGTCTGAAACACCGTGTTGTATCTGCCTCTTTAAGGCTTCCTGCTTCACAAGCCCCCTCCCCTCTGATTGGCCAGCCCTCTGGAGGCTGAGGGAGCAGAGCTATGGGCAGACCTTGGTGTTTGAGGCCCACCCCTCCAATGTGTAATGGACCACTTAGGAGGTCTTCATGTTAAGACCTCATCATTTCAATAAATCTCATGAAGATCCCATGCCACATTTAGAAAAAAAGTGTTTCAATCAGTTCACAGAAAAATTCAGGAATTTCTACAACATATGAATATGTAGAGGTTTGTAGTACGGACATCTAGCATTGTTGCTCTAGATCCATGTTTGATGTATGGACAAACAGGATACCCCCTCTTTAAGGTTTTAAAACATGTTTATATGCAGTCCTTCTTTATATGTCTAACATCAGAAATGTTACTCAAAGAAGCCTTCAGCAGCCTGTTGAAACAACTCAGACAACAGATTTAGATATAAGTGCTACCTCTGACCATCAGATAAGGACTCTGCTTGGTGTTTATTTTATTTAATGTTTGCATCTTCTTTTCAAGTTACTTGACATAACACCTCCATTTCAGTTCCCTGTGTGGTAGGAAACAGAAATGTGAAAATCTCATCTTGCATTGAAATGATCACCTTATGACTCAAACACCATCAGTCTGACAGTCTGACTGATGGTGTTTGATCTCATTTTAGTAAATACAGTAGCTAAAGATTGTTAGAGTCAGTTTGAACATTATCTCATTTGTATTTTCTCTCACAAAGATCTGAAACCCAAAATGTGATCACCGGTAACTTGCTGCAAGCTCCACAGCTTTAAGAAGTGTGAGCCTCTCAGTTCTGTAAAATCAGCAATAATACTAAGTAAATGCAGAGCTCTTAAAATTCAAATGTGCTTTTCTCTGCATTTACCTACTGTGAGATGATTTGTTTTTGAATGTCTACTGTGAGACACTTTTCTTTATGAAAAAGTGTTTTAAAGGTAAATCAGTGTATAACAGTTGAAATATGTGACTCCCTCTTCTTGGTGAGTGATAGATTTGACTGTTTAGAGAGAACAGGGGAGATTTCTGTGACTGGGAAAATATGTTTAAGACAAATTTAGTAAAGATAGCTTTGTCCACCGGGGGGCACCAAAACCTCCTAACAGGAGCTCAAACCAGAGCAGGCTATAAATCCACTAATTTAAAGTTGATTAAATATGAACTATTTATAAAAAAGTTTCATCAATAGCTTTATGTGGCAGGCTGTACTCAGGTGAAATGTTTTTTCCTAGTTTGTAGAGAAGATACACCTTTTTCCCTTCTTTTTTGATCAAACATTGATCAATGTAAAGCTGTGGGCTTTTATCTCAGGATATTTTCTTTCATTTCACATCTTGTGTATGTGTGTGTACACACCATGTGTGTATGAAGACAGGTTCACTCAATGCAAAGCCTGAAGCTCAACTTAAAGAAAAACTCTGAAAAGACGTTGGATAAAAAGCAGGAAGGCAGGAAAGAAGACAGATAACTCTTTTTTTTCTTCTTTTTT
The DNA here is from genome assembly GCF_033239565.1 of Halichoeres trimaculatus. Classification (NCBI taxonomy): domain Eukaryota; kingdom Metazoa; phylum Chordata; class Actinopteri; order Labriformes; family Labridae; genus Halichoeres; species Halichoeres trimaculatus. The sequence goes on from NW_027437185.1 coordinate 8,311,890, forward strand.
TTGTTATAAAGCAGAACACAAAGTACAACCTGCCCCATATACACTTCATACACACACTCACACACACACAGGCAACCATGCAGCCACGCACTCACACATTCATACAGCGAGTGTACATGGTAGTGTAAATGCAAACTGTACGGTAAAGTAGAGACAGAGAAACTGAAGTCATCTGTGTTTTTTTACTCCTGCTACTTTGTCTGTTTTTGTCACATCTGGAAAAAAGGGATTCACAGCAGTGACATTAACAGCTTCTCAAACACAGCAGCATGTATGACTGATAGTGTGTGTTTCTGCAGCCAGCCGTAGGTCGAGTCCATCTGCAAGTTGAGCTTCTGCCCTGAGCGACGGGCTGCGGCCAGCTGGCACAAAGTCACGTACAGCTCTGGACAGCGCCCAGCACCGGGGAGGGAAGGCGAACGAGCGGCTGGGTGGGCAGACAGATGCAGGCAGGCCGGAGACTTCTGTGTTCATACCAGCATGAACGAAGGCGACGCCACAGGACTTCACTGTCACACTCATCTGCTGCTGTCCACTGTCTGTGTCCAAGATCACATCCAGCCCACAGCCACAGCAGGTCAGCCCCAGCACACAGATCACTGACTTCTGTTATCCTCCTTTTTTTATTTTTTCATCTTTGGAAATGTCTCCTCATGTCATTGTTTTTATGTGTGTGAAAATACACTTGCAGGGAAAAGTTAACCTCAACAGTTGACCTTGGTTTATTCTTTAGTTCTATCCACCAAATTGAAACAACACATTTTTGTTGCATTATTAAAAATGTGATTTTTTTGTATTATTTATACATGTGAAAATAAAAAAGTTTGCCATTTTCTAAAAAAAGAAAAGGTCCTTTTTTCTGTGGCTATGTTATGTAGTCAAACAACAACTGTTTACTTTTTCATCACTTTATCACTAATAAGAGCCTCCTTGTTTCTCCTTTGACTGTGTTAGCTTCTCATGCATGGTATCCCTCTCCGAGGTGAAGTGTGCTGTTAGCTGGGGAAGCTTTCCAATTAAATCCTCATGCCTGTTATAAACATCTGCAAACATGTACCAGCAGCTCTGAAAGGTCACATGAAGTTAAGGATCAGTGAAAGAGATGTCAAAACAAAGCACAAGGAGAAAACCGCAGAGACAAAAATCAGGCAGTCATGCATCATGTGATTTTCTAGCCCTGTTAGCAGACTTGCACACCAAAATGCAGGAGATCAAGCTGTTAATAACCAGAATGGTAACTGGAGATCTGCTGTTTGTCAAGCTGTAGTACAAGCCACCATCATGGCAAACAACAGCTAGGAGAGTGTTTTTTTTTTTTTTTCCATCTAAAAGTAAAAAAAAATGAAAATGTGATTACTCAGGTACTTGTTCATGAAGTGTTTTGAGGAATCGAGTACAGGAATTACTTTAAACTCCCATCTCCAGTGTTAACTTAGCTCTCCTGTTAGAGATAAAAAGCTGTGTTATTAAGTATTTTTAACACTCAGCAGCACTGTGTTCATCACTGAAAATCAGCTTCACGGATTTTAACCTATCATAAAAGACCTCCTTCTGTGTTTTCTTCTAGTCTCTGTGTGATGAAAAAGAGAAGTAGAGATGGTGGAAGCTCATCACTGCAGTTTCCCTTCCCTCAAACACAGAAAATGAAACTTACATACATTGAAACATACATTGAAAATGAAACTTCTGTAAAGCCAGCCTGGAAATTTGAGTTCCTCTGTAAATTAACAAGAAATACTTTAAGTCAAAAATTTTAAAGACGACATTCAAACACAATCCAGTGAGACGAAGAGGTGAAGTTTTAACACAGATCACTGCGCCCGGTTCTCCCTCCGCTGATGAGATTTACTGCATGCAGGTGATTATGGCTGCCACCTGTCCCGTAAAATATGGAATCGTCCCATATGTCACACTTAAAGGTTGCGTCCTGTTTTAAGTCAATATTGGACGCAATTTGTCCTGTATTTTCAGTTGCCCTTAAACACAGCTCTTCCTGAATTCAACATGAGATTGTGTCCACCCACTATAAACGGCAGTTGGTTGGTTGATTTTAAGTGTGGAATAAGTGCTCATCATTAATTGGGTGAGAGAAAGTCACGGGAAATCAGAAGTACATGGCTGTGGCCACATTTGGTACTCCGCCCAGTGACCCATTGAAAAGCAAAGGATGCAGAAACACAGACGTGAGTGGGAAAGTTCAAACGACTAGCTTGACAGTGTGAGGGAAAAGATTTCAAAGGACACAATAAAATCTGTTGCTGAGTGCTTTCTGTGGCACATGGTGGCTTGACTGATGTGCAACAGCATGTGGCTACAGAGCAATGATACTGCAACGTCAGGACAAACAAACGTCACTCACAATTCTTCATACCTGAAGCATATGGTTAATTAGGCAAAGTTAATCCTATTAAAAAAGACAACAGACTGAGATTTTAAAAAAGGTTTATGTTATTTTTAAGCTGCCACACTGTTTTACTGAATATATTTTCTTAGGTTGGTTATTTCCTACCAATACATCAAGAATAAAGACATTTCATTTTTACAACACAAAAAAAGTTCAACATAATATTGAAAACCAGTATCATTCATGATTATAGAAAAAACAACAACAATAGGACAGACAGGACAGAATACGTTTTGAAGAACTATTTTAAGATATTGACACGAAACTTTAACTCATACATCACCACGACTGGTGCCCCACTCCACTGTAGGAAGTCATGCCACCCCACCCGGCTGCCTCCTGAGGGTACCCCTTATTTTTCTGCTTCAAAAGTGGCAACCCTACAGATGATGCTCCCTCTAGGAAACAGATCACTAACTACTGCATCTCAGCATTTCCCTGGTGTATGTCACTTATTTTCATTTTTTCCTTCTTTTTTTTTCTTTTTTTAATCAAAATTCGGGAGCTTTTGAACTTAAAAAAAAAAAGAAAAAAAGGCAAAGATGAAATACTAAAAAGAAGCAACTTTGCTTATCTGCTAACTTGATCTGTATCAGTCCACCTCCTTTGCCGTGTTAGTGCCTCTTTTACATTTCAACCACAGTAAATTGAATTTAACACTTCTTTTGCAAAGTTTTCCCCTTTTTATTTTTTTTTTTAACAAGCTCACCACTAAACATTTACTTTAGTAAACATTTACTTTCCCAGTCTCAAAATTTTAAAACTCAACATTTTTCTCATTACCTCATCAAGCTTCTGAAAAGAAAAAGGTAGGAGTCTGTTAGCATTGAAAGAAAAAAAAAAAAAATCATTATCCAAGGAATAAAAGATCGAAAGGAGGTGATACTTGAATCATGACCTGTGTTTAATATAAGTGTATCCACAGCAAGTCAATAATGAAACAATTTCAAAGAGAGTATAATAAAGAAATGGTGATTCATGCTGATTTATGCTTTCAAAGCAAAGAAAATTGGCTATTCAGGAGCTAAGCTCAAAAGCCACTGAGCTGTACCGATCGATACACCCACAGTGACCGTGATGAATGGTAATCTTATATGATTATTAAAGAGGCTTCTTTCTGTATGTGCATGAAAAGAAGTGCAGACACAGAGAGAGTCAATATTTACTTCTGAGCATCGCTGCTGATCGATGAAAAAACAGCATCAAAGAGTCAAACATTGCATAAAAACATTTTATTGACTTGCTGCAAGTGGCAGAAATAACACAAGGTTACTTAATTCTGTGACAGCGCTCTGATCATCCACCATGAAGACTGTTAATGATGCCACTGCAAAAGAATTACAAAAGCCTTGAAAAGTAATCCAAACATATTTTTACTATTTTTTTTAACAATATTCATTCTGCTTTCAATTATTTAGAGGAGAAAAAAAGGAGAAAAAGGAACTGGTTAGGTCATTCGTTGGTAAATCAAACTGTGATTACATTGAAGCGTAATGCTAGGCGCTACCTTGTTGGCTATGGCTGCCTTTTGCAGCAGCTCTCTCTTCTTTGTCTGTTTCTTGTAATTTTTCATCATTACTGTGTATGGCTCATTTGTTGGTCATGGACACCAAACTTTTTGTGTCTTCAGTGATATTTTTACTACTTTTTCTCCTGTGTTTGTCTGGAGATCCTACATGTAACCATGGCTGCATTGTTTGCATGTGAACTCAGCTGTAAGCAGCCTGTAACATGTCAATGCTAACTGGTGCAAGGCCTGATGTTTCCCCACAAGGTGAGGAGAAGGAGGTGAGGACGACATGCTGGTTCTCAGGGGAGCTAAGAAGTGACGACATGGACCTGTCCTTCCATCCATCGTTATTGGAAACGTAAGATCTATCTCCAATAGGATGGACGAGCTAGCCATGCTAACCCAGCAACTGAGGGAATACCAGAGGGCAGCGTAGCTTTATGATATTCACAGACATGGCTAACAGAGCTAACATCAGACACCAACGCCACATTGGAAGACCTTCTTTCTTTACACTTTCGTACTTTTCTTTTCTTGATCGCTGCTGTGACTCCTCCTGAATTTACCCTCGGGATGATTAAAGTATTTTCTATTCTATTCTATACTACCCTAAGATGGTCTACACTGAAATTAGCTCCAAGAAGTGTCCAGGCCCCGAAAAAAAAGTGCTTTTTTTTTTTTTCTGTAAAAGGACTGATGATAATACAGCTGCATTAAATTATTGATTCTGATTGGTCAAAGCCAAAACAATGACATCCAGACTGGCTATCTCAAGACAGTCTTACCAACAACTAACTTATACCTGACCATTCAAACCCTCAAAGGGCTGCTGGGCCTGTCAAATAAGGAGTTGAACTGTAACCTGCGTTATATTGACTCTGCAAACCATGATTACTCTCTCTGTAAAAACCTGACTGGTAAATGTCAGCAGTTTGAATGTAGATGAGTTATGGGGACAGGATACTGTAAAAAAGAAGCCTTTCACCATTTTAAATACCATATTTATGCTTCTTATAAACTTAGTGAAACCATACAGCTCAGAGAGGAGGGCGTTGGTTGTCGAAGCCTGAATTCATGATATTTTCCAGCCTTCAGGTAGAAAATAAGAAGTCTTGAATTTCTGCAGATGTCAGCTGATTGAACAGAAAATGTGGAGCTGCTCCAGTATAATTGAAATGATTGCATCATTAGTTGTGAACTAAGTGGCAGATGGATGATTTGTGAACAAAGATGCCCTTGAGTTAGCTGATTAGCAGGGAAATGTTGAATAAAAAGGTGCTCTCTCAGAGTGAAAGAGGCTCTGACTCAGGTCTATTTATACGTCAGAGCATAGTAAGTACATCAGCAGGTGCACAGGGAGAGCTGTCAGAGCTGTCAGTCAGCTGAAGCTCACTGAACTCATTAAAGACTAATGCAATAATAAGATCAAAAGCTCCTCAGTGAAACCGTTTGGTTCAGTCCTCTCTGCTGCTGGAAGATCAGCTTCATGTCGACTCATTCACAGACAGGAACATAACTGCACCTTAAAGCAGAGATACTGCACTTCGCAATTATTACATTTATTTATTTTGCCATTAAAGTGGAACATGATCAAACAAACAGGGACATTTTTTTTTCTGTTCTTTGGTTGTATTTTATATGGTTTTGTTGCACTTGTGTGTGTGTGTGTGTGTGTGTGTGTGTGTGTGTGTGTGTGTGTGTGTGTGTGTGTGTGTGTGTGTGTGTGTGTGTGTGTGTGTGTGTGTGTGTGTGTGTCCACAGCTGCAAATCTAATCCCCTTAAAGGGACAATAAAGATACAGACTGATGAAGATCACATGCTCTGAGGTAGTTGAATGTAAAAAAAAAAAAAAAAAAAAAAAGGTGTAAGTAAAAATAAATAAATAAATAAATAAATAAATAGAAAGATTTTATTTATTTATTTATTCATTTATTTTTACTTACACTGTTTTTTTAAATAAATAAATAAATATTTTTTAAAATAAATAAATAAATAAAATCTTTCTATTTATTTATTTATTTATTTATTTATTTATTTATTTTTGTCTTTTAACTTTCTTGTTTAGGTTGAAACATTACTGATGATTAAATTTGGGAAGCAGCCAGTAACTGTGTCACAATGAAACATGACAAGTTGACAAGAAGTTTACAGTTTAATCAATTTCAGAACTGCTGCATTGCCCATTTATCTGTCTTTCTAGGATAGGCCTCAGTCTAAATGTAAATACTAAGGAAGAGGCTTCACTGTGGCTTCCTTAAGTCATAAGAAATATCATTATTTATCTAAAAAAAAAAAAAAAAAAAAGTAATCCTGATGCAAATGTCAAAGAGATGCAAGGTTTTGGAGGTCTGTTCTCGTGAGGAGGAGACAGGATCTCCTGGTCTGCTTGTGTCCTGTGTGAAGATTGGATTTCTCATTTATTGCAGGAAGTTGATAAATCAAAACACTGATTGGCTCTCACAACATTTTAAGCTAAACTGTTTGTTTACAAAAAATATTTCATCAAGAACAGACTGTAAACTGTAGTTGGATGCAGATCCGTTAAGATCATTTGATCAAAATGTGATTATCTCTTCTGCTTGATTTTCACCATAGAGAGGAATGTGTTTAAATAATTGAGAATGTCTTTTGTAAAATATACAAAACACCAAGTTTTACATTATATCAAATTTATTTATTCATTTATACCCACCAATTTCCTCAACAAAAAAGTTAATACAGCATGAACATAACATGTAAATGACAAGTAATTACAGAAACTTGCGATTGATTTCATCTGCTCTGTTCACTAACATGCTGCCACTCTCAGCAAGAAAATTGTATCAACCTGACTAATCAGACAAAACACAGGAGGTCATTTTGACCCCTTGTGGCCAACGTAGGAAAAAAAAGTTGTATCTGAGTCTTCTTCTGTGCAATTTGTTGGAATTAGATTTTAAATGCATCAACAAATACTTTTAGGAAAGTCTGCTTTGGAGTAATTATTCTTTTCTTTTAATGCTCGATGGACTCAATCTCCATGTTCGAGTCATGTTCATGTGAACAGCTCCAGAGATTCCCTTCGCTGTGCAACGTGTTTGATGACTGAAATCCTCTTCAGCTTCAGCCTTATTTCCTGCTCTCGCTGCTCTGACCTGTTTACAAATAAACAAACAGGCCTGTTTTTCACTTTAAGTGATGGTTGCTGAGTCAGTGCTGCAGACGGAGCAGGAAGTCAGAGCGTTTCACGTCCTGATTGTGAAGACTGCCTCACGCTCTGACTCTATTTCCTGACACAGAAATATATTTCAGCTCTGACCTTGGTGAAAAGTGATTTGTTTCCCTCTGCTGCAGGACTGTTGAGCTGCAGTTCACATGCAGAAAAAGGCAGATTCACACACACACACACACACACACACACACACACGCTTCCTCTCACACACACACACAGCAGCTCAGCTTCCCTGCAGCAGCTGCTTGGTTTGCATCTTATTTCCTGAGGTATTGATTTGTTGCCTGGCACGGCGCCCTGCTCTTCCCTCGTCATTATGCCCACTCTGCCCAGAACAGAGCGGAGGACAGCCAACACGCCGCTGGACTGGAGATTGTTTCTGCTGCACATAAACAGGCACCGATCGATTCACCGAGCAGTGAAGAATATTCTGCTGTACTACGCAAAAACAATCATCTCTCTTTTCTTTCACTGTTCTTTATATCTGAAATCATCGACTTCTGGAACAAAAAACATCCTTAAATCAGGATGAAGATGAGTTTACATGACATGTGTGTCTAAAGTTAGCTTTAGCATCAAACAGGTTAATGATCACAAACTATAAGTCATCATTACTTTTCCATTTGAACCACAGTTCAGAATCAATCATAAGATTTTAGACCAAAAAATGTGGACAATGCAGCAGCTGTGCCCTCACATCTCTGTCAGTGGGCTGACATTTCAGGCCACTTCATTTGTGTTTTAGCTGTTTAATGTTTTTTTTTTTTTTTTTTTTTTCAATCTTTAAGGCAGAACTTGAGAGTCTATCAATAAAATGAAGAGTGAGGTTACATTAGCTCTGATTGGTAGATGGCTGGCAGGTCATAACCAGGATTTACTAACATTACATATTACAGACACGTCTCAGAGCACTGGGCTGCCAGCTTTGCTAAAAATAAACAGCTACTAAACTACTTCAACTACTCCAAACTGACAGTGTTTACTTGTAGTCATGTTAGCCTACAGATATGTCAGAGCACCAGGCTGCCGATAGCGCTACAAAAGCCAGCTGCTACGTTTGCTTGATGTCATGTTTCAAACTGTAGCTCTGTACTGATAAATACCTTGCCTCAGTGTGTTGTATCCAGTAAAAAGCTGTCTTGAACAAAGGAAATGTGTTTCAATTCCATAACAAAAACACACCTCACTAAAAATAATTTACGACAGTGTGTGGAGACTCAGGGCCACGAGGTGGCAAGGCAGTCCGATTAAAACAAACCGTCCTCATAGCATCTTTAAAATATGTATTATTGAACTTAATCTGAGCCACAAGTGAAAAGAAAAAAAAAAATTCAAGATATGAAAAGAAAAAAAAAATACCGAATGTCTGAATTGCTTGTAAAACATTTGCTGATGAGATAAGGAAAAATTACAGACAATTCAAGCTTGATTTCTGCTCTTCAATTACTTAATATGAGATACCTTCTGAAAATGTGAAATGGATGTATCTCATATCATGTCTTATAAACCTTTTTTTCTCTTTTTAATTAAATATGAGATGAAAACACTTAATCGGGTTTTCATGTTTGCAGAGCACCTGACCATGTACCGTGTCTTACTGGAGGATACCTCTAGGGGGCACACCAGGGAGTTCATCAGACTTAAAGGATGTGAACAAGAGACGCAGGAGGAGTTACAGAGGTCATTGTTGGACTAATTATTGGTCGCCGATGTTCGGTAAGTAAAAAAAAATCAAAAACTTCAGCCTACTAAAGATAATTGAATTAAACTGATGTGATCTGTCTCCAGTGAGTCTGTTTGAAATGTTGGTTGATGTGCAGCAGAAAAGATCCACCTCACAGATGTAGATACCTGGAGACTACAAACTTTGTCTTGTCTTTAAAACTTTCTGTCACTGTCCCTGCTGCTGTGTTGACTGTCACATCCCCTCAACAGTGACTCTACATTAACCCAACCATCCAAACCGCCCCTCACGTCTGTGCCGTGTTCATTTTAAGGACGTGTACGGCTGATGCATCAAACCAATGCTGTAAACATAAATTATATATGTTTACGTACAGTCTGTTAAGTTGACTGATCATCGTTTTGTTCGAGTAGCACCACTTCATCCCTCTGACTCTATCTGGGTGAATCCAGTCCCAGCAGAGGCCCTGGATGAACAGTTTGTTGTAAACATCCATCAGAGCGGCACTGAGCAGACTATAAGAGATAAGCCTGTGTCATTTGCATCATTTTGTGCACACTGACCGTTGGTCAGAGGATCGTCTGTTTGGAGACTTTACCATAAGTCTGATCTTCTCTGCCTGTTTCTTGTTTGTGAAATGACCAATTTGCTCTCTGCAGCGTTTCTTTGAAGTTCCCTTTGAAGAAAACTGACAGCCTGACTGCACACACACCTCTGCATAAACATGGATTCACACACCTCTCTTAGATAAATTCTCCCACTTCCAGCTTGTTTAGGAGCAGGTAATAAAAGTTACATGAACAACTGTTTTCCTCCAGGGTCTTCTGATGCTTTGTTGCTCAAGGTTGCACCCAAACTCATCTTCATTTGTCGGGATGATTAAAGCTTGAATATCATTACTATAGTTTCCTTTTTGTGGAAGTAAAACTCTGTGAAGAGGAGCACTGGCCCACAAAATGCTAATACAGAAACAAGAGCGAGCAGGGATTCAGTTTAGTTTTCAATTTAACCCAAATAAAGATGAAGTGCACACGGAAACAAACTCTGAGGCATGGAGTCAGTGTTTATCATCAAGAGCTTCCCAAAAGCTCCACAGCTGAACTGATGAAGTGCTGAGTGTGTGTTAAAGGAAAAATAAACATTTTTTTCATCACAAGTTTTTAGTCTGTATGAGAGCATCAGAGCTCATGTCCTGGGATCTGGACGTGTTGTAGGGTTTTTTTTTTTTTTTTTTATCACAGTGGGTTTACTTGTACTTTAGGTAGTATTAAGCTCTGTGAGTCTCATATAATTTGTTTAGTAGCTTTTTTTTCTGAGCATGTCTGACACACCAGGGGCCTCATGTACAAAAGTACGTAGGCTTAAAAACGTAGTGTAGGCTCTTTTTCACTGGAGAGTTCAGATGTATCAAAAGTGAAAAGACCGTGGAAATGTGCGGTGCCTCACGCCAACTTCATGGCTGGCCCACGCCTGTTTCTATAGCTGTTGATCCTTTAGTGACATCTGGAGGTGATGCTGGCAAACAGTCAACACAGCTAACAAGCCCGCAAGTCTGCAACCACATTAGTGGACATAAACGCATGCGCAAAATAGTGCAAGAATAGCGTTCCAACGACTGCCTTATCAGATTGAGAGGACTCTGTAAATGGTGGAATAAGAAGAGAGGATAGACAGAGACAGAGAGGATTTACTGGAACATGATGACAACTGGCTCATCAGACACTTTAGCTTCCTGACGGTAACCCAAACTACAAGCTGGCACTGTGCACAATGGGTGGCTTCTTGGTGAGTAGATTTATTTGCGTAATTGTCATAAAAGGGCTGCACAGTGGTGCAACGGTAAGTGCTGCAAACTCACAGCAAGAAGGTTGCCGGTTTGATTCCCAACTCCTCCTCTCTGTGTGGATTTGCATGTTCTCCCTGTGCATATGTGGGTTATCTCTGGGTACACCAGCTTTCTTCCACAGTCCAAAAAAAAAAAAAAAAAAAAAAAAACATGCTCACCAGGTTAATTGGTCCTATAGGTGTGTGTGTGTGTGTGTGTGTGTGTGTGTGTGTGTGTGTGTGTATGGTTGTCTGACTCTGTGTCAGCCCTGTGATTGGCTGGCAACCAGTCCAGGGTGTACCCCGCCTCTCACCCAATAACAGCTGGAATAGATTCTGAGAAAGAATCTATTCTTCCTGTTTTTGGTCCAAAAAATAGAAATATCAAACTTTTTTTGATCGTGTTCATCTCGGGCGCTCCATCCTTTGATCCTCTCCATGATCTCCGTAATCTTTTCTCACGATGGCACTGCTCTTTCTCTCTGAACTACAGTGACACATCCTCAGTTGGAGCGTGAGCTGCCTGAACTTTCCTGACTCGCAGCGTCTCTCTCTGTCTCTGTCATCTCACATTTCTCCTCATATCCATGCTGAGCTCTCGTCCAAAGAGCGCACCACCCACAGTAGTTTACGAGCAGGATTTTGACTGACAAGCTCCACCTGACCCCGCCTCCCTCCGCTGAAAAATATAATTTACTCCTATAGACGCAGTTAACAGTAATCCAATGTCAATGGAAGGGAACAGGGACACTTTAATTAATATTGTCCTGATGAAAAAAAAAAGATTTATAAATCTTCTCTTTTTCATGTATTCATTCCATTAGTCACCCACTATAATTTTGTAATGCCCTAGAATTCAAATTCTTTATGTGGGGACCTTAAGCAGATATAAGATTAAAATGTGATTAATTAGATTAATTAATTACAAAATCTGTAAATAATTAGATTATTTTTGAATCTGTCCACAAAAAAAAAACATCTTCTAACCAAAATAAACAGTATGTTGTTGTTTAAACTTGTGTATGAGAATATTCAATGATTTAGTCTATTACAAAATCTGTTTATATTGAAAAGTGTTGCTCTTGATGTTGAATAGTGTTTTGATTAAAATGTGATTAATTAATTAATTACAAGTGGCATTATTAATTCGATTTTTTTTTTAATCAAGTCCTACCACTAGTTCTGATATAATCTATTCCAGACAGAATAGATACCCGTGATCCTGAACAGGATAAACGGCTCAGAAAATAAATAAATTGTCTTGATATTAATCCCTGTGATGCACATTGAGCTCCCCCAAACTCTGTCCCCTCTTCACAGCATCATTAGTCAGAGGTTAAGGTTAGTGACTATTTTTTTTTTTGCAGGTTAAGTTAAAGCTCATGATGTTTATTTTTATCTTTTGAGTAATTTTCTGGGCATTTATGCCTTTAAGAGGACAGTGGATAGAGCAGGAATCTGGGAAAGAGCAGGAAGTGATGTGCAGGAAAGAGGCTACAGGCTGGATTTGAACCCAGGCCACCTGCTTCGGGGCAAACCTCAAAGAGTGCGACCTCTACCACTCGACTATCTGCAATTTGGTTCAAGATCTTTCAACAAACCCCTGATTGCCTGTCTGTGCAAAATACTAAAGTTAATAACCCTGTGTGTAAAGCGTTACATGTCTTTATCAGCCCCACTCCATGGGGCAGGTATGTACTCACACATTCTCCCACAAAGAGGACATTTTTGTGTGGCTCAACTTCAGCAAGTAGCACTTCCAATTCACTTTCTATTAAATTATTTTTTTGTACCGCTCATTCTTTTTTCTTTAATTTTCTGATCATGCAGAGAGGAAACTCTCTGCAGGCCTCATTTACATATGATTTATGTATTAAAACAGGGACGTGGACAAGGAGGGGTTAGGGACTCCAACATGTTCACTTTATTCCACCCTGATTGGAATGAACAAAGGATTCATGTTTGCGCACAGATTCATACATCTAGAAATTTTTGTGCATACAACGTTTTCTGGATTTGAGCTCAAGCCAAGTTTCAGTAAAACATGCATGAAAGTCTTTGAACATGAGGCCCCTGGCCCTGTGATTTCTCCAGTGAAGAGAAACATCAAGGATTCAGTGTAGAGAGACTCTCAAACACATAACCATCAGAAACACAGAATAATGAAATCACTGTCATTTCTTTCTCTGAGATCGAGCCGTGGCATGGCAGAGACCTTCATTTCACTCCTCCACTTTCACCCAGTCCACAGGCTGCAAACCAAACGCTGAGGATCCTTAAATATATTCTCCAGCTGGTCTTAAAGCTCCAGCCTTGGGCAGAATATGATTGAATGCAATAACAGCTCAAACCCCTGCATGCTGGATCAGTGTGCAGGGAAGAAGGATTTGTAAGGCAGCGATTTTCTAAGACTGTTCAGTGAATCATTAGATGGATACACGGGGCAACTTTGAAGCTGTTTGAAAGGCAACACGGGCGAGGAGTTTCTGCCTGCAGCCGAGCATCGCTCACATGGACATGAAGTGAACTTTATGGAGCGAACTGTTTATTTCGTCTGCAGATAATGTGAGCAGAGTTTGCATTGAAATGCTTAAAGACGATTGATGCTCAGATGAAACTGTTCTCATGGTATGAAGACAGAGGAGAGTTTGTGTCAGACTGAACAGAGATCAGAGGTCCAGCTGATGAAGCTTCAGGACGATGTGCAGAGATGAAGGTGGAGAGCGTACTGATGGAGAGAGCTGTGCTCAAAGGGATGCAGAGAACATGTTAGAGCAGATCCCTGCTGGTCTTTAACATGGACCTTTGGTCGTCGTCCATCCCTCTCTGAGCCTTCAAAGACCTTCATCACAGATGTGACAGAGTCGCTGCTGAGCGTGTCTCCGAGCAGGACCACAGAGCATGATCACATCACAGAGCTGCTCCACACATGAACCAGTCAGGGTTCAAAGCAGGTTTGAACTTCTGCCCTTCTGCCCCCAGCGGCACACAGTGGCCCTATGTTAGCACACAGACTTCAAGGAAGCAACAAAAACAAAAGCTGGGGATTAAGAACCTGCAGAGCAACAACATGAGAGCACAGCCGACGCAGCAGGGCCCCACAGCCTGGATTTATTTATAGATTTTCTTTACCTCCAACAACATACATGCTATCAGGATTCATCTGCTTATATCTGAAAATCAAGACCATGTCTTTCATTTATCATAACATTTCATTCCCAAATTTGTGTTTACAGTGGTGTTTTAAAGGGATCCAGCAAACTCTCAGAACAGATGGTTTGATGTGAAACAGCAGCTCTGCAGCTGCTGAATGAAGAGACTCCTCTTTAGATTCTGGATAATCCAAGGATCAAATACTGGAGCTGGATTCTCATACACTCATGAATAGAAACACTAAAGATCCTTGTTTGGAGTACAGGTGAAGACAATGCTTAATCAACCAGTTGTGGTGGTTGTCCACCTGTACAGGTGGCAGAAAATCACTGGAAACAAGTAGAGATCAACAGGAATGCTTTACATTGAATATTAAAATGTGTTGTTCTGCTGGAGGTGAGGAATTTGAATCAAAAAGGCTTTTATTTCTACACAGAATACTGTTATCTAAAGCGTACCCAAAAATGGATTGTTGAGCTCTTGGTTCGGATGAAAATGTGCAGCTGGAGGACAACCAACATTTTTGCCAAGCAGCTGTGGCTAAGTCTCAAACATGACCACACACACAAAAAAAGAATGAATGAACAAATAAATAATATTGAGTAAAATAATCAATTAATTAAACAACAATCACTCAGAGTTCTTTTAAGGTTTGGTTTGGTAATGGACCCTTATTTCCAGGTTGTCTGGAAACTGTTACTGTGACCATTCAGTTGTCCTCCCTGAATTACTGACCCAACAGTAAGGGTCGGGGAAATTTACCCCATTGCTTTGAGCAGTGTTTCTCAAATTGTGCTCCACCAAGGCCCCTTAGTTGTCCACCACACTGCCGGTACTTGTAATGTCAGTGTTAGTTTGTGAAACTTACCCGAACATGAAAAGTCCACTTTTTCCAAGTGTAACGAAAATACTGCAGTGCGTGCAAATTGGGTTGTTTTGTCTGGGAACAAAGATGATCCCAAACCACAAAGTGTTTTCTGCTGTGAACAATACATCCGTTTTCTGAGCTGTTGTTTCAAGATTTTTTTAGCTTGGTGGTCCCTGAGTTTTTTTTTTTTTTTCTTGTTTTTTTTTTCTTTTTTTCTGGGGGGATAAGTGGTCCTTGATCTGAGAAAAAAAAAAAAAGAAACTCTGTCAGTTAGTGGCAAGATGTTTCCTGGAAAAAAGAACAATCCAAGCCAAACAGTTGAGATAAGCCACAAAGGTTTCCAGGTGGTCCTGAACTATCTGATTAGCTATGACCACATTTCTGTCCCTGTAGCTCCGCCCACCAAATGCATCAACACTGTTTACAAACACAAAACTGCTCTGTAAAGCCTTGTAGTTTTCTGGACATGTCCACCAACCATAGACTGTCTAAAACATGGATGTAGCCTCCACAACGTCACCTGTCTGGTCCTGAAACTGTTAAATGAAGACAATCCACGGACACAGCCACGTTTGTTACGATGCTGGATGTGGCATCCACAGGGAGCCCAGCGGTCACATGACTGGAGTTGTGCCTCTGATTGGGAAATCAAACGATCTTAATAACTTCTAAACAGCTGAGTTAAAAAAACAAATCACCCCCCGTACTGTGTGCCCATACTGAAATCAGGGTTTTAGACCCAAGCCGTTTTCTGAACCATGCTGTAAATATGCCCTTTACTGCTGTAAAGGTCTGTTTTTAAAGTTGGGTGTGTATGTGACTTCCAGTCTTTCTGATTCTCAACAAACAGCGACTTTTAGACTTCCAGAATAGGCTTTTACTAACCTGATGTTGCCCCTTGCCACCAACAGTTGACCTGAAGTGGATGTGGTTTGGTCTACACCTTCAGCTGCTTTAAGAAAGACTTCCAGATTGTCTTACAATTGCACGTGAATTACTGTGAACATACCAACTGTAAATGGGAGGAGCTTAGTCAGGTCAGAGGTTACCTAACATTGTGTTCTTTAATAAGCTCTTCTGATGTCAGTTCAAAAAGATGGGCACAGATGGCCTAGAGGTCTAGGTTCCGCCCCATGAGGTTTGCCCTTGAAATGGGCTCTCCTGGTGTAGTTCTCAGCATCTGGTTTATTATTTTCAGTGCATGTTGAATCAGCTGTTTTCACTGTTTGTTGTTATGGTTACATTCAGGGTGTTCAGACATTTTCAGGTGGTCTAAGGAAAGTTACAATTTCAGGAATCCAACATAGGAAGTAGGAACAAAACATCTAAACAGGACTGAAAAGTTTTAAAACTATGCTGGCATGATTTTTTTTGCTTTCTTTCTATTTTTTTTTTCCCTCAGGTTACATCAGAGGTTTTTAAATCTCAGAGTGGGCTTGTTCTTTTAGTGTCACCTGTGTTTAGTTTATTTTATTGTATTTTTCATAGATCTAAGTTGTAGTGAATTCTGGGACAGTGACTGTATCCACTTATACTGTCAAAGGTTCTCATCTCAAAAGAGAACAAAACTTTTAGTTTTGCTTTTCTTTTACTGGCTTTGGAAATCAGAGCTTCAAATGGAAATATAAACTCAGTGAATTTCAAACTGAAAGCTTTAGTCCTCAACAGCAAACCCCTCAGCCCAGACTGTTTTTTCTTTTTACTGCTAACAGAGCCAGGGTATGTGTGTGAGGAATCAGAGTCTGAAGGCTACTGATGTGATAAATATGAGCCCTACGCTGCACGAAACCTGCAGATCAGGACAGAAAATAAACACAAATAAATATTCACTTCTGGGTGTTTTCCCTCATGAAGCAACATGTTTCACTTCTTATCTCTGCATATCCGTTGTAAATTGATCAAAGTGAGCTGTTTGTTTCACATTATTTAGAAATGCTTGACAAGTTTCTCTTTGTGGAGAAGGAAATGGATTTTATCTTCAACGTGTGCATTGAATGAATTCACATTCTGCTGTCTGCTTGTTAATAAATTCACGTCTCTATCTGAATCTGTAATTCGATCCACTTCAGCAGTCAGGGAAAATGATTTGTTTTTGTACTCTGTGGTTAGAGCTGAAGTTAAAAATGATTTTTGAAAGTAACACCTATGTTTGTGAAGTCCATCTGAAGATGACAAAGACGAATATGCACAAAATAAATTCCAATTAAAAACAGAAAGGTAAGTATAATCTGACCGAAACACAATCTAAGAAGATTTTTCCTGTAGCAGTTTTATTGAATGAGCGCCTTTTCTTCAAACTTCTTACATTGTGAGTGTCCTGATGACAAACAACAAACATCAGCTATCATCATGTTATGATGTAACCTCCTGAGATAACATTCATCATCTGGGCTGTGAGCTCACTAAAGTCTCATTAGTAAAACAAAAGTCTCTTTTTCCTGAGTTTCTCTGAATGGCTGTACGGGTTTTAAAGTACAATAATAATATAACATAAGCTTCACCTGTGCTGCTCAGAAAAAGAGGAGTCAGTCCTCCATATGAATGTAAAGAAAAGAGTACGCGACAGAAAGCAACCTAAGTGCTGGAATACACCAAAAACCTCATCTGTGATCTTTGTCTTTGTGTATTGCAGCAGGTGAATGCTGATGTAGGTTTTATTCACATTCTAATAATATTCTATAACCTGAAGTCATGTATAATTGAGGGTGGATTCATTGGCAGACAGGTGAAACCTTTACATCAGCACAGTTTATCAGTCAGTGACGTCTCAACAGTTTTTGTTAAGCTCTGCTGATGCCTTTTCAGGGATTGTTGCTATCTTGTAAAAGATGGACGAATAAAGCAGCGCTCCAGGTGGTTTATGGCACCATCTGACTGTCCAGTCTGGGCTCAGGCTCCTCACTGCATGAAATTTAAGCATCGCAGACCTGATGTTTTTGGACTGAGTTACAGGAGTATTGATCTCTATATGTGGCTCTTATCAGCTTGGTTGGTGTTTGTGTAACGTGTATTCACTTGCTGTCCAGTGCAGTTGTCCAGTGGTGGTAGGTTAAAGTTAGTTAAGTAATAAAGCACACCTCCATCATGATTCAGCTTCATCCACAAATTCTGAGTGTGATTAAGAAACTGTCAGACATCTTCCTGCCACACAAAGAAAATTATCATGCCGTGGAAAAGAACAAACTTCCTGACTCACCTGCTCCCAGATTTGTATATGGACTGGGTCCCCGATAACTTAACACATGTTTACTCCTTTTCTATCACAGCAGCAGAAAGCAGGAAGATGCTATTGAAGCTGACCTAACTACGGTAAACTGAAAGGGACAAAAAATAAGGATATGAAGAAAGTAAAAACATTTTAATTTAAGATTGTAGTGGCATCATGATAAGCAATGATAACAATGAAGCAGGTTATGGTGATGTTAGTCAATATGATGGAAAAACAGTGATGATGGCTATAATGTTTTTGATAATGCTGAGATGATGAGATTTTTACATAGGTAATGGTGATACAGCTTTGGTGTGATGATAATGTTCATAATACTAATCGAGATCCCTGCTAATGATGGTTATGACAATGATGATAATGATTGTATTTGTGATGATGCTGCTACTGCTGCTGATGGTGATGACCAATCAGGATCCTAGTTATGATTACAATGATGATCATGATGAGAATGGTGATGATTGTGGTGGTGAGAATGATGATAGTCTGATTATGAAAATAAAGATTATATGATTACAATTAATGCAAGGATTACAGTGATACAATGATAATAATGATGTGATGATGAGAACAAATGAGGATCCTATTGAAGATGATGATGATGATGAATAATGATGATGATGATGATGATGATGATGATGATGATGATGATGATGATGAGAACAAATGAGGATCCTATTGAAGATGATGATGATGATGATGATGATGATGATGATGATGATGATGATGATTGATTGTTTTTTTTTACAGAGATAATGGTGATACAGTTTTGGTGTAATGATAATAGTCATGATAATAATTGAGGACCCCATAAATGGTAGTTATGATAGTTATGATGATGATGATATTTGTGCCAATGCTGCAGCTGCTGCTACAGATGGTGATGACCAATCAGGATCCTAATTATGATTGCAATGATGGCGATGATGAAAATGGTAATGATAGTGGCTGTGAGAATAATGAAAGTCTGATTATGAGACTAAAGATTATATGGTTAGGATTAATGCAAGAATTACAGTGATGATTATTATGACAAATGAGGATCCTATTTATGATGGTGATGATAATGATAATGATGAAATTAGTGATAAAGGTAACATAAACTGACAAGGAGGACTGTATGATGAGGCATGAGGATGATAAGGCTGATGATGAGAAAAATAAGATGACATGACTACTTTTTTTCACAGATAATAGTGATTAAAGTAATGGCTATGATTATTTTACAATGATGATGTTGAAGATGACTGTGATGATCATCATCATAATGATATTCATGATAGAATAAAGTTGGTATCAAGCATGATTTTTATTTTAAGTTGACATGAGTTGATGTAACTGTGATGATGATGATGATGATGATGATGATGATGATGTAATGATAATGATGTTAGTGATGATAATCATAAGTAATATGAAGATGAAGGTAATGACTGTGATGACAAGGTTTATAATGATGATGAGGAACTTTTTTAGCAGTAAAATGACAAAAAGGTCATGAATACTAGAACGAAGCTTGTTTTCCTGTTGAGGCCTACAACTTGATGTAAGAGTGACCATTTGATGAATTAACTGAAACTTAAAGGTTGTTTCTTTTATTGAGTTTAGGAAATAGGTTTCTGACTCTCTTTCTTTCTATCAGTGCCAAGTCTGAAAAATCCAGATAGATATTTATCCGTTCATTGAGATATATTCACCTTTAATGCTCACATAATAACTAACCCATAATTCAGCTTTTTTTTATAAACAGAAACCACTTTAATTGTTCCTTTTGTACTTCTATTTTCTGTCCGTGAGCTATTTTAAGATGATAAGTAGCCTGTGAGGTGCTCTGCATATAAAAAGAGCTGATTTATAGTCATTCAGCTGCTGACTTGTTAAGGCATTGTGTTTGTTTGTGCCGACTGTGGGTAATTTGTTGGAGACCTGTGGCTTTAACATGCATTAAGAAAATCATTACTCAGGTGGGGATCAGCATTGTAAAGCAGCTACAACCCAATTGGGGACACACACACGCACACACGCACACACACACACACACACACACACACACACACACACACACACACACACACACACACACACACACACACACACACACACACATCATCGCTCTGCATCAGCACTCATTTCTGCTGAAGTGCTGAGCAAAGATGAGCATTGCATATTGAAAAGCTGTAAGTATTATTTTATGCGAGGACTATAAACTCCACAGCTAAATAGAGGCATCTTTAATTTAATATCTGTTTCCCCTAAGCAGATAAAGCTTCATGACCCAGGAAGAAAGCAAATATTGATAACAGATTTAAGGAACAGTGTGTAGTAAATTAAACCACAGATAAGAAGCTGTGAGATATTAACCTGTACATAAAAAACAGGCTTTTCCGGAGATATGAGGTTCCTTCTCTGATGATCTGATTCTCGTTTTCTGCTGAGTTTTCAAACCCCGACAGCGAAGCCTGAGGGTGACGCACATTAAGATGACACTGAACCCGTCACCTTCATTAAACACTGTTGTCTTGTTAAACAGAGCTCTTTTAGAGGAAACCCCGCGGGCACGTGCAAAGCTAAGCATAAACGGGTAATCCATTACTAGTGATGGGAATACTCCTGCCTGATACACAGGAACACAGCTTCAGGCACTTTGTGAAATAGGATTTCAGCAGCTTCATCATAACAAGAGGAAAAGGTTACCTGATCTGTGCTTTTGCTGAGTATGCACGTTTGTTTTTCAGCAAAGTAACCAAGAAGCGTCTCAGCAGGGATTTGGCATGCACCAAGTTTCTTTCTGTTGGCTGCTTAGCAGCTCAGAGCAGATGGGACTGAGTGTTTGCTGTTGTTTATGGCTGTCTCAGTAATAGATGAGGAACGAGAGTTAAACATCAAGGCAAACAGCTACAAAATGTTCACTGCAGCATTATGAGCAGTAAAATCTTACATTACAACGGCTTTGAAACTAATTGAGGGCCTAATTTGCACGAGGTGATGCAGGTGGAAAATACAAACACAGGTGTATCATAGGCCTTGTTACACAATCACACTGTGGTGTTATTTATCTGTAGTATAATCATTGTAGACACATTTCCAGCTCTGATATGAGTTTAAAAACATATTTTTCCCTGTTAGAAATATGGAGAGCATTTTCTTTATCGGCACTTTTGACAGCAGTTAGCTTAATGTGCCTTCTGACCGTTCAAGACAGCCCATCTATGATTGATGCATGTTGTCACTGTCAGAGTTATGTGATGCATTCTGATCTGAGTGTGTGAAGACAGAGATAAATGTTTCCATTTGTAAATCTGTTACAGAAGACAAAAGGACAAATTGGCCTCTGCTAACAGGTGAAAGGAAAGTGAGGGAGCTGTCAGTTCAGCACAATGTCGACACACTGTTGGGACCAGCCCATGAGCATCAGACAAAGAACAAAGCCTTTCAGCCTGTACAGTAAAGTATTTCCTACTGCTAGCAAGGAAACCAACAGAAGGAGAAATGGCTACAGGCCTTGAGTCCCAGCATGCTTACCTGTGCCTCACAGCTAGGTGTGAAAACCAGATTATCTCTCCATTCATTTGAGGTAACCACGGGGAAAGAAGCACCAGTTCTGTCCTGCTGCAGAACAAAACATAAACCTGACATCTCCAGCAATGGAGCAACGGAAAGCTGTGGAGGTATTTTCCACTATTTTTAAGAGGAAAAGAGTAAAGACACAGAGAAAGAGAGGGAGGAAGACAGATTGAGAGTTAGGAGATGTACACTGAGCCTGGGGAGCTTGAATAGAGAGCAGACTACAAAAAGGCATGTAGCACCATGTCTTGATTGTTGACAAAATAGTCTGCACAATAATAAAAACATTAAAATAATTTAAGGTTTTACATCAAATATATAAATGTATAATGAATAACAACTATAATGTATCCAAATGTACAAAAATCTCCTCTGTGGCCTTATCGTGGTGGAGGTTTGAGTGCCTCGATAATCCTAGGAGCTATGTTGTCGGGAGGCAATTGCATCTGGTAGGACCTCCCATGGCAAACTGGTCCTAGGTGAGGGGCCAGACAGAGATTGGTCAAAGACCCTATATGATGAGTAATACCGGGATTC
This sequence comes from Halichoeres trimaculatus, assembly GCF_033239565.1. Taxonomy (NCBI): domain Eukaryota; kingdom Metazoa; phylum Chordata; class Actinopteri; order Labriformes; family Labridae; genus Halichoeres; species Halichoeres trimaculatus. The sequence continues at coordinate 8,333,871 of NW_027437185.1, forward strand.
AGTTTACCCTGGCCAGAGGGTCACCTCACGCTGGAGCCAGCCCTGGGGTTGGGGCCCGCAGGCAAGCACCCGAGTGGCTGGAACTAGACCCATGGGGCTCCGTCGAGCCAAACCCGAATGGGTGACATGGGCACCACCACCTGCAGGAGGAGCCATAGGGGTCCAGTGCATTGTGAATTGGGCGGCAGACAGAGGCGGAGGCCTTGGCAGCCTGATCCCCGGTCACAGAAACTAGCTTTGGGGACATGAAACGTCACCTCTCTGGTGGGGAAGAAACCTGAGCTGGTGTGGGAGGTAAAGAGATACCGGCTAGATATAGTAGGGGCTCACCTCAACACGCAGTTTGGGCTCTGGAACTAACCTTCTCGAAAGGGGATGGACTCTCTTCTTTGTTGGTGTTGCTCTGGGTGAGAAGCGGAAAGCAGGTGTGGGCTTAAGTTATAGCTCTGCTGGTGTGTTGCAGTTTTCCCCGGTGGACAAAAGGGTTGCTTCTCTGTACCTTCAGGTTGGAGAATGGGTCCTGATGGTTGTTTGTGCTTACACACCAAACAGCGGCTCACAGTACCCACCCTTTTTGGAGTCCTTGAGAGGGGTGTCGGAAAACACCTCAACAGGGGACTCCATTGTCCTACTGGGGGACTTCAACGCTCACATGGGCAATGACAGCATGACTTAGAGGGGCGGGATTGGGAGGAACGGCTTGCCTGATCTGATCCAGAGTGGTGTTCAGTTGTTGGACTTCTGTGCTAGTCACAGTTTGTCTAAAACTTACACCATGTTCGAACATGAGGGTGTTCATATGTGCACCTGCCACCAGGACACCCTTGGTCGCAGATCAATGATTGACTTTGTAGTTGTATTGGCTAATCTGCGGCACTCAGGTGAAGAGAGGAGCAGAGCTGTCAACTGATCACCACATGGTAGTGAGCTGGATCAGATGGCAGGGGAAGATGTCATACAGACCTGGTAGACCTAAACGAACAGTGCGGTTTCGTTGGGAACGCCTGGCTGAGGACCCTGTCAGGAAGATCAGGAAGGTCTGTTGTGGTGAGGAGAGAGCTGATCCAGAAGGCAAAGCTCTCAATTTACCGGTCAATCTACGTTCTGACCCTCACCTATTGCCACGAGCTGTGGGTAGTGACCGATAGAACAAGATCGCGGATACAATGGCTGAAATGAGCTTTCTTTACAGGGTGTCTGGGCTCAGCCATAGGGATCGGGTTTGAAACTCGGACAGCTGGGAGAGGCTTGGAGCCACTGCTCCTCCACATCAAGAGGAGCCAGATGAGGTGGTTGGGCATCTGGTGAGGATGCCTCCTGGACGCCTCCCTTTGGAAGTGTTTTGGGCATGTCCAGCTGGGAGGAGACCCCGGGGAAGACCCAGGACACAGTGGAGAGATTATTTCTCTTGACTGGCTTGGGAACGCCTTGGTATCCCCCCAGAGGAGCTAGTGAAAGTAGCCTGGGACAGGGGTCATTGGTCTTCGCTGATGGCACTGCTGCTCCCACGACCATGGTCGTTTAACCAGCTTCTGGTACTTTTGGAGTTGTGGGCGGGTGCCAAGTTCTGTTGGTAAATGAAATCAGTATCTACATAAAGCTTCTCAGCAGAAAGCAGTATGAGGTGTGATAAAACACCCTGGGAAGCAGCACCATTTACGGTAGACTCCAGAAAACTGTAGTTTTTGTATTAAAGCTCAATCAAATAACATGCTGCTCACACTCAATGCTCACACTTCTCTGTATTTGAAACCGGTTTTCTCAAATCTCCAAATGATTTGATTTACTCTTGCTTTAATCAAGTAAACAAAAACTTTAAGACTTAATAGGAGATGAATTAGTGCATGTGATAAAATGAAGTGGACATCTTGTCATTAAGCTTTTATAATCCAGTAATAAACAAAAAGAGCCACAGACTGACTTTAAACATTATCAGTGAAGGCTGAATAAAACTTTACAGCATCAGTCGTCTCTTAAACACACTGTATGATGGTCTGTAATGCAGGGTTCGTAAACAGAGCTGTAAGAGGGAGAACAGGTGTTCATGATGTCTGCTCTCTAAAGCTCTCGTCCAGACGAGTCACAGCAGGAGCCGGACATCTACCTGTGTGCTGATCAGCCTCCTGACATTGTCATTTCAGCTAATCCTTTCCAGTCTGATTTGCTCTGCTCCATTTTCTCCCCACTCTCTGTCTCTTCTCCTCCATGGCAGATTTTTAATTGACTCCAGCCTGAGCCAAACACTCTGCTCCTCTGCCTTTAATCTGCAGGAAAGCTAATAAGGCTTGGGCTCCTTCTCCATCTATCGCTCTCTCTCACCTATGGCTTTTTTCCATATTCAAACTCATATCACAGCCAGAAAAAAAGACAAAAAAAAAAAAAAACATTGACAGCAGCAGGAGAGTACACAGCTGTTCCTGCTCTACTTCCTATCAATTTCAGAGCAATTAAGACAGAGGAAGGGTTTTAATTTGAGATGGGAAAATGAATTCTGTGGAGATATAATCTGCGTTAGTTTTCAGGGCTTTACTCTGTATGTTCAAGTGAATGTGTGAGTGTGAAGTGAAAAAATTCAAAGTTGATTTTATCACAGGATAAATCAATTGACAGAGGAGTGCATCTTGTGATTTTAAACATTTTTTAATACATGGCCTCATATTCTGAGAGGAGATATCTGTCAGATGAGACATACGGCAAAAAAACCCACAAACAAACCTTACAAAAAACTACAAGAAAAACAAGAAAATAGCGAAAGTGTCAAAGTAACATTGCTCTAGTACTAGTTTCTGATGCATATAAATACACAGCTACACAGTGCTACACTGTCATCAGCATTGTGCACTTTGTGTTGAGTTGCATCATAGTGTAAATTGTCTGTTTGTGCTCCGTAATTTTCTCGGTATCCTCACCTTTTTGGCATCATAGACACAAAAAGGAAGGCAGGATCAGTTTCCCCATGAATATGAAGTATAATACATGTTATTGGATAGCTATTTAGAGATTAAGGGTAAAAATCCAACTCACACAAAATTTTTCGGGTTTTGTTATCCTGATTAATCCTGTTCTTACAAACTTACCACACTTCATATCCAGAGTCTGACATCTGGAGCCATGAAATTTGATGGAACCTCTCTTAGACATCCTTTTGTCATTGTGTGTGTGTGTGTGTGTGTGTGTGTGTGTGTGTGTGTCTCGCGGTGGGGGGAATTCATCTGAATTCTAGTAGTCCACCCTGTCGTCCCCAGCTGCCCTCTGCCTAAAATCCAGACAAATGGTAAATATAACCTTTAGTAGCCTGGACATGCTCTCACACACACACGCACACACACACTTTTTCAGACATGTGAAAAGAGTCAGAACTGCCTTTCTAAATGAGTGGTTAAACTTTCCTCCATTCCCTCTGTTGTATTCATTTCCAGACCTGCTGGACATGTTTAATTCATCACATTAGCCTGGTGGCCCAAGAAACGGTCCTATAATTAGACAGCAGCAGGTTTGATCCCTGATGACTTATAATGATGGCTGAAGTTTGGAGAAATATGGCCTCAAACTTGGAAGAATTAATCATCTTCTGATGAAACATATTTATAATTGTACATGTATCTAGAGAGTAGATTTTCACCTGGTTAT